>NC_056684.1:95389895-96000312 GCF_018350215.1 Panthera leo
TAAAGTACAATGACTACACTCCTTCCCTTTGCTGATAGGAAATCATATTTTACTTGTAAAAAAAAAGCCAGTCAAATATATAATGGATTCTGTGCATGTTCATTTATTTTAAATTCTGTTCATGAAGCAAAAGAAAAAAAGGAAAATATTTTAAAGTACTACATTATACCATTTTAATAAAATGTCTATCGAGTTGAAATGATATTTAATGAACAGACTATTTTAACATTTCTGGTACTTCTTGTCAATCATTATAAAAATGATGCAGAAATCACTAACATTCACCATTTTTGTATATGCATATGCAAATCACTGATTTCTTCAAGCCCATCAGGTTTACTGTAGGGAGGCTAATGATGTAAATATGAAATGGCAATTTCCTCCCAATAATTCCTCAACATTCATCTCTGAGAAGTAGTTTAATATGCAAGAGAATAGCATCTTAGTTATTGGAATAAAACCTTGCATCTTTTTATCACAAGCCATTCAAAATATGGGAAGTAAGCAGGTACCAACTGTTAACATATTTGATGGAAGCTCTTAATCTCCCCCTTAAAAGCTCTGCTGTAAACATAAAAATATCAAGAAGTCATAATTTGACCGGCAGTTTCTTTATATGATAATAATCTTTTACTAGAATAACAAAAATGTTTTCACTTTTTCCTTTTACCCAAAAAGAAAATCCGGTGCTAAAATAAAAATGAAATGGTTGATTCTCCATTCTTCATTATTTAAACAGAAAAAAAAAAAAATGCGAGGGAAACTGATTAAATGGTCTTTTTCTTTTTTTTAATCCAGTAATCACTAAAAGCTCATTACCAAGCACTCTCCTTGTTGGGTATAATTTACATAGTGAAAAGGAGGAAATGAGCCATTAAAAGGTCATTCAGTAGATCAGAGTATAGAGCAGGTGAGTTTTCTCACGGCTAATTTTAAATTACTTTATTAAAGCATCTATACACATGCAATAAGAATTATAAAGATATACTTTTATATGAAAACAATCATGTAGTCTATATTGTAGAATCTGGCTGTGGTAGAAAGACTAAAGGCCCCCAAAGATGTCTACACCCTGATACCTGAAACCTAGTAGTTCATGTAGCAAAAGGGACTTTGCAGATGCAATTAAATATCTTGAGATGTGAAGATTATCCTGGATTATCTTCCAATGGAAGGATCCCAGGGAGTCACAAGAATTCCTGTAAGAGTTAGGCAGGAGTGTCAGAGTAGGAGAAAGATTTTTTAAATCTCACTTTGAAGAAGGAGGAAGGAGACTTCAGCCTAGGAATGCAGGCAAAAAGCTGGAAAACACAAGGGAACAGATTCATGCCCAGAGCCTTCAGAAAGAACACAGCCCCAACCCTGCAGATCCACGGAATTTAACCCTGTAAGATCCATCCATTTTACATTTCTGACCTCCAGAACTACAAGATAACAAATCTGAGCTGCTTTAAGCCACTATGTTTATAGTCATTTGTTCTAGCAGTAATAGGAAATTCATGCACTGTTTTTACAAGAATAAAGTAGCCTTCACCCTCAAACGATCCTAATAGCTGTATTTCATAAAACTACATCACTCTTGAAAAACTATTTTGCCTCTTTTCTATCTGCAAGAGTTTCTGCATGATCATCTTCATTTTCTCCTACAAGTGAAAATTCCAAACAGAAAAAAAATTGCTTTCTAGGATTTAATTAAGGTAGACATGTCTGTTTTATTATTACAATTTTTTAAATTCACATAAATCTAGTACCAGCACTAACAAAAGTCTTCACTGATCAAAACAAGATCTAATCAGAATATAACTGCCAATTGTTTCAAAAAAGATTAACATACAACACAAAAGGAGAAAAATTTCCTTAGTTTTATCATCTTGAAGGCAGAAACTTTCATTTCTGAAACAGAGTCAATGTCAAATATCAAGATATTTGATACATACAATGTACCTTTTTTTTTTTTTTTTTTTTTTTTTTACTTGCTAAAAACGTATCTAGGAAAGGTTACGGAGCAACTTTTCTTAAAACACACTTCAGGAATTTGGGGTGCCTGAGTGGCTCAGTCTGTTAAGCCTTCAACTCTTAATTTCAGCTCAGGTCAGATCTCACAGTTCATGGGTTCAGCCCTGAGTCAGGATTCATGCTGGCAGTGAGGAGCCTGCTTGGGATTCTCTCCCTCTCTCTCTCTCTCTCTTTCCCCTTCCTCCCTCCCTCTCCCCTCTTTTCCTCCCTCTCTCTCTTAAAATAAACTTTAAAAAAAGTACTTCAGGAAATGGGGTGCCTGAGTGGCTCAGTCAGTTGGGCGTCAGACTTAGGCTCAGGTTATGAACTCATGGTTGGTGAGTTTGAGCCCTTTGTTGGGCTGTGTGCTGACAGCTCAGAGCCTGGAGCCTGCTTCAGAGTTTGTGTCTCCCTCTCTCTCTACCCCCTCCCCTATTCATGCTGTCTCTCTCTCTCTCTCTCTCTCTCTCTCTCTCTCTCTCAAAAATAATAAATAAACATTTAAAAAATGTTTTAAAAATATTTTAGGAATCTATATATTCACTTCTTTAAGCTTTTTATGTATGTAAAACCAGCTTTAAGCTGTATATAATCTTCTTTCCAGATTTTCAGTTTCAGGTTTTAATCTGAGATGGAAAGAACAGCAAAGTGGATAACAATGCATACTTTGGAGTCATCCTACTTGGGTTTGAATCCCTCATCTGCCACCTACTTGTTGGGTGAACTTGGATATAACATTTATCTTCCCTAAGCTTGGTATCATAGTCAGTAAAATGGGGATAACAATAGCACATTCTTCATCACAGTGCACAACATGTATATATTTATATAAAAGCACCTGCCCTACCATGAGAGCAATTTCAATTATTTTAAGTTATTATTATACACTGTCTTATGTTTTACAACCCTTACCACAAAGTCTGGCACATGCTCAACAAATATCAGGTAGGTGACAGTTTGATTTCAGGAGTGACTCTGCATCACGGAGAAGTGTTATATAAAAATCAGTTGTTCCTGAATCTGAAATCTGAAGCTTGAGTCTCCCGGTTCCTTAAGTCCACATTCTCTAACATGTATACAGCTGATGAATAATGTTTGAATACCCTACTTCCGTCGGACTAAGTTTAACTCAACTATCTAGGAGCACTCTCCTGCACTGCAATTTACATGACTATCTAAATCAGAAGTGGTTTACTAATAAAATGCATTGCCCTCTCACAAGAAGTTTGGCTGCCCATAGAAAATGTTTGGATTAATCTCTAGCTCTAGTATTACATGCAGTGTTCCAATATCTTAAATGAATATACAAATGTTTCATTCATTTGCCAACTGCATGCCACTCACAAGCCAGGAAGATTAAAATGTCTATTTTTAATTGTTCAAGTGTATTTTGAGTCTGCACATATATTTTAAAGCTGCACCTTAGGAAATTTGTCTCAAAAGTTTCTTATTAATTTCAGTGCATTATATTGGATGATCAACCATAACATGTGGACTTTTTTCATGGAATTATTTGTTTTACGGCACTGCATGCATCTTTGTAAGGTTGATGTAAGAACATCGGATACAAGCTAATAAGGTAAAAAAAAAAATCACAATTCCTTTAAATTCCACTTGATCATCTGACTTAGGGACTGGATGTCATAAGATATCTCACCCTGGATAAGTTAAATGGAACTGAGGAAACAAACTTTAATCTTTTATAAACACTGCAGACAACGTGATCTCCTCTTGTGGACCAAAGTATTCATATTACCCATTTCGACAAATACACTATTCTATGCAGAGAATACTATTGGCAGGGTACGGTGGCGTGGGCCTCTTTTCTCCTACCATAAAATAACACAGAAATTTAATATCCACATGTCCCAAATATATCGTTTCTAGAGGTTTTAAAAGTTCTGGAACATTAAACATCAAATATAATGAGACAGAAAATCAGCTGTGTGCACCACAGCATCTTTGTCATCCTTTTAGCTTCTCTTCAGCTCGGTAAAGTAGTCATGATTAATACAGACACGTTTTTAAAAGCGTAGAAAACAATACACTATGACTATCACATCAGATTGTGTCCTCAACACCCACTCACATCCACACAATTTCAAACTGTGTTTCATGTAAATCCTCCGATTCTCTGCCTAGGTCATGATGTGCTATTTCACACTGTTAAGAGACATAAACGCAGATTGTAGAGTTAGACATTCCAGCTTCTAATCTCGGCTTTGGCACTTATTAGCTACATAACTTTTCACAAATTATACAATCTGTCTGAGACTCAGCTTCTACCTCTGAATTCTGGGATACTATTAAAGAAGTATTTTGAGAAATTATAAAATAAGGTTTCTACTACATAGTTCATTTTCAATAAATGGTATTATTACAGACATAATTATAAACTTCTTTGTCTCTTCAATAAGAGCATATGTTCTTTGAGGACAAAGATCATTTTTGTAATTTTGGACTGTTTCCCTGAAAGTCTAGAAAGTAACATACTATATGTATAATGACTAATGATGATCTGCTCAATGAACAATTGTAACAAACAGTAAATAAAGAACAACAACAACAAAAAAGAGAACAATTAAGTACTAAACGAAGGCATTGAAACACAAGTGTAAGAAAAGCTCAGCTTCAAAGAATGAGATTGGAGTGGCCTGGTGTCGTAGGGAAAGAACAATGGCAGACAGGACCAGTACTGGAAAGTGGAAACTTTTCCAGGCAGAGTAAGACTGGACACAATGCTCTCCACAGAACACATTTCAGAAGTATATATCAACATAAATGAAGTTTTCATAAAATATGCTACTTAATTTTTTGCTTTTTTCATATGTGTGCAATACTTCTTCATTAAAACATATTAAGACAAATTTTCTTTGGAATACCAACAGAAATGGAGGAGAGATGATATATTTTTACCTAAAATTATACAAATAACAATCATTGTACTAGAGCCAGACACCATGTTAACAATGATGGTTTATATATGTCTTCCAACCTCATGTCTTATTATCTAGAACACTTAATTCTTTAGAAATATCAAGACGTTAGAAAATTTCTAAAATTAATTATACAAAATATTTTTAGACTCATCTGATAATTTAATCATTATTTCTATAGTCCTTTTGATTCAGAGTAACTTTGGATTTTCACCAAAAGACCTATGGGGTAATTTGTTCTTCTTAAGGAATGAGGGAGGAAATGGTTAACTTAACAAAGGAAAAACTTTCCTACTGTTTGTTATCCTAAGACTTCAATGACTACATCTATGACAAATTGAGTTCATTCCTGAATCTACCCATTCATTCTCTAGCCCCAAGAAAATAACTGTTCTGTCAGACAAACTACAAAGTGCTCTATACAGTATAAATGGTGAACAAGTCAGAGCAGTCCCTGTCCTTCTGGGTCACCCAATTTAGTGGGGAGGACACATATCAAACAAATTATTTCACAGATAAATATAGAATAATAAATCATAAAAAGCACTCAGAGATAAGACAGACAAAGCTGTGACAGGCTTAAGAGTGAACTTAAATCAAGTAGATGGTCATGAAAGGCTGCTCTCTTTTTATTCTGAGAATTGACAAATCAGGATGAATTAAGCAGAAAGAACTGAGAGGGGGAAGGGGAATGTGATGGTTCATTTTATGTGTAAATGTGACTGAGTGCCCAGTTATTTGGTGTTTCTGTGGAATTTACATTTAAATTGATAAACAGTAAAGCAGACAGTCTCTAATGTTGGTGTGCCTCATCCAATCAGTTGAAGGCTTAAATAAAACAAAAGGCTACTCTCCCCCAAATACCAGGGGACTCTTCTTACCTTACTGCCTTTGAGCTGAAACATCAGTTTTTTCCTGTCTTCATACACAAACTGAAATGTTGGTTGCTCCTGGGTCTCAAGGCTACTGGTCTTTGGACTGGAACTACATCATCTGCTCTCTTAGGTTTCCAGCTTACCAACTGCAAATCTTAGGACTTGTCAGCCTCCATAATCACACGAGCCAAATTCTTATAATAAATCTCTTACACTATATACATAGATATAGATACAGACATCCGATAGGTACTGCTTCTCTGAAGAACCCTAACTAATACAGGCAAGAAAATTTCAGAGCAAGAGATAAGCATGTACAATGCAGGGAGGAGTCTAGCACTTTTACGGGGTGAAATAAAAACAACTGTGTCTCCACCAAAACGCATAAAGAAAGAAGCAATTCAAGATGAAGCTAGAGATGGGCACATCTTTAATGTACAAGGATGATGGCAAGTTTGAAATTTATCTTCGGAGGAATGAAAAACTACAGAATGTTTTTTTAAGGGAAAGAAGTGACATAATCTGATTTATGTTTTCAAAAATCATGCAGGCTTTGTGTGTGGATGGATGTATGGAGGTGTATGAAGTAGGTAGAGAGGTTGTCTATAGAGGCTGGAGGAGACCAGTTGAGAAACCACTGCATCTACAAAGACGAAATACAAAAATAGCACAGACCAGCATGGTGGCAGTAGTAGGCGTGAGATCTGTTTTGCAGGCATGATTCACAATAAAGGTGATAGACAAGTTATAGGGGTGTAGAGGAGAGGCCAGAGTCAAAAGTATGACTTTTCAGGTGGACGATACAAACACATGTGTAGACATGGGTGACCGACCTTTAATGAGAGGGGGAGGGCTGAGGAGAAACATTTAGGCAAAGATCAAGAGTCAAACTTTTGACATATTAATTTTGATGCCCTTAAGCAACGTAAATAGAAATGTGAATGTAGCAATTACCTATATTTGTCTGGAGCCCAGAACAAAGATCTGATACGGAGTACAAGTTTGCAAGTCATTAGACAGAGATGATATTTAAGCTGCCTAAGGCAACAGGGTGCAGAGTGACGGAAAAAAAGGAGGACACGGACAGAACTCTGAGAATCTGTGATATTTTACAATTAAGAAGAAGAGGAAGCGCTAGCTAAGGATACAGAGAAGCGTTATATATGTAAGATTTTTTTGTTAGAAAGTATCATTATTTTCCTTTCCTATAAAGTACTATTAGGACATCTCACATTCGTTTGGAGCAAGGTAAGTTATTTACAGAAAACTTAAATATGGCCAATATTCTTCTCATCTATTATTCCTGAGAACAAAAGTTCTATTAGACATAATAAATTATTCACAGAGAAACCTGAACTTTCATTATATATACATAACAACCAATAAAAGTATCAGATGACACATAAATATTCTTAAATTATATATAAAGAAGACAAACTCCAATGGTAGGAAATTCACTAAGTACTTTTCCTTTATCTTCAAATATTAATTTATTCAACATTTATAATATTTTTATGTTCTTAAACAGATTTAGACTTTCATTTATAAGTTTAAAGCTTATAAAGATGACATTAAAATTGTTTCAAATAATTTTTTTTCAAATTTATATAATTATTTCTTGAGGGAAAATAAGTCCTGTCACATACTAGCAAACCAAGAAAACAGAGGGTGGATAAGGAGATAGTATCTTATAATTCTGTAATAACTTTTAAAATTGCAAAGATCTTTCTGATACCATTCTCATTCCTCTCTCTCTCTCTCTCTCTCTCTCTCTCTCTGTCTCTCACACACACATACAGATACACACACACACACACACACACACACATACACATACTTCTCCAGAAATTGATAACTGATAGTGGAAAAAAAATATATAACTTTCAATTTTTCAAAAAAGTTAAATGAATAAGGACTATACCTAAAACTTAGAAATAAGGATGCCAAAAATCCCTAAAGAGCCGGCACATTTGGCCAAGACATTACCACACCACAGAGAGTAGCTGAAATTCTGAGCCAAATTCAGGCTGAGAAGAAAGGTATTGTCTGACCCATCTTCTTTCCATTTTCATCCCCTAACTTCTAACAGCCAATTCATGGACCTATAGGTAGTTATGAGTGCTACAGTGGAATATCCTTATTATCCAGTAAGAATCTTAGATGGACAAAAAAAATTATTACCATAAGAACTGCAATTGTCATAGTTAGGGCCTTTCAGAATAAAAAAGTTCATTTTCTATAAAACACAAAAAACCTAAACAAGAGTAGTTAATGAATCTCCCAGGAGAATAAAATTCATTTATCCCAGGGAGAATACTGTAGAAACAATAGCTCTTTGTGGAGATTGGCTGAGATCTATGATGGAGAGTCCCTGAGCTCCATGTAATTTTATCTATGTCTTACCTAGTTAAACTGAAATGATCTACCAAAGGAAGGTGTACAATGTCTCAGATACTTGAAAGTTTGGAGTGACTAGTTAATAGAATCAGACGGTTATTTTTGGGAACTACACACGCATTTGAGAAAGCTAATGGGAAGCAGACATCATTTTTTTTTTACTGTGTTTAGCAGAAAATTGCCTCTCCCCAAAGATGTCCACTTCCTAATTCCCTGAAACTGTGACTATATCTAGGTTGCATGACAAAAAGAAATTAAGGTTGCAGATGTAATTAAGGTTGCTAACTAGCTGACCTTAAAACAGAGAGAATATCCTGGATTTTTAGGGTTGGACCAAAGTAATGAGAGGGAGATGTGACTAGGAAGGAAGAAAGGAACAAAGAGATGCAACAGTACGACCTTTAGAAATGGAAAAACAGGCCATGAGCCAAAAGATAAGGGCAGTCTCTAGAAGGTGGAAAGGACAAGAAAGTGGATTCTTCCTTACAGCCTCTAGAAATCAACACAGCCCTGCTGACCCCTCGACTTTAGCCCGGTGAGACACAGAGCAGACTTCTGACCTACTGATCTGTAACAAAAATTATATGGAAGTATTAAGTTGTCATCATTTGTGAAAACTGCAATAGAAAACTAATACAATCATCTGTTTAAAGTGAACTGTGAAAGCAAGAGAGCCTCCTTGCCGGTAAATGAAAACAATACCATTTCCTACAGAGGGTAAAAGAATCCTGAGGGGATCATGTCCAGAACTTAATTATAAGGTAAGGAGCTCTGGATACAGTTGAATCTACCTGGAAAGTCAGCTACATCAAAGTAAAGGGCTTAACTGGGAAGATGTGGAGCCTGGAAATCTAAGAAATGAACATCAGGTTTGATACACTCACCAATCTTGATCATCAGGCCCCTCTGGACTCTGTGTGCCTACAGAGGGGTACACTCTCCCTGTCCAAAGCTAGTGCTTCCTGCTTCCTCCTTGAAGACAATTCCAATGACAATTCTCTGCAAGAGGACACTAGCCCCACTCAGGACCTGCCACCACATTCTCTCTTGCCTAATGGGTCAAAAACCAGGAATAAATCACAACTGGCTGGTGATATGCTGAGCCTACAAAGAGAGGAAAAGGACAACACCCACAAGAGCCACAGAACCTATAGAACATTGCCTGCAGAGTCAGTAGAGTAACTTTGGGACTGAGTCTGAGGATTCTGGGTCAACAGGGAATGGAACATAAAGTCGGAAAACAGAGTTCATTGATGCAGAGACCTCTGCCTAGCAAGACACTTTTCTCCCTTAGAATCTACTCTTAAACATCCTACTGGTAGTTAATCCAACAACCAGGGTTAAATTACTACATAACCCAGTCATGGAGATGTTAAAATTTCCGAGGAAGAAAAGCCACTATGCTCTGAAGGAAATGGATTTAGCCAATAGGTACTAGCAGGAGCTAAAAGAGTATATACAGAAATGAATCCTTAGGATGCTGGAATAAGATAGGAAAGCATATAAAGGTGAACAATGGAGAGTTTTTTGATATGGGAGCATCTTCCTGGGATAAAGGATTTATTAACATCCTTGTGAGGACCCCAGGAAATGATGCAATGACACTGGAAGGAAAGCCTTGCAAATCTGACTTGCAAGTAACACCCTTATTAGGTGAAATAGAAGTCCACATAGTAGAAAATTTCTACATAATAGAAAAGGGGATCATAAGAGTGTATTTTATTCCTAATAAGGGGGATGGACTTGTGCTATTGTAGTCACTTTCTTTTACTGACCCCTGTATTATAAAACAAAAGCTGCCATAACAACATAGCACAGATTGGGTGTCTCATAAAGTTATTTTCTTGCAGTTCTGGAGGCTGGAAATCCAAGGTTAAGGTACTGACAGAGTTGGTTTCTCCAGAGGCCTCTCTCTTTGGCTTGCAGATGGCCACTTCTTGCTGTGCCCTCACCTCTGAGTGCACACTTTCCTAATGTCTTTTCCTCTTTTTATAAGGACACCAGCCCAATGGATGAGGGTCCCACCCTTATGACCTCATTTAACTTTTATTACCTCCTTAAAGGCCTTATGTCCAAATATAGTCACATTGGGGGTAAGTATTTCAACATATGGCATTGGGGCCACAATTTGATCTATAACAATCCCCTTGGAAATCAAATATATGATTGGTCAGATGTAGAAATGCAGTGTTAGACAATGAAGCATTTTAAAATTTTACCAAGACTACTGGTTATTTGGGGAGGGAAGAGGAGGTATGATTATTGTTTCATTATCTCCAGGCTTTCTAGAACTGGGACAAGCCAAACAATGTGTTGTTATCATGCAGTGACTAACAAAGACTCTCTTTAAAAGATTAACAGAAGTAGTAAAGCTTGAGTGCTTATGCTACTTAAAGCCAGAAAATTCACCAACTGAGTGGTGTGAGTGCTAGGGTGAGGGGGTCCCCACATTGCTGAGGTTACAAACACCAGGAGATGTCATATGGAACTTGATTCTCTGATGGCAGTGGGAACAACAGGGTCTCTAAATAACAGAGGCCAGTCTGAGGCACTTAAGCATCAGAAGCAATGTTGGCTCAATTAATCATAAGAACAGCCGAGTGGCAGCCAGGGTGAGGGGGTTCTCTAAAATGCCTATTATCCCAACCCTAAATCAAGACAGCAAATCACAAATACATTGTTTATTGGGAGGAATGGGAGATATTAGCATCATGCTTAAAACCCTAAAGGAGGCATTACGTCCTAATTTTATTCTCTAGTCAGGTCAATACAACCAGATTGATGCCAGAAGATGAGAGAGGACCACTACAAATTCAACCAAGCAGAATCCCCAATTGTAGATGCTTGGCTAGTTGTGGTATCTTTCCTATAACAGACTGATACAACTTTATGGTACTTGGCAAACTGACCTAGCAAACACATTCTTATCCATCTCTAATAAAAAGGAGAACCAAAAGAAGTTCTCATTCATATAGAGCAAACAGCAGTATACTTCTACCATGCTGACTCAAGACTGTAAGTTTTTCATTCTCTGTCATAATCTATTCTGAAAGTATCCGAACTTACTGAACATTGTGTAAAATATTACATTAATCCATTATATCGATAAATTTTATTAAGTGGGCCACATAAGCAAAAAGTGGCAAGTACTTTACAGGCTTTGGTAAGACACGTGCAGAGGACAGAGAACACCTAATCAGTGAAAGTTTTAGGTGTCTAAGACCTCAGGAATGCAAGGACAACTCTTCCAAAGAACAAATTATTGCATCTCACACTGCTCATCAATAAGAAAGAAGCAAAATCCCTAACAGGACTCTTTTGATTCAGAAGGGACATACCCCATGTTGGAAATACTGCTGTCACCTACTTACCATGTCCCACAGAAAGATGCTGGGTTGGAGTGAGGCCCAGGAAAGTCAAAGACTTTGCAAAAGTTACAGGTGGCACTGAAGAAATCCTGAAGCTTGGGTCAGGATAGAAGTATCTTTGGTGAGAGAAATCACCATGCAGAGTTTAAGGCAAGTCCCAGAAAGAGAATCGCGACATAGACACCTAAGGTTTTTGAGCAAGCCCATGCCATTTGCAGCAGAGAATTATAAATCATTCGAAAATTAGTTTATGATGTACTACTGGGCCTTGTTCAGGCAGAATACCTGACCATAGGCTATTAAGAGGCTATATAAGCAAAAATGCCTACTATAGGCTAGATTGTGTCAGTTAAGTGATGTAAGATCAAGCAGGTCCAGTAGCAACCCATTAATAGGTGAAAATAGTACATCTGAGACCCAACACAAGTTGACAAGAGAATGAACAAGTAAGCAAGGCAGTCCAGACCCCTACATCTACCCTGGGTAAAGAGCACTGGCTCATTACCCTCAACTCATACCCATGACTTTATGAAAAGTCCCATATGGGACCACCATGTCCAATAATGTTCCACAGATGGGTTGGCTTGATATGTGTCACAAACTAAAGAGGTACTGCACCTGCCCTGAAGCTCCTTCAAAGACAGCAATGAGGGGAAATACACTCAATATGCTGAGCTTTGGTAATCATACACTTCATGTGGAAAGAAAAGTTGCTGGAGAATACACACACATATACACTCATTGGCAGCAGTGAATAGACTGGCTGGGTGGTTGGTTGGAGGACTGGAAAGAGAAATAATAGAATATCAGCAACAATAACTCAGGGGAAGAGACATGCAAATGTACCTATGGGAATGGGCATAAAGTTGACAGATCTTTGTCTTACACGTATTTGCTTCCACCATGAAAGAGGCATGTAACAGACTGCATTTTCTAAAGAAGCCTGCAACAATCTCTCTAATCCCAGAAATCCTTCTTCTAAGGTGAACGTGACACTATTCCCATCAAGCAGTAAGACCTATAGTCCCTTCCCTTCAACCTGGGTGGACCTGTATCTCTGCCTCAAAGGACAGATTACTTTAGAATCAGTGCATGTGACTTCCTGGGTAAGATCAAGACCACTTCTACCCTCTTGGGACACATGCTTTTAAAATTCAGCCACCGTGGTGTGATGAACCCCAAACTATGAGAGAGCCCATATGGAGAGGTCACTTATAGGCTTTCCATCTGCCAACCCAGCTGAGATCCCAGCTGCCAGCCAGAATCAACTACCTCACATGTAAGTGAAGATGTCCCCAGATGATTCCAGTCCCCAGATGTCAACTCATCTTCTGCTTTCAAGTCTTCCCAGGTAAGGGCTCAGAAGTTATGGGACAAAGATAAGCCATTATGATTGTCCCTTGTATGAACTCCTGGACCACAGAATCCATGAATATAATAAAATGGCCATTTTATACCACTACGTTGGGATGGCTTTTTACAGAGCAGTAGTAATTAGAGTAAAGCAATAAATAGAGTAAGGCAATAAACAGCATAATAGATAGAATGACTTGACCAGCTGACATCAGTCAGCGTGCCATCAGTTACCACAGTGTTGGTTCAACAGGTGCAAGAAGGAAGCAGCCACAGAGAAAAGTACAGGCAACATGCACAAAGCAAGCAGCATAGACAGGCTCCCAATCATCAAGGCTTATCTAGCTAGTGCTACTGCTAAGTGACCAACTGACCAGTAAGAGAGACCCTGATATATACCATTCAAAGAGAATAACCAGCTGTTATGGTGGTAACTGACTACACTGGACCCCATTCATACATGAAGGGGCAGAGTCATCCTGATTAGAACTGACAGATATTCTGGGTATGGATTTATAATCTACTGCCTATAATCAGCAAGCACCTCGATCCAAGGGCTTTCAGAATATATGATCCACCCAAATGGGAGCCCTCATAAAATTGTACTAAACAAAGGGATCCACTGAAGAGGAAAAAAAGGTACAGCAATGAGTATATTTTATGATCATAAAATCTACTGGTTCTATCATATCATGTGCTGTCCCAAAGCTGCTGGCCAGACAGAATAATAGAACAGTATTTTGAAGGAGCAGCTGATGTAGCAGCTTGGAGACAACGGCCTGAGTGGACTGGGCACCACACGCCTAGGACCTGATATAGCCCTAAATTAATGACCATTATGTGGAGCTGTGTCCCTAGTAAGTAGAATACACAAGTCCAAGAACCCCATTGAACTTCATTCCTAGTAACCTACACGGGGTCCCTGTGCTCTCAGTCCCTAGAGTTCTAAATTCTGTGTGGCTAAGATGTCCTGGTCCCCAGAGGGGAACACTTTCCCCAGGGACAACAGCAAGAGCCCTGAACTCTTGTGACAGCTGCCACCCAGCCACTATGTGCTGAAGATAAACAGGCCAAGAAAGGAGTAGCCTTTCAGGGAGGGATAACTAAGTCTGACTGTTAAGAAAAGGAAAGACTGCTGTAACACGATGTGAAGGGAAGATGACACCTAGTACCCAGGGACCCTGGTCTATGTATCTGTTTATGCTGCCCTACTGATTCTGACAGCAAACTGACTAATGCAGTATCTGTGGAAGCAGCCTGAGATGGGCATTATAACCATGATCCCAGGCTCTTCAGGGTCACTTCAGAGCTGCCAGCTGCAGGTAGGAGGCTCCTAGAAGGGATGGTAGAAAAGGGGGGATGATAAATATCAGATGTGGTTCTGAGCTCAGGCACAGTAGCAGGGGCTGACGTTCATCCCACTAACTTTCTTCTTATAGAGGACCAGTTCTCCAATGGGATGAACTCTCATAAGCAACCAAATATGAAAACCATAAAGAGTGACATGTAGAAAATGTGTTTTATTCAGAATCCCTTCTACATAAAGACATTCATTCTCCCAGCTTCTAAGAGTGTTGCCTGCTGATTGCTTACAGCTGAGTTCCTCCCAGGATTTGCCTTCTACTAAAGGGAGCCATCTTACCCAGGGGCAGCACACATCTCGCAATTGGTAGAAAAGTAGGTAGAAAGGAACTTTCCTCTATCTGGAACACCTCTGAAGGTCCATCCCAGCTTCACAGTTCCCATCACCTCAGCTTAGGACTCTGCTGCAACTGAATCACGGTTCAACTTCTTCCTCTACTCAATCTAGGCTCCCTCCTTCCCTTACAGGGAGTACAGAGAGCACTCCCTAATGAGTGACTGGCATGTGAATCTTCACCTCAGTGTTCATTTCCTAGGAAGCCAACGTCTGATGACATCTCTCATTCTGCCTTGATCCATCCTACCAGTCCCCATGACCTACACCCAACTATTTCTTGTAATAAACATAAATCTATTCCCGTGCGATCTGCCTGTTTCCAGGCCAATATTACAACCAGGCTAAGATACCTGCCTCTCCCTATGTAATTTGAAAATCTAACCCCCAGAGCAGCATACAGTAGTATGTTGGAAGTTTGCTTTAATGGTTTTCATTTATTTGCTTTGTCAATAACTTCCCATTTGTAGAAATGCTGAGTCTTTCATTAACAATGAGAAAATCTCTACAATGTCAAGATAATTGTTGGGAGGATGACAGCTACGTACAATGAATAAGAAGCTGTCAATAGTTAAGCCACCAGAAAATATTCTTAGAGCAATCTTAGAATAATCTTAGAAAACATCCAGACTTTAAGTTTTGTCACAACTACAGATATTTAAATGGCATTTTCAGGTTTCACAAGATACTTGAAAATCACAGTCATTCTTTATTTTGTTTAAGAATCTATTCCAGCTTTTTTAGACATTTAATTGAACGACTATTAATTGCTAACATTATATATTACTGAAATAAAGGGTAAAACATAACATAGAGATGTACTTAAATCTTAGGTATATAATTTTATACCTCAATCTTTAAGGCACCATCCACCTTCATCCAAAATAGAGTATGTATCTAAGGTATCACAAATACAAAAATTGGAAGTGGAGAAAGACAAAAATAGGGTGTACTCTCTTCTGCAAGTACTCCCAAATATAGTGTTAAATGTGTGAGGTAGTAAAAACATAAAATCTATGATTAAACTATTTTGAACTTTGATTTGACTCATCCTTGAATCCATTCCTTTACAAAGGCTTGCAGTGTAATTTGAGATTGTTAGATTACAAGACACATGGGGCACCTGGCTAGCTCAGTTCATACAGCATGTAACTCTTGATCTTGGAGTTGTGAGTTCGAGCCCCATGTTGTGGGTAGAGTTTACTTAAAAAAAAAACTTTAAAAAAAAGATTACAAAACATATGATGGCCTGCTCCATTTGACAATATTATTACAATTTTCAGTGTGCAAAAAGCCGTATATCAAGAGTTCTGAGTATTTGGCTCAGGTATGAGCAAATTACTGCTTAGAGAAAAATTCACTAAATTAACATTTCTCCACATTCTTAAAGAGGTATGACTTGAAAATACAATAACAACAAAGTCATCCTACAGAATTAATGAATTAATGAAATGTGAATGTATAATGAACTTCAGGCGTTGCTCTTTGCAGCCAGACTGAATTAAGAGTTAAAGTTCTAAAGGCTCAATAGCCTCTGAAAATTTGGGGGGTGGTTATCAGTTAAAGAAAACATCAGCTGCTTAGAAATGCATGGCACTACAGCCGAATATAATACCTTTCCTGTTCTCTCTTGAAATGGTTTCCTATCGAAGCAGTTTCTGTATCAATCACACAA
Organism: Panthera leo; assembly: GCF_018350215.1. Classification (NCBI taxonomy): domain Eukaryota; kingdom Metazoa; phylum Chordata; class Mammalia; order Carnivora; family Felidae; genus Panthera; species Panthera leo. Next base: position 95,406,191 of record NC_056684.1, read on the forward strand.
TAGCCAGAATGGTACAGGGTTATACTATATGACACAATCACTGCATTCAAAAGGCATAGGAAAAATGGCTTTTATGGTAGCAAATGCCGTAGCTAAAAGCCTAAAACAAATCACTAAACTGCACTAATTTGTAAGCTTTGAGGTTTCAGGAGCTCACTGGCAGCTAAGAGAAGAACAGAGCTTGCAATCAACTGTCCTCTTGAGCACAACAAGATTTTTAAGAAAAAGGAACCCGCTGATATAGTCCCCTCAATTAACTCTGAGAAAAAAAAAAAAAAAAAAAGCCTAAGCAGTACCTGGAGGGATCTCAAGGCAAAATGAGGCCAAATATGACATTTAACTATTAATCTTACCAAGGCCAGTGATTGCTAATCAGCCTGAGGGAAAATAAAGCAGTACAGTTGACAGTGGTTATTTTTTATAAGCACATGCCTACTATTTTACATGGAAGAATAGAACTACTTCTGCAGAATATCTAGTAGAGCCATGTCTTCATTTTTACAGGTCACTAATTATGACTAAGCTTAAAATATCCCTTCAGTCCAAAAATAAATGACACCAGAGAGAGCCCTCAGTATGGGCATTTCAATTCTAAAAAGAAAAAAAAAAAACCAAAATTATAAATCCTATCTTTCTAAAAAAGAAGGCTGAAGGATATAAAATGCTGACTTTAGCTGCCTATATATGTTTCTTGGGCAAAAAGCTAGAATTTATCACACAATTTGCATTTCATATATATACTGTTTGAGGTAAGTTTCATGTATGGCACATGAGCTAACTTGCATGTTTTAATCATAGGAAGTTATATACACACATATATGAATAAAGCTTAATAATACATATAACAATATACACAAATACTTATTTTTACATATACTTCATATATGATTCCAAACTTAGGCACAAGTAACTATATGGTGGTTATTTAATTTTTCATCCATCTCATCCAAAGATCAGAGTATAGCATAATATGCACAAGCACCTAGTACAAGGTGTGGCAATAGCAGACACTTAATAAATACCAGTTATTTTATCAAAAAAATTACTAGATCCTATTTTTAGTTCTTTTTCAATAATAGAAAAAGAAGGCATATAATTCAAGTTACCTAAATTTAGTTTATAGATGAATTTTAGTATCCTCATTTGGATACAGATATGTCTGATGCTCTAAAAGCTCACTAAAAAGGGGAAAAGACCTACTGTAAAGACCTGGCCAATAGACACGGGGGATGGCCTTCTCAGAATACCAGTGACACTGGGCTTCAAGTGTACTCATCACTGTACTGCAAACAAAACAAACTGACCATGTAGTGCTATTATGCAGCTAAGAAAAACTTCTCTTCTGTCAACTGCAAAAAACAGAAGGAAAGACAAGTAATGTAAGTTTCTAGAGGTAATGTAAACTGGTGAACAAGAAGAACATGAAAGTATCACAAAGGGATATTTAAAAACAAAACGAATGTTAGTTAACAGATTGCATGCCCTGCTGACAACACTGAATCAGAGTCATCTCTGCAAGAGAAGCTGGAAAGCCATCCAATTCCTCCAGCTTAATCTAAAATGTATACTAATCCAGGACACCTACTCTATGAATACACAAACACACTCACACATACACACATACATAAACACAATTAATATAGGTGAATATATTTTTAGAGCATATACATATATGCTCTATATACAAATATACATTTATAGTGTGTGCATATCTATTTATATCTAGACAGATAAGAGTCTTTTAATATTTCTCTGAAACTGAAGAGGTGGGTAAGCCATAAAGGTTTCAAAGTACTTCCTTCGCATAAGTAAGTTTAGAGTTGAGGTATGAACAAGTTTGTTTTTAATGATGATAGAAAACTAAAAACTTAGATGCTTTTGAAGTGCTCACCCAAATAACATATAATTAGAATAGAGTTCAATGGTAAAATCATGAAGTCACAGTGAGCAGAAAGGAGACTTTCAACCCCAGCTGCTGCAACTGGAGAGATGTTTGTTAGTGAAGCACAGGAAATAATCAGAGAATAAGTAGCCTCTGAGTAAAAGGCTGCAGCCCCCTGGGGTTATTCTTGTCTTAGGTAAAGAATGGGAAGTTTAGAAACCCTAATCTTCACAGCGATGATGTCACCATGTAGCTTAAATATTGCAGGGAGTGGTCATGACAGAACAGACTTGCATCTCCTTATGCAATGATACGTAGATGAATCTATACATGACAAAGTGAGAATAAAATCACCCAAAGATTGAGCACTGATTGTGAAGTAAGACTGAAAATTTTAAAATTAATATAGTAGGGACGCCTGGGTGGCTCAGTCGGTTAAGTGTCCGGTCACGATCCCATGGTTCATAGGTTCAAGCCCCGCATGGGGCTCTGTGCTGACAGCTCATCTCTGCCCCTCCCCCTGCTAGCACTCTGTCTCTCTCAAAAATAAACATTTTGCTAATTTAAAAAATAAAACTAATATAGCAGCTCTACACAGGGGAACAGTACAGGTGGAATAGTCCAGTGTGAAAATTGAACCAAATGATAAATATAAGTGAATAAAAGAACAAGGGGAGAATCATAATAACAGTGTAGAATAACCATGAAACAAGGAGCAAATTCAGAAGCAGGGTAAAAATATTAACTATATCGCTTGTTGATAATAACTTCACTAATTCTGAGGTACTGAGGTAACACTGACAACTCCAAAACTACACAAAACATCAGTTGAATCTGTGCACATGACAGAATCTCCTGTGTATGCCCTTATGGTGATTTACTTCACTAAGTCAACACTGTTCATTCCACATAATGGGGGAAATTATTCTCAACTAATAATTTTTTGTCTGCTTAAGGTCCTAAGAAAATATGACCCTTTGGTTTTGTTACGGAACCAATATTGTTACTTGACCAATATTCCCAACGAATATCTAACTAATATCCTGATACTCAAATGACAGCCTAATTTTTCCCATCTAATTAGTGATATGAATAGGGATTATTTATGTGAACTAACTTTCACCTACAAAAAATATAGTATTTGCCGAGTATAATTAAAATTCACTAGCACAAAAATGTTTTCATATATATATGTATATATATATATACATATATATATATATACATATATATATACATATATATGTATATATACATCACAGTTTAATGTTGACAAAATTCCAACCTTTTCGGTTAATTCTAAAGATTTTTTTTAACAATTAGTTGAGTAGGTGAGAAATAGCAATTTTGGTCAGTTTTGGACCAAAATTAGATGCTATACACAATAAATGTGCAATAGCCTCATTTAATAATTTTTCATTTTCCCTGTTTTTATTTTTATACTATCAAATATTTATATTTTTACAAGTAATTCCTACTTTTTTTCCATTCAAATAGTTTACATTTATAGACAGCTAATTTTCAATTAGTGTCAAAGAGCAGGACATTAAGAATATTCTTGCTCCTTGGGGCACCTGGGTGGCTCAGTTGGTTAAGCATCCAGCTTTGGCTCAGGTCATGTCTCGTGGTTCATGGTTCAAGCCCTATATCGGGTTCTGTGCTGACAGCTTGGAGCCTGGAGCCTGCTTCGGATTCTGTGTCTCCCTCTCTCTGCCCCTCCCCTGCTCTTACTCTGTCTCTCTCTCTCTCTCTCTCTCTCTCTCAAAAATAAATAAAACATTAAAAAAAATAAAAATAGAAGAATATTCTTGCTCCTTGATACAAAAGCAAGATTTATATATAATCTGAACACACACATGTAAATACACTCATGCACATAAAGTTTAGGCTACACTAATATTCAATGGAGTTCTTTTTTTTTAATGTTTATTTATTTAGTTTTGAGAGAGAAAGAGAGCAGAGACAGACCAAGACAGAAATCCCAACCAGACTCTGGGCTGTCAGCGCAGAGCCCGACCCGGGGCTTGAACTCACGTACCATGAGATCATGACCTGAGCTGAAATCAAGAGTTGGACACTTAACCAACTGAGCCACCCAGGTGCCCCTCAATGGAGCTCGTAAATGAGGCAGAGAGTGGGGTTAGCACTTTCCCACTGCCACCACCACCGCCCCCCCCCCCCCCCCCCCCCCCCCCCCCCCCCCCGCCAATAAGGAGCAGTAGAAGAAATTCCAGGGTTATGCAAATTGAGAGAAAGAGGTTAGCTTGAGGTGCAATACCAATTATATGTGCACACAAGATGTAATATCAATAGCATTTTCATGCACATATTAATATTAGATATACTGTTTAAAATATAACACTTATTTTCTGCTAGACTGACACACTGGAATGTTTTTCCAGAAAAAAATTACTTCTTCTCTGTTACTAGTTCTGTACTCTGTTCTAAGAACCAAATGGCAGGCCTATTATGAGGTCCAATTGCTAGCACATCTGAGTGTACTTTCTTAAGGAGATGGAGAACACTTTTCATGCACTCTCCCTCTATCCCAGGTATAAAAAAGCAACCATACATTTTTATTCTTGCTTCCCTTTATGTAACAGCCCACTTTCCTAACAGTTGACTGCATGTGGAAACGGAGGGATACAGACGTTAAGATTTTTGTCCATGGTCACCCAGTAAAGCAACACAGCTGAACCAGAAGCAAGCCTAAATTCCTCAAGTTTTCAACCACATCTTGCTGCTTTGCACAAGGGTAAAAAACAATAATGAAAGCACATACCTCACTTTTCATAATGACAATGCATTCATCTCAGTGGCTGTACATTTGTAAAAATCAACATGACATTTCAAGTCATTCTGGACCCACAGTCCACTGCTTCTAAGTAGTATACACTCTGAAAGGGCTTTGAAAAGTCTTTGACTTTAAGTCCAAGAGGAACTGCTGTGTAGGTTCAAAGCTTCCCAAGGTTGCCAGAACTTTAAACACAACTGTCTTAAGTTCTTCTTTTTTTAATGTTTCTTTTAAAACCTTATTTATTTTGAGAGAGAGAGAGAGAGAGAGAGAGAGAGAGAGAGAGAGAGAAAGATAGTGGGCAGGGGAGGGGCAAAGAGAGCACGCGTGTGCGCGCGCGCAAGGGGGGGGGGGGCAAAGAGAGCGCACGCAAGCAGGCTCCACAATGAGTGAGCCAACAAGGTGCTCTGATAACTGTCTTATCTTCTAATGAGCAGTCAGTTGTCTTCAAACTGACCAAATCCAAAATCTTGGTGGACATAAATATCTGAGCACATTCTAGAATATCACACAATGAAATTTATTTCCCAGACTTACAGACTTTTGCAGGGGAAGGTGGAGGCTAAATGGCAGATAATATCTTTCTAGTTGGGTATACTTTGGAGAAATAGCTTAAGCTTTCTTAGATATGCATTCTAGGGTTATTTTTCCTTATGCACCATGATTCCTACAGCTGGGATCTGTGTGGTGGCAGTGCATTTCCACCTTCTTTATCAGTATTATGCCAACCTACTTTCAAGGCTCAACTTAGGATGTATCAGCTTTTTCAACTTTCCTCCATCCATAATATCAACGGTAACTGCTCTCTGTTTTTTAGGCACAAACTTATATATTTCTTACAGCCTTACTTTGTCTGTTTCCCCATTTAGTTTTGTCTCTTCAATTAACTTACAAACTCTTTCAGTTCACAGCCTTTACACCACACAGCTACACGTTATCCACAGCCCACTCAGAAATAACAGAATGCCCTGATGCTTAATCTGTGCCTCTCTGTCCTTATGTACCCAAGTCATACAATTAATTAGTAAGAAGGATAATGTGGTCTGCAGGACCATAGCCTCTATTTAAGAGTTCCTCATCTTTCCCTTTCAGGAGACCAGAAAAATCTTCCTGAAGATGTTTTTCGGGCAAATGGCAAACATTTTACTTCTTCTGTTTGACACACATGAACAAAGTTCTAATTACTTCAGAAAAAAAATTATTTTGCTTTTCCCCATTACTTAAAGGGTGGATACATTTTCTAACAGTCATTTCTGGATAGCATCCTATTTCCTACTTACATCTTTCAGATCTGAGCTGCATTTTCTGCTGTCCTTTAGGACTCTGGGAGGCCTAGCTATGAATCAACCTTTCCTCTTTCAGACAGACATGTTTCCCTTTCCACAGAATCACTCAATGATTTTTATCCCTCCCATTCTCATTACAAAGAAATAAAACAAAAAATAGGCTGCTTGCAGATATGGTAACATGTCACATACTTGACCCCATCTGTCAACCACACAGCAGTAGAGTGTTGAGTTGAGTGTTGAGTGTTGAGTGGAACAGTAAGAAACTGATGTCTCCTACTTTTATGAAAAACTATAAAGGTAGCACACTAAAAGATACAAAGAATAAGTTACCTCATCATTTCTAAAACCCTTGTTGCTACATAACAATGTCTTTAATTAATATATTTATAGTAAATGTGTAATAGCCCAAAAATATTTTCCTAATATTTGAAATTTCCTGTGATTATAATTTCTGGGGAATGTGTGATTTGGATTATGAAATGGAAACCATCATCTTACTGAATTCAATCAATGATATCAACAGAAATGAAAATAAAGCGTTGTAAAACCAAGCTTAGAAAAGGTATAGTATCTCGAAAAAGTGGTAAGAAACCAAAATAAAACAAGCTTAACTGGGATCAATGTAAGGAGGTATAGTAAGAAAGAAATGGAGGGGCACCTGGGTGGCTCAGTCAGTTAAGCATCCAACTTTGGCTCAAGTCATGATCTCATGGTTGTTGAGTTCTAGCCCAGCATTGGGCTGTCGCTGTCAGCACACAGCCTACTTCACATCCTCTGCCCCCTCTCTCTCTGCCCCTCCCCTGCATGTGCTCTCTCTCTTTCAAAATAAAAAAACATTTTTTTCAGAAGAAAGAAAGAAATGGAATTGCACTGGCATAAAATGGAAAATAAGTGTGTGCCCCAATAATGCAACATGACAAATTTTATTAGTAGGTTGGGAAAAAAATCCATCCAATGGATGTGCCTGCATTCTGGAAAAAAGAGTTGTGAAATTTCTTTCTGTAAAGAAATCTCACAAACAACACAGGACTGCCATTTGACTGGCATATTGGGTCTTAAAGTAGTGGGAAAATTTAATGACATCTTATAGTCTCTTCTCACAACTTTATAATTGTATAGGCCCAAAAGTTTATTAATTGGATTTGAAAATAAAAATAGGGCACAGTTTCCTATGAATGCAATCATTTATTCAGTCTGATGTAAGTGGTATATTTACACTGACAGTCACTGAAACAAAGAAATGAAATTTCATTTTGTAGGACTATTCAGTTAACAGCAATAACAATGAAGCTGAAAACGCTCACCCTATTCATACCTGAAATGCCCTCATTATAATACTTTGCTTGTCCCTCCAAAATAGCCAAAAAGGAGAGTATGACATTCTCCAATTCAACTCAGAACTGATGGCACATTCCCTTAGTTTACTGCAGCTGCCAGAAAGCACCACTCTAGAGCTCAGTTCCAGGACTAGGCTGGTATATCTATCTGCCTTTGCCTTTTGTGGGTTGTAAGCCTTAAACCCAACTCTTTCAAGACTCTTCCCAAAGCATAAAGACCAGGTCAGAGAATGTGAATGATGAATTACCTCTACAGCTAGAAAGCAACCCACGATCACAGTTCCTAACACTGTCTTAAAAAGACATAAACTGAACCCATAAGGCTCATGCTGGTAGGTCTTATCTCCGAAAGCCCCACCACAATCACACTAAAAGAGTAAGCTGTGAAAGAATACAGAGCACATTCCTTCAGAAAAATTTGCTTATAGCCTACTTCTCAAAACAGACTTAAGGCGGTTCACCTTATAAAACAAAAACAAAAATAATTGTATAGTATCAATAAGAAGAGTCAGAATCAGAGACAATAAAATTAATCCAAGAAATCAAGACCACGAAAAATGCTTTCCTTGGATTTCTTTAGTGATATCTCTATTCACCAGAACTCCATCTCTGCACTTTTACATCGGAGTCCTAATTATCTTCACCCTGGCATCCTTTCTAACTTATTCTCTAGAAAATGATTCCTTAGGCTTGATGTACAACCTGCTCAATCTAAAATACTTAATAGCCCACTTAAGGACTTTCCTAGGGATCTATAAGACATGAGCAAGTAATATTACTTAAATAATCTTCCCACTTTGCATGCAAATTCTCAACCGTGAATGGACAAAAATAATCCCAAGATACAAAGGACAGCCCACTCTTGGTGATGGTGATATGATGGTGGCCAAGGTGGTGACAATATGAGTCTGTTTATGTGTACGTGTATTGCATATAGGAACAGTGGGGCGAAGAGTGGGAACAGAGAAAGAGCTGGCTGTATGTGGTAGAGCTTTAGATTGATTTTTTTCAGCAACATTTATTAAAGTTATATCCCCCTCTCCTGCCATAGGCTGACACCCTAAATATGTGTTCAGCCAAAAGCAGTCTCTCATCATAGGGCCTCTCCAAACTCAAAATGGGCAAAAATCACAATTCAACGCACTTAGGATAACTTTGCCATGAGGATGCCAACATCCTGGGACTGGATGCAATGGTCAACTGATGTTCTAGAGCCCTCTTATCCTTTGGATCAATCTGTCCATTCAGATTCGACCTACTGACAGGCTGAACTATCTTCCAGATCCTTCCTATCCACATTAAATGTCATTGCTAAATTATATGATATTAATTGATATTACTGGAATTGAGTGAATATAGCTTGCTAATTTGTCATACACATATGTTTGATAAACTTATTCTATTTATTATTTCCAGCACATCCTGGGAACTATATAGATGGTGCATTAACCATTTCAGGATACCTACTCACTGGTCGATTGGCTCCCATTAAAAACCATTCAGACATGGACTTTTATTTTGTTTTTCGCTTGTAGATTTGTCTTGTGGTAATGCAGTTATAATCTTTTATGAGTCTCCTTGGAAATTAAGGGCATGATAGGCCAGAAGTAAAAATACAGTGTGTGGCAATACAGTAGTTTTTTTTTTTTTTCTTTTTTAGCAAAACAACTGAGAAGTCAATGGGAGATAGGATTCTCAATATATGATTCTAGAGATGTAAGATCTCTAGAAAACACAGTTAAACAGCCCAAACTACAGAAAAACTTACAAAGAAAACTTTCAAAACTAGGAAAATGCTTTGATCGCTTGGCTCTAAGTATTTCAGTTAAGTATACATATAGCTGAGGTTTATTATGACCCTTGATGCTATGCTTAATCAGGTATCCTAAAACTAATACAAAGGAAGTCCAACAAAATAATACCAAAAGTTGATACCATTTCACTGTTCATTTAAGGACTCTGGTTTTCAGTGTAAGTAAAAATTAAACTAAAACAAAACTTTCAAATTCCAAGAGTATTCTCAGGAAAAAAACTTTGAATACAAATAACTTTTTAAAATTCAAGAAAGTCAAATCTGTAACTCAAGAAAATGGATTTTAAAAACTACACAAATATAGATATCTCCAAATGAGTATTATCCATCAAAATATTTAACAGCTGTCTTAGGAAGTCTACATGAATGTTTTTTTAATGCTGCTTTGTTATAAAGAATTATTTTTTTTTCCAATTTTCCTTTCAGAAGTGTTTTCAAATAATTTATATCCCTGTAATACTATCTCTGGTGTGGGATAGTTAAGAGACATACAGGAAAATGCCAGTTTTTAAATGTCTTTTTTAATGACATCAGAATTATTGATGGGGGGTAGACAGACAGATATAAACTGATGGATAATTTCCCTTACCTAAATGCCACACATACACAAATCTCAGCTATTGTGCAGTAAGTTTCCTAAACAATATTCCAAGATAAATAACAGTAAGTTCCTGGGTCTACAGAACACACTTTTACAACATAAGTATTGAACGTGGTGCCAAAGCTAATTGTGCACAAGAGGAATAAGATTATAGTTACTCAAAACAATATAATCTGTGCATTAAAACAAATATTCTCAATTACTTAAAAAAACCTGAATTTCACGCTCAGAGTTTTCCAGCCAAGAAGTGGAAGAATGAAGGGACTGACTAGCTATTTCAAAGAAAAGTTGCAATGACGTATTTCTAAATCATGAAGTTAACTTGAGGCTGCAATGAAATAATTTTGTCTGAATTAACTATAAGACAATTTTTATTTCCCCTTTAACTTAGCTAGTAGAAGGAAACATTAAGAAATAATACTTTGTGTGTAACATGAATGGTTTTACGTCAGCAAATACAAAGGGATAAAGGGACATAGATTTTTATGGTAGCGAAATTCCAATGTAGATCTTTAAAGTCTGTTTACAACTGCCCTGCTTTCTTACTTATTCGTTTTCATGGTTCTTCAAATAAAATGTTCAAAACACAATTTATAACCTTACACTAACTCTTATGTCTATGTCCTTTCCACAACTGATCAATATTTTATACCTACATAAACTCACTATAAACATTTCGACAAATAAAATTCAAACTACTTTAGGTTAAGAAGGGTGTCATGATTTACACAGTCACAGCAATGAAATCTGAAGTCCTTATCGGTGTTTCTCAGACTTAAGCATACATCACAATTATCACCTAAGGTAAGGAACACAGATTGCTGGGTCCCACACTCTGAATTTCTGATTTAGAAAGTCTGGGAGGGGCCTGATCATTTGCATTTCTAACAAGTTTCCAGGTGAGGCTGATGCTGAAGGTTAGGAGTTCCCACTGTGAGAACCTAACTCTTGTGCTAGAACATATTTAAAAACTAATACATAAATAAATTTTTTCACCCACCTAGTAGCTGTAACATTTATAAGGACCAGGGATGTGGATTAATTTTCACAAAAACCCCATTCTAATCCAAGCCAGATGCCTAATAGCCACACCAATATTAAAAGAAAACAGAAGAAAAAAAAAAAAAAAAAAGACCACTACCTTCATCACAGTGATTAGCTCAGTGGCAGAACTACATTCCCCTTTGTTGTTAAGCATCATGGGCATTATTTCAATGCAACTGTTTCCTACTTGTTTCCACTCCTAGATCTTACCCTTCCACTGCCCAAAATGAAACCGTGCCAGGATTTATAATCCGAATGACAAAAAGTGACAGGAAAATGGTACCATGCCTTTCTAATCCAGACACTTCCAGCATGTCCTGCCATCCCCGAATCTAACTTCTCATTATCTCCTACACACACACACACACACACACACACACACACACACAGAGTTGTTGTTTAATCTTCTTAGCTGGAATGATCTGAACAAATGAAAAAGAAATAAAGACTTGGATATGGGATTAAAGGAATCCAGACTCCCCCATGTTAAGGAACAGCTCCTTCATAAGGCTCTATCTCCAATATTCCTCTATCCCTAGCATCTCAGCCACTCTAAGATGTTCAGAAGTCAAAAGAGCAATAAGTGAATTCTTGCCCTCCTCAAGGCCCCACCTCCTGCTGTCAGCCAAGCAGTAAGATCTGCCTGGAGTTTCAACATCTCTCTCAACATACACACACACCACCATCATGACCACCACCACCACCTCAAGCGGGTTCTCTTTCCTTTGGGAAAGAGGGGCTGGGTAGAGAGGAGAAATTAAGATGCACAGAGGTAGGAGAAAGTGAAACTTTTCTGGCCTGAGCCAAAAAGGGAACTAGGAAGACAAGAAAGAAAAGTGGCAGATGGAGCGCTGGAGGGCCAAAGCTCACCCCTCCCAACCCCCTCCTGACCACCACCTCAAACACTCAAGCCAGGAAAAACACAGCAGAGACAGTAAAAAAAGGCTGGGTCAGATCTCCTGCCTCCTTCCCCACACACCTGCCCATGGCACACACCACGTTCCCAGAGAGTTTAAGTATTCAAAGTCCCCTTGCACCCACACCCACTCTGCAGTAAGTTCCAGGGTCTGCAGGGAAAGCTCTACAAACACTCATGCCCTTTGCCCAGGGACAGCCATTGACCTAGCAGTGCAGCGCTGGGGTCCAAACCCTGGAGTGATACCAAAGGCAGCAGTTGAGTGTCCAGCACACCCTGACCCTAGGAGAGCTGTAGCAGAGTGGTGGCTGCTGTCCCCTCCATAGCTGTTCTCTTAACCTTCCTACCATACCTCTGAGATCACAAAAGTTATGTTTCCTTTGTGGCACTGCCTGCTGGTCCCAGGAAACGAGGCACATTTCAACCAGAGTCTGGGTGTGTGTGTGAGTGAGTGTATCTTTCAATCCCGAAAGCCAAGGGTGCCAACTGCTGACAGGCAAAGGAACCTAGCTAGAACTGCTCTTGAGGACTTAAAAATCTCCAAATTAACAAGCTCGCCCTTCTCTCGGTCCTAACCGGCCCAAACCTGGGTTTTCCAGAGAACTGTCCTTGTGTTCCTGTTGCAGCGAGCTGGTGTCCTGCCCCGGAGCCAAGACGCGCAGACTTGGCCATCCGTTCATTCATGCATTTGCTCATCCATTCACATAAACATGTCCCTTAATTGTGTCTGGCACCGAGAATCTTGCCTGCTATTTTCCCCTCCCCAAGTCAGTATTCATGGCAACGCTGGTGCAGAACGCAACTCAACTGTCACCCCACTTCCTGAGCCGGAAAACGAAGTCATGTAAGCATTCACCAAGAAGAAGAAGGAAAAAAAAAAAAAAGGAAAAGGTGGAGAAAAGGAGGAGGCGGGAGACGGAGAGGGATGGGGAGCTCACTGGGGTCACATTCGGAGCTTCCCTTCGGGGGAAACCACGGCACAGACACCGCGGCAATGCAAGGAGCCAAATCATTATTAAATCAAGGACTGCTAGAGCTCTGTTCCCCAGCGGGGATAAATCAAGTGCAAAGCCACTCGTTCGCAAGAGTGCAATGTTGCCGGCTCGACCCAACTCCCAGCCCCAACCGAGGCGCTGGGGGAGCGGCTCGCAACCCAACCCGCAGCGCGCTCGCTGCCTCCTCACCGCTCCCAATAACGTGATGAAGTGTAAATCAAATACCACGCCGGGAGGGGCCCCGGAACGGCGCGAGTCGTGCATTTTCGCTCGCCAGCCTATGTTGCCTAAGAATCACAAGGTCACGATACCGTCGCGATTGCACTCACCGTATACTCCTTGGCCAGAGATCCCTTCCAGGAGGACTGTCAGCAGCCACACGAGACCGTACACTAAATCCATCTTCACGTGAACATGAACATATCCAGCCCAGGGGGGATGCAGCGGGACCTTCCGGAGGCCGGCGGCCAGCCGAGCGCGCTCCACTCGCGCCCGGGCCGAGCCGAGGTGCCCAGGAACCGCTCGCCGAAGAAGGAAGCGCCGTCCGTCTGTCCTTCTCCGGCGGCGGCCGTGAGCGGAGCGCAGGAGCCCCGCACACCCCACACTCATGCACACACACACACACACACACACACACACACGCACACACACACGCACACACACACTCCCACAACACAATACCCCGACACACACTCACACGCACGCAGCACTCACACCGGGCGCCTGGGAAAATCGCAGGCGCCGGGGAGGAGCAGGGGGCGTGATGGGAAGGGGACCGGGAGGCGAAGTGTTCTTCAGGGTAGCGGGCTCGAGTCTCCGCAGCGACGGCGGCGGCGGCGCGCTGGGCTGGCGGCGGGCGCGGGCCAGGGGCCGGGGGTGCCGAGCGCTGCAAGCCTGACGCGGGCAGCCACGGAGCAGGAAGTGGCCTCTGACTCGCGGCACGGAGCAGGGGCTTCCTCGCGTGGATTCGCCTTTACAAAGTAACTCGCGAAGGTCCCCGGAGGAGCGTCAAGCGGCGGCAGCGGCCCGCCCGCCCGCAGTCCGGAGCCCCCAGCCCTGCTGTCTTGCCTTCCCCCATTCCATCAGTTGCCATTGCAACGCCAATCCTGTTACACGATACAGGCTCGCATCTCCGAGCGGGGAGAGGAGGAAGAGGAGGAGGAGGAAGAGGAGGAGTGGGGCCAGGGGGACGGGGGTGGGGAGGCAGGGAAGGGAGGGGGGGGGAGAAGGAGGAGAGGGACCGAAGAGGAGCAGAGTGTGCGTCTGGAGCTCTCTCGGGCAACAGCCTCAGCCGCCGCCGCCGCCGCCACCACCGTTCTCCAAAATAGCCTTTAGTGCCCCGCCAGCGAAGAGAGGGCTTCGGGCGGCCGCACAGATTCCGGGAGCCGAAAGCAGAGTCCAGGCACCGCCACTTGCAAGGGAGGGAGAATGCCAAGCCGAGACCGGATCCGCACACACGTCTACGCGTGCCCACCGGCACCGCGCGCGTCCTCTTCGCTTCCGCGCCGCCCCCGCCAGGTGGAGGGGTGGGGGCGGTCGGGACAGGCGGGAGTTTAGAGCAGGGAGCAGCAGAAGGGGTTCCCCGCCTGGGCTAACGTAGTGCTGGCATCCAGAGGTGAACGCGGGAGCGGCCGCCTGAAGAGGACACCCGGCTGCGTGGCCGCCGCTCGGGCCCCAGCTGCGGCAGAGGTGTCGGGCCAGGCGGCGGAGCGCCCAGGGCTCGACGCCGGCCGGAATCCCTGGCTGTGCGCGGGGGTGCGCGCCGCGGAGGCGAGAGGAGGAGGAGGAGGAGGAGGGCGAAGGCGAAGCCGAGAGCGGGCGGACGGGCTGCCGGGCTGCCAGAGAGGGAGGCTGTGTGTGGTCACGTTGTGCGCTACGTGCTGAGAGCGCGAGCTGCTAGCCGCAGCTGGGCGACGTCAAAGCCGGGTGCGCGGCTCTGCCGCCTGCCTCCGCGCCTCCTCTGCCTCCTCTGCTCCGCCTTCGCTCTGCCTGCCTGTGTCAGCCAGGGAGCTCATCAGTATGGACAGCGCCAAGAGGCTCCGCGAGGCCGGCGGCATCCGGCCTCCAGCTTTCCCCGCCGAGGCCCTCCCCCAACTCCCTGGGAGCTCCGCGGCGGCGGACCACCGTTATCATGCCCGACGCCGCTGTTTGCGCTTGCACGCCGAAGGGCCGGCTGCCACCCTAGACCAGGGTAATTACAGCACACACCGTCTCCTCCCCGTCGCCCAAGGTCTTCCAGGACCCGTTCTACTTGACTAGAGGGCAGAACAGGCCAGGGCACTTAGAAACGGCACAGTTTCTTCCCCATTTCCGTCCTTTTTAAATGGAATTGTGGTCAGCGCGGCAATGAAATGCCTCTCCTCTCTAGGAGAGGAGACACTGGGAGTTCAGAGCTTAGTTTATTTAACATGCAGTGTCTCCTACTAAAGTTAACTGCTTTGAAAATCTTTTCTCTTTTGTGAAAGACAGTGTCTCACAGGGGCAGAGCTAGCTAGCTAGCTCTGATATTTGGGGAGCTTAAGAAATTCAGTTACAAAAGGATTAGAAAACTCGAGGCATCTTTACTTTGGAGCAAGTGTAGAAATACTTAGCCCAATTTTAATAGGGAAAAACTGGGAATATAGTAGTGATTTGTGATTTGCTTCTATAACCACAATAATTAATGCTTCCTGCGTGCAATCCACTTTCTTGAATATATTCTTCACTATTCGAACAGCATATGGATAGGGAAGTGATAAAAATAGCTACAAACGTGCATTTATACGTGTGTTACAAAAGTAATTGCTATGAAAAATCTGGAGCATAGTATTCATTTATCTGCTCCCATAATAGATTAGTACTGCAGTTCCCTCTCCCCCTGCTACTTCTGCTGTGGGGAGGGAACTCCAAGCAAGAGAAAATGAATAGTCCCCGTTGTTTCCACCAAGGTCCTTTATCTCACTTAAGTGAATTATGTATATCATCTTTGTAGGGTGGGATCTACTGCTTACCCTCTGGATTTCCAAGATAGGAGGAACCAAGAATGGGTTCCAAGAATGGGATGGTGAAAGCATCCCAATGGACGCTTCACTGAGTGTTGAGGACCCCTTCCTTATGAAATGCCACTTTCACATGGATGGAATTAAGTGTCATTTTAGAAGCAAAATTCAATGTGTGGCACTTCTGAAAAGAATGAGTGACGTTCACTCACTGGCCACTTGTATGGGGAGGATGGGGGTGGGAATTGTCTTAAGTTTCTGAAGATCTGTCTTTAAAAAAAAAAAAAAAAATCATTCCTGCATAGTACAGCATAGCAGCTTCAAGGGGCAGTAAACTGCAACTCTCAGACAGCAGCTCACAATGTATATTGTCCATGAGACACTTGCAGATTTTAGCTGCTCATGTTCTGAAGTAGTATTTAACCTGCATATTGGCACTATCCCCTTTTTTTTAGGGGTGGGGGACTCATATTGAATCATTTGCTCTTTGAGTGTTTGCAGGACTCTAGACTGAAATATCTTAATATCCCAGAATGTCAGTGTATCACATTTGCAAAGGAATCCAGACTAAGTGACTATCCCTAATGGGGATTATTTTCCTTAACTTTCAACATTAGGACGTTAGCTTCAGGGAGTCAGGGCCTCTATTTTCCACGTAGTGCACACCTCTGTCTAGGGAAGGACCCTACACCCATGGAACCCTCAGCAGTTTCTGAATGAACTATTCAGAGCTTGGAAAGAACCTGGACATTGTGGAATTTATTTCAGTTGAGGAAATAGCCAGGTGTATCTACTCTGGGCCAGGCCTAATTCTGGATATTGGACATTCAAAAATATGTCAGACAGAATCCCTTACTTTAAGAAACAGACAATCTAGTGGACAGGGTGTGTTGGTCAACACATGCACTACTATCTCTGTTGACACGATAACTTTTATATAAGTAAACAAAGTCCTAGGGCATAGGGTGGCAAACTCTATGTGCAACCATTAATTCAGTTAACATGACAGTAAAAATAAAAAATTGCACTGGATTTAATATAGGGGTTTTTGTTCCTATGAAAATCCTGGATAGATAATTTATGGGAAAAAATGGCCAGTTCAACCAATCAAAGTATTATTTTATAAATTTATTTTTATTTTTGATATTCAGCATTTTATATCTGCTCTGACCAAACAGGCCTGATGTATTCAGCCACACCTAGCACTAGCTACTGAAGGCCTCCAGGTGGTGAGCCTGAGCTGAGGCTTGAGGATGGGAAGGGAGATGGTTTATTAGAGGAGAGGAGCTCTAGAAGACAGGTCCAAGAGCTATAATGAAATCGGACCCAGGACACTCTGTGTAGCCCAATTAGAGCAGTTTCCTATAGGAGCAGTATAAATAACCTATGGAATACTAGCTTCTTGGATGTTGCATTGTGGATATAGATGTTGCTTTGAGCCCAAAGGAATCCCACATTATATTACTGCCAGGGCCCACTCAAGAGTATTCTTCTGTCTCTAACAAGAAGAGCAATGAACACTCTATCATTTGCAATTACAGGGCCATGAAAATTTAGGGGCTCCCCTCTGACAACCCTAATTACCTTAACAATGTGTTATAGTTTTATTGACTATGGTTTCTGTTTAATTTCTATCTCCATTTTCCAGTATGAGCATGACATTCCAACCTAGGTTGCATCAGAGAGGCAATGTCATAGAGGGAGTCAGGGCTCGGGACAAGATACACCAAGGTAGTGGGACAGAAAAAAGAAAAACTAGTAACTCTGGAGATACAGCTGAGTAGGGAAAAATTGGAATATTAGTGACAAATCTGCCCTTTCTTTCTAATCTAGCTTCTTTCCACAAAGCCAATACAAGGCCTTGTATGTTATTTATGGTTACTCCCTGTTTCCTCCACTGGCCCTTTTAAATCACATATACACTACTCCCTGTCCTGTTTATAAAACCAAACAAGAATGTAGAAATCATCAGAAGTATATAGGTAATCTCTCAGAAATTGTACACCCTGATCTGTTGCCCCACACTTCTTTGTGCTTGCTGTAGTCTTCTTGGTCACAGATTCCTGGTTTATATCACAGCTTATTGGGACTATAACCCACCCTGAATCATACCTTTCTTGTCTGTGTGTATGTACCCCTGGCCTAATCCTTTTATCCTGAGGCTAAATCTATTTCTGACATTTCCAAAACCTGTTAGGGCAAACTCTATTGTTCTGTGGCTCAGACATGCACCTGAGACCCCATACTATCACTCCCTCAACATCTGTCCAATGGACCAGTTCTCTTGAAAGCTAATCCACTCTGATTAAACCCTAAAATGGAACCATTCCTGTAGGGTACAAAATCTTCTGTCCTGGTAAGTTTCCTCTAGCCAAGTGCCTTTCCACCTAGTTTTATTTTCTCCTACTTAGTAATACCTTCCAGGATGCAAGCTTAGAAATCTAAGCAGCATCACCTAGAATTGACAGTTTCAGACAGTAAGACATGATTTACCTTCTGAGAGACAAAGCATAGTATTGGGGATTCTAGGTCTGGTCATTTCCAGGAAGCAGGTAGGGGACACTTGTTCATAAACAGCAGAACTGAGACAGACACTGGTGTTGAGTATGAGACAAGGATTTCATTTTGAGAAACAGGACTGTCCCTTAGCAAGGCTTTAGTGGGAACAAAAAGGGAAATGAGAACGGTAACTGCTAATATTCTAAATAAAGAAGCACAGCAAATCCCCGTTGTATGGACTGAGAGAAGTCAAGGAGAGATATATGGCTTGAGGAAGCAACAAAATACCCGAAGGTTAATCCCTAGAGGTAGTAAATCCAGGGTCTAAATTAAAAAAAAAAAAAAAAAAAAAAGAGGTACCTAGGAAAGGCTCATTATATCGATACTGTTTTGAGAGGATGCCAAGGTAATTTGTTACCAGATGATGGGGCTAAGGTCTCAGATATATTGTGGCTGCCAGTAAGGAGGACCTGAAGGACTCAGGAAAGTAGAGGAAGAGGCAGAAAACATGAGGCAAGGGTCTTTATAGTCTTGATATTCTATCTTCACCTTAAAAATAGCAGATCTTTGAGATTTTTTTTACTCATGTGGTCAAGAGCATTCTCCCTCATGTGCCCTCCTTCTTTAAGAAAGATATGCTAGTCAATAGATCTAAACTTCCAGGATTTTGTGAGCCACTCATGTTTTCTATAGTTTGTATCTTGAACCCACAATTATTTTTTAAAAGCGTACCCTCATATACCATAGCCTTGACAATTTTAGTAGCCCTGCCCTAGATTTATTCTTATTCTGGCACGTCTCCCTCGATTCTGACACTATTTCAGGAATAGAGAAGATGCAGATTTGTTCCAGAGTAGAAGATGTTCAGTTCAGGGCAGTGTAACATAGTAGGTAAAGGTCTGAGCTTTGACATCAGACTGCCTTGGGCTTGAATCACTGATGTCACTCTGACCTTCACATTTCATAAAACAAAAAGAACAAGAGGTTACTAAGAGTTTAAGTAAAGTAATACACATGAAATAAATAGCTCAGCACCTGGCATATAGTGCTCAAATAATATATTATTACTCAATATTTTTATTGATAATTGTTAGTTGTTAAAGAGCATTACTAGATGGGGCTAATAACTTGAATCACTTCCACTTTGAGGTTAGCTAACAGCTCAGAACCTTTGGTTTTATAAGTATGATGAAGTGTTCTTTTCTCCAAAAAGCATTACTTCACTTGCTTTCATTCAAAGTTCATCTGTCCCATTTCTGTCCAGTCACATTGAATTCTGAAGTCTTTCTACGGTTTATCTGTAATGGTTTGGCATTTCAGTACTTCAGCATAGCTTAATATCTTCTGAAAACTTGAAAATTTAAGAGTACAATTCTACTTCAAGATTATTTTTGAAAGTGCCACATCCCTGGATGTATCCTTGGAAAACTCCATAGCTTAAATATTAACACAGAGAAGTTTCTGCTTATCATTTTTGCTTGGGTTACTATCTTTTAAAAACAGATTGGTATGAAGTAATGCTTACACTTCTAGGTCACCAGTAGTCTAGATTAAAGATCAACATCAAAGTTGGATTAGCAATTTTGTGGTGGAAGTATAAAGAAACCCACTGTTTCTGACAAGGAAGTGATTTGATTAAGCCACAGATATGTTATAAAGGACTAGAAGAGAGTTGAACTAAAAATTTCCCCAAGATTCTACATTTGGAGCAGTTTATAGATGTGCATGTAATAGGAAATAAGGGAAAGGAAATTTGGGTCGTATCAGAGCTGGGCTCATTTTGACATCACATCACTAATACAATTAATATAATATAATATGCCATAACATAACATAACATAACATAACATAACATAACATAACATGAACTTTAAACATTCTCTGTAGTTAAACTCGACCTGCTAATAAGCTACTCCTATCAACCAGTGGTTGGAAAAAGTCAAGGAAGCACAAAGCCTTCTTAGGTTTAAAATTTACCATCTTTTATCTAATTACCCAGTTTTTCAGGGTTTCTTTCACATGCTCTTCTCCTTGTCCTCACTCCATGATTGTTGGTTCATGTTTTGTCCTTATATTCGGGATAGGTATCTTCTTTTATTGTTGTCTTCCATTTCATCTTTAGGTGTTTACCATTAACCCTGCTACACCCATTGCTCTCATCTTCACCCATTGGCTTTGAGTGATAAGGACTCAGCTCTTGGCTCATTCCAACTTCAGGCTTCTTTCAGACTTCCTGGCATGGAAGAACTTTCTCATTCCCCTCTGGAGCCACCAGGAAAATCTAGATCTCCTCCACCCCACTCATATTGGGAAACTATATAGCATCACTCTTCATTCTCTCTTTACCTGTGTATACCATGTTGACATTTCTCCTCCTTTGTAGATTCCCTAATTTACACTCAAGGAGGAGTTTTCATTCAAGAGTTAAGGCAAGATTCAAAAAATAAGTTTTCTCCACCATAGAATTCCTAAAGTGTGTGAAGGTCACTAATCCCTTTCAATCACAAGACAGGACAGGAAAGTCCCCCTCAGGAACATCCATTTCCCTATCTTCCAAATCTGTCATCTCTTTTTCCTTCCTCTCCCTGGGCTCTTCTACTCTCCCTGACCCAGAGGAAAGTTGACCATCCTTCCAAAGGAAATACGAAACGCATTTCAATCTTACATTCTTACTGTCTGCTTTATAGAAAAACTGCTGTGGTCTGACTTCTCCAAGCTAAAGCTTAATAATTTAAAGCCTAGGTCCTCCCCCAAAAAAAGAAAAAAAAAACCACCTTTTTTCTTTCGAATGCCTGACACTTCTTTTTTCCCTGGTTTCTGCCCTTTCCCTGAAGGTATGCTCAGCTTCGATAAATGTGGAACCTTAGAGCAGCAAGAATTACAGGAAATGAGAAAGAAGTTGAATATAAGATAATATTTCAAAATATTAGTTATAGCTGCACACCCCAACCTTGTATAATTAGGTTAGTAAGGGGGTAGGACCATGTCCTGTCTCTTAATGGTGGCTCAGGAAAGAAAACATTATTATGCAAGTTCAAAGTTTTGGAGCAGATCCAAAGAAGTGCAGGGTTGAGGGGTGGGAAGTTTCTAGGGGGCATTCATGAGAGGTGCCTTGAAGGAGGGAAAACTAAAAAAACAAAACCTGTGGGCAGGAAAGCAGTAACTAGGAGATTGAACAGTCAAGTATTCCAGCATACTACAAAACTGGCAAAGAAAATTAGACCAGCCAAACATGTGGCTGAGTAGTTTGAAAGTTAACCAGGAAGAATACAACAAGACAGAAGAGGGAAGGGAGGAAGAACCGCAGGGACCATACCAGGTTGAATAGTGCCCCCCCCCCCTCGCCATTGTTGTCTTCTCAGAATGTCAGAACTTCATTTGGAGGTAGGTTTTTAGCAGATCTTATTAGCTAAAATGGGACCATAATGGAATAGGGTGAGCCCTTAATTCAATGTCACTGATGTCCTTAGAAGAAAAAGTACAGAAACAGACACACAGAGGAGAATACCATGCAACAACAGAGGCAGAGGCTGGAGTGATGCATCTTCAACTTAAGGAAAATAGGGGATTTCTGATGCCACCAAGGGCTAAGAGAAAGGTGAGGACACATTCTCTCCTGGCACCTTCAGAGAGAGCACGGCCCTGCTGACACCTTGATTTTGGCCTTCTAGCCTCAAGAAGTTTTAAGAGAATAAATTTCTGTTGTTATAAGCCACCCAGTTTGTGGGACTTTGTTACAACAGCCACAGAAAACAAATACACGAGCTCACATTTGTCTCTTGTGCAAGAGTGTACACAAAAGCCATTTGGCCGAGACCTCTGGGGCTGCTATTCAGATCCCTGCCTTTAGAAAGTGTTCTTCTAAATCTTTATGGAATCACTTTTCTAGCTCGGACAAATCAACTAACCTCAGTAGTCCCTGCATTTCCAATACACAACATAATATTCATGAGAGCTAAAGGGAATTATGCTTGTTAAAATGTAGGTGATCATGTACTTTCTCAGGAAACTAGGAAGAACCAGGAAAACTCGATTTGAAGTTCTCCCATCTCAAGTTGACTCTGATGCAGCTACTCCCAAGTATGGGTGGGGAGCCTGGGATCTCCTGGAGAAGAATGGAAGGGAGGTAGTTCTGTCCTCCGTGCTGCATGTATCTGACAACACCCCTCTATTTCACGAAAGCAAGGAGGAGTTTTCAAACTTTCTTTTCTTGCCATTTATTCACCTCAACTCACAATAATAAATATATTTTCTGTCCAGACTCAGAACACACACACATATCCAAAACACATTTATTTCTCATAATACAATTACCCTTTGCACAAAAGTATTTTGTTATGTTCTTTTCTAGTCTATTCAATTCCTTTCTCTTCTATATTATTTTATTTTTAAAAAGTATAGTCTGACCATACTAAATTTATTCTATACCTCCTTAGTGTGTAACTGATCATATTTAATACAAATGCCTGTCTTTTGACATGCTGAAATGTTGCTTAAAATGTTGATAAAGAAATTCTCTATCTAAAAATTCTGAAAAGAGCATACACTTTAACTTTCATGCCCTGAAACAATAAGTCTTGGATAGGCTTTGGAGAAGGGATAATTGTTAAAGATACACATTTTAAATGATATACTTCTTTACCTGTTTTGTATCCTTTCTTGTTTCATTCCATATATAGTGACATCTTTCTTGCACAATAAATGCTCATCTTCAATAGCATTTTTAATGACTGAACAACAATCCCACTGGGTGGATTCAGTGGAATCATCTAATCAAGCTCCCTTTGTTAGGCATTTGGCTTGTTTTAAAAGCTTATATTCTAATTGGATGAGATAGATAATAACCAATAAACAAACAAATAAACAAGGATAATTGCAGATTGCAATAAGTACCTCAAAAAAGTGATGTAATAGTATACGAAAGGATTGGGGATTATGTTAGATAATATCATCAGGAAATGGATTTTGAGATAGACCTGGAAGACAAAAAGCCCACCTCATAAAGTTGTGAGGAGAGATCTACAGACACAGGGGAAAACAAGGGTTCTTGGAGTCTAATGCATTCAAGGAACAGAAAGATAGCTGTCTGGTAGTTAGGAACCAACTCATGAAGAACTCTGGTGGCCAGTGTAAAAAAAAAAAAAGGCTTTATTCTCAGTGCAGGGGTAAGCCTCTAGATAACTCAGAGTGATAGAAAGAAAAATAGAGACAAAGAGAGAAAAAGAATGAGAGAGAGAGAGAGAGAGAGAGAGAGAGAGAGAGAGAGAGAGAGAGACTATCCCAAGAGGGAAAAGTAGTCAACAAGTATACTGGGCATGAGTATGAATGACTAAATCCGTTTGGGCACTGATCATATGAAACTTACAGTCAACTTCAGAGCTTACTTATTTATTTATTTTAGGGTGTTTTTTTAATGTTTCAAGTTTTTATTTAAATTCTAGTTAGTTAACATGTAGTATAATCTTGGTTTCAGGAGCAGAATTTAGTGATGTATCACTTACATATAACATCCAGTGCTCAATACAAGTCTCCACCTTAATGCTCATCACCTATTTAACCTATCTCCCCACCCATCTCCCCTCCTTCAACCCTCAGTTTGTTTTCTTTAGTTAAGAGACTCTTAAGGTTTGTTTCCCTGCTTTTTTTTTCCTTCCCCTATGTTTATCTGTTCTGTTTCTTAAATTCCACATATGAGTGAAATCATATGGTATTTATATCTCTCTGACTTATTTTGCTTAGCATAATGCACTCTAGCTCCATCCACATCGTTGTATATAGCAAGATTTATTTTTTATGGCTGAGTAATATTCCATTGTATATATGTACTACCTCTTCTTTCTCCATTCACCAATCAATGGACATTTGGGCTCTTTCCATAATTTGGCTATTACTGATAATGCTGCTATAAATATCAGGGTGCATGTGTCCCTTCAAATCAGTGTTTTTGTATCCTTTGGGTAAATACCTAGTAGTGCAATTGCTGAGGCATAGGGTAGTTCTATTTGTAGAGGAACCTCCATACTATTTTCCAAAGTGGCTGCACTAGTTTGCATTCCCACCACTAGTGTAAGAGGGTTCCCCTTTCTCTGCATCTTCGCCAACTTCTGTTGTTTCCTTTGGTTTTAGTAGTAGGTTTTAGTATAATTACAATTATTTTATGATAATTTTAAACTTGGGTTTTTTGTAGTGATCTTTTAGTTAGGGTTCTCCTGAGAAACACAACCAATACAATATATATATAATAAGACATCTAAGCCATTTAAAATTGATACACTCAGTCTTTGAAATCACAGTATGAGGTAGGAACCTATCATTATCCAGTCAATAGATGAGGAAACTTAGACACAGAGGGCTTATTATGTTGAAATACCTTTGTGTTTCAGTAAAAAACCCACACTTGTAATAATATATAAGACTTTAATAAAGTACCATACAAAGTTACTAATAATTTTATTTAGAATTTTCTTGTCCTTGAAGCCCTTTGGTAACTCATTTATACTCTTATTTGAAACTAGTCTGAATTTTTTTTTTTATTATCTGGGAAGTTTATAATTTTTATGAACTCCAGAGTATGATAGAAATTATTACACAAAAAAGCTTACCTGCTAGTTATCTGGACCTGCATATTTTTGAAGGGCAGTCCCTGCTGGTCTATTCAATTAGTGGAATTATAGTAAGTAATGTATTTCTGAATGCTTACTAAAATACAGCGTTATGAGTAACAAAGTCTTAAAATTTGATAAATTTATGCTTACCTCACTTTTTTCATTCTCAAAATGTGTACTTTTATTTTCTTTGTGTGTATATAGATCAGTGTATATGTTTTGTAAGTTCTCAAGATTGCATTTTTTTGTCTCTTCAATCTACTAGCTTTCAGATTTTTCAATTATTCCATTTCATGCTTTCAAATTAATTAAGTCTTTGTGTTAGTTTTCACGTCTCCCTTATTCCTATCTCTTAGACTACTTGGGATAATTTTGGCATATCAGTTTTAGCTTCTCATACTGAGTAATTAGTTTATTTGTGCTTATTCTTACCTATTTACTGATGAAAGTATTTAGATTTATACCTCTTGGACTGAGTATAGAATTTGCTGTTTCATTCTATTTTTGACATACCATATTGTCTCCTTTGTTAGTTTTAATGTAGATCGTAATAAATAAATAAATGTAAGATACAAAGTCTTGTATATAAATATAAATATATAAAACCAATTTTCTTAATTATATATATATATATGTGTGTATATATATATATATATATATATATGTTCTATATTTTAATAATATTTTGATGCCTGTTGCATCAAAACGTATTTTGTGATTCATTATTGCAGAGGAGAGGTCTGAGGCCAGCTTGATTTTTTAGTTACTACAGATATTTGCTTTTCCTCCCTAGGCAGTTTCAGTGTTTTTACTTCATGCTTGTGATTCATGTATTTTATCAGGATGTATCTGGATAAGGATTTTTCCCAGAAATTATACCTTATGTGTAGTTAGTCCTTTCTTACCCTTGAAATGTTTTCTCTTATTTATGTCTCCTCTGTTTAGTCTGGTTATCCTCTTTGGGAACAACTACTCTTTACTTTATCTTCACTATTTTTTTTCTATCCATATACATTCATTTTGACATATACTATGTGTGTATTCACTTTCTTTCATCAAATCTGTCATTTTTCTCTGTGTTCTGGGAAACTTCCCATGCTTCTGGTCCACATCGCTGCTTTGATTTTCTACAGCAGTGGATATCCACATCAGGCTCAAATGGAAATTTTATCTTTATCATTAATTTATAATTGTCCTAGAAGCCCTTTGATAACTCATTTATTGCTTTCTTCTCTTCATCCCATTTTCTTCTGTCTTTGCCTGATACTGGTGAGGCCCTAAGCCTTGTCATATAAGTAATCATAATTTTCTTCTAGATCTTACAATAAATTATTGTCAGGGATGCACTCATCTTTGTGCTATTCCCTTTCTCTTTTGCTGCAGTAATTTTTTATTAGCCCAATGCCAATTTTTCTTCTTAAAGGGAATTTAGATCTATCAGGATGTAATTTTCTTACAGAAAATATGGATTGGTTAGGTCCTGCTCCCTTTCTACTTGAGTAATGTTGAAATTCTCTTTGGAGGGTCGTAGCAAAGGGCAGACAACAGGAGCCTTAATAAGGAGCAGGCCGTGTACAATTGTCTATTACTTCAGGGAATTTTTCTACTACTTGCATAATCTGCTTTTCTGATTCAAAACAAAGAAAATAGGTAAAGATTATAATTCCCAGCCTGCAGAATGGGATTTCTTTTATATCTGTCCCCTCTTCAGTGCTCACTTATAGGACCTATACTTTCCAGAATACATGTATTATGGTACTTCCTCTGCAAATAGTACCTGAAATGTGCCATTTAGTTGGAGAATGGATAAAGCACCTTTCTTAGTTGTGTGTGTGTGTGTGTGTGTGTGTGTGTGTGTGTGTGTGTTTCAGTCAATCTCTTGACTTCACTCAAGAATTAAATCCACAGTTGTTTCCTTTTCTTTCTTCTCACCCTCAAAGATTTTGATTTCTATTTTAAGCATGCCAATTTCTCACAGATTCTAGCCTAAGGTTGTGTCTCTTTCACTTACTTATTAACTCTTGTCTTTTTCTGCATGTTTTCCCATAGGGAGAAGGCTGCATTGGCGCCTGTTAGCCACACGTTATTTAAATGGGGATTAATACATTTAATTTTCTAAACTTATTTCACTTTAGGTTATTTTTCTCTACTTCCATTCTGTAGGCAACCCAGAATGACTGGTATCATTCTTCATAATGTTTCTTGGTAGTCGTAAAGAAATTTCCTTGACTTGTATTCTTTATGTTATTTTGAATTCTGTTAATTAAACTGTCCTTATCACTTACAGGAGACCTATAAAGATAATGACGGAATCACATTAAAATCTTTTAAAATACAAATCTCACTCTAGAGCAAAAGAGATGAAATGGAGGTGGATTCAACACATATCATCAACTTTGAAAGTGGGAGAATTCTTATTTCCAAATCTTGGAGAAAATACTCATAACCATGAAGGAATACAAAATCCCCGATTCAATATGTTTCAAATTTCTATTTTCTTTTTTATCAACTTCACATAAAATAAAAGGAATCAAAAACACAAAACATGAGTTAAAAGTTATTAGATGGGTGGAGATATTAATTCATTCCAAACATTTGTTAAATCCTTATATAGGAAAGTGTAGCATTTGTAGAAGTCTCTGGCCTTAGTTTCTTGGTCCAACCTGGAGGTCACCTGCAGTTTTAATGAGGAATTCATTGAATGAATGAATGGCTTCCTACCTCAAACACCTCAGCCTGAAGGCTTTCTCTAGCTGTAGAAACACAATAGTTCTGAGACCAAGGAGCAGGTCAGGGATGTAAGGGAGTTAATGCCCACAGAAGCAACCTTCAAACAATAAGGGACATTTGTTCGTGAATAACTTCTTCACTCCTTGGTTGGGAAATTCTCTGAGAATAGTCAGCAAGTCTCAGACCCAGTTGTCCACAACAGTGCCCATTCATGAACGCATCTTTTATTGATTTTCTTCCCTATATGATTTCACTTTCCTAATAATGTTTCCTAGGACCGAGTTCTGCTTTTTGGGGAACCCCATATAAGAAAAGAGGCAAGTCCCAGAATCATAGTGATAGCAAATAAATGTTAGGAAGAGGTATCCAGTCAAGGCATATAGTGTTTCACCAAATATTTGTTCCAAACCATTGTTGTTTTTTTTAAGTGTTTTATTTTTTCCCCAAGCCATTGTTTTATACAATTATAACAGTGCTAATTTTCCATGTAAAACCCTCATGCCAGGAAGCCAACAATACTTAATGCTATCTTCCTTGTGTCATTTAAAAAAAATCTTTTTTTTATTTTGAAAATTTTAAAATACTTTAAAGTTCTAAATTACTAAAAAATTCTAAAATGACCCAAATATTCTGTCATCTAACTCCTTTTTTAGTCCATATCTTATCTTTAATAACAGTTAGATATACTTAAGATGTATGACATGATGATTTCATATACATCTACATAATGAAATAATTACCACATTCAAACTAATAACACATTATCTCTCATATACGTATTATTTTTGGTGATAAGAGCACCAAAAATATACTCTCTTAGTAAATTTACATGATTCAATACAGTTTTATTAACTATAGTCATCATGCTGTACACTAGATCTCTAGAATTATTCATCCTACAAAATAACAAACTCTGTAACCTTTAACAAGCATCTCCCCATCTCTTCTCCCCACCCACAGCCCCTGCTAACCACTCTTCTTTCTATTGTCTGCTTTCACAGATTTGATTTTTTTAGCTTCCACATACAAGTGAGGCCATCCAGTTTTTTTTGTTTTTTTTTCTGTGTCTGGCATATTTCACTTAGCATAATATCCTCCAGATTCATCCATATTGTTGCAAAAACTAGCATCTCCTTTTTGTTAAGACAAAATAATATTTCATTTATACATATATATATATATATATATATATATATATATATAATATTTTATCCATTCATCTTCCGATAACCACTTAAATTGTTTCCATTTCTTGGCTGTTGTGAATAAGGCTGCAACTGTCATCCAATTTCAATAAATACCAATATTTACCCTGCTTTATTTACATATCTTACTCTATTTGTTTTATAGAATGTTCATGTTCTGTATGCAATATACATACAGAAAACTGCAGGTACTGTAGACCTATAGCAAAATGAATTTTCTCAAACTGAACACACTTGCAGACCCAGTGCCCAGATAAAACAAATAGAATATTACCAACACTCCCCTTTTCTCCCTCCCAATGTACACACTCCTTTTCAGTTACTACTCAGGCTAACAAAGATTAACACTATTCTAACATGCATGAGTCTTTTAAGTGAATTGCACATATCCTGTCATTTTACTTTATTGTATATTATTAAGTCTAATTTAAAGACAAATCGCTTCCCAACCCCACCATATTTTACATACAACATAATAAAATTTTGTTGTAAAATGCTTTCCTCAATTCAAAATATAGTTATTTTTTTAACTATATGAGTTTGAACTAAGTGGGGGAACTAGTATCTTACACTCAAAGATCATACAAGAAATGCACTGACTTGTTGAGAGTCGCTACCCTCTCCCACTTTGAACTGGATTATTTTGCTAAAAAACCTTACAATTCCATTAATAATTTATAATACCAAAGTATTACATTCCAACTTTAACCTAAGTTTGCAAGTAATTGTTTTATTTGGATTTAAGTCATAATCGATGTTGACAGTTTTATTTTAGGATGACTAGAGGCATTTCAGAATGATAATTTCCTTTTTATTAGGATACATCTGTTGGTTAAAAAACTAGTTTTGAATTTATAAAGTGCTCAAAGTAATTAATTTTAACAGTGACATAATGCAGTGCATTTCTGGAGTACTGATTCTCTACAATACGGAATATTTCCATATTCACCAAGTACTTCCTTATGGACAAATGTCAAAAGGAGCCAAGTATTATAGTATCTGAGTCAGTACTATCTTTTCAGATAAAATGTTGCCTTGTTAATACAGATATAAAGAACTAATACTAAACTTCATCAAGCTACTTACTGTCATTTCAGAATAATGCCTGGCTTTTATATTCCTTTTACATTTTGAATTATTAATTTTCTAAAGGGAAATTAAATTGTAAATAGGAAATTGATAAAAACATATCTGACTAATCATTATCATTTAAGAAATTCTAGGTGCATAATAAAATTTTCACGTTTTTCCTCCTTTAATTGTATGGACCAAATACATATCCCGACTATTCAAATAATATCATTATCATTTTTAGTTAATAGAATATTCACATAACACAAAATATTGATTTCTTACACATTGTTAAAAATAATAAACACAAAATAAATTACACACAAGATTCTTAAGTATTGAAAATAATTTATAGAGATTATTACTTTGACCTTATTTTCAAACTATTGGAAGACTTCTTTTTCAGAAACAAACTTCCAGAATGCAGAACTGAAAATTCTTTCATTTACCTTGTTTATTCTACAGATAACATATACTTGCCATTTATTTTGTTACTTTATCAAACACCTAAAATATACACACTGCTCCACCAAATTCATTTGCTCAAAGATATCCAACCTATCCATCTAAATCAACCAGTGAAGAAGATATTTAAGAGTATATATAGTATTTATAGGGATGTTGCAAAACAAACAAACAAAAGAAGTGATATAATAAAAGTGGCATTAATCTTCTAGCTCTTAAATAATAATTCTAACACTGGAATTATACAGAAATGAAAAAACAAAACCAATTTTTAAAATGAATTTGTTCTTTCTTAAGTATCATTTTTGTCATATCCAGTTTGACCCTATTAAGTGATGGTTAGGGTGGAATTTTGTTCCTGGGAATGGCAGTCTAAGTAATTTCGGTCAATACTGTCACAGACAGCGTAATTAGAAAGTTGAAATGTGACTTTCTGCACATCTATACCTTTATCTATATCCATCTATTTGTCTATCTGTCTGTCTATGTAGATGACAGAGGACTAGCAATGCAGTGAGAATTTCAAGACCAAGATCTGAGTAAAGAGGAAAACCCAATGCAGCAAGTCCAGCATTTGTATCCACTTTTCCTGAAGAATAATTAGCATATTTCTGAAGAAGTGAGTGAGGAACTGAAAAGCTAAGCAAAATTTTCAACAAACTCGAGGACCAAGATGGGCAGAATTTGTGATTTAGAGCCACCAAAAAACAGAGTCTGATAAAATACCGTGTTTGAATTGGAACCCCAAAGGACCATGAGTGAGGAGTAAGGATGAAACTGAAATAGACTAGCCCTCACTGAATCACAGCTTTGAATCAACTCCAGCACGTATTGGATTAAGGTGATCTGGAATTGCTGATGCACAGGCTGCATGCCAGAGACAACTATAAATTCTCTCTAGAGAAAGGCAATATCATCTTAGGTCTCAAATAAGTCCTACAAAGATATGAAGAAATAAGACAAAGTGGTAATTATGGGCCAAATTGTGTCCCTGCAGATTCATATGTTGAAGCCCTAACCCCTGATTCCTCAGAATTTAACTGTTTATAGATAGGATCTGGTCTATAAATAGATAATTAAGGTAAAATGCAGTTGTATGGATAGGACCGAATCCAGTATAATTTATGTCCTTCTGAAAAGGAAGATTAAGACATAAACACATACAAAGGAAAAAACATGTGAAGATGCCAGAGGAAGATGGCCATCCACATGCCAAGGAAAGAGGCTTCAGAAAGAACCAAACATGCCAACGCTTTCATCTTGGACTTCTAGCCTGTATGACTATGAGATAATATATTTCTGTTCTGTAAGCCATCTAGCCTGTGATACTTTCTTGGGACAGCCCTAGCTCACTTTTACAATGGTCAAAGTCCAAGAGAAACAACATAAAATAGAAATATCTACAGTATTTACAGGGAGTCTAGATAATAGAGATTCAACCACTGACTTAAAAAAATAAAAGATCACACTTTGCAGAGCCTGGGTGACTCTACAACTGAAATTTCTACAACTGAAAAAATTCAGAAACTGATATGAAGAACTCAAAGATGAGTTTAATAATGTATTTGATACAGATGAAGACAGAATATTGAAATGAAAGAAAGTTCAAAAAAATTCTAGAATAGGGCATGAAAAAGTAAAAAAGATGGGATATATAGAAGAAAGCATATGAAATAAGTGAGTAAAAGAAAGAAGTTCTATGCAATATTACTGGATCCAAGGGGGAAAAAAGAAATATTAAAAGCTTGATATAATAGCTGAGAACTTAAAAACCTGATGATGATATAAAAGTCCCAGGTTAAGAAGCAAGTGAAGAAAGTGTACCTACACATAACAAGGTAAATGTGCTAAAAACAATAAGAAAAAAGACAAAGTATAAAAACATCCAGGGAAAAAAGACAAATTACCCAAAAGAGTCACAATAGGGTTGAAGCCAGATTCCTTAAACAGAAGAACAGAACCAAAACCATATTGGAATGAAATAATATCTTCAAAGTATTAAAAGAAGTTAAACATTCTATACACAGAGAAAATATTCTTCAAAAATGAAGTGAAGAGGTTTTGGTAATAGAAAAAATGTTTATTCTTACACTAACATAAAATGCAAGATAAAACTGCACTAAAATGTCATTTCTTATCTATCAGAATACCAAACATTGATTAAAGTTTGACATGTTACGTTACCAAGGCTTAGGGAACAGGTACTAGCAGATAGTACAAAATCACTCAAAAACATGGAGGGAAATTAAGTAATTTGGCAAAACTACATATGCATTTTTCCTATATCAAGAAATTCTTCTTCTAGAAATCTATACTAAATACATACTGACAAAATACATAAAAAGGCATATACGCAAGAAACTCTATTGCAGTAGTATTTATAATAGCAGAAGAATAGAATAAAACTACATATCCACTAACAGGGGCTGTATGAATAAACTACGATGTGATATTTAGCTGGGGATAGTTTCAAGCTAAGTGTTGAAAATATGGCCTAGTTTATTCTAGCTGCTTATAGTAAAATTTGAGAGAAAGACATAAATTGAGAAAAGAATTGTTAAATAAGTAAAACCTAGAAGTGATAATTTGAAAAATTACCAGTCCTTCCAGATAACAAAGGAAGTCAAAATTAAGAAATTCACTATCAGGAAAGTACTGTAGAGAAAATACTGAGGATGTGACCCCAAAGTCCTCTCCTGAAACATCAGAGATCAGAATATTTTGTCACACCATGTGACTCTGAGAGATAAGGAGTATGACTCACAGATCCCCTGGATTACAGCGTGGCCTCTAGGAAAGGAGAGCAGTGTCCCTCAACTAAATCGGCCCAAGCAGAAATTGAGAAGGGATTATTTAAGTAAGATCTCTGGGAGGAATCCTTTCACAATTTATACAAGTATCGAATCATCAGGTTGTGTACTTTAAATATCCTACAATTTTACTGGTCAGCTATACCTCAGTAAAGCTGAAAAAATCTCTTGATTAGTCTCTTGTCTAATGAAGTTAATTCCTCTGACATACACACAAGACAGAAAGTTCTTAAAATTTTTATGACAGCAGAAATATTTCCAATCTAATCATGAGACAAACAGAAATTTCTAATAGAGGGGCATCCTACAAAATAACTGACTAGTACTCCTCACAACTGTCAAGGTCATCAAAAATAAGGAAAGTCTGAAAATGTTACAGCTAAGAGATGTCTACAGAAGCATGACAACTAAATGTAACAAGGTATCCTAAATGGGATTATGTAATAGAAAAGTTACATTAGGCAAATACTGAGGAAACCTGACTAAAGTATGGATTTAAGTTAATAATAAAGTATCAATATTATTAATGTAACAATTGTATTATATTAATGTAGGATGTCAGTAATATGAGAAAACAGGTGTAGGGTAATCAGGAACCCTGTGTAGTATCTCCTTGTTTTCTATAAATGTAAAACTGTTTTTAAAAAGTCTATTTAAAATTATATAAGGATATGTAAAGAAGAAATATTACTATCTTGATAAAGTGGATATAATTGTGTATATAGAAAAAAAACTGTCTTGATTGCTTTTTTCACTTTTTTATTGAGGTAAAATTCACATAACAAAATTCACAATATTAAAGTGTACAATGCACTGATTTTAAGCATGTTCACAATGTTCTGCAGCCATCATCACTACCTAATTAAATAATGTTTTCGTCCCCCCAAAAAAGAAATCCCATACACATTGAGCAGGCATTCTATTTCTATTCTCCCTCTATTTCTATTTCTCCCTCTCCCCAGTCTCTGGAACTCAGTAATACTTTTGGTCTTTAGATTTGCCTATTTTGGTTGGACATTTCATGTAAATTGCATCATACAGTATGTGGACTTTTGTATCTCATTTTAAGTTAGCATAATGTTTTTTTTTAACTTTTTAATGTTTATTTTTTGAGAGAGAGAGAGAGAGAGAGAGAGAGAGCAGGAGGCAGAGAGGGGCAGAGAGAGAGAAGGAGACAAGGAACCTGAATGAAGCAGGCTCCAGGCTCTGAGCTGTCAGCACAGGGCCAGTCGCCAAGCTGGAACCCACCAACAGTGAGATCATGACCTGAGCTGAAGTTGGAAGCTCAGCCGACTGAGTCACCCAGGCATCCCAAGTTAGCAATAATGTTTTAAGGCTTATCCGTGTTGTAGCACACAACAGTACTTCATTACTTTTTAATGACTGAATACTATTCCGTTGTACAACTACACCATATTTGTAACATAAATTTATCAGTTGATGGATGTTTTGGTTGTTTCCACTTTGGGGCTATTATGAAAGATGCTTTATGAACATCCATGTACTTGTCTATGTGTAGATGTATGTTTCTAGCTCTCTTGGTATACATCTAGGAATGGAATTTCTGTGTGCTGTGATAACTCATTGAAGAGCTGTCAAAATTCTCCCAACTGCTCTCTACAGAACCTGAGCCATTTTACATCCCAATCACCAAAGTTTTAGGGTCCAATACTTGTTGTTTTTCTTCAAAAAATTATAGCTATCCTACTGGGTATAAATTGGCTTCCCATTATGATTTTGATTTGAATTTCACTGATGTCTAATGATGTTGAGCATGTTTTCATTGGCTTATTGACCATTAGTATATATTGGAGAAATGTCTATTTAGATCCTTTGCCCACCTTTTCATTGGGTTCTTCAACTTTTGTAGAGTTGTAAGAATTCTTTATTCTGGATAATAAACACATGTATGATTCAAAAATACTTTCTCACACACTGTGGGTTGTCTTTTCATTTTCTTGATTATGTCCTTTAATACACAAAAGTTTTTAGTGAAGTCTAGTTGATCTTTTTTTTTTTCCCTCTTGTTTATGCTTTTGGTCTCATATTTAAGAAACTATTGCCTAATCCAAGGTCATGAAGATTTACACCTAAGTTTCTTTCTAACATTTTTATAGTTTTGCCTCTTCTATTTAAATATTTATATTGAATTAATTTTTGTATATGGTGTTAGATAGGGATCCATATTAATTCTTTCACATGTAGATGTCTAAAAAGAGTCTAAAAAGAGTCATTTGCTAAAAAGAGTATTCTTTCCAAATTGAGTGGTCTTAGCATTCTTATTGAAAGTCAATTAACCAAATAAGTACAGATTTATTTCTAGACTCAATTCTATTCCATTATCTATATATCTATTGTTGTGCCAGAATCACCATCTTTTTATTATCGTAGCTTTGTAAATTTTGAAATTTTAAGTATGAATCTTTGTGGGTTTTTTTTTTCAAGTGTGTTTTAGCTGGAATAAATCCCTTGAAATTTCACATGCATTAAAGTGATCAGTGTGTTCACTTCTCCAAAAAAAAAGCAATTGGGATTTTAATAGGTGTTGCATTGAATCTGAAGATCAGTTTAGGGGAATACTGTCAACATACAGTATTATTTTCCAATGCAGTAATGTGGGATGTTTTTCCATTTGCTTATTTCTTCCTTAATTTTTTCCAATAATGTTTTATAGTTTTTGGTGTATAAGCCTTGCACTTCCTTTGTTAATTCTTTTCTCAAGCATTTTATTCTTTTGATGCTATTGTAAATGGAAGTGTTTTCTTTTTTTCCCCAAGTTTTTATTTAAACTTCAGTTAGTTAGCACTATAATATTAGTTTCACATGTAGGATTTAGTGATTCATCACTTACATACAACATCTGCTGCTCATCACAAGTGCCCTCCTTAATTGCCATCATCTGTTCAACCCATCCACCCACCCCACTGCCTCCCCTCCAGTAACCATCACTTTGTTCTATATAGTTAAGAGTCTGTATCTTGATTTTCATCTCTCCCTACCCCCCACTATGTTCATTTGTTTTGTTTCTTCAATTCCACATACCGTGTGTGTGTGTGTGTGTGTGTGTGTGTGTGTGTGTATGATCATATATATCATATTATATATATCATATCATATATATATGATCATATATATCATATTACATCATATTTTATAATATTATAATAATTATAATTATATCACTATATATATATGTGTGATATGTGTGTGTGTGTGTATATATATATATATATATATATATATATATCACATCTTAGTAGATGGACATTGGACATTTGGCCTCTTTCCATAATTTGGCTATTGTTGATAGTGCTGATCCTATAAACATTGGGGTGCATGTATCCCTTCAAATTAGTATTTTTGTTTTCTTTGGTTAAATACCTAGTAGTATGATTGCTGGGTTATAGGGGAGTCCTATTTTTAACTTTTTGAGGAAGCTCCATACTGTTTTCCAGAGTGGCTGCACCAGTACTCACCTGCAGTGTAAGAGGTGAAACTGTTTTCTTAATTTCATTTTCAGATTCTTCAATGAAATTGTGTAGATATACACTGACTTGTATTTAGATCTTGTATCCTGCCACTTGGCTGATCTTATTTATTAGCTCGTGTGTGTGTGTGTGTGTGTGTGTGTGTGTATTCTTAAAGATTTTCAATATATAAGATGATGTAGATCTCAAATAGAGATTGTTCTCCTTCCTTTTCTGTCTGGATGTCTATTTGATTTACTTGCCTAATTTCTCTAGCTAGAATTTTTAGTACAATGATACTGGAAGTGGCAAGAGCAGACATCCTTTTCTTGTCCCCATTTTAGGAGGAAAACTTTCAATTTTTCACTGGTGTGATGTTGATAATATCTTCTTGGATGCCTTTTATTCAATTAAAGAAGTATCCTGCTATTCCTAGTTTGTTGAATGTTTTTTATTATGACAGGATGCAGATTTTGTAAAGCACTTTTTCTGCATCTATTGAGATAATCATGTGGATTTGTCCTTTATTCTATTAATATGGTTTTTCACATTGATTGATTTTCATATATATGTGAAACACTCTTTCATTCCTGGAATAAATCCTGCTTGGTCATGATGTGTACTGCTTTTACTATATTGCTGTATTTGGTTAGCTAGTATTTTATTGATGATTTTGGATTATCATCATAAGGGTTATTGGTCTGTGGTTTTTTTCTTGTGTTGTCTTAATCCGGTAAGACAGCTTCATAGAATGAATTAGAAAGTATTCTCTTACATTTTTTTGGAAGAGTTTGAGAAAGTTTGGTGTAAATTCTTCAATATTTGTTCTCTTCTCCATTCTGCATGTTTTAGTTTAGTTTGCTTTTGGTTTTCTAGTTTCTCAAAGTAAAAGATTAGGGTATCAATTTGAGATTTTCTTTTTCAATGCACATATTTACATCTATAAATTTCCTTCTGAGTACTTCTTTTACAGAATCCCACATGTTTTGGTTTGTTGTGTTTTGTTTTCTTTCCTATAAAAGTATTTTCTAATTTTCCTTTTGATTTTTTTCACCTACTGGTTTTTAAGGGTATATTATTTGATCTCCACATATTTGTGAATTTAAAAAATCCTTTGTTATTAATGTTTATTGTAATAATCATTTCAGTTTAGCCAAAAGAAAGCAGTAACAGAGAAATTGAAAAAAACAAAACATATAAGGCTTATAGAAACCAAATAGCAAAAGGGAGAAATAAGACTCTATCCGTAATTAGATTAATGTCTCTTAAACTCGCCACCGTAAAAGCAGATATGGATTTTTAAAAAGCCATCCAACTGTAGGCTATCTACAAGCGACTCACTTTAGATACAGACACAAAATAAGTTGAAAGTTAAGGGATTGAAAAAGGTAGTCCATTTGTGTGGACCTTAAAAAAAAAAAAAGAACTTAAAATTTCATAAAATACCATGTTGGCAGGGGAGAGAGGTCAAATGATATCCACATAGAAGCTTACTTTCTGTGGTTGATAATTACCGCAATGGGAGTCTTTTGGTTATTACTTACTGGGATATAACTATTCTTCCTTTCTAAAATCTATTTTGAGAGATCTATTCACACACTTTTCCTTCAATTAACCTTGTCATCTGTGCCAGTCATTTATTTATCACTTCTCAGCTTTATATCTACCTTTTCTTTGCCTTGCTTTGTGATCCTGGAGCTGGACCTTCAGGACATTTCTCTTTGCCAGTTGGCTTGATGTTAGACTTTGCCAATAGAGAGTATTGGAAGCCCATTGCAAGATCAGAGTAGGAGGAAGTGACTTCTTTTCCTTTACTGGTATGCTGTGTTCAACTTGGCAGCCACTGAATTGGTAAGCAGGATCCTGAAACTATTCACTATAGCACCAGTTCTCATGGATTAGAAGTCCATGGCTTCTGGGAAGTTTCTCCATTTCTTAGTGGCAATCTGCATTGCTTTTTTAAAGCCAGAACTCTCCAGAAAATTTCTCCTCCACCTTAAATACAACTATGGTTCACCCAGTCAAACCAGAATCTAATGGTCATTAGGGGAAACCTGAAGTCTTAGCCCAAGTTTAACTCACAGTAGCCACCTAGATGGTTAGTGTGTGGATTCCATAGCAATTTTTTCCAGTTCTTGAATATATAATTAGAATAAATACACATCGCAACTGGCAGAATCTGTACATTAGCTATGCGACCCATGGTAAAGGCCGTGATGGTAGCAAGATCTAAGTGAAAGTCACTGGGCCTTTTCTTTCCTATTCAAATATTAAAGAATTGTGAATATTTGTACTGTCATCAAAGATTATAGAGATGTAGAGAGGTAACATTTAATCACATTCCCATTTAACTTGACTATTTGGCCTGTGCAAAAGTTGGATAGATCTTGGAGAATGAATTTGGTGGCTCTATTTGTAGACAATAATACAGCTACAGTATTTTGACTGGAATAAATCAACATAGACTTTTGGACTTGGTTTGTAAATATTGACCTGGCCAATCCATTTTTCTCCATACAAAAAGTTACAAGGACCACAGCTTGGATGAGCTGGAAATAGTAGATAATTTAGTTGCCTTACTAAGACAAATGTGAGCCAAGGAATCATAGATAAATGCCACAAAATTTCAGCTTATCACCTCAATGAAGTTTCTGGAAGTCCAATGATCTGGAGCATAAGATATATTATTCAAGGTGAAACACAGTTTACTTTATTTCACACAACCTAGCACAGACACACACACACAAAAGGCATGATGTTCAGGATTTGAAAACAACATATACTACATTTGTGTGTTCTACTTTAATCTATTTACAAATTACCTAAAAATTTGCTCTTTCAGCACAAAAGAAGGCTCTGAAACAAGTCTAGGCTCCAGGGCAATTGGATTTTCCCCTTGAACCTTATAATCCAGGAGAGCCAATGATACTCAAATTATCTATGGCAAATAAGAATGTTGTATGGAGAATCTGGCAAGAAATCAGAGGATAATTGCAATACAAGCTTTAAGGATTTTGGAAATACTTATGCCATCTTTAGCAGATAACTATTCTCTTTATGAGAAACAGCTTCTGACTTGCTACTTGGCTTTGGTAAAGACTTAAGGCTAACCATAGGGTATCAGGTGACCATGAAGTCTGAATTCTCAGTCATGAACTAGTTTTTCTCTGATCTACCAAGCTAAAGCTTGGGCATGAACAAAAGCAATGCATTATCAAGTGGAAATAGTATATACGTGACTGGGCTCAGGTAGATCCCAAAGATATAAATGAGTTGTATGAGTAGGTGGTTTGGGGTTATTTGAAACCAGCTCCTCCTGCAATCCATTCTCTCAATCCACGTTTCTTGCCTCATGGGGAGTTCTTTATGGTTCATGGAAGGAGAAGAAAAAAGAAAACCTTATACTGTTTTGTAGATAATTCTGGACAATATGCTCAATGTTACCTAAAAGTGAACACTTTAGTTTTACAAGTCCCCACATGGTCCTGGAAGACAGTAGTGAAGTGTAACATCCCACTAGACAGAATTCCAAACAGTATATTTTCATTTGGACAGACTGAAAGATAAGAAGAAGTATGGATTACATCATTGATGTAATACTTGTTAATGGTTCTTCATGGTCAGGTTGGATGAATAAGAACTTCAAAGAAAAGAGAATGGAAGACTGGTGATAAAGGAGCTCTTGAGTCAAGAGGTATGTAGATGGACATAGACTGTGAAGATATTTTATTTTACTTGGGGATGTCTACCCAAAGGCATATAATTTGGAGGACACTCAAAATAATAAGGTAGGCAAATAACTCACTCTATGAATGTCAGTAACCTCTTTCCCAGCCATCCCAATGCTTATTCAATGGGTCCATGAGCAAAGAAGTCGTGGCAGTAGGGATGAAATATCCCTTTAACAATACTTTGTTACATATCCCTTTAACAAGACTTTAACAACACGGACCACCTATTACCAAGGTTAACATTGACAGTGCTACTGCTGGTTGCCCAATCTACCAGTTACATAGACCAAAATTTTCTATATGGCACCATTCACCTAGAGAATCCACCACTTGGAAACAGGTTGATTACATTGTACCCTCACCACGAGAAAGCAGGTAAAGATTTAACTTTATTAGAATATAAATATATTCTGAATATGGATTTACCTTCAATGCCCATGATGTTTCTAGCACCACCATGTGCAGCTCAAAGAGTATTTTAATCACTGTCATGAGATTTTACACAGCATTGATTCTGATCAAGAAACTAATTTCTCAGCATGAGCTGCAATGGTCTTGTGGAATTAATTGGTCTTACTACTTACTCCCTCACCCAGACATATTTGACCTAATACAAGGATGAAATGGGTTACTGGAGAGTCATGTATGGTGGTAGCTGTAAGACGCCAGCTTAAAGTGATGTAGTCTCATACGATGTAGTATGTACTTTGACTTAGAGACAATATTATATGCTTATATCCCCCCACCCATAGCCAGAATACATGGCTTCAATAATCAAAGGTATGAAGGGGCTCCTCTCACTATTTTACCTAGTGACCCAGTTACAGAATGTTTTCTTTCTATCCTGAAAACCTTGAGGTCTTCTGGACTAGAGACCTTACTTCCCAGAGAGAGAATATTTCCACTAAGGAACACAGTAATGCTTCCATTCACTTTGAAGATAAGACTGAACATTTTAAGGTTTCTCAGATCACTGAATGGAACGATTGGATTGATCCCAATTATTAAGGAAAACTGGTTTGCTATTACACAATAGGGTGCCCTTCAATATTTCCATGACCACTGGTAAATGCTAATGGAAAATGACGGCAGTGACTATATTAAAAAGTAAAAAACATTAAGGATCCTTCAGAAATGATGGCTTGATGTACTTTACTAGGTAAAGTGCCAAAACCACCTGAATTTAGAAAGGAAATTTAAAATATAGTATTGGGAGAGAGAAGTCATAGTACCTTTTCATGACCAATTACAGAAATCATATGATATATAATTTATATTTTAAAGACTTACAAAGTTAACCTTCAACAACCCTGTATAGAATGATAAGGAGAAAAAGGAGAAAATATATACGTAGATAGATAGATATGTAGATAGATAGATATTTAGATATCCAGCTTATAAATCCTTAAGGGAAAACCAAAAGGACTGTGAAAGAATTTGAGAATTAATTAATATAACCAACAATAGATACTTCCAGTCAAGACTCATAGAGAATTCCCTAAAAGATAGGAAGAGGGCACAGATACAAAGCAGCTTCCCAAATACTGAAATGTCTGCTATGCACACAATATATTTATTTTGGAAAAATT
Source organism: Panthera leo (assembly GCF_018350215.1). Lineage (NCBI taxonomy): Eukaryota > Metazoa > Chordata > Mammalia > Carnivora > Felidae > Panthera > Panthera leo. Next base: position 95,448,012 of record NC_056684.1, read on the forward strand.
TTACAGACATATTGAATAAATTCTCTTCAAATCTCTAAGGTATGGGCTTATTAGTAAAATAACAAAGTATGAAAAAATCTTTAGCCACACTTGTTATTAACATGAGTGTATCTTAATTACTGCAAAATATGGTTCCAGTATACCTGTTCTGATTACCAAAGGGAGTATTTAGATAGAGTCAACTGAGTAATGTAATCCTGAATGATTTAAGGTAGTATATATTTTAATACATTTTGTTTTTAGTGATATCAATGTGAATCAGTATTATTTTTTGTAGACAGTATAAAATTCTGACTTGTACTCATCTTATTTTTGACGTACGTGGCTATTTATCTGCTGTTGCCAAAATGAAATATATTAGTATTGGAAATAATCATGAGATAAATTGGTATCAGAGAAAATAACATCACAATAGTAATAAAAGATTCTGCTATTTACTTATTGCAATGAGAATGTTTCCTATGAAGCATGCTTTCTAACTTACATTCTGCTTTTCTCAACTTAATTTAAAATTTAAGAATTAAAAAACAAAAAAGGCCTTGGAGGAAACAGCTATTCCTTGGAACCTGAGCAAAATATGACTTGCAGTGGGAAGGTTCGAAGCACTAACTGAAATACACCCACTGTGCACAGCGTAGTGGGGGCTGGAGGGGGAGAAAGTCCTCTCTGCTGACCACAAGATAAAAGGTTCATATACTACATAAGTCTGCCTGTGAATAAAAACTGTTACTATATGATGAGTAGGGAAACAGGATTTCTGATAGATAAGACCCTGAAATAGCAACTAGTTATTAGGAATTCAGGTAAAAATCAGGAATGAAGTATTATTTGAACAATAACAGGGAATATATAATATTTATGCAACCTCCATCCACTCACTGCTTTATTATTTCATTCATTAATCATTTATTGAGCTCAACTTATTTGACAGAGAATGGAAAAAAAGAACACTTGAAGAAGCAAAATGTTACTTTTTCTCACATATATTATAGTCAAGCAGAGAAGAAAATAAAACAAATTGAATAAATGACCATGGAAGTAAAAAATCATACACATGGAAGTAACCAAAGATTACTTGAAGGTTACTAAGTGGTTGTGATAGCCTGCTTGTTTATTTTGAACTTATACGATGTGGTCATCTTGTGAAAATGTACTGACTTAAACATTTGTGGCTGGTGTACTTTTCAATAAAAACTTGAAGACAAATGGTAAGTAATAATGATAATAAAAGCAATAATATTTTGGCTTTTGAAAGGATGAATACTCAGCTTTCCAGAAATTTCTACTAATTTGAATAATTGATTTACTGACTATCTAAATAAACAAGGGTTTTTCATTATTGATTTTGAATTTATGTGACTTGCCCAAGGAGAGCTTCTTTTTAAAATCTTATTTTTGATCACTAGTTCATAATAATGGTTGAGATCTTTTCATCTAAGGACACTACAAAATAAATAAAATCATTGAGAATTGTAAAAACAAGACAAAACAAAACAAAAACTTCACCACAGTTTAGCAATGGCTCTGCTTGTACAATAGGATACCTGTTAAAGAACATATTAATACTATTTGGAGAATAATATGTAGCTATTAAAGGAAACATCTTGGATGTACTCTGGTTTTGTATTAATACATAAAATTGGGTTAAACTGTGATTAAACATGTGTATTAGTGAGGCTTCTTGGTTGCAAGCTAAAAAACTGTATCCTTAGTAACTGAAGTAGAAAATCAGTTTATTGGAAGATTATTGGGTTGTTCAGCAAAACTGATAAAAACTTTGGAAGTTCAGAAATTAGGTCAAAACCAATGGAGACTGGTAGCAGAGGTCATGCTTAAGGCCTTGATACAGAAATAATTTGGTTTGGACATTGTTAATACACTATACCATTAAACTCTTCATGTTGTCCCTTGAATTATCATCAAAATGGCTACCAGGTGAGAATTTATCTTTACAAACCTGAGACTTTGGTTCACGATTTCAAGATTCAAACTCCCAGGTAGAAACATCTGATTGGTTATAGTCCCTGCTTCTCATGAAGTCTCACATAAAATAGAGTGTCTAGATGTTGCTTAACTTAAAAAAATAATAATCAAAAAATAATAATAATAATAATCAACAAAATCACATTACAAGAAAAATAAAGCAACTTCTTAGATGTATTTATTATTTTTTTAGTGGGCTTTTCCCCAATTTGAGGTTTGACCTTACAACCCCTAGATCAAGAGTCACATGCTCTAGTGACTGAGACAGCCAAATGCCCCTCAGATTTATTTTCAATACCTGTGGACTGTGTACTCCAGGACTCTAGTTAAATGAAAGATACCAGTGGCCAGCTACTAAAGTGATAATCTTAAGCAGTTATGTGAAACAGACAGCATGATGACAAATAGGACTTCCCTTAAAAGGGAGTTGAATTGAATTGAATTTTGAGGTTTGTTTTCTTTTTAGTTTTATTTATACATCACATATATTTCTCTTAATCTCTAAGCAAATTAGAAACTATGGAAATTAAAGATTATTTTTATTTATTTATTTATTTATTTATTTATTTATTCATTCTAGGTCCCACTATAATAAAGTTTGCTTACTAAAATAAGAATTTAAAACAATATAAAATATATTTTTCATGTTATTTGAGTCTATATGGTTTACTATGATTTTAGAATCTAATAGCTAGATCATAGAATCTCTTTTAGAGTCAAATCGTTTTTAGAAGTAAACTATAACCTCAAAGTGTTAAACCCTGAAGAAATTACTATTTCAGAGTGCAGAGGATTTTTAGGGCAGTGAAACTACACTGTATGACACTATAATGGTGGATATATGTTATTATAACTTTGTCCAAATCTATAGAATGTACAACACTAAGAATGAACCCTAATGTAAACTATGAGCTTCCAGTGATATTGATTTGTCAAGGTAGGTTTCTCAATTATAGCAAATGTCCCACAGTGTTGGGAGGATATGGATAATGGGGGAGGTTGTGCATGTGTGGGTGGGGCACAAATGGGAAATATCTGTACCTTCTGCTTACTATTTCTGTGAACCTAAAACTGCTCTAAAATTAAAATCTATTAAAAACTACTGCTATGGTTTGAAGTTGTGGTGATTTAAAATATTTTCCATTAGAAAATTATAATGCTCATGAGCAAAATAGAAATCGATATGCTAGTTTCCAAAGATGGCAATCATCAGTTCCTTCCTTTGCCTATAAATGTATATGCTTCACCTCATACCAAAATGATGAGTCTACTTCCCTGCCCTTGAATCTAAGCTGTTCCTTGACTTGTTTGAAGAATCAACTGAGAAGGTAGTGACACTGTGTCAGTTCTGGGCCTAGCTTTTTAAAATATTGGCTGCTTCATCTTCTGCACTCTTGGTCAACCACCATGTGAGAAGTCCGATATGACCATACTGTCAGGAAGCCTAAGCTAGCCATGTGAATAGTCCAAGTGGGGAGAGAAAAGTGAATGGTCAGCTGTGAACTGTGTGATCCTTTCCAGCTGAGGCACCAGGCTCAGAAGAAGCCTCCATGAAGAAGCCACCTTTTGTGATACAGCCCCATGAGGTATCATGTGGAACAGACTAGCTGCACAGGTGAGTTTAGCCCAGATTGAAGAATCATGATAAATAATAAACAGAGCCTTTTTTTAAAAAAAGTTTATTTTATTTATTTTTGAGAGAGAGAGAGAGAGAGAGAGAGTGCACAGGGGAGGGACAGACAGAGAATTTCCACACTGTCTTCCCAGAGCCTGACGTGGAACTGGATCCCACAAATCATGAGATCATGACCTGAGCCAAAATCAAGAGTTTAGAGTCTGGTGCTTAACCAACAGAGCCACACAGATGTCCCATAAATGGTGTTTTTTAAAAATGAACTAAGTTCTGTGTGTGCTTATCTAGTAGTAGACAACTGGGATGGAATGGTACCTAATGTAGGACACTATCATGACAAAAACTTAAAACATATGGTATTAGTTTTGAAATGAAAGCTAGCAAAGATTGGAGATCAGAAGGGAAGGCATTACTGGAATGCAGGGAACCATTTGCAACACCTGTCACCTCGAGTGGTATGGAAAATAAAAACTGGACTCGGTGAAATTATGGATCTGGATGCATATATTTCTAGGCAGAATTTTGCAATTAAATTTGACCTCATTTAGCTGCCTATGATAGCATATTGCAAGAGAAAAATGATATAAAGAAGGAACACTTCATGGGGCACCTGAGTGGCTCAGTCGGTTGAGCGTCCGATTTCGGCTCAGGTCATGATCTCACAGTTCGCGGGTTCGAGCCCTGCATCGGTCTCTGTGCTGACAGCTCAGAGCCCGGAGCCTGCATCCGATTCTGTCTCCCTCTCTCTCTGCCCCTCCCCCGCTCACACTCAGTCTCTCTCTCCTTCAAAAAAAATAAACATAAAAAAAAAAAGAAGGAATACTTCAGCAATCAAGGAGACTAAGCAAGAATTTTCTGAGTTATGTTACCAACTCCTCTAGACAACCAAAGATTTTCAAGGAAAAAATGACCTGAGAACAAAGACCAAATCCAAGATGCTGGTAATAAATCATGGAACCAGTATCAGTTCCAAATTGAGAGATAAGATTCCAGAAAAATTTAAGGCAGTGCCTAAAATTAGAGCCTCTTACCTAGCGAAAGGTATTTCTTTTTTTATTATTATTTAAAAATGTTTTTATTATTTTTATTTAAAAATTTTTTTTGAATGTTTATTTTTGAGGGAGAGAGACAGAGTGTGAAGAGGGAGGGGCAGAGAGAGAGGGAGACACAGAATATGAAGCAGGCTCCAGGTTCCAAGCCATCAGCACAGAGCCCGACATGGGGCTCAAACTCATGAGCTGCAAGATCATGGCCAGAGCCAAAGTTAGACCACCCAACTGACTGAGCCACCCTGGTGCCCTTTATTATTTAAAAATTTTTAATGTTTATTTATTTATTTATTTATTTATTTATTTATTTATTTTTTAATATATGAAATTTACTGTCAGATTGGTTTCCATACAACACCCAGTGCTCATCCCAAAAGGTGCCGTCCTCAATACCCATCACTCACCCTGCCCTCCCTCCCACCCCCCATCAACCCTCAGTTTGTTCTCAGTTTTTAACAGTCTCTTATGCTTTGGCTCTCTCCCACTCTAACCTCTTTTTTTTTTTTTTTTTCCTTCCCCTCCCCCATGGGTTTCTGTTATGTTTTTCAGGATCCACCTAAGAGTGAAACCATACGGTATCTGTCTTTCTCTGTATGGCTTATTTCACTTAGCATCACACTCTCCAGTTCCATCCATGTTGCTACAAAAGGCCATATTTCATTTTTTCTCATTGCCACGTAGTATTCCATTGTGTATATAAACCACAATTTCTTTATCCATTCATCAGTTGATGGACATTTAGGCTCTTTCCATAATTTGGCTATTGTTGAGAGTGCTGCTATAAACATTGGGGTACAAGTGTCCTTCTGCATCCGTACTCCTGTATCCCTTGGATAAATTCCTAGCAGTGCTATTGCTGGGTCATAGGGTAGGTCTATTTTTAATTTTCTGAGGAACCTCCACACTACTTTCCAGAGCGGCTGCACCAATTTGCATTCCCACCAACAGTGCAAGTGGGTTCCTGTTTCTCCACATCCTCTCCAGCATCTATAGTCTCCTGATTTCTTCATTTTGGCCACTCTGACTGGCGTGAGGTGGTATCTGAGTGTGGTTTTGATTTGTATTTCCCTAATAAGGAGCGATGTTGAACATCTTTTCATGTGCCTGTTGGCCATCCGGATGTCTTTAGAGAAGTGTCTATTCATGTTTTCTGCCCATTTCTTCACTGGGTTATTTGTTTTTCGGGTGTGGAGTTTGATGAGCTCTTTATAGATTTTGGATACTAGCCCTTTGTCCGATGTGTCATTTGCAAATACCTTTTCCCATTCCGTTGGTTGCCTTTTAGTTTTGTTGGTTGTTTCCTTTGCTGTGAAGAAGCTTTTTATCTTCATAAGGTCCCAGTAATTCACTTTTGCTTTTAATTCCCTTGCCTTTGGGGATGTGTAGAGTAAGAGATTGCTACGGCTGAGGTCAGAGAGGTCTTTTCCTGCTTTCTCCTCTAGGGTTTTGATGGTTTCCTGTCTCACATTCAAGTCTTTTATCCATTTTGAGTTTATTTTTGTGAATGCTGTGAGAAAGTGGTCTAGTTTCAACCTTCTGCATGTTGCTGTCCAGTTCTCCCAGCACCATTTGTTAAAGAGACTGTCTTTTTTCCATTGGATGTTCTTTCCTGCTTTGTCAAAGATGAGTTGGCCATACGTTTGTGGGTCTAGTCCTGGGGTTTCTATTCTATTCCATTGGTCTATGTGTCTGTTTTTATGCCAATACCATGCTGTCTTGATGATTACAGCTTTGTAGTAGAGGCTAAAGTCTGGGATTGTGATGCCTCCTGCTTTGGTCTTCTTCTTCAAAATTACTTTGACTATTCGGGGCCTTTTGTGGTTCCATATGAATTTTAGGATTGCTTGTTCTAGTTTCGAGAAGAATGCTGGTGCAATTTTGATTGGGATTGCATTGAATGTGTAGATAGCTTTGGGTAGTATTGACATTTTGACAATATTTATTCTTCCAATCCATGAGCATGGAATGTCTTTCCATTTCTTTATATCTTCTTCAATTACCTGCATAAGCTTTCTATAGTTTTCAGCATACAGATCTTTTACATCTTTGGTTAGATTTATTCCTAGGTATTTTATGCTTCTTGGTGCAGTTGTGAATAGGATCAGTTTCTTTGTCTTTCTGTTGCTTCATTGTTAGTGTATAAGAATGCAACTGATTTCTGCACATTGATTTTGTATCCTGCAACTTTGCTGAATTCATGTATCAGTTCTAGCAGACTTTTGGTGGAGTCTATCGGATTTTCCATGTATAATATCCTGTCATCTGCAAAAAGCGAAAGCTTGACTTCATCTTTGCCAATTTGGATGCCTTTGATTTCCTTTTGTTGTCTGATTGCTGATGCTAGAACTTCCAGCACTATGTTAAACAACAGCGGTGAGAGTGGACATCCCTGTCATGTTCCTGATCTCAGGGAAAAAGCTCTCAGTTTTTCCCCGTTGAGGATAATGTTAGCTGTGGGCTTTTCATAAATGGCCTTTATGATTTTTAAGTATGTTCCTTCTATCCCGACTTTCTCAAGGGTTTTTATTAAGAAAGGGTGCTGAATTTTGTCAAAGGCCTTTTCTGCATCGATTGACAGGATCATATGGTTCTTCTCTTTTTTTTTGTTAATGTGATGTATCACGTTGATCGATTTGCGAATGTTGAACCAGCCCTGCATCCCAGGAATGAATCCCACTTGATCATGGTGAATAATTCTTTTTATATGCCGTTGTATTCGATTTACTAGTATCTTATTGAGAATTTTTGCATCCATATTCATCAGAGATATTGGCCTGTAGTTCTCTTTTTTTACTGGGTCTCTGTCTGGTTTAGGAATCAAAGTAATACTGGCTTCATAGAATGAGTCTGGAAGTTTTCCTTCCCTTTCTATTTCTTGGAATAGCTTGAGAAGGATAGGTATTATCTCTGCTTTAAACGTCTGGTAGAACTCCCCTGGGAAGCCATCTGGTCCTGGACTCTTATTTGTTGGGAGATTTTTGATAACCGATTCAATTTCTTCGCTGGTTATGGGTCTGTTCAAGCTTTCTATTTCCTCCTGATTGAGTTTTGGAAGAGTGTGGGTGTTTAGGAATTTGTCCATTTCTTCCAGGTTGTCCAATTTGTTGGCATATAATTTTTCATAGTATTCCCTGATAATTGTTTGTATCTCTGAGGGATTGGTTGTAATCATTCCATTTTCATTCATGATTTTATCTATTTGGGTCATCTCCCTTTTCTTTTTGAGAAGCCTGGCTAGAGGTTTGTCAATTTTATTTATTTTTTCAAAAAACCAACTCTTGGTTTCGTTGATCTGCTCTACAGTTTTTTTAGATTCTATATTGTTTATTTCTGCTCTGATCTTTATGATTTCTCTTCTTCTGCTGGGTTTAGGCTGCCTTTGCTGTTCTGCTTCTATTTCCTTTAGCTGTGCTGTTAGATTTTGTATTTGGGATTTTTCTTGTTTCTTGAGATAGGCCTGGATTGCGATGTATTTTCCTCTCAGGACTGCCTTCGCTGCGTCCCAAAGCGTTTGGATTGTTGTATTTTCATTTTCATTTGTTTCCATATATTTTTTAATTTCTTCTCTAATTGCCTGGTTGACCCACTCATTCGTTAGTAGGGTGTTCTTTAACCTCCATGCTTTTGGAGGTTTTCCAGACTTTTTCCTGTGGTTGATTTCAAGCTTCATAGCATTGTGGTCGGAAAGTCTGCATGGTATAATTTCAATTCTTGTAAACTTATGAAGGGCTGTTTTGTGACCCAGTATATGATCTATCTTGGAGAATGTTCCATGTGCACTCGAGGAGAAAGTATATTCTGTTGCTTTGGGATGCAGAGTTCTAAATATATCTGTCAAGTCCATCTGATCCAATGTATCATTCAGGGCCCTTGTTTCTTTATTGACCGTGTGTCTAGATGATCTATCCATTTCTGTAAGTGGGGTGTTAAAGTCCCCTGCAATGACCACATTCTTATCAATAAGGTTGCTTATGTTTATGAGTAATTGTTTTATATATCTGGGGGCTCCGGTATTTGGCGCATAGACATTTATAATAGTTAGCTCTTCTTGATGGATAGACCCTGTGATTATTATATAATGCCCTTCTTCATCTCTTGTTACAGCCTTTAATTTAAAGTCTAGTTTGTCTGATATAAGTATGGCTACTCCAGCTTTCTTTTGACTTCCAGTAGCATGATAAATAGTTCTCCATCCCCTCACTCTCAATCTGAAGGTGTCCTCAGGTCTAAAATGAGTCTCTTGTAGACAGCAAATAGATGGGTCTTGTTTTTTTATCCATTCTGATACCCTATGTCTTTTGGTTGGCGCATTTAATCCATTTACATTCAGTGTTATTATAGAAAGATACGGGTTTAGAGTCATTGTGATGTCTGTATGTTTTATGCTTGTAGTGATGTCTCTGGTACTTTGTCTCACAGGATCCCCCTTAGGATCTCTTGTAGGGCTGGTTTCGTGGTGACAAATTCCTTCAGTTTTTGTTTGTTTGGGAAGACCTTTATCTCTCCTTCTATTCTAAATGACAGACTTGCTGGATAAAGGATTCTCGGCTGCATATTTTTTCTGTTTTGCACACTGAAGATATCGTGCCAAGCCTTTCTGGCCTGCCAAGTTTCAAAGGAGAGATCAGTCACGAGTCTTATAGGTCTCCCTTTATATGTGAGGGCACGTTTATCCCTTGCTGCTTTCAGAATTTTCTCTTTATCCTTGTATTTTGCCAGCTTCACTATGATATGTCGTGCAGAAGATCGATTCAAGTTACGTCTGAAGGGAGTTCTCTGTGCCTCTTGGATTTCAATGCCTTTTTCCTCCCCCAGTTCAGGGAAGTTCTCAGCTATAATTTCTTCAAGTACCCCTTCAGCACCTTTCCCTCTCTCTTCCTCCTCTGGGATACCAATTATGCGTATATTATTTCTTTTTAGTGTATCACTTAGTTCTCTAATTTTCCCCTCATACTCCTGGATTTTTTTATCTCTCTTTCTTTCAGCTTCCTCTTTCTCCATAACTTTATCTTCTAGTTCACCTATTCTCTCCTCTGCCTCTTCAAGACGAGCCGTCGTGGTTTCCATTTTGTTTTGCATTTCGTTTAAAGCGTTTTTCAGCTCCTCGTGACTGTTCCTTAGTCCCTTGATCTCTGTGGCAAGAGATTCTCTGCTGTCCTGTATACTGTTTTCAAGCCCAGCGATTAATTTTATGACTATTAATCTAAATTCACTTTCTGTTATATTATTTAAATCCTTTTTGATCAGTTCATTAGCTGTTGTTATTTCCTGGAGATTCTTCTGAGGGGAATTCTTCCGTTTGGTCATTTTGGATAGTCCCAGGAGTGGTGAGGACCTGCAGGGCACTTCCCCTGTGCTGTGGTGTATAACTGGAGTTGGTGGGCGGGGCCGCAGTCCGACCCGATGTCTGCCCCCAGCCCACTGCTGGGGCCACAGTCAGACTGGTGTGTGCCTTCTCTTCCCCTCTCCTAGGGGCGGGATTCACTGTGGGGTGGCGTGGCCCGTCTGGGCTACTTGCACACTGCCAGGCTTGTGTTGCTGGGGATCTGGCGTACTAGCTGGGGTGGGTAGGCAAGGTGCACGGGGGCTGGAGGGGCAGGCTTAGCTCGCTTCTCCTTAGGTGATCCACTTCAGGAGGGGCCCTGTGGCAGCGGGAGGGAGTCAGATCTGCTGCCGGAGGTTTGGCTCCGCAGAAGCACAGCGTTGGGTGTTTGCGCATAGGGAGCAAGTTCCCTGGCAGGAACTGGTTCCCTTTGGGATTTTGGCTGGGGGATGGGCGGGGGAGATGGCGGTGGAGAGGGGCTTTGTTCCCCGCCAAGCTGAGCTCTGCCGTCCGGGGGCTCAGCAGCTCTCCCTCCCTTTGTCCTCCAGCCTTCCCGCTTTCTGAGCAGAGCTGTTAACTTATGACCTCCCAGATGCTAAGTCGCGCTTGCTGTCGGAACACAGTCCGTCAGGCCCCTCCGCTTTTGCCAGCCAGACTCGGGGGCTCTGCTTGGCCGGCGAGCCGCCCCTCCGCCCCGGCTCCCTCCCGCCAGTCCGTGGAGCGTGCACCGCCTCGCTGCCCTTCCTACCCTCTTCCGTGGGCCTCTCGTCTGCGCTTGGCTCTGGAGACTCCCTTCTGCTAATCCTCTGGCGGTTTTCTGGGTTCTTTAGGCAGGTGTAGGTGGAATCTAAGTGATCGGCAGGACGCGCGGTGAGCCCAGCGTCCTCCTACACCGCCATCTTCCGGAACCTCTAATGTTTATTTATTTTTGAGAGCGAGAGAAACAGAGTGCGAGGGGGAGAGGAGCAGAGAGAGAGGGAGACACAAAATTGGAAGCAGGCTCTGGGCTCTGAGCTGTCAGCACAGAGTCCAACACAGGGCTCGTACACACGAACCAGGAGGTTATGACCTGAGCTGAAGTCAGATATTCAACTGACTGAGCCACCCAGATGCCCCTAGAGAAAGGTATTTCTAACCATCTTAAGATCATGAACCTTAAGAGCATAGACCCACAGCACCATATCTCACAAAATGAAGTATTAACAGGTCCTGCTTCAAAAAGACCTGTGAGTGTAGTTTTGATCTAATGAAATAAACCCAATAAGATTCAGAAGATCCACAGTGTTTTCAAGAGAATTTTATTGGCAAAAATTGCCACAAATGTGGACTTAAAGAGGTAGAGACAGAAAAAAAAGCTAAAAAGATTTTGGGGCCTGAAAACTTCTATGGGCAGGAAGCAGACTGAGAAAGTTATTTAGTTGAAAGCATAAACCATTTCTTATAGAAAAAGAGAATTAACTCAGAGGATAGGGCAAAGAGCGTGCAGGAAGAACTCAAGAGCCATGTAGAACCATTTCCAGAGAGCACATATATCCTAGCCAAGGAACATACTTTGTACCTTGTCTCTGGAGCAGGGCAGACTTGGGAAATATTCCCTGCTGGATTTTAGAATTACTCTGGACTATTGGCTGATAAAGGTCTTCTGTTTTCCCCTGCTTGAAAGGGAGTTATACTATTCACTGTATGGCAGCTTGTGTTCCTTTACATGGCAAAAGGGGCTTAGCAGATGTAACTAAGTTAAGGATCATAAGGTGTGAAGATTATTCTGAATTAACCAGATGGGCCCAACTCTAAAAGGGAGGAGAAAGGGTCGGAGTCAGAGGAAAGGGTGTGTGACAACAGAAGCAGGGGTTTTGGTGAAAGATGAGAGAGAGAAGGGGGTGGAGGGAGAGAGATTTTAACATGTCACATTGCCTGCTTGAAGATGGAGGAAAAGCCACTAGCCAATAAATGCAAGCAGACAATAAATACAAGTTGCTCTTGAAGCTGGAAAAGACAAGGGAGCAGATTCTTTCCTCCAGCCTCCAAGAAGTAAGGCAGGCCACCCAACACCTTGATTTTATGAAAATGATGAGACTAATAAAACTGATTTTGGACTTCTGATCTCCAGAATGGTGAGATAGTATAAGTTTCTGATAATTTGTTATAGCAGATATTGGAAACTAATATACTGTTTTACTACTGTATGTTGGGTATAGAGGAAAGATAGTGTCTTACTTCATAGGTCTCTGATCCTGAGGAACTGCATTCATGTGTCTCTGTATCTGACATGGATAATGAGACACTGGATTGAATATCTGAGCCTGATGCCACAATGGGCTGAGGTTTTGGAGATCTTAGAATGTAATTTGTATGTACACACAAAGAATGCATTTTGCATGTGGAAAATCATGAATTGTTTGGCCACAGGATGAACTGGAGTAGGTATCCTCTGAAGACAGTCACCATCAATTCCTGCCCTCCCTCCATACTGCTCCTCCCATCAGGAGGTGGAGTTTATCACATTTCTCCTTGAATCTGGCCTGGCTTTGTAGCTTTCTTTGACCAACAGAATTGAGCAAAAATGAACCTGTCAGTTTCATATCTAGCCTGTAAGAGGATTGACAGCTTCTCCTTCTCTCTTGGAAGACAGCCCTTATGTAGAAAATCTTCTGTGATGACCGTTGCTGTGTGAAGAAGTAAGGCTGTATGATAAAAGAGAGAAGCCTTATCAATTCCTAGCTGTTGCGTCAATCCTAAACAATAAAGCCATCTTGGATGAAGTCAGATACTATGACTACCTGAACCAAAACAAAACAAACAAGCAAACAAAAAACATAAAAAACCCAGATATACCCAGCCTTAGTTGCAGAATCATGAGAAATAATATATACATTACTAGTATTTTAAGCTGTTAAATTCCTGTGGGTTTTCTATGCTACAATACAGAATTGAAAGAGTTAATGTGAGCTGTAAAACAAAATTAATGTCAGAGTTTTATTGTCTGCACTTTTAACATTAATGAATCTAAAGTTATCATTTTACATTGCCTAAACAGGGAAAATTTTAATAAAAGGTAGTTTGGTTAAAGTCAAACTTTCTATGTTAACAAAAATCCCACAATATACATCCCTCAATAAGGGATTTGCCACATTTTTATTGTTACTTAGATATTTTTGCCTTTAACTGTTTTTTTTTTCATTTTCATTGCCTGAGATTGTATGCTATGATTTTACCACTTAATGCCATAAAGGATCATTATATCATGAAAAGCACATTAATAATTTAAACTCTTGAAGATAGAATCAGTTATGCAAAAAGATGTTTCCCTCTTTAGACCCAATAACCTTGACTAATAGTCAGGTAGGATTTGCATGGTCCAAATGTCTAGATAGAAAAATATTGGCAGATGGATAGATGGATGGATAGAAATAAAAAAGATGATAGGTAGGTGATAGATAGATAGATAGATAGGCAGAAAATCAATGAGATGGACAAGCAGACATATAAGGCCTTGTTAACTTGGGACTTTGTTGTGCAAAAACAAAAGAACATATTGAAACTTATCAAAACTAAAGTCCAAAATAAGCACTTTTTACCAATACCCATTCACCATGAATTGTGAATGCTAGAAAGTAAATTCTGATTATCAGTCATCAAGTCCTTTTTTATTTATGGTTAACTAGGATGACCAAAGAAATAGTTCTTGTTTGGTCTGAATAAGTTGTTTATAGCCGAGTAACCAATTCCTCAGAACTTAGTAGCTTAATATATTTATTATCTTGTACATCTTATGAAGTTCCAGGATCCTAGAGCAACCTAGATGAGAGATTCTGATTCAGGGTCTCTTATGAGGTTATAGTCAAGCTGTCAACTAGCTCTATATTCATCTCAAGACTTGACTAGGGCTGAAGGATCAGGTTTCAAGCTCATTCACGTGGTTATTGGCAGGCCTCCGGCCTCCATTTGCTCAAACTGCCAGCTGGTATTGCCATCATTAACATGAAGGAAATTACCTTTGAATATATAATAGGAAAAATATAATCAGAGAATATAGGAAAATCTCTCCTGATAAAGACTTGTCAAACTTTAAGAGATATCAAAGACTGTATCCTAAACATCTAAAACCTCTGTCGCAGACAGGTTAACATGTAACATCTTATTTTGTATTACAACACATTACCTATCTTTAGGGATATTATAGCATACCATAATACATACGGTTTGTGAAGGGTTTGAGGGGAAAAAGAAAGTCTACCATTTTTGAAAATGGTAAGCTATGAAGATACTCTAATGTATATTAACTATATACATGAAAAAAATGTTTGTTTAGCTGTGGGTACATGTACACTTCAAATCCGTGATGCATTTCTGCTCTTATATATTTGTGTATGCCCAGTTCTGCTTGAGAATCTGTGATAGTTTTAAATCTCTTAGAGGAAAAGGAGTGGTTTTTTTTTTTTGTCTTCGGAATGTTTTCTCTTGTTCTTTTTATTGCCCTTAAAAGAAATTTCAATGATGATTCAGAGGCCATGGTGTCAAGTCATTCTGTGATGATAGCTTGGAAACTTCAGAAAGTGTTTCAGGGATAATAAGTACCAGGGAGAGTATCAGCAGTAGCATTACACACGGTTCATAGGCAACGAAACCTTCAAATTCTGAATAGTCTGCCCTAAGAATACATTGTATGACAATTTCTGCAGAAAGCTAAAGTGAATTCTCATATTAATGATTATGAAACACTATACACAAAACTAAATGAATTTCTTGTTAGTAAAACTGTGTAAAATTATGGCAAGAGGTGTTCTTTCTTCTTGTTTTTGGCATGGTATTGATCTGAAAACGGAAAATGATGATTGTTTTATGGGCAATATACTCATAATTAGAGCTGCATGGAAAATTTTCACATCATGTGTGAAATTATTTTTGCTAAAATTTTTCATTTTTGCTTAGGGCCTTTTTTGCTAATTCAATCTTATATAAAAATAGTTTTTGTGTTGGAACAATTTTCCATATTCTCTATTCTAAAATTATAGTATGCTTTTCCCCAGGAAGGAAGATAGAAAGTCTGTATGTGAACTGGAGACAAAAATCAATCAATACAAAGAGTTATCACAGTTATTTCATTTTTGATTAGTTAAGATCTTTGAACATAGAAGCAAACTTGGGTCATTCAGGGAAGTTTTTTAGCTCTCTGTAAGAGAAAGCTCAATTAAACATGGCTTAAACAATAAAGACTATTAATTCAAGAATTATAACACGAACTGGTAACACCTGTTGTTTCAGAGTTGTTGAATTCAACGCCTCTGAGAAGCTCTTGGCTTTACTGTCATGGTGACAATTGACAAGATCATTCATGCTGTTCCAAGCATCTTTTCTTTCTACGTCAGTGACCAATGCAGGCAAGAAGAAAGTACATGGATTCTTTTCAATTAACTATCTCTTTATTAATCTGAAGATTCTTTATTTTTTAAAAATTTTTAACATTTATTTGTTTTTTTGAGAGACAGAGAGAGACAGAGCACAAGCGGGGGAGCGGCAGAGAGAGAGGGACACACAGAATCCAAAGCAGCCTCCAGGCTCTGAGCTGTCAGCACAGAGCCTGAGGAGGGCCTCCAACCCACGTACTATGACATCATGACCTGAGCTGAAGTCAGACGCTTTACCATCTGAGCTACCAAGGCGCCCCTACCCTGGACATTTTTAATAATCTCATTAACATACTTTGCAGTTGACTTCTCTTGACTCAATCTGAATATTATTGCAGTAACTATGCTGGGCCAAAGTTCAGCGTGTGGAATCATAAAGACTTAAGTTACAGGTCAGTGCATGACACCGGGAAAATCGCTTTCCTTCATTTTTAATATGTGGATAACGGTGGTAACGACCTCATAAGGTGTGTGTGTATGTGTGTGTGTGTAGAGGGGGCATTAAATTAGATCATGAGTATAAAACTTCAAGAATATTTTTGTGTTACAGAACAAATCTTCAATACATATAAATTACATAATGGTTGTTGCTGCTGCTGAAGATGACGATGATTCAATCTGCTGTATCTCTGTATCACTGCTACATATGTGCCAAATGAACCACATGTCCATAGTCATCTGTTAACATGGGATAATTGAATATTTACCATTCTGTTTAATTTACATCCTTCTTTTTCCTTGTCATTCATTGAATATTCATTGTTTTCTTGCCACTGTGCAGGCCCTTTCCTTAACCTCTTCCCCTAATTTCCAATCATTATTTGTTTTACCGAAGAGGAATGGTTTCAGAAAGAGTAAATAATCTGTCCAAATCACAGCCAGGATATGGCAGGACAAGGATTCAGGCACAGGTAGGCTTTTTACCACTGCAGGATTTTGCTTCTCTTTCAGAATGCTTTTGTGAATTTTTTTTTAACCCGTCTATATAATTAAGTGCTGAACTATAAATGTGGCCCTTGGGTTTAGACACCCTAGAGTTTTGTTTTCACTTTCCCCTTTTATCTGGTACTTTTCATTCTTCACAATTTCTCTGAGGATTTCTCACTTAATATACTTGTAAAGGGTTCTTATGAGAACTGCTGCATACCGTTAACTAGTTTCCTTGCCCGAACATTGGCATTTGAACTAAGTTTTTGCCTTTTTCACATTAAAATTTATTGTATTTCCTGAATTTCTTTTCTGTTGAAATAGATTTCTTGTAAAATATGCCTGCATATCTACTAAACAGATAGTCATGAAATTATATGCGTGAGTTAGCATTTGCTTCTCATATTGTATGTAGTTCATGTTAAGGGCTCAATTGTGGCCTCCTAAAACCCCTGTGTTGCACCCCCAACCCTCAGTATCTCAGAACGTTACTGTAATTGGAGATAGGGCCTGTAAACAAGTGATTAAGTTACAATGAGTCTATTAGGGTGGGTTCTATTCCAACCTGACTGGTGTTATCGGAAGAAAAAATTTTGATTCACAAAGAAACACCAGTGATATTTGCACAGAGAAAAGACCACTTGAATACACGGTGAACAGCCTGCTACAAACCAAGGAGACAGGTCTTCAAGAGAAACTAACCCTGCCAGCATCTTGATCTTGAACTTCTAGCCTCCAGAACTGTGAGAAAATAAACATCTGTTGCTTAAGCATCCCAGTATGTGGTATTTTGTTGTGATATACCTAGCAAACTGACAGAGTTTATTTATTTATTCCACAAATATTTACTGCAAATGTCCACTCTACTCCAGGTGGAATGCTGCAAAGAGCAGAGCACCCTAAAATACATGTGAAATATTAGTACCATAGAGGAAAGAACAGTCTATAAGAAAAGCCTGTAAGCTTGTTTTTCTCATTGAGGTCATTGTTGGAGAAGATGATCAAAATCATGGTCATGGCATTGTACCGTGAAAATAATTTCCAGGTGAATTTTTGGGAAAGATAACTATTTTCTTTCCTAAGATATTATGAAATTGTATATACAACAACACAGGTCTAGTTAAGTTGCTAACACTCATTTGTCAATAATTGTCTGTACATTGTAGCAACTTTTTTAAGTTCTTTTGTGCTGGGGTAGTTGAATGTTAACCATGGCTTATAGAAATAGGTAATTCCTTGCTCTCCCCTATTCTCCTGACACCTCAAGTATGTTTATCTTCTGATTTACATGGAAATTGAAATGCCTCATAGAAAAGTGTATGTGTAGACTTGTAAGGTAAATAGACTGAGATAGAAAAATGGGGGCACCTGGGTGACTCAGTTGGTTAAGCATCCAACTCTTGATTTCAGCTCAGGTTATGATCTCACAGTTTGGTTTGTGGGCTGTAGCCCCACGACTGGCTCTGTGCAGACAGCATGGAATCTGCTTGGGATTTTCTCTCTCTCTCTCTCTCTCTCTCTCTCTCTCTCTGCTCCTCCCCCGCTCGTGTGCTCTCTCTCTTTCTCTCTCTCTCTCTCTCTCTCTCAAAATAAATAAACTTTGAAGAAGGTTTAAAAAAAAAGAATGGAGGTAGGTGGCAAGATTGTGTAGGTAGAGAAAATTCTACCTTGGAACATGTGAGGTACTACACAATGAGGCAGTTTTAATTACTCGACCTGAGGCTCCTGATATTGTGTGGCAATCTTCACCTAAACTTTCTGGAAGTAGGTATATGCTGTGGGGATAAAATTGTGTGTGAGATTCTGAAAGTCTGTGCTAATTTGAAGCTCTGCTGTACAGAAGCAAAATAAAAATAAAGGAGACATTTTCAGACAACGGAGATGACACCATTATCTGGGGCAATTCAGTGGTAGCCTGAACATTAGCCTGAATGGTGATCCTAAGTAGGAAATAGAAGGAAACAGAGGAATGGCCTCTGCAGAGTATGAAGGGCAGTTCTGAGTGGAGCTGGTCTTGGTCTTGATTTTTCTATGACTCCTTGGGTATATAATCTAATGCTCTACAAATTCTAGAAGGAGAGAGTCTCCTGGAAAGGTACAAAATGTGGGATCAATGGAGAGACTGACTTACTTTGTATTCAAAGGAGGAGGTCTTGGGATCAAAGTTGATGGCACCGAAATATATCCTCTAAACCTAGAGTGAGCTGATCAGATTGGCTACTGAGAGACTTTGCTAGAAATCTTCATAATCTTGGGGCATGAAGCCAAAATCATTCTCAAGTTGGGCATTTTTTTTGTGCTGTAATTTAGGGCTTCTCAATAATTGCTTTATCACATGACTTTGAAAATCCATGCATCACAGCTAATCTTTGTCATATCTAATATTTTAGAATTCAGAGCAAAAAATTCAGTTTTTACACTTTAATTAAATTGAGTATTTTTCAAAATTTGACTACTTTTAGGGATTACTAAGCAAAACAAAACAAAACAAAAACCTCAAAGTAAAGAGTATTCTATTGTTAGTGTCTTTACCGATTTTCTTTTTTTTTTTTTAATGTTTATTTATTTTTGAGAGTGACAGAGCATGAGTAGGGGAAGGGCAGAGAGAGAGGGAGGACACAGAATCTGAAGTAGGCTTCAGGCTCCGAGATGTCAGCACAGAGCCCAACGCGGAGCTTGAACTCACGGAGCATGAGATCATAACCTGAGCCGAAGTCAGCCGCTTCACCGATTGAGCCACCCAGACACCCTGCTTTCCTGAATTTCTAAATGACTTTATTTTGCTCTGTCATCTTCCCCAGCTGTACAAACAGAAAACAAAAACAAGCAAGGAACAATGGTGAATATAGTATGACAATTCTTTTAACACTCAAGTTCACTAACAGGAAATGTATATAATCAAGTAGCAGTACACAAATATAAAACACATTATACAAATACATAAAATATAAAAAACCTTATTTGATTCATCACAATTCTTTTTTTTTTTTTTGAAGGGTTACCCAGTTTGCTTTAAGGCAGACTAGTTCTGAAGGCAAATTTTGCTCTCTTTCTATATAATGTATATTTTTCATTTTTTACTCTTTTATATATTCTAAATTTAAAAGCTGAAAAGAGTTTGTTTTTGCAGTACGAGTTGCTTTTTTGAAATTAAAAGCTCAACTCACCCTGTGTTTCTGAGCCTCTTGTGGTTGCCAAGTATTAATTCAACTACAACATGTTATCAGTCTATTTCAGAAAGGAGGTTAAACAGGTCAGTTAACTTTCACCTCTCCTGCCAATTCACATAAACATAAAAGTCACCTTTTTAATTTTTTAATCTACTCTATTTATCTAAATCAAGTCAAAGCAAGTAAATTTAAAACCATTTCCCCATTTGCTCTGTGTTTTATGAAACCTCGAATCTCTGCTAGAGGCTATTTCTGTACTCACTCAAAACATGTGTAGTCATAAATAGAATGAACTTTGTGATGTTAAAATTTTTCAAAAGATATTTTAATGTTGCTCATTTAGGAATATTGCATTGGTGGTGGATAGTGGATACACATACGGATGTGATCACATTTAATTGTGCAAAATAAAACATTGCATACACTTATCAGTTATTAGATGTTAGTAGCTAGGACAGACATAATCATTCACATTTCTGACAACTTAAAAAATATGTGATTAAACATCTTATTATTTTGGGAAAACTTTCATAATGTCAATATATGTAGCACTATTATTAAGATTAGATAATAAATTTGGTTCTGTCATGGTTTAAATTGTTGCAGTTATTCACTGATTATATAAATTTTAGAATATTCTCAGGGCTTAACTTGGAAAGTAAGATAATGCTTTCCTTCTGTATCTGCTAGTAAATAAGCCTTTAAGAATCATTAAGATTCTTAAAATGATATGGGCAGATAGCCTATTGTCTATTAAAAGCTTGGAGCAGTGGATTTCCCAACTTTTATTTCCTTAATAAAGTGTCAGAATGTCAGATTCCTTCAGCTGAACCTATTAAAATTCTGATTCAAGGAACCTGAAACGGATCACAAAATAATAGTGTATGTGTGTGTGTGTGTGTGTGTCTGTGTGTCTGTGTGTGTGTTGTGTGTTGGGGGTAGTGGTAATTGAGGGAGGTAAGAGAAGAATACATATGAAGCAATACATAAATACTGGTATTAAATGCTCCCTTTGGTTTGAAAAGGAAGCTGTTTTGTATTCCACCAGTATACCATCTCAGCACTCCACCATCTACACCCAACAGTTGTGAAAGCAGTGGAAGTGTATCAGCTGTTTCTTCAGAGGACTTTGCCAGCATGCATGTGGATGTGTGATTGTATTCTGCTGGCTGGAAAGCTGAGAAGTGAAGTGACCCCAGAACATAGCCCTCCCTCCGTCCCTCCCCACGTTTTGTTGTTGTTGTTGTTGTTGTTTTGAGAGAGAGAGCAAGAACACAAGTAGAGGAGGGGCAGAGAAAGAGGGAGAGAGACTCTTAAGCTCAACGCAGGGTCTGATGCAGGGCTGGATCTCAAGAATCCTAAGATCCTGACCTGAGTCAAAATCAAGAGTCAGATGCTTAACTGACTGAGCCACCCAGGTGTCCCCAGCCCTTCCTCTGATCTACTGTTTTGCTTTCTGCATGAAATTTCAATTACTCTCAGGCACTTGAGGGTCCCGAGGCAGATGATCCTCCTTCTGACATGTTGTCACAAGGTAAATAACAGCTTAACACTACATCACAATGACTACATCATTTATCTTATTTCAACTCATGTAGGCATTTTATCATCTCACATCATAACAACAAGGGTGAGTACAGTACAATAAGATATTTGGAGAGAGAAAGAGAGAGAGAGAGAGAGAGAGAGAGAGAGAGACCACATTCACATAACTTCCCTTACAGTATATTGTTACAATTTTTCTATTTTACTATTAGTTATTATTGTTCATCTCTTACTGATTATAACTTATGAGTTAAACTTTATCATAGGTATATATGTATAGGAGAAAGCATAACATACATAGGGTTCAGTACTATCCGTGGTTCCAGGCATCCATAGGGGGATCTTGCAACACATCCCCCATGGATGAAGGGAGACTGTCTACAAAATGAAACACTGCGGTGGTTTGACTCTGCCTCACTTTCAGGGAAAAGAGTGGGGTTTAGACTTCACAGAGAAGACCTTTGTCCAGCTGTTGCATTCTGCCCCTTTAAATTCCACTCCTAACAGTTGTAAGTATTCAGCAACTGTAACATTTTACTGTGGCATGGGAATAAATTCATGATACAGGCTTTAGAAACACCATGAGATTCTTACCTCCCACCCAAACCATATTATTAGTTGATTGCCTAATGTCTTTTAAATATAATAATCAATGATTAGAAATAATATCCAATAAAAACCACTTTCTTGCTTAATATTTTTGGCAAATTATGTTTTTCTTAAAAATAGTTAGAAGGTGGTTATTCAGTAAGTGAAATTACAAGTTTATATTTCACTATAAAAAGCCAGAAAGTAAGTGCAACAAGAAAATATATCATGAGCCCCAATTCAGGTTACTATTCCTACAGATATTTGAACAGACAATAAAATGTGGATTGTTTGTAGAGAAGGGTGATGTGGCTGGCTTACTGCTTCAATAGCTCATTTTCTTCTCTCCACATAAAACTGTCTTATGATATTTTGTCCCTGAAAAAAGGCATTTAGACATGTAGGTACAATCTTCTCTGTGTGTACACTGTGTTAGAAGTGTAGGATAAACTTTAGGTTGTGTTCTTTAGGAAGTGCTCAGCCATCCTGTAAAGATTTCTGTAAATGAACTTACTCTTGACAAGTGAAATCAATAATGTATAAATAATAGAAGTAAATAAAAATAAATTACCTTTCAGAATTAAAATATTATAATAAGGTCATAGAACATCAAAAGTGCATAGTCATAACATTTTAATACCATGATGTCTTCTTTTTAGCTTACAGAAAGCAGATTCCAATTTTATGGATCATATAAGCCCAAATAAAAAAAATGAGTGAATATCTCTTGTTAATGGAAGATTTCTAATAATCTAAAGCTATTAGGAGTATTATCATCTTTCAGATGTTCTCAATTTTATCTTATTTTAGTGTGGTAGGTCAAATTTTACCTTTTTTTGTTGTTAGTCACTTGCTATGTCACTTTTTCTTAGTATTGACTTAAAGTTTCTTTCTTGATTACTTGTTTTTGAATCACACTTAAGGACTTCTGAATTTTTATGAGACAATAAGATTTATAAATACATAGTTCTGTACAGCTCTTTAGGCACCAGCTTGTATTATATGGTTATACAAAGAACTTACGATTTGCAATGCAAAAGGAACTTCTTTGAATTAGGAAGGCTTTAAGAAACACATTTATTTTCCTTGTATCTGACGAATCTGGGAGATACTAAGCAAAGAGGGATAAAGAGAAACCAAACCTGGTCTAAGGTCAAACCAAAGTCTACATACAAGTATTTTACTTTCAAACCAGAGCTCTATAGCTAACTTGTTATGGAATTCTGGTCACATGCCACACTTACATGGTATATACATTGTATCCTAAAAAGAAATTAAAAATAACCAATAGTCTTATAACTTTCTCTTCATGCTTATCTAGATATTAAAAAACTGATAAGTTTCAGGGAACCCCTCATTCTTATTTGTTATAGTGAATGATGAAATGCACGTAATATTAAGTCAACTATACAACCAGAGTGTCATCTATATCAGACTTAATAAAACAGTAGATCACTTTCATCTGGGACCATTAAATCAGTCTTCAAAACTTATCTAAATACTACTAAGTTAAAGGTATGAAAGAAAGCAAAATGGCCAAGTTTCAAAGAGAGTTTCATTAAATGGTCAATAAACAAGTAAATCCCCCCAAAAAAGCAATTACAAAATGAGATGCCTAGTAATACAGCGATTCTCCAGGTTGCCATGGTGGAGAGTAATGTAAGGGAGATGTTACCACTTAAATATGTCTTTTCAGGGGTAGTACATAAGCTAAGATGAAGGATAAGATCGACTCAATCATGGCAGAACCATGTGGGCAAAGACTCTGATCCAGGAAAGAGCATGAAGTATTGGAGGATGTGAACAAAGGCCTGAGCAACTCAAGAACAGTGAACAGCTCAAGGATGCTAAAAATGTGAGAATAATGCAGAGCATTAAGAGCCATGGTAAGATGCTTGGGCACCATACTCTAAACATTCTGATTTCCCAGAGTTTTCCATGTTTCCCATGTTTTCCATTGTTATGCTTCTTAAATGGACTGTTCCTTCCTAGCCACCTCCTACCCCTAATGATATTTCTCCCTCCACAAAACCTTCCTCTTTTTTTTCTCTTGAAAACAAATTTTATGCTCCTACTCTATATTCTAGTCTTCTTCTTCTTCTTCTTCTTCTTCTTCTTCTTCTTCTTCTTCTTCTTCTTCCTCAGTTGTGACATTTTTCATACTATCTTGTAAATCTCATATTTGTCTGAATCCATAGGCTATGGTTTTGGGGGGCAGGGGTATTTCATCTTTACCTTTCTATCTCCAGCATCTAGAACAATGGAAAGCACAGCAAATGGCTGGCAAATATTTGTAGAACAAATGTGTTCATTTCCTAGTATCAGCTCTGCCTCAATGCATTTCATTCAATGTTAAGCTTGTTCAGCTCTTGAAATGTCAATCATCCCCAAAGCCAGGCAGCAGTGTTAGACATGGTGATTGCTCTCCTAAGTGCCTTCACTTCCAGCTGGGATCCTGGACCTAGCACTGAAGCCAAGCTACAAATGACCTAATTAGTCTTTTGGTTATTTCCAAAATTTTGAGAATAATCATGAACTGGGATGGCCAAAACTGGGACATGCAGAGTCTGATGAAAGCTGAAATGTTTAGGGTGCCAGATGCAAGTCTTTTAGACAGCATCAATAGTTTCCAAAACAAAGTAGTTTGCATTTTAATTGTTTTCTGGAACTTTTATCAACAAAATATGTTCATTGACTAATCAGATCTTTGTACCAGATTAGAAATTAACAGTGTGTTGGCCACAGAAATAAGGTACAGAATCTTTCTTTCTGGCCCTGCTATGAAAGAATTTCTGACAGAATTCAGCCAGATGCTGTGTATCCTTTCCAGAGTTCAATTTTGGGGCTAACTAACAGTGAGCTGCCCTTGGATTCCATGCTTCTAATCAGTGTCAGAGAGTGGATGCTAAGAAGGCAGCCCTCCCAGAGGAATCAGTACTTAATGGAATTTTGACAGGCTTTTAATGCTCTTTTTGAAAGGCCCATCTCTTGCTTTATAGTCACAGTTTGTTGGTGAGTTTGATGGCTGATGTCACAAATAAATGTACTAATACCCCGTTGGTATCTTATTTACTCAGGGGAAAAGCCAGGAGCAAGACATTCTTTAAACAAGACAACATTCATGGAGTAACTGATGAATTTAAAGTTTAGCCCCATGTATTTAAGAGAATGAGTGACTGTTACTTAGAAACTGTGCTCAAATCTTTTCAACACTTCTGCAGGTGAATAAGACACAATATTGTGTAATAGTATCTTCTGGGGGCTCACATGTTATTCTAAACCATTGACGTGGCTATTGAAACTCAAAGTATCCATTTACTCGGGCAGAACACAGAAGTCTGTGTACATAAAACACATAATTGAATAAAATCTATTATATATCTACTTTCATATAATCTGTAATATATAATTCTGTCAATGAATAATAAATACTGCCTAGTTTTTACGACAATAGCACCAAAATATCAGTCCAGAATCCAAATGGACAAAAAAATGACTGAGCAGTAGTAGCCCTAAAATGATTAAAAACTATGTGTGCTGATTTTTAAAGAGCAGCTGACAATAGAAGAAAGCCCAATCTTCTTTTGATTACTTGTATGAAAGAGGAAAGCTAATAGTTGTACCCACTGATGAAAACTTCTCTTTTTTTAAATATTGTGTACCTAAATCTCTGCCTGGGGCCTATAGGTATACAAGCCCACATTGTCATCACAGAATTGACTAATACCAGATGAAAAGGATGAAAAGGGAGCCTAGAAAATTAAATGCAAATATCTAGGGTAATCCTGCTTTAAAGTTGTGCATTTTTTAACTTCTTCAGTCCTTAAATTAGTTCTTTTCTGTCACAATTTAAACATTTCAGTAGAATCCTAATGATTCCTTCTGCTTAAGTGAAAAACACCATTCTGTAAAACTACTCTCCAATAATACAGGTAAGTGATTTTTTTCTGTACGTCCAAGTTCCCTGTACACATTAACTAATCATGTAAATATTGTGTATTGATCTTCAAGATTGGAGTTCAATTATACCCATATAAAGGTCTAGAATCACTTCAGCCAAAATAGGAATAGGAATAGGAATAGGAATAGGAATAGGAATAGGAATAAATGCATGTTCTAGATGAACACCCCCATTCCTTTTCTTTACTATAGCACATGCCTATTCTATAAAAATATTTCTTGTTTTATTATATTATTTTATTCCTTTTCTAGGAGAAGGTTAAGTCTCGGGGTAGGGGAATTGAAGCTCTCACATTTTTAGGGGCCCCATAGACGGTATCACATAATCTAGGAAAATACCAGTATTGTTATTTAACTTTCATATAACACTCTAATACCATTAGCTTCCGTGTCCCTTTTAAATTTTTGTTATTCTGGAACCATTTCTCCATCTTTGTCTTTTATAACCTTAGCATTTTTAAAGATTCTAGATCAGTTGTTTTGTAAACTGTCAGCCTGGTTTGTCCAATAATTTCTTTTAAATGATAAGAACATTTCCTGATTGCGGACATTCCTAATGTCTCCTACTTTATAGATTTTTTAAAAAATGTTTATTTATTTTTGAGAGAGAGAGTGTGAGCAGAGGAGGGGCAGAGAGAGAGGGAGACAGGATCCAAAACTGGCTCTGGGCTGACAGGCTCGAATTCATGAACCCTGAGATCGTGACCTGAGCTGAAGTTGAATGCTTAACCAACTGAGCCACCCAAGCACCCCTAGATGTTTTTGTTTTATTCCACCCCCTTAGTATTGCTACGATATTGGAGGCATGAATGAGAACACACAAGCAGGGTGTCTAGCACAGAACTTGTCACGTAGGTGCCACTCAGTGAATAGCACTTTTCTCCATTTTCTATCTTTCTTCTCTGTGTTGCTGAATTTCTTCCACAGTTACAAATTTTGTTCAGTTTGGCTACTTCCTGCATCACTCCAGGGAAATTACTGTTGCTGAAGTCAGCTTTGATGCCCTCTAGAAGTCTAGGTTCAAAAATATTGTTCTCATTCTTGAACTCTCGGCAAACTGAAAGACTTCATTGTGTTCTCGGGTCTTTGATCCTTTGAAAGCACATACTGTCGGTATCCTACATGTTACCTAGTTTTGGCATTTCTCCCATGTTCTTTTCCGTTAATGTCTCAAGCGTTCTCCTCTGATTGCATTATCTTCCCCTCATTTTCTTGCAACATGTTTTGTTATGGAACTGAAATCTCATGCCCCTAATGATTCTGTTGAATCCCTAATCCCCAGTGTAATTGCATTAGGATGTGTGGCCTCTGGAGAGTAATTAGGTTTAGATGAGATCCTTAGGTGGAGCCCCCCTCATGGGATTAGTGCCCTTATAAGAAAAGAAAGAGACACCCGGGCCTCCTCTCTCTGCCATGTGAGGATGCATGAGGAGGCAGCCTTCTGTAAGCAAGAAGAGGACCCTTACCAGGAACTAAATTTGTCGGCACCTTGATCTTGGACTTCACAGCTCCCAGAACTGTGAGAAATGGATGTCATTTAGGTCACTCAGTCTATAGTATTTTGTTAGAGCAGTATGAGCCAAGACAGGCTTTAGATATTTTCAATGACTATTCATTTTCCGTTTTTTAACCCCGTGCTATATCTCCCACCATTTAATTCTATATATAGGAATAGAGATTCTAGTCTTCTCTCTACTTGTTTCTTTGTACTTTTTCTCATGGTATGCATCTTCCTGGCCAGCAGTCTAGGCATATCATTTTATTATTTCTGTACATTCCTTACATTGTTGTCTCTCTTCTTGATGATCTGATATCAACAACTGTTTCACCTCCATGACCTCAGCTCCTATCCAAATAGTTATTCTCATAGCTGCAATGCTTGCCGTGTTTCCAATGTGGAGACATTCTTACCAACTTATTTCATGTGTGAATAGTGAAACTGTGTCCATGTGAATTAGTCCATGTCTGCTTTATATGCATACCAAGAACTTTGGGTTGAGAATATACTTTATGAAAAGATATAAAGACCCTCCAGGGACAATAATTACTCGGTTAAGATATGCCAAGCTTTGTTGGATTAGACTTGGTATCGATCTGCTTTTCCATTCTTACAATAGCATGAATGTGTATATCTTTAACTTTTTCTAAAATGACCTACTTATGCATCAAAGGCCTATTTATTTATATGCTATCTTGTTCCAAATATATATAAAAGAAATCTATATATTACAATAATACAGAACATACTTAATTGGCTATAGCTGAGACATGAAACAATATGAAACAACAAAGCCAGGAAGAAAAAACAAAGCTTAAAATGAAGCTAACACAAAAACATCACAAAGCATGCCACCCCATAATCTAAATGTAATGTTCTTGACGATTATAGTTATTCCTGTTTATGGTAACTTAAATGGTCTTTAGATTCTCTTTGGAGGAATGTTCTTTTAATACATTCAATTTATTCATGCTGTAAGTGACACATGTGGCTGGCTGCTTTCACTTTTCCAGTGATTCACACAAGTATTTCCTTGTTGACCATGTTAGTGAAGGAGAACAAACTCATTGAAAGGGAATTACTGAGATTCATGTCCCATTCCCCTGGCATACAGGAGGCGCTTTATTAGCATGTGTAGCGGGATTATACACTATAATACTCAAGAATGTACTTTTCTTTCCCTGTGCAATAACAGACACATCATCCGCAGGAGAATACAATTTGTATGGCAGGAATGTGAAGAGAAAGATCTAGTCAATATTGTGTTTTAGAATTCCAAAGCAAGGATGCCTGGGTGCCTTCAGTTGGTTAGGCATTGGACTCTTGATTTCGGCTCAGGTCGTGATCTCATGGTTCCTGAGAACCCAGCCCCACGTCAGGCTATGCACTGATAGTGCACAGCCTGCTTGGGATTCTCTCTCTCCCTCTCTCTCTGCTCCTCCCCCTCCCCCCCGCTTCTGCTCTATTCTCTCTCAAAATACATGAATAAACATGTTTTAAAAATTAAAAAAAAATAAAATATAATAAAAATAAAATAGAATTCCAAAGTAGGCTCTGAAAACCACATCAATACAATCATTCTGAAAGTCAAAACTCTTCATTTAAAAAAAAACAAGTATTTGAATATAGGGAAAAATGCCCTTGGGGAAAAAAAAAGTCAGGGATACCTGGGTGGCTCAATCAGTTGAGCGTCCAACTTTGGCTCAGGTCATGATCTTGCAGTGCTGATGGCTCAGAGCCTGGAGCCTGCTTCAGATTCTGTGTCTCCCTCTCTTTCTGCCCCTCCCCCACTTGCCCTCTGTCTTTCTCTCTCTCTCTCGGATACATATAAACATTAGAAAACTAAAAAAAAATTAAAAAGTCAAAATCTCAGAATAGATTGGAAATTAGTGTAGAATAAGATGAATACCACACTGACCCCAGGAAGAGTAGGTAAGCATCATCTAGCCTAGGAGGGGGCAAGAAAGATTGTGTGGTCAGTGGGGCTGGCAATAAAGGTACTGAATTTGAGTGACAATGTGGGCAAAGTCAGCAATAAGTGGTTTCTCTGCATTTTCACTCAGTATTAGGACAGTGAGCAAAATTACCATATCTGCAAGACTTCTGTAGACTGTCCAATGTCATGGAAGCTGGTACTGCGTTTAGCTTATTCTGAAGCGCCATGATAGCTGTCCTGGTTGTGCCTAGTGACAGCCATCATCAACAGCTGCCTGTGTCTTGCTTATGGATTGCTCATCAGAAGTAGTACTTGCCTGAATCTTAAGAATTTCTGAGAACCGTTCAAATCACCATATGTGCATATCTCATTTGAATGGCTCAAGAAATCTATAAATCTACAAAGCAGAGAATAATGTGTTTGGTTCACAGAGAGGAATAAAGGAAAGCCACCATGTTCTATGGGAATGGATTATGCTGAAAGTTCTACTATGTGTACATCCCCGTTTCAAAGAGAGAGAAAGAGCATCTATTTCCTATTTGTACACTACTCTAGTTGCTGTGAGGACTAATACAAAGTCGTTTCAGTGATATCTGTCTGTAACTTACATATAAAATTGTTTTAGGTGGGCACCTGGGTGGTTTAGTTGGTTAAACATCTGACTCTTGATTTCGGCTCAGGTCATGATCTCATGGTTTGTGAGTTTGAGCCCCACATCAGGCTCTGTGCTAACAGCGGAGGAGCCTAGCTTGGGATTCTCTGTCTCCCTCTCTCTCTGCCCCTCCTTCACTAAATCTCTATCTTTTTCTCTCAAAATAAACAAATAAACATTAAAAAATAGTTCTAGACAATACTGGGGGTTCACTGCTTAGATAAAGACCAGAGGACATCTCTGCCCTTGTGGAGCATACAGTCTCATGGAGAAGACACATATTGAGCCAATAATCACATTGAGAGATGTATAATTCACACTCGTGTAAGTATTTGAGAAGAAAGTTATGTTATCCTCTGAAAGTGTGTGTTAAAGTATTTAGCTTAGAATGGGAGGTTCAAGGAATATTTATTCTAATACCAAGAACTTACAGAGAAGTTAGAGTGAATTGGGAATAGAAGCATGGAGGAGACGAAGGTGGGTCTGGGGAAGGGGAGAGTGTTCTGAGCAGAAGAGGAAGCCTGAGCAGAGTTCTTGGAGTAGAGAGCAAAGTATTGAATCTAAGGCTCTGAAAGAAAGCCAGAGTGTCTGGAGCAAGCAGATAATGAGCAGGTGGTGGTAAGTGTTGAAAATTTGTCAGGGGCCAGACAGTGCAAGGCCTTGGCATGCTGGATTAAAGATTTTAGTCTTTATCCAAAAAAATGGTATGAACTTATTAATGGGTTTTAAATATTAGGTACTGAGGGAGTTTTCAATGGATGAAAGTGATAGAGGCACCAAAAGTGACTTGTGGGTTTATAACATAAACCACAGGAAATATGGTGACATCGATAACTGAAGGAAGAAACATTAGAAGATGGCTATGTTTACGGTATGGGAGAGATCTTAATTATCCACATATCATCTTATGATACTTTTTAGATATCTGAAATATAGATATTCACCTATATAGGTCTGGAGCCCAGAAGAGAAGTCAGGAATAAAGACATGCATTTTAAAGTCATAAGACAGACAGAAAATGAGACAAGGATATGGATGCATTTCCTGACAGAAAGAGTGAAGAGGAAAAAGGAAAAAAAAAGCCTCAGGAATTCTAACATTAAGTGAAAAGCTTGTCTGTTTTGGAGAAATATATCAGATATACAAGAAATGCCACCACTCAATGATGCTTTATTGTTTACAAATCTTTAACAAATTCTTTCCTATATGCTGCCAATTAATATTTATTTTACATTATTATCCAAACATGTCATTTTTAACATTATTTATTGTCTATTGTATACTAGTCTTCCTCTGGTTTTCATTTACTTATGTGAAATAAGGGAATATATCTATATCTATATATCTACTCTTCTCCATGGAATGGTGCTTAAGACTTTAAATCTTCTAGATGTGAACTTTTAATTTCCCTTTAGTGCTACCATTTTATTCCTCTCTCCTGCCAACATTCTGTAGTGATACATTTTGTTTCAGTGATGCAACAAAGCAACTATTTTTGCCAAAGCCCATCAAAGATGCTGGCATCACTGACCCCACCCCCACCCCCTGCTGCTTGTCCATAACTGAGACTTGTTGTTGGCTACTTTGGATACAATTCTTCTAAAGCAAATTCTACCAGTATTGCCACTTCTTGCACAGAAGATGCTTGAAACCATTTTTTGTTGTATACTTTGCTTTCTCAGTATCAGACTAAAAAAGTTCTACCTGTGCTTTTATTGCAGACTTTTTGCCCCAAGACTCAAGCAAGAACATCCCAATATTGGCCAACTACTTACCTTGTAGGATGTGGTACAAATTGAATTTGTGTTCTCACAGAATGACTTCTATTCAGGGAAGCTTCCCAGACTCTTATGTAAATGGGATCCAGGAAAGCTTTCTTCATAAGTTCTCTAAAAATGACTGAATCCTAGAATTATTCAGGTTATTATCCAGCTAAGTCAGCAGTTAACTCACTTACTTGAGATAAATTTTCTCTTTCTCCTTACTCTTCTACAACTAACCAGTGTTTAAAAATTTAGCAGATTGTAGTTTCTCCTATAAACTACACATGATGAATAAAATGCTAAGTTTTATATCCCTCGCCACTAAAGGCAACCATTTTTTCCATTATGGAATTTTCCCATAGATGTTATATTATAGAATTTATAATTTATTCCATCTCTACCCCAGCCCCAGTATTATGAGGTGAGTGTATATCTTTGTGTACCCTCATTCACTTTAAAATAGAAAAATTAATATGTGCAGGAGATAATCAACTCCAGTGTGGCTCTCAAGGCCAGAATTTTCCTGTAAACAAGTCTTGCTATCATTGGATATTGCCCAGTGCTATACATATTTGCATGTCCAGGGAGCGAATGATAACTGCAAATACAGAGATCTGCTATGGTACAGAACAGAGGTTATTTACTGTGCTCTGAAGAGTGTTAAAATTCTGAAAGATACCACAGGGGCTGTAATAGAACCAGATAAAGCATCTGGGGATCTAGATCCCTTCCAGCTTCAACTAGAGTTGAAGCAACTAGTGTTGCTCTCTCCCATTTGGCATGGAGTTCCATATAAGATCCTTTTCCCACTTCTCTCTTCCTCCCTTTCACAATGCCCTTGCATTGCTCTGTACCCCTCTTCCCCTTCCCATTTCTTCTTTAATTCCTTCTGCACTCCTTTTTTCACCTCCCTCTTATTCTCTCTTCTTTTCTTCTCTTATTTATTCCTTCTTGTCTTTTCCCGAGTTTGGACAAAAACTGTAGAACAATAGGATGGTAAATGCTAGTCACTTCTATTCTCATCACTTAGAATAAACTGTCTTTAACATTCTTTTTGATTTATTTCAAAAGGAATACGCCATTATGGCTAAAGTTATAGACCCCTTTGCTATCATGCCCTTGACTCATCTCAACACACTCTTACAGAGAAGAAACCATTCTTTATGAGTTAGCATAAACTTCAGGTTTTCTTTTAGTTGTTGCAAAAGAAAAATACACACAGTTGGTTAAAAAACATTTAGCAGACCAAAAATCATCCAAAGGAAATGAGTCTTCCTTCTATCCCTGACTTACCGTCCTTTTCCCTTAATAACTTCTGTGTCTTCCCAGAAGTATTCTGGACTCAGGGCACCTGGATGGTTCAGTTGGTTAAGCATCTGACTTTGGCTCAGGTCATGACCTCACAGTTTGTGAGTCCCACATGGGGCTCTCTGCTGTCAGCCCAGAGCCATCTTGGGATCCTCTGTCACCCTCTCTCTGTACCTCTCCCCCATTCATGATCTTTCTCTCTCTCCCTCTCTCTCCCTCTCTCTCTCTCTTTCTCAAAAATAAAACTCTTTTTTTTAAAAAAAGAAGTATTCTGTGCACCTATATATACCTGTATGCTCACATTTTCAGTTGACTAGAGTTGCAATATACCAATTCTTAGGTACTCTGCTTTCTCCTTTGTTGTGTCTCAGGGATCTTTCTATGTCTTTGATAATATATAATGTTGGAAAGAAAAACACAGCTCGTATGTGTGTTTGGAAATGTTGGAAAGAAATGTTGGAAATGTTGGAAAGAAAAACACAGTTCAATGCTATAGCATTGTTTTCAGAAACTTCTTAGTTTGTATTATAATGATGTTACACAATTTATTTTCTAAGTCCCCACTAATAAGCGTTTAGGTTACTTCCACTCTTGCTATTATAAGGAAGTCCTAATCAATAACTTCTCTTTTTTTATAATCTCATATGAAATAAATTTCTAATAGTGGAATTTCTAGTTAATGTGTTTATGCATGTTTGATAGGTATTGTGGATATGCCCTCCAAAGGTCACACCAGTTTACACACTGCATATACACACACATAAATATACACACATAAGAGCTGTGTTTTTCTTTCCAACATTGTATATTATCAAACTGTTAAATAAGATTTCATTTGAAGAAAAAAAAAGAGTAATTATTCTCAAATATATTAGAAAACATCAGGCACAATTAAGAAATATCCATAAACTAGAGAAAAAAAAAAGAGTAATTATTCTCAAATATATTAGAAAACATCAGGCACAATTAAGAAATATCCATAAACTAGAATTGGCAGACCCTAGCACCCAGGCCAGACATAGCCATGTTTTAGCAGTCTGGCCCAGGGCAAATAAGTTGATCTATCAGAGTTTCACAGTTTTCATATATGAAGAGCTTTTTAAATTTGTTTCTGTGTTATTAACATACATAAAAATGCACAGACCTTAAATTGATACTTTATTAAGTTTTGACAAGAGTGAAGATCATGCAACTACCATGTTGATATTTTCATCACCGTATAATTTTCCTGATGAAACGTTTTTGCCAATCCCACCTCCTCACTACCTCTCTCTATCGCATAGATTAGTTTGCTTTTTTAAAAAATTGTATATAAGTGAAATCATACAATATTTATATAGTTTATATATGGCTTCTTTCACTCAACTTAAGGTGCTTAGAACTCATATATGTTGTGCGATTTGTTGTCTGTTTTCTTCCTTTCATTTTATAAATATATCGTAATTTGTTAATTCATTATCTTGCAGTGATGGACGTTTTCAGTTTGGGTATATTACGAATAAAACTGCTACAAATACTATTTCACAAGCCTTTTTATTTTGGGAGGCATTTGCACTCATTTCTCTCAGATACATATCTAGGAACAGAATGGCTGGATCACAGGATAGGTGTAGGAAATACCTAAGGAATTGCCAAACACTTTATGAAAGTGGTTATACCATTGCACTTTCTCACCAACAACACATGGGAATTTAAGGTGACTTACATTCCCATAAATATTTGGTATTTTCAATCTTTTAAAAAGCTAACCAATGTGGTATGTATAAGACGGTATCCAATGTTTTTTAATTTACATTTTCTTGACTATTGATGATGCTGAACATCTTTTTTTTTAAGTTGACTTCTTTATTTTAATAGTGCGAGCATGAGCCAGGGAGGGGCAGAGAGAGAGAGAGAGGGAGGGAGAGAGAAAGAGAGACAGAGAGAGAGAGAGAGAGAGAGAGAGAGAGAGAGAGAGAGAATCCCAAGCAGTCTCTGTCTCAATGTCAGGAATCTTGAGATCATCTGAGCAGAAACCAAGCCAGACTCTTAACCCACTGAGCCACCCAAGTTCCCCAATGCTGAGCATCTCTTCATGTGCTTGTTAGTCATTTGTTCATCTTTTATTGTGAAGTTTCTGCTAAAATCTTTTGCCCACTTTTAAGTGGGTTTTTTTTTTCCTTTTGGGGTTATAGGTTATATTTGTTATATCAGGGATTGAATTCCTTTGGCATACATATGTGTTGTATTTTCCTCTTAATTTGTGGCTCTATTATTTGTTTTCTTAGTGATATCTCTTGATGAGCAGAAGATTTCATGTTGGATATTTACCAATATTTACCAATTTACTACTTTTTGTTTGTGTGGTAACCACTTTGTGTCCTAAGGAATCATTACCTGCTCAAGTTGTGAAGACATTGTTCACTACTTTTTTCTTAGAAGATTTATAGTTTTAACATTTATGTTAGGTTAATGATCCATCTAACAATTATATTTAGGTATGGTATGACGTGAAATAGGAATTTAGAATTTTTTCCATAATGTTATCCAGCTATTCAAGCATTTTTGTGTTTGCGGAAAAGATTTTCCTTTACCTATTGACTTTCTTTGGTGCCTTTGTGAAAAATCAATTGAACATATACCTGTGGATTCTTTTCTATACTCTTTCTTTCTAATCTATTTTTTTTACAGCATTACCACATTGTCTTGATCACCCTAACTTAAAATAAACTTTGAAATTAGGTAGGATAGCTCTTCCATCTTTCTTTAAACTGGATTTTTTAAATATTCAGTTATTTCATGGATTGAATGAAATAAGCTAAACAATTTAATCCTCCATGAAGAAATATACAAATGTCAGATATCAGAGTGAACAGCAGTTAAGAGTATTTATTTATTTATTTTAATGAACAAGGTCAGATTATCTGAGATTATCTGAGTGTGCATCCTGTATCTTCTGCATGGAAGATGCTACTTTGAGGATGTTTCATCTAGGTGTCTTTGTTTCAGTATATGTTTGGGATGGTAACTGCCTCTGTCCTACAGGGGAGTTTAAAAGATTCAATTAATTTAGTAGATGCTAAACACTTAGAAAAATGCTTGGCATATTATAAGTGGTAAATAAATATTTCTTATTGCATTACTTATCAATGGAGCATAGAAACTTACCCCAAAGCTTAGTGCCTTAAAACTCATGTATTACCTCACAGTTTCTATGGGTCAGGATTCTCAGCAGAGATTAAATTGGTCATTGGCTTTTCTCACAAAGCTGCAATCAAGATGTCACCTAGGGCTGGGGTCTTAAACACAGGCTTGACTAGAAAAGGGTCCACTTCCAATGTTACTCACCTGGTTGTTGGTGAGTATCAGCCCCTCAAGTGTTGATGGACTGAAGGTCTCTGTTTATTGCTGCTTCTTGGGCTAGGGTTGCCACATGCACCTCTCCAGCATGGCATCTTATTCATCAAGCTGTACAAGCCAAGAAGAATATCTCCTTAGCAAGATATGTCACAATCTTTTGTAACCCAATCATAGAGGTGACATCCCATGGTCCTTGCTGTATTCCATTGGTTGGAATCAAGTCACTAGGTCCAGCCCATACTCAAGGAGGGAGATTATAGAAGGATCTGAATACCAAGAAGCAGGAATCCTTCGGAGCCATCTTAAAAGACTGCTTACCACACCTGTCTATAGCAAACACTTAGGAAATATTTAAACTTGTCACTTTAAAATAGTTGTTAAAATCATATTAAGAATTATAGCCCTAAGATAAAAACCATGACCCCTACGTTACTTTTTTTTTTTAAGTTTGGGTTTAGGTGATTGTTTTAGTTTTGTGTTTTAGGCATCACTTAGTATTTAATCTATGACTTTCTATAATGCATGGTTGATTGTTTTCTTATCTTTTGATTAAGAAATCATGAAATTACTTTTTGAAAGTCTAACTTCCCTTTTTGATCCATTATTGTTTTGAACTCATCCAAATATATGTTACAGTTTTGAGATGGCTTACATGTTAGCTTTCACCTACTGAGGCCAGCATTTTTTGTCTTCATAGGAAACATAATGGTTAACTCCTGGGTAATTACACTCATTTATGTATTTTATGACTAGATTTATTTTTTTCTTTCCATTTCCTTGTGATTTTTATTGAGAGAAAAGGGGGTTCTAACATGAGTCCTACTGTCCATAATCCCCTCATCTTTAAAGTTCAGGAAAAAGTTCCAGTACTTCTGGAAAATTATTATTTTACTATTAATTATCTTCAGTGGGAGGTTTGTACTTTAGAAACCTCAGAACTCTCAGATAAAGGCCACCTTGTGCCACAGATTTATTACAGTTTTGTTCTCAACTTGTCATTCCAGCATTTCTGTTTTTGATAACTTAGATAGGTTTCGTTTCTCTTATCTATAAAAAATAAGCAAACCCAAGGATATTTTTCACTGCTATGAGCAAACTGTATTGGACTTTTTTCTGTGAGGATTTTTTCTAGTACGTGAAAAAGTAGACAATATGTGATGATCTAGTTATCTTAAAATTTTAAAGCAGAATAGTTATTTTTTATATTGGAATAAATGCTTTGCATGAACAGTATGCATTGTAACCCAGTATTGTGTGTTTCAACAAACATGTACATAAGTTCATCTAATGGTAGTATGTTGTGGCTCAATTTTACACATAAAGAGTTTGTGATTCATGGTAAGACTTAAGCAAACAGATATTTTGGTTGTAAAAACTTCACAGAGTTTATAATTTAAGTGCACATTTGTAGAATACAGGCTGATGTTAAATATACATATAACATAGCTGTATTTTTTCATTGCAGGTGAATTTTACAGAGGGTGTAGACAGTAACAGCTGGAATTCATAAGAGTGAAATCATATCTATTTGATAAGTAATTCATTCAACATTAAGACACTGATGTATCAAGGATACATCACTACACAAAAAGAAAAAAAAGCATCCCTGACTTTATGGTGAATATACTGTATTTGGGGGAGAGAGACAATAGATAAATAAGTTAAAAGGCAAACAAAATTGTAAGTTAGAAGCTGATTGTCATTACTGAAAAAAATAGAGCATAGATGGAGGTATATGGACTCCTAAGGATGAAGGATAAAATTGCAATTTTATATCAGGTAATCAAGGAAGCATTATTGCAGTGATAAAAATCCTTGAATAAAGTGAGAGAGCAAGCTTTTAACCCACAAGGAATAGCCAGCTAAAAGGCTCTGAGCTGGCAGCTTGCCCACTGGATTTGAGGAGTAATAAAGAACAGAAAAAGCAAAATAGGAAATAATTGGAGTTGAAATCAGAGCCAAAGAGATAGATGGTGGTTAGAATAGGTTAGAATATGAACTGCCCTGAAAACTAGTTTAAGGGTTATGACAAGAATGTATTCAGGTGGCCACTAGCTTTCCAGCAAGAGAGACTGGCAAATGTCTTCCTTTGCAAACTGAGGTGGAATTTGTTTCTGCCACAAGTGAAAAAGTACATTTTGGGATGGGATCAGGATGTAAATATGTGGGAAATGGAGTTGGGATTAAGTTTTCTGGCATGGCTAGACCACCAGGTAAGGTATTTCAAGTTTATTCTTTAACCACATGAGCGCCTACAAAATCTACATGTCTGAAAAATATGTTCTCTAAACCTGCATTTGGATGTCTTAGATTCCTGGAATATTTATTTATCATTAACTTTTTATGCTTTATAATAAGCCAGTATGTTAAGTATATAAACATTTATTTAATGATTCTCCTTTTGGTAAACATTTTGGTTGTTTCCAGGTTTTGTTATGACAAACCAGACCTTTATGGATATCTGTATCATGTCTTTTTATGTATATGTGCAAGAGTTTCTCAAGGCTTTATTTCTAGGAGTTCAAAATTGATGTCATGGGATATGCATATCTTTGACTTCTATCAGATAATGTAAATTCGTTTTCCAAAGTTATTTTATTAAATTACGTCTTACCAACGTTTGTTCTGCATCCTCACAAACACTTAACATTGTCAGACCTTTAAATATTTTGTCTGGTGGGTGTGAAATTGTATTACATTGTGGCTATATGAGGCATTTTGCAAAGACTAATTAGGTTGAGTATCTTTTCATGTTTATTTCAACAGATGTATTTTTTCTTTCATGAAACGCTTTTTTTTTTTCATTTTCTATTCAATTAACTACTTGTATTTAACATGTAAACATTCTCTGTAGTCTCTGGCTACCAATATTTGCCAGCCATTATTGTTAAAATACTTGTTTTTCAACTTGTATATTGTCTGATAGTAACTTGTGATTAACAGACATCATTATTCCCTACTTCATGCTTCTTTTTAGAAGGTTTTTAATTTTACTTTTCCTGTTTGTATATCTGATCTTCATGGAAGTGATTTTATCTAGTACGTGAGATATGAATCCCAATTAGTTTTTAAAATAATGTCAACTGGGGCGCCTGGGTGGCTCAGTCAGTTGAGCGTCCGACTTCAGCTCAGGTCATGATCTCGCGGTCTGTGAGTTTGAGCCCCGCATCGGGCTCTGTGCTGACAGCTCAGAGCCTGGAGCCTGCTTTGGATTCTGTGTCTCCCTCTCTTTTGGCCCCTCCCCTACTCATGGTCTGTCTCTCTCTCTCTGTCAAAAATAAACATTAAAAAAAATTAAAATAGTGTCAACCAATTTTGCTAGAATATTTTTTAAAATGTATGTATTTATTTTTGAGAGAGAGGAGACAGAGAGAGAGGAAGAGAGAATTTCAAGCAGGCATAGAACTGTCAGCACAGAGACCTTTGGGGCTCAAATTCATGAACCGTGAGATCATGACCTGAGACGAAATCAAGAGTTAGATACTCAACCAAGTGAGCCACCCAGGCACCCCTAGAATATTTTTTAATAGTCCATAACTTTCATATTGATTGGTAGTGATAGTTCTATAATATATCAGTTTGGCATACATGTGTAAGTTTGGGCACTTCGGTCTGTTCCTCTTATTTATAACTTGATCTTAATTAATATATCTATCTATCTATATCTATATCTATATCTATATATTTACTATATATCTATATCTGTAGGATTCTTTCTATCCATTTATATGAAGCCTCAACATATGGCAGAACAATTTCCCGATTCCTTTCCAGGCATGACTTGGACCTAGATCTTCCATATAAATTTTTGAGGTGTTGAAACAGACAAAACATGACAAAATAGCTGATATAGTAATGATTAAAATTACATGGATTTTGGGGCGCCTGGGTGGCTTAGTCGACTGAGCATCTGACTCAACTCAGGTCATGATCTCACGGTTTGTGAGTTCAAGTACCTTATTGGGCTCACTGTTGCCAGTGCAGAGCCACTTTGGATCCTCTGTTCCCCTCTCTCTCTGCCCCTTCACCATACGTGTTCTCTCTCTCTCTCTCAAAAATGAATCAATACTTTTTAAAACTTGCATTGATTCTGCATATCAATTTGGAGAAATTTGACATATTGGTAGTATTGAGTCTAATTTTTCCATATTTGAAATTCATTTAGATATTCTTTAATGTCTTATAATAAAGTTTTATTATTTTAGTTTTAGTCCTATTATTTTAAATGTTTTAGAATCATACACAGCTACCCTATTAATATTATAAATGCTTTTTTAATGCTTATTTCCTGATTAATTTATGTGAAAAGTTGATTTATTTTTATATAGTGACTTTAAACCTAGCTCTGTATCTAGTAAACTTCCTCATCTCTCTTATTAATTCCAACTGTCATTTTCTGCTGGTTCTAGGCCCACACTCCCCTTTCTGTAGTATATATTTCTACTACTGGAGCTAGATGCTTGAAAACTGCATTTCCCAGAATGCTGTGAGAACTGGCCCCTGATTAGGTTCTGCCAAAGGCAACACTCTCAGGAAAGGAGAAAGGAGGAGGCTGGAGTAAAGTAGAAGCCACAGGCTTCCATAGGCAACTGCAGGCTTCAGGGAACTGAGGATTCTAGCAAAGGTGGTGGTGGTAACTGGAAGTAAATTCCGGATGTGTGGTGACTAGGTAGTAGCTTGGAATAGAGGCACTTGGGCTCGAAAGAATGTGGGCTTTGGCAGGGTGGTAACCACCAAAGGGCTGGAGTCTCCTGCAGGAGTGCCCACTATTGGGGTAGATAGTCTGATCTCCTTCTGGAGTAGTAATTACTTCCTATAGTTCCTAATCTCCTTCCCTATGCTCCCTGGTGTCTCCAGGATAGCATGTAACCTCCCATTGCTCCTCTAGTCCACCCAGCATTTTTAGTAACTTAATTACTGACATTAAATCCCTCTCTCTCATTTTTGCTCTCCTGACTGTACCTTGGATTGTAAATTAATTATAATTATTTATCTGTAGATTTTTGTTTTTTTATTGAAAGTATCATAATGTGGCCATTTTTGAAATATTTGTATCTTCTTTTCAAATTCTTGCATACTATTTCTTTATCTTTTCTTACTCTGACTAGAACCTTCTGTAAAAGTTGGGCATACATAATCTGGATTTATAATGTCTGGAATAAATTATTATAATGTATTTTATTTGTTAGTTTAGGGTAAATATTCTTTATCATATTTTGAAAGTTTCCTTTTCTTCTTTATGTTAAAGGACTTAACATGAAAAAATATAGATTTGCATTTTACATTTTTCTCTCTGAATTTATTCAAATGATTATTTAGATTTTTTTCCCTTTAGTTTCTTAATGTGGTGAATTATACTAACAAACTCTTTCGTGTTAAACCAACTTTGAAACTTTGGGTTAACCTGAAATTCTTCATCATGCTATCTATTGTTTGCTGTTTTTTCTTTTGGATTTCTGTATCTATATTCAAAAATGAGATTGATCTGAAAATTTTCTCTCATACTGTCCCAATCTCATTTGGTATTAATGTTACACTAATCCCATAAATGGTCTGATATATCCCCTCTTCTTTTTTGTAAGAAAGTTCATCATCTATTTTTTAATATTTAGTAAGACTCACCAATAAAGCCAGACAAGTCTGGTGCATTTTTGTGGGAAGACTTTATCTTGCTGAATTAATTTTGTTAGTAGTTATAGGCTATTCAAATTATCTATTTCTTTTTCAGGTGGTTGGTTTATTGAACTTTTTCTAGGAGTTTGTTAATTGCACCTATCTTTTTAAATGTTTCGCATAATGTTTTTCAGCTTTCATAGATTCTTTGCCATAAATCTACCTCACTAGAAGCTGTTGATGGCTATTAACTGATACATGTGTTCATTCCTATTTTGTCTAAAGTCTGCTTTGATAACATTGACAGCCACTCCAGGAACGTGGCCTATTATGTCCTGCAAAATTTAAAAGTGTAAAACACTAACGCAATATTCAAATACTGAGAGTTCTCAATCTGCCAAGGACACATGGTATTTTTTTTTTCTTTTTGCATACACATGGACAACTTCTCTCTCTAATTCTCTCACACACATTTTCCCCACAATATTGAATCACTGATCCCTCAGCCTGTGTTTCAGAGTCCCTTGAGGACATAGTGGTCTCAGATGCAGCGTTTAGATTCTCTGTCCTTAAGGTTCCTGCAGAGGGGAGGGCTGCCTGGAGGACAGTCTTTACAGTCCCCCCTCTTCAGTCTCTACCTTTTATTCCCAGGCTTTGATATTACAAACAGTACTTCAACTAGCGAATTGCAAATCAATTCTAAGAGGCTGTACCAACCAGTTTTGAGATGAGATATGTCTAGACATATTGATCAATGAGTACAACAGTAGAT
Source organism: Panthera leo (assembly GCF_018350215.1). Lineage (NCBI taxonomy): Eukaryota > Metazoa > Chordata > Mammalia > Carnivora > Felidae > Panthera > Panthera leo. The sequence continues at coordinate 95,490,479 of NC_056684.1, forward strand.
TTTTATTAGAAACCTATTTTGGGTTGGGCACTATTCTAGGTTCAGGGACACAGGAAAAAACAAGACTGTGTGTTGCCTGCTTTCTTAGAACTTACGTTCTCTTTGGGAAAAACATAAACATAATATTCATAAAACAAATAGTAAACTAGAAGTCACATAATCACAATGATTATAGATATTGCTAATTACTATGAAAATGTAATAATGACTAGTGGCAATTTGGGGTAAAGGTGAGATTTGAATTTTCTAGGTTAAATTAGATTGTCAAAACAACCAAGAGAGGTAACACTGAAGACAGACCTGATTTCTGAGATGAAGCTACTAATGGTGATAGGAATGAAGTGGCCCAGTTAGAGAAAATAGCATAGCCCCATGGTGAGTGTGAGCTAAAGGTGTCCCAGGAATGGAGTGATCCTAAGAGACAAGCAACATCTCTACCTATTAAACCTATTGCATGATCTTCATTTTATATTCTTCATATTAACTTTAAATTTTCTTCATACAGATCTTGCCCAATTTTTAAGTTTATTTTCAAGTATTATAATTTTATTTTCTATTATACATGCATTTTTAATTTTTATTGTAGCACTTCAGGAGTTCTATTTTCTCTTAATTTTAATGAAAATGTCTTAAAGTTTTTGCCACTAAATGATGTTAATTGCTTGTCTTAAATGTTATTCCTGGGGCATCTGGGTGGCTTAGTAGAATGAATGTCTGACTCTTGATTTCAGCTCAGGTCATGATCCCAGGGTTGTGGGATCAAGCCCCACATCAGACTCCATACTGAGTATGGAGCCTGCTTAAGATTCTTTCTCTCACACACTTTCTCTTTCTTCCTCTGCCCCCTCCCCAACTTGTGTGCGCGTGCTCACTCTGTCAAAACAAACAAAACAAAAAACAAAAAACCCCCAAAACAACAACAAAAAAGCCAAAACACCAAAATAAACACCCCACAAATACAAACCAAAATAAAACAAACTTTATAAAATATATGTTATTCCTTAACATATTGTGGAAATACCCTTCCAGTTCAAGTTGGTCAAGAGCTTTATAAGGACTAGATGATAAATTTAATCAAATTTAATTACAGAATATAAAAAATATAAGCATTCTACTTTCACTATGGATATGACCATTAATATTAATATTTGTTTGACTTCAATAATGAACACTAATTAGTAATGTTACCTTAATATTTTAAGTTATTGTTGAGTTAAATGTGTTATTAACTTGTAAATATTTTTTTTTAATTTTTTTAACGTTTATTTATTTTTGAGACAGAGAGAGACAGAGCATGAACAGGGGAGGGGCAGAGAGAGAGGGAGACACAGAATCTGAAACAGGCTCCAGGCTCTGAACAGTCAGCACAGAGCCCGACGCGGGGCTCGAAATCACGGACCGCGAGATCATGACCTGAGCCGAAGTCGGTCGCTTAACCGACCGAGCCACCCAGGCGCCCCATAACTTGTAACTATCATTAATGGCTTTTGTTTTCTAACCATGATTTAGATATTTTTTAGAGAATATTCCAAACTTTCTTAATAGCAGAATCTTGTTATTAATTTTCACATATAATTGCTGTTTTTGTTGTTGTAGTTACAGATTTTTACCTGAACACACTTTCTACATTTGAAATTTTGTAAAGGTGTGCTCGCTTTGGCATCACATACACTGAAGTTTTGTAAAGGCACTGCAAGTTCTTTTTTTTTTTTAACGTTTATTTATTTTTGAGAGACAGAGAGAGACAGAGTGCAAACAGGAGTGGGGCAGAGAGAGAGGGAGGCACAGAATCCAAAGCAGCCTTCAGGCTCTGAGCTGTCAGCAGAGAGCCTGACACAGGGCTGGAACTCATGAACCATGAGATCGTGACCTGAGCCGAAGTCAGACGCTTAACTGACTGAGCCACCCAGGCTCCCCAAGGCACTACAATTTCTTTAAAAAAATCTCGACTCTTTTTATTACAATATTTGACAAATCTGTATCTTTCTAGTAATTAATGCATTCTGGTATTTGATAAATGGTATTGATCATTTGTCAATATAGCCTCTCACAGATTGAGGGATATGTTAAAGCTTATCTTTACTGCCATGTTTGTTAATATATGTATATATTTCTACCAATTCTTGCATTTTACATATCATATGTTGTTAGGTACCAAAGGTTCTATTATATTTACTATTTATCAGTTAAAGTTACCCTATTGCCTCACACAATGCTTTGGCCTTGAACTTTACTTTGGAGTACATAAGGGAATATGATCAGGAAGCAGTTACAATAATGATCTGGGATTAAAAAAACATGGGTTAGAACAGAGATTAGAATTGGATATCACAGACATAAATATGTTAGATGAAGCCTTTGGAGTAAATGGAAACGTTTGGGGCAAGAGTATGAAGGGGCAAAGGTACCAAGGGACATAATTTTAGAACCACCAATATATAGAGTACTGAAAGAAGGACTGGCAAAGGAGACTAACATCAAGTAGGTAGAAAAGAACCATGAATGTGGTTTGGTGTAGAAGTAAAGCCAAGAGAGACTATATCAAGAAGTGGAGTTATCAACAGCATCAAAACATTTATTGTATACAGGAAGCTAACATCCACTTCCTGCCTATTTATTCAAACATTCACACTAGAATGTAAGATTAAGAACAGGAACGTTTTGGGGCACCTGGGTGGCTCAGTTGATTAAGCGTCCGACTTCAGCTCAGGTCACGATCTCGTGGTCCGTGAGTTCGAGCCCCGCATTGGGCTCTGGGCTGATGGCTCAGAGCCTGGAGCCTGCTTCCGATTCTGTGTCTCCCTCTCTCTCTGCCCCTCCTCCATTTGTGCTCTGTCTCTCTCTGTCTCAAAAATAAATAAAACGTTAAAAAAAAAATTAAAAAAAAAAAAAGAACAGGAATGTTTTCAAATGTTTCTTTCACTGAGTTATCTCCACATCCCAAAACATTGGCTAAAACAGAGCAGATAGTGATAAGATTTGCTGAATGAATTAAAAATACGTCTTCATGATTATTAAATAGAAACAACACAATAATATATGATTTAAAGACGAGTGAACTCTGATATTCAAATGTTTTTCTATGTCCCATTATATTATACTGTAACTTAGAGGGTTAAAAAATACAGACCATGAAGTAAAGCAGTTTAAAACACTTTGGTTATAAAATAGTTTTCTTGGAACTACTGCATAAAAATATCAAATATTCATGTCAACATTTTTTCCTTAATCCACCCTATTTTCATGGAGATATACACATTTGTTAATAACACTCAATTTATCTGCCCTAATGTTAATAGCCCATCAGAATAAAATGGCCAGTTCTTATAAAATGGAATATATAATGAAATGCCACATGAATAATTACTAGGTTGAAACTTTTGTCTGTTTTGTGGGTCATTAAAAAATAAAATGGAAAATAAAATCTTTTCAGTTATAGTTAAAAAATCGATTATTAAAAGCTAATTTTACAGAAGCCCATTAAAATAGCTAATTCCATTTCAAGAATTATTTAAATAAAGGAAGATAAACAGTTATTGAAGTCACATAATTTTTAAATGGCATAAACTCTTTTTCTAATTTCTAATAATATAAGAGCAAGTAAACTACTGACAATATAAATTAATGCACATAATAAGAGAAAGGAGGAAATACATACTAATTCAACCAAAAAAATTGTCTATGATGTTTACTATTTCTAAATTGTATTTAAAGTAATTAATATAATTTTTGGAAATAATGCAAATAATTTTAAAAATAAACTTTCCAGAGGTTGTATAATTAAAACTAACTGTTTTTCAAGGTATCAGGCACTTTGAGGGATTACTCACTTCTTCAATATATGCTGTTTCTGCATTTAAAGATTTTTGGGAAGGAAACAAGAATAAAATAAATATATGTATTTGTACATAAATACATTTATAGAATGATGTTGATCTAACCATTTTAAATGTTAGAACCTGTGACATATTCTTTTAAAAAACAGATTCAAAGATGGTAACATTTTATCATTCTGAATTTAGAAATAATAGTTTCTACATACTAAGCTTGATTGACATTTTGATCTTTTGAAATGAATTATGCATAAAGATCATCATTAATGCAGAGGAAATAAACTCCATTGGCTTCACTTGTGATTTTAAAGCATATATCCTTTTGGGTATCAGACATCTTCAATTTTTCTTCTTGGATTTTGACATGTATTTTTGCATAAGCCCAGACACCTATATTTCCAACCTGACAACTATTTTCCTTAAAAATGCTTTGCTTTACTTCCCTTAGAAGAACAAAATGAATGTTTATCACTTAAAGTGTGAAGTACGATGTTCCGTAGAAATATTCTACATGTTTGTGATATTTTCAGAACCAGTCTATTTATCTAAATTCAAATGATTGACCGTTGTTCTCACAGCCTATTATTACACATCTCTATTACTAAGGAATAGAGATCCTACATTTTCAGTCTTGTCCTCAGTACTAGAGTTAACTCGAAAGTTGTTTTGTACACCTATTGACCATCATCAATAATTTTTAATTCTTTATTGATGGTAAAAACTTTTATTTTTGAAATTATTTTATAAACACCTTTTTAACAAGTCAGTTATCTCATATGAAGCTTAATATTATAGGTATACAAACTGCAAAATTATTCCCTTATATGATAAACGCATTCCTTTCTCATCATAACTATTAATGTAAGAATAAATGAGTGAACTTGAATGTTGTGCTGTAACGTGAAGTATGCATTTGTTTCATCATCCACTGTCCTGCTGAAGATTCTGTATATGTCAAATCTTCAGCATCCCTACTTTTTACTCATATACTGACTCTGTGCTAGTCTAAGATATGAATATTTAACAAATGGCTAGTATATTTTATTTGGACTGACCTTTTGTTTCTGTCATCACCAACAAAACAGTTGAAGGCATCACCAACAGTTGAAGGCATAAATTTAATACATGAACTTTTTTTCTATCAACATGTGAGCATGTTTATTTTTTTGTCCTTTATACATAAGATGAATAAATAAAAGGTGAATGCTCATGGTACCTCTGGATGGCTGAAATACTGTGTAAAAACTATACATTGAACATCATTCATTGTCACTCTGGACAGAAGTTTCCACCATGAGCTTTACATTTACATCTGTCTTCAGACTTTTAATCAATTATTAGGATTAACAGTTTGTCATATTTATTATGTTCATACAGATTTTTAAAAAATCAAGTAGATTTGGGTCAAAGGAAAAAAAATAATTTGCCTATTCAGGATAAGAGAGCTGAATTTTAGCACCAGAGTGTATAAAAAAGTCTTAGGACTTTTAGTTGGCAGAAACGTCAAAATTACTCAATAGTGGTGTGTGGTTACTAAAAAGAAAACACATTTATATTATGTATTGGGAATAAGAGAGGACATAGTCTTAGTATACTTTGTCCCAGAATAACCTGAGTGTTAAAATGACAACAATAACATAAATTGAACAAAGTGAAAGACAGTTGATAGGTTTAGAGACATTTACAAATGTTTATGAAGTATATCTCTTAAGATTGGGGAATTTTATCTTTGAAAAATAGACTTGGGGAAAACTAACTTTTGTTTACAAATGTTTGAGAATGTTCATCGGAGTAACATGCAGACTTGTTCTGTTTGGCCCCACATTACTGAATCACCACCATGAAGAAGAGCCTGAGAGGCAGATTATCTTTTCAACCCATAAAACATCTTTTAATGCTAGTAGCTCTTCAAATAAGGAAAGAACTAGCTTAAAAAGTAGTGAGTGTTATACTTCTGTAAAAATGTACTAATAGTGAGTTTTAAATTTAGAACATACTATAGAGCTAAGGAGGCAAATTAGGACAAGGGACCTCCATCCCCAACTCAATAAAAATATTTCCAAATTTATATGTTTTATGCATCCAGATTTTGTAAGATTAAAAGGGAAAAAATCTATGGTTTAAATTTTTACAACCACTGAATTAAATAACCATCTGGCAGTAATGCTATAAAGCAACTTTAATCACTTGAAGGAGTATTTGAATTAGGTGGCTCTTAAACACCTTCAGATATGATTTTAATAAAAATTATAACGAAGTTATAATTTTGCCTACAAATAAAGCATCTAGAAGTTTACAAATCCTTCCATCCTTACCACAGCCCTGAAAGAAAGCATTATTTTTGCACATAAGAGAGTGGAAGATGTAAAAGCTTAGCAAATTAGTCAAGGGACCATGGCATGTGGAAAGAGCTGGGTTTGTAAACTTGGTTACATTTTTACCGTTGCACAATATAATATAATCATCAAGTTGAGAATTATCTTAGAGATCATATCCTAAACTATTCTAGCTCTGGTATTTTAAGACTCACAGAAGCATCACCATTCAGTGATTAGCTACTCTGTATTCTAATATCTTCAAGTTCACCCACTCGCTCTTGACTTACCTCATTACATTTAGAGTAGCTCTAGCCATTAAAAAGTGCCTTCTTATATGATCTGACATCTGCCTTTCCATATGACTCAATCCAAAATACATGTGCTTTTTCATGTTCATCTACTGTGGTCTCTTCCTTAAAGGAACTTGTATTTAAATTAGGGAAATACAATGTGGAGACAAAATACAACAATACGGACAGGGTTTCCACAATGCGATTATACTTCTGAAATTTCTCCTTTCCTATAATAAATTATAATTTAAACAAAAGGGCTAACATAAACATTCATTATCATTTGGTCTATTTCGGCAAACATCTTTGTAAGATAAAAGACTACAATGACAAGCACAGTCATAGTTAAACTAACAAACGTTCCTTCAGAATTTAGGCTCAATCAGCAGCTAAGTAAAAGATATGGAATAGAAGTCATTAAAAAATAGTCTAGACAGAACTTTTACCACCTCCAGGGCAGTTAATTAGCAAAGGTAATATGAATATTACACAGAAGTCTAGAGCTTTTCTCTAAGGGAAGAGAACCATAGCTCTAGGTAAAATCTTAGCTGTTAGATTTTGTCAAATCAATCAGTAGACAACAAGCATGTCCCTAAAATGGACAGAGAAAAGTAGAGCAGGACCTGACAACAGAAAGGCCTATGTTAAGGCAAGAGAGATTTGCAGCAGGCACTTTCAAAATAGTATGGAAATTGTACTTCCAGGACAGTATGTAGCTCCTGGGGCCAAGGCAAGATCTCATTTATTGGTGCCAGTTAGAAACAAAATAGACATGGGTAGGTGAGAAATATCTGATCACGGACTGCAGTTCATCTCAATACAGTGGTCAATTACTTAACCCTGGGTAGAAAGTTACAAAGCAATTGTAGAGTGACCAAGTTGAGAGACTAAATTATAAGCTCATATATAGATCTATCTAACTATCTATCTATCATCTACCTATCTATCATCGCATACTCATTTATCTATCTTATGAATCTTAAGGGATATTTTAACTGTTCTCCTTTACTTTATAGTAGTTAGTTGCTATCATTCAGGAGACAACGTTTAAGTTTTTTTAGATGGAAATGTGTCTCTGTATCTGCGGTCTCACATGGCAATTAATCAAGTTACCTATGTATAAAAATGTTCCCAACATTTATGAGTTGTCTCATGTACACAAAGGTGTACTGCAATCTGGAATACAATAATAATCACTGAGCTATACCTCATGTCCAAATCTGCCTAGTATTTTTTTATACTGTCATTGGGGAATCAGTAAACCCAGAAATTTGCTTTCCATTTAGGCTATAGAATATCACTGAAGACAATAAGTGTTGAATACAAGTAAAGTAACATTTTAGGTAAAATTATAGTATTTATTTACTCAAAAGCACATAATGAATCCTTAGCAAACACAGCTATGATTGCTAAAGCTGAGATATGGTACACGTACAGGACTTCAAAAGATCAAAATGAGAACTGCTGTTTCATCACTGTCATTATGTGATGCTGTTATAGGCAATAAAGAGGAGCTAAATGTGATTCTCCTTATTTCTTTTTTAGTTCTTCTAGTCTCTAATTTTATGAGTTCCTAGCAAACTATAGAGTCTTCTGGGAAAATACCACTTCATTTTAATGGAGATATAGAAATGAAAAGAAAGCAAAGTCATAAACAATTTTATACATCATACACACACACACACACACACACACACACAGAGGAGAGAAAGAAATATTTTATAATTTAGCATTGTCTAGCGATCAATTTTAGAATGCTTTTTTTTTTTGTCTTACCTGAGACTTCAGGTCCAGATCCTCAAAGAAAATGTTTCTTAACGTGTGTGTATGTGTGTGTGTGTGTGTGTGTGTGTGTGTGTATAATTTACTTCAAAAGGGTGATAAGACAACTTTATCATTGCATTTTTATATCTGAAAAAAATAGACAGTGGTGTATCTTCGACCCTCAGTCCCATATTAAAGAAACACACTAAGCAACAATAACTGGAAAGAACTGCTGGGAAAGTTGGAGAGCTCAGATGAAGTTTATATGGGAGCCATGGAAAGGACGGGAAACTGTTGTTATTTGCTAATCCATTCTACAATGACTGCTTAAAAGCAAGTAAGGGGTTTTTTTCCCCTCAAATCACGTCATTTTTCCCCTAAATCATGTCATCCCTGATATATCATTTTAACTATTCTCTGTGGTTGTGCTTATTCTAGTATGATTGAATCACATTTGCTTTCATTTTACAGAAGTATGACAGCACTGGGAAAAAAATACTGAGAATTCTAACAGAGTACCAATAATGCAACAGAAAGAAGAAAGAAATTAGTATTTCAGCTCCATTTTGTCCTGATTCTCGTATTTTGGAAATAGTTTCCTGCAACTTAGAAGCAGTCATGCTGCAGGGCAGAATCAACTCACTTCTAAATTATATTTTGTTATTAGCTTTCCCTCATTTGGGCGGGTGATGCATGATGTTGGCATGAGCTCTCTTTTTGAACTTAAATTTTCCGGAGAGGAAAAAAAAAACACATAATCTCCTTTCCCGTCCTCTGTGATTCATTTCCGAGATATGATATGTGAATGAACCTGAGTGACACTGTGCTTACCAAGCTGTGGTGGACCTCTGCTTCAAAGAAGTCAGTGACATTGCAACGAGCTCTCTGTAGGTGTCATTTGTTTGCAATGGTGCAGAGGGAAAATATGGGGAAGATGAAAAGGAAATGATTAATGCAGTTTGTGTTTCAGATTCCATGCCAATTTAGTAATGTGTATTAATGATGCATTTTGGCAATAAAGCTATGTAATAATCATTAAACAGAATTGCCATTCCCCATTAACGCAGACTGTGTTATAACACATTGGCTAATTCCTCATTAAATTCAACATAAATTAAAAAACAGATTTTATGTGTATAGCCAAAAAGAAAAACCCCTTCATTTTATTTTCCTAAGAAAATAAACATCCTTAGGGAAAAATTGGCCAAATCTTCAGGTTATGATTAGAGAACAAAACAGAAAGTTTCCTTTTTTATTTTATTTTTTTGATGTTCAAAATTATCATTCATAGATAAAGAAAATGAAGATTGTTCCATTCTGGTGTCTTTTAGGAAAATGCTTGTTAACTCTAAGATCCAAATTTGCAACCTACAAATGTATTTGCTCTCAAAGTCATTAAAGATGCTCCAAGATACTAGAACACAGAGACTGTTGAGTAGAGGGAGATGGGCAGTGGAGAAGAGGGCGCTGATTCTTTTGCCTGCTCTTCCCCACAATGCTCCCCCCGATCCGCCATTGCCCAGACATGGTTTAGACAATTTTGATATAGGTGGAGTTGGTGACTTTGATCCTGCCAATGAAAGTACAGAGGCACTCCTCTTCTGTCTCTGTATCTGTGAAGGTCAAAAGACTTCTGGACTGGAAAATGGACACTCCTTTGCATCTCAGTAGAGGTTTAAATATACTAAATTGTATTTGATATTTAGAATTGTTACCAAATGTGAAGGAAAATTCAAAAGGCTCTAAGGAGAAAATTACTGGAAAGAAGACATGACATTTTTAGCTAGATATAGTACTAAGGCCAAGTTATTTGAAAGTAGTTTGACTCTGGACAGAGTTTATGTGTATGTGTATATACACACACGTACACAGACCACACATACACACATAATGACATTGTTAAAAACTTTGCTTTTGTCTTGTGAGAGTTGGGGTGGTTTTAACATTATTCCTTGTATTTGTGTATTCAACATTCTTCCTTATATTTTTCAATATTGTTTGAACTACCATATGGCTATTTTTTAATGAAAAATATATTGGGGAAAAGGAATATAATTGAAAAGATTTAAAGGAATATAAAGAAAAATGAAAGAGAATAAATTTAATGGCATGAAATATGTTTGAATATTTGCTACATGGAAAGTTTGGTTAGAATGTATCAATCACATTATAGAGCTTTCTTAACATTTAATAGGAAGTAATTGTAGTGATTATCAGATAATTAAGCAGATGAATGGATTTTTTTCTATGAACAAATCAACTCAGTTTGTTTGAATGAAATTAATATTTTCTTTCTAAAGTGTGTAAGTGAGATTGAACATAATATCAGTGGTTATGTGAACCTATAATTAATGCCATATTTGTAATTTTGAATATTCCCAGCTCAAAATAATCTTATGATGCCAAACATACAGTAAGGAAATGTTACAATATTTTGTAAATTACTAATGGAATTTAACTAGTCTGCAATTTTATAAATAACATAGTTTAAACAACCGAACTGTGAGGAACTTCTGATAATTACACTGTTTTTTTTTTTTTTTTTTTCTCTTAGCTCTTTACTAGGAAAGGAGAAAATCTTACTGACTCCTTTAAAATTCTAAAATGTGGGGCGCCTGGGTGGCACAGTCGGTTAAGCGTCCGACTTCAGCCAGGTCATGATCTCGCGGTCCGTGAGTTCGAGCCCCGCGTCGGGCTCTGTGCTGACAGCTCGGAGCCTGGAGCCTGTTTCCGATTCTGTGTCTCCCTCTCTCTCTGCCCCTCCCCCGTTCATGCTCTGTCTCTCTCTGTCCCAAAAATAAATAAAAAATGTTGAAAAAAAAAATTAAAAAAATAAAATTCTAAAATGTTTTCTAAATCTTCTAAAATCCATTTCTGTCAGCTCTTCCACCTTTCCCTATCTTGATTTCCCCCAAATTTTCTCATAGCTTGACCCAACATGGATGTTCCTCAATTTCTTCTCAGTTATTAAATTAATACTGCCGAGGCATTAATAGTGCTAATATATTGGCCTTTTCTCTACTGTCCCCCTTTCAAATTTTTTAAGGTACATGCTTACGTGAGATTTCCTGGTTTATAGTGGTCTAAACCTCATTTACTAAAGCTTCTTTAAGGAATCATATTGCAAGATAAATATAAAATAAATAATTATATGTCCTTAAACTTACATAAAGTCCATCACATATATCTCAATTTTTAAAAAAATCAAATTTTACTATATATAGAAAATCCTAAAGACTCCACCAAAAAATTACTAAAACTGATAAATTTATTCAGTAAAGCTGTAGTATACAAAATCAATGTACAGAAATGCAACAGATTTCACTAATAATGAAGCAGCAAAAAGTGAAATTAAGAAGACAATTCCATTTACAACTGCACCAAAACCAATAAAATATCTAGGGGTAAACTTAACCAAGGAGGTGAAAGACCTGTACTCTAAAACAAAACAAAACAAAACAAAGTGAAAACATTTATGGAAGAAATTGAAGATGATACAAAGAAATGAAAAGGCATTTCACACTTGTGGATTGGAAGAATAAATATTTTTAAAATGTCTATACTACCCAAAGAAATCTACAAATTTAATGCAATCCCTATCAAAATACCAACAACATTTTTCATAGAACTAGAACAAACAGTCCTAAAATTTATATGGAGCCACAAAAGACCCTGAATAGTCAAATTAATCTTGAAAAAGAAAAACAAAACTGGAGGTATCACAATTCCAGATTTCAAGTTATATTACAAAGCCATAATAATCAAACCAGTATGGTACTAGTATAAAAATAGACACAGAGGTCAATGAAACAGAGTAGAAAACCCAGATGTAAGTCCACAATTATATGGCCAATTAATCTTTAACAATGGAGGAAAGATTATACAATGGGAAAAAGAGTCTTTTCAACAAATGGTGTTGGGAAATCTAAATGGCTACATGTAAAAGAATGAAACCAAACCGCTTTCTTACACCATATACAAAATTCAAAATGGGTGAAAGACCTAAATGTGAGACCTAAAACCATAGAAAGCCTAGAAGAGAGTACAGGCAGTAATTTTTCTGACATTAGTCATAGCAAGAATTTTCCAGGTATGTCTCCTGAGGTGTTGGAAATAAAATAAAAAATAAACTATTGGGACTACATTAAATAAAAAGTTTTGCACACTGAAGGAAACAATCCACAAACTAAAAGACAACCTCCTAAATGGGAGAAGATATTTACAAATGATATATCCAATAAAGGGTTAGTATCCAAAATATATATGAAGAATTATACAAATCAATACCCCAAAAACAAATAATCCAATTACAAATGGTCAGAAGGCATGAATAAACAGTTCTCCAAAGAAGACATACAGATGGCCAAAAGACACATGAAAAGATGCTCAACATCACTCATCATAAGGGAAATGCAAATCAAAACTATAATGAGATATCACCGCATACCTGTGAGAATGGCTAAAATCAACAACAAGAAAAACACCAGCTGTTGGTGAGAATGTGGAGAAAAAAGAACCTTTGTGCATTGCTGGTGGGAATAACTGGTGCAGCCACTCTGGAAAACAGTAGGGACGTTCCTCACAAAGTTACAAATAGAACTATCCTATGATGCAGTAATCTCACGACTGGGTATTTACCCCCCGCCCCAATACAAAAACACTAATTCAAAGGGACACATGCATCCCTATGTTTAATGTAGCATTATTTACAACAGCCAAACAAACCAAGGAAGCAGCTAATGTGTACATTGAGAATTGAGAAAGAAGTGGTTAGACACACACACACACACACACACACACACACAGAGGAATATTATTCAGCCATAAAAGACAATTAAATCTTGCCATTTGCAAGAGCATGGATGGAGCTAGAGAGTATAATGCTAAGGAAAATACGTCAGTCAGAGAGAGACAGATATCAAATAATTGCACTCATATGTGGAATTTAAGAAACAAAACAAACCAATAAAGAAAAAAAGAGACAAACCAAAAAAATAGACAACTCTAAAGTGCAAACTGATGGTTACCAGACAGGAGGTGGGTGGGGCAATGGGTGAAATAGGTGAAGGGTATTAAAGAGTGCACCTATTGTGATGAGCACTGAGTAATGCATAGAATTGTTGAATCACTGAATTTTACACCTGAAACTAATACAATACTGTATGTTAACTGTCCTGGAATTAAAATAAAATCTTAATTAAAAAAGATCACATTTTAACTATAAATATGTGCAGTTGTTGTACATCACTTATACCTCAATTAAAATTGAAGGAAAAATTGAATTTTTTAAAATTTTAACATAAAATGCATATGTTGTGCTCACATACAAAACCAGTCTGAATTCCCTTAAAGTCTCATCACTGTAGAGATAAATAAAACAGCAAATTAACTACTCTGTCTGGAAAGGACCACAATCATTTTTTTTCTACACAATTTTCTTTAGTGATTGTACCCTTTATGACACTAATAATTTTGATTCCTTCCTCTAAGCCACAATTCCTTTGTTCATTCAAAAATACATTCTGCCAGGACATTTTCAGTCCATTGAAAACCTCTAATTTTAGAATACCTCACTGACTTAGTCTAAATCCTTGAGGACAATAGGTTGTCTGTTCTAATTCAGTGATGCTCACTGCTAATCTGAGGATTGGGTCTAAACAGAAATTAGATGTATCACCTCGAAAAGTTTGTTAAAATTATCAGTACTCGATCCACTTCCTTGTAAATGCTAATGCCTCTCAGGGGTGGGGAATCTTTCAATTTTAAAAAGCTTTCCTGGGCTGGTATTTAATGCATGGCCAGACTTGGGGACCACTGGTCATCTCCAAACTTTAGGACGTCATTAGAAACAATGAGTAAGAACTAGAAAAATCTTGAAAAGTGGATTTGCATCAACTTATAGGATCAAGGATCTGCATGTCTTCAAAGGAAAGCCTCAACTGTAGTTTACAATTTAGAGAAGATAACCTCTCAAACATAGTAAAGAGATCTAAGCTTCCTCAGCTAGAGAAGGAACAGGGGAAGATAGACACTTGCTAAGAACCCTGGGCAAGTATAAAATGAAGTGGAGAAAAAGTTAAGGGCTTCTTTAGCTTATATCCTGATAGAAGGAAACAAAATATGACTATAGACTACGACTATGTAGACTATAACTATATAACTAGAGACTGTAACTATATAAAATTTAACTATAGGCTATAATTGTAGAAATTTAGGGTGATGAGACAATTTTTCCCGGTGTCATTACTCCCTAAAAATTGATAGTGTTCTGCAATAAATACATAATATATGTAAAACATACTTATGTCTTACTTTGGTATGAATTGTTTAGATGATCACTGGAATGCTCTACTTCATATAGCTTGAAACTATGGTATGGTTTCAATCTTAGGCTCAACATTAGGGAAATACTTTGCAGCCAAAACAAACAGCTTTGTCCTTCATGACCCTCCATCGCCCCAACAACCCAGAGTTCATTTCCTGGATAGTATTAGGATCTTTGTATCCATAATGCCTTCCCCATGACTGAAGGATGATTAGAATTTGATGACAGACAGACTAGTATCTCTTTCCTTGGACAATTTCTATACTACCATCAAGCAAGGAGACCAGGGGTTTCCATTTAGCTAATGCATTGGACTAGATGTATTGAATATCTTCCTATTGTGAAACACCTAAACTACTGGATAAAAATGCTGTACTGAAAAACAAATCTCGCACATGTAGAGCTGAACTTTCAGTAAAGAAAATCTCTGTGGTTCAGATTGATGATGGGATGAAATATTAGAGTGGTAAATTTATAGGCTGATGTTGCTGCTGTACTGTCAAGGAACAAAGGAACTTTATTTAGTAGCTTGGTTCCAGTGTCCACAACAGAATAGATGAAGGAGGGATGGTATTAGCGGAGTTGCAGCTGAGTCTTAGGTAAAGCTGAGGTACACAAAGTGCTAAATCTTCAATGAAATGATGGAATTAAAAAACAATCTTCCCACTGGCACAATAAGATAATCCCCTAACTTTTAAATTTATGACTTGGTCTCTGGGTGGAGAGTAAAAAATATCCACCCTAGAACTTGAAATCATGTATGCAGCAGATGCTATTGAGGCTCTATATCACATGCACTGGGCCCATCTTCAATTTCAGCTTCAGCTGTGTTTTCCAGTTTGCATGCATTTAGCCAATTTCCCATCTCAAATTACTGTTCCCCTACCCTCTGCTTTTCTCTGAAGCCCATAACACATGTTGGACAATCCTCAATCAATGGAAAATGAGAGCCAGGAAAAACATTTCTCAACTTCTTCCCTTCCAAAGGAAGGTTCAGAGGAACATCCCACATTGTTTTTCAGAAGATCCCTGGGAAGGCTGAGCCCAATTTGCCTCCAGGAATGACTATAGCTCAAAAGCATGTCCATTATTGGTATTACATCCTTCCCTGCCTTACTGCTTTTACTTCCTTATTCTGACTTCCTGGGATCACATCTCAAATATGACACCTATACACAAGTCATTGTATCAAGTAATGCTTACAGAGAAATAAATATTAAAACAATAGATTTTCAGGACATCTGGATGGTTCAGTCGGTTGAGCATCTGACTCTTGATTTTGGCTGAGGTTATGATCTCATTGTCCATGGGATTGAGTCCTTCATCAGGCTCTGCACTGACAGCATGGAGCCTGCTTGGGATTCTCTCTCCCTCTCTCTGCACCTCCTCCACTCACCCTCTCCCCCCACTTCTCAAAATAAATAAACATTAACAATTTTTTTTAATTTCAAAAATAATAGATTTTCACTTCATGTAAATTTTGGGTTCAAATCTATGTAACTCATATGATCTGGGAATCCTCAAGCTAAAACTTTGATGTCAAATTATACTCACATCAGTGGATCTCCTCATTCACCTGACAGAAACAAATGCTAAACCCTCTTAAACCAAGCCACCTAGGGTGGTTTCAGATAAAGCCCCTCAAAAATGAGTTCAAAAAACAAAATTATGAAGCATGAGAAGAAATAATCTATTCAAAGCAATATGAAGAGCTAAAATTATATTCTTTAACTGTTTCTTAGTGGCCTTAAATAACACTATCATTTTATGTCATAGTTTCTACAAGTCATAAACACAGTGAACAGGGGATAGTTTGTCTCTGATTCCATGTTGTTTGTGGTATCCGTTGGAAGACTTGAGGACTGACAAACTGGAACTACCTGAAGACTTGGTTAGTCTGTTCAGGCTGCTACAAGAAAATACCATAGACTAAGTGACTTATAAACAACAGAATTTATTTTTCACAGTTCTGGGGGCTGAACATCTAAAACCATGGTGCTGGCATATTCAGTATTTGATATGGACCTACTTACACTGCACTTTCTCCCTGATATCCTCACTGGATAGAAGGGGCAAGGAGGCTCTGGGAGGCTCACCTATAAAGGCACTATTTCCATTTGTGAGGATTCCACTGTCATTATCCAATCACCTCCCCAAAGGGCCTACCTCTTAAGGTTATCACTCTGGGTATGAAGTTTTTAACATAAGAATTTTGGGAGAACTCAGACTTTCACACTATAACAACTTGACTGGGGCTATAGGAGCCGCTTCCAAGATGGCTAAGTTACATAGCTAGCCAACTGGTGCTCCTGTTGGCACAAACCTTCAATTCTTCTCCGTATGGTCTTCTCTATAGGACTGCTTGATTGTTCTCATGAGGTGGTACCTAGCTGTCTCCAGAAGGATCAGTCTAAGAGACCAAGGAAGAGGCTGTAATGTAATTGATAACCTAACCTCATAAATCACACACTGTCACTTCTGCAGTGACCTATCTTATTTGTCACACAGGTCAGTCTTATTAAATGCAGAAAGGGATTTCACAGGGGTGTGAATACCAGAAGACAATGATTATTGGGGAAATCCTGGGGGCTGGCTACCAAAGAGACTATGATATATTTGTATTATGCCAAATTAAGCTCAAACTTTTCCCCAGAACCCCTCTTTTAGGATAGTTCTCTGTTAGCGAGGGCCATAAGAGATATTTGGCATGAGATTTGGAAGGATGAAGTAAAGCATGAGCTATATTCCCCTTATTCTCAGAAATCAGTGAGGCACTGTTGCCACTCAAGGTTGTCATTTATCCGCTGTCTCACCTTGTTGAAGCGGAATAGTAGCTGGGCCTACAGTAGTGTCACACCTGCCAGATTCCCCCTTTCAACTTCTCTAACTTCTTTTTAAGTTTATTTATTTATTTTGAGAGAGAGAATGAGAGTGTGTCGGGGAGAGGGGCAGAGGGAAAGGGAGAGAGACTCCTGAGCAGGCTTCAGATTGTCAGTGTGGAACCCAACATGGGGCTTGAACTCACCAACTGTGAGATCACTACTGGAGTCGAAATCAAGAGTTAGATGCTTAACTGACTGAGCCACCCAGGTGCCCAAAGAATGAGATGTGTTTTAACTAGGATCAGTGCCTCCTGCAGTTCACCCCAACTTTGGGGCTGGAGACTTGGAAGGAGTGAAAGACTAACTTGGTTCTGTCTTGATGAATTTTTGGCTTATTCTTGCAGGTACTAGGCTGTCTGTTCTCCCTCATTTCATACCCATGTTTTCTTCCCCACTGCTTGTCCTGATGACTTCAGGCTTAGCAGAAGACACAGAAATAATTGCTTCACAAAGATTGTTTAAACAACTCCACAAATATATAAAGGCAAATCCCTATAATAAATCCCTTATTATACCCAAATCTGGTGGTTCTGCTTTTCGGATCCAACTCTAACTGACCCAGGGACTATAAAATAAGTAGCTTTAAATTGAATGAAGCAGGAAAGAAGAAATCAATTACTGCAAAAGATAAGATGGCATAAAAAGGCAGATACTTTGAAAAGAGGCCAAATAGAAGTTATAAAAATGAAAGATATATTAAATAAAGAAAAGCCTTCCGATATATGGATTTAATAGTTAGATATACACTCTGAACAAGATACAGGAAACTATAACAGAATTCCAAATAAATGGTAGTTCAGATAAGATCAATGTTTATTCCTCTCTCATAAATGTAAGCAATTCAAGGCTCCTGTGGCTGATAAGTAATTTCCACATGTCAAACAAACCAGATTTCTTTGTATAACATCCTCATTAAGCTTATATATCTGTGTCCAGCATGGCTGCTTCACATCCTGCCATCACATCTGCACTTCACTGCACCTAAGTGGTAATAAAAATAGGAGGTCTGTCCCTTTCCTTTTAAGTTTTAAGGCTGTGATCCAGAAGTTATGCACATCAATTTTACTTATTTTCCATTGATTTGGCCATAAGTGTTTGCAGTGGAGTCTGGGAAATGTTGTTGTCTTAAGGAAGGTGTTCAATCACTCATGTAAAAAGTGCATTATTACAAATCGGAATGTGAATACTGTGTCTCTGACACAATGGTTAAAAAGCAGATAAGGTACTTCATAAAAGATCATTAACAAATAGTGTGGAGGATTTTGCATAGACTAAAGCAAGTCTGAGAGAAAAAAAGACAAGAAAAAAAAACAGATTAAAATATAGATGCAAGAGGGGAAAGCATAAAGACCGATTTTTTTCAAGATTGATTAAGTCACATGAATCTTAAGGTTTGAGAAGCACACTGAATCTGGAGCAAGATAAAATAAATAAAATTACATATAGGTATATTGTAGAAAAACCAGAACACATAAGCCATCGAGAAGATATTTAGAATCAACATAAATAACCCATGAGGAAAACTGCTAGATTCTTTACAGCATTTAGCTATTCTTCATAAAATCTACATTTCAACGCATTGCTGTGCTTACATGGAAATAAGCAAATCTCTAAACACGTCTTGAGGAGGAGAGGGAAGATGGCGGCGTAGGAGGACGCTGGGCTCACCGCGCGTCCTGCTGATCACTTAGATTCCACCTACACCTGCCTAAAGAACCCAGAAAACCGCCAGAGGATTAGCAGAACGGAGTCTCCGGAGCCAAGCGCAGATGAGAGGCCCACGGAAGAGGGTAGGAATGGCGGCTAGGCGGTGCGCGCTCCACGGACTGGTGGGAGGGAGCCTGGGTGGAGGGAAGGCTCGCTCCCCAAGCAGAGCCCCCGAGTCTGGCTGGCAAAAGCGGAGGGGCCGGACAGACTGTTCCGACCGCAAGCGCGACTTAGCGTCTGGGAGGTCATAAGTTAACAGCTCTGCTCGGAAAGCGGGAAGGCTGGAGGACAAAGGGAGGGAGAGTTGCTGAGCCCCCGGACCACAGAGCTCAGTTTGGTGGGGAACAAAGGCGCCAGCGCCATCTCCCCCGCCCATCCCCCAGCCAAAATCCCAAAGGGAACCAGTTCCTCCCAGGGAACTTGCTTGCTCCAAGCAAACACCCAACTCTGTGCTTCTGCGGAGCCAAACCTCCGGCAGCGGATCTGACTCCCTCCCGCTGCCACAGGGCCCCTCCTGAAGTGGATCACCTAAGGAGAAGCGAGCTAAGCCTGCCCCTCCTGCCCCCGTGCACCTTGCCTACCCACCCCAGCTACTATGCCAGATCCCCAGCACCACAAGCCTGGCAGTGTGCAAGTAGCCCAGATGGGCCACGCCACCCCACAGTGAATCCCGCCCCTAGGAGAGGGGAAGAGAAGGCACACACCAGTCTGACTGTGGCCCCAGCGGTGGGCTGGGGGCAGACATCAGGTCGGACTGTGGCCCCGCCCACCAACTCCAGTTATACACCACAGCACAGGGGAAGTGCCCTGCAGGTCCTTACCACTCCAGGGACTATCCAAAATGATCAAACGGAAGAATTCTCCTCAGAAGAATCTCCAGGAAATAACAACAGCTAATGAACTGGTCAAAAAGGATTTAAATAATATAACAGAAAGTGAATTTAGAATAATAGTCATAAAATTAATCGCTGGGCTTGAAAACAGTATAGAGGACAGCAGAGAATCTCTTGCTACAGAGATCAAGGGACTAAGGAACAGTCATGAGGAGCTGAAAAGCTCTTTAAACAAATGCAAAACAAAATGGAAACGACGACGGCTCAGATTGAAGAGGCAGAGGAGAGAATAGGTGAACTAGAAGATAAAGTTATGGAAAAAGAGGAAGCTGAAAGAAAGAGAGATAAAAAAATCCAGGAGTATGAGGGGAAAATTAGACAACTAAGTGATACACTAAAAAGAAATAATATACGCATAATTGGTATCCCAGAGGAGGAAGAGAGAGGGAAAGGTGCTGAAGGGGTACTTGAAGAAATTATAGCTGAGAACTTCCCTGAACTGGGGGAGGAAAAAGGCATTGAAATCCAAGAGGCACAGAGAACTCCCTTCAGACGTAACTTGAATCGATCTTCTGCACGACATATCATAGTGAAGCTGGCAAAATACAAGGATAAAGAGAAAATTCTGAAAGCAGCAAGGGATAAACGTGCCCTCACATATAAAGGGAGACCTATAAGACTCGTGACTGATCTCTCTTTTGAAACTTGGCAGGCCAGAAAGGATTGGCACGAGATCTTCAGTGTGCTAAACAGGAAAAATATGCAGCCGAGAATCCTTTATCCAGCAAGTCTGTCATTTAGAATAAGAGAGATAAAGGTCTTCCCAAACAAACAAAAACTGAAGGAATTTGTCACCACTAAACCAGCCCTACTAGAGATCCTAACGGGGATCCTGTGAGACAAAGTACCAGAGACATCACTACAAGCATAAAACATACAGACATCACAATGACTCTAAACCCGTATCTTTCTATAATAACACTGAATGTAAATGGATTAAATGCACCAACCAAAAGACATAGGGTATCAGAATGGATAAAAAACAAGACCCATCTATTTGCTGTCTACAAGAGACTCATTTTAGACCTGAGGACACCTTTAGATTGAGAGTGAGGGGATGGAGAACTATCTATCATGCTACTGGAAGCCAAAAGAAAGCTGGAGTAGCCATACTTATATCAGACAAACTAGACTTTCAATTAAAGGCTGTAACAAGAGATGAAGAAGGGCATTATATAATAATTACAGGGTCTATCCATCAGGAAGAGCTAACAATTATAAATGTCTATGCGCCGAATACCGGAGCCCCCAGATATATAAAACAATTACTCATAAACATAAGCAACCTTATTGATAAGAATGTGGTCATTGCAGGGGACTTTAACACCCCACTTACAGAAATGGATAGATCATCTAGACACATGGTCAATAAAGAAACAAGGGCCCTGAATGATACATTGGATCAGATGGACTTGACAGATATATTTAGAACTCTGCATCCCAAAGCAACAGAATATACTTTCTCCTCGAGTGCACATGGAACATTCTCCAAGATAGATCATATACTGGGTCACAAAACAGCCCTTCATAAGTTTACAAGAATTGAAATTATACCATGCATACTTTCAGACCACAATGCTATGAAGCTTGAAATCAACCACAGGAAAAAGTCTGGAAAACCTCCAAAAGCATGGAGGTTAAAGAACACCCTACTAACGAATGAGTGGGTCAACCAGGCAATTAGAGAAGAAATTAAAAAATATATGGAAACAAACGAAAATGAAAATATAACAATCCAAACGCTTTGGGATGCAGCAAAGGCAGTCCTGAGAGGAAAATACATCGCAATCCAGGCCTATCTCAAGAAACAAGAAAAATCCCAAATACAAAATCTAACAGCACACCTAAAGGAAATAGAAGCAGAACAGCAAAGGCAGCCTAAACCCAGCAGAAGAAGAGAAATCATAAAGATCAGAGCAGAAATAAACAATATAGAATCTAAAAAAAACTATAGAGCAGATCAACGAAACCAAGAGTTGGTTTTTTGAAAAAATAAATAAAATTGACAAACCTCTAGCCAGACTTCTCAATAAGAAAAAGGAGATGACCCAAATAGATCAAATCATGAATGAAAATGGAATGATTACAACCAATCCCTCAGAGATACAAACAATTATCAGGGAATACTATGAAAAATTATATGCCAACAAATTGGACAACCTGGAAGAAATGGACAAATTCCTAAACACCCACACTCTTCCAAAACTCAATCAGAAGGAAATAGAAAGCTTGAACAGACCCATAACCAGCGAAGAAATTGAATCGGTTATCAAAAATCTCCCAACAAATAAGAGTCCAGGACCAGATGGCTTCCCAGGGGAGTTCTACCAGATGTTTAAAGCAGAGATAATACCTATCCTTCTCAAGCTATTCCAAGAAATAGAAAGGGAAGGAAAACTTCCAGACTCATTCTATGAAGCCAGTATTACTTTGATTCCTAAACCAGACAGAGACCCAGTAAAAAAAGAGAACTATAGGCCAATATCCCTGATGAATATGGATGCAAAAATTCTCAATAAGATACTATCAAATCGAATTCAACGGCATATAAAAAGAATTATTCACCATGATCAAGTGGGATTCATTCCTGGGATGCAGGGCTGGTTCAATATTCGCAAATCAATCAACATGATACATCACATTAACAAAAAAAAAAAAAAAGAGAAGAACCATATGATCCTGTCGATCGATGCAGAAAAGGCCTTTGACAAAATCCAGCACCCTTTCTTAATAAAAACCCTCGAGAAAGTCGGGATAGAAGGAACATACTTAAACATCATAAAAGCCATTTATGAAAAGCCCACAGCTAACATTATCCTCAATGGGGAAAAACTGAGAGCTTTTTCCCTGAGATCAGGAACACGACAGGGATGTCCACTCTCACCGCTGTTGTTTAACATAGTGCTGGAAGTTCTAGCATCAGCAATCAGACAACAAAAGGAAATCAAAGGCATCCAAATTGGCAAAGATGAAGTCAAGCTTTCGCTTTTTGCAGATGACATGATATTATACATGGAAAATCCGATAGACTCCACCAAAAGTCTGCTAGAACTGATACATGAATTCAGCAAAGTTGCAGGATACAAAATCAATGTACAGAAATCAGTTGCATTCTTATACACTAACAATGAAGCAACAGAAAGACAAAGAAACTGATCCCATTCACAATTGCACCAAGAAGCATAAAATACCTAGGAATAAATCTAACCAAAGATGTAAAAGATCTGTATGCTGAAAACTATAGAAAGCTTATGAAGGTAATTGAAGAAGATATAAAGAAATGGAAAGACATTCCATGCTCATGGATTGGAAGAATAAATATTGTCAAAATGTCAATACTACCCAAAGCTATCTACACATTCAATGCAATCCCAATCAAAATTGCACCAGCATTCTTCTCGAAACTAGAACAAGCCATCCTAAAATTCATATGGAACCACAAAAGGCCCCAAATAGCCAAAGTAATTTTGAAGAAGAAGACCAAAGCAGGAGGCATCACAATCCGAGACTTTAGCCTCTACTACAAAGCTGTCATCATCAAGACAGCATGTTATTGGCACAAAAACAGACACATAGACCAATGGAATAGAATAGAAACCCCAGGACTAGACCCACAAACGTATGGCCAACTCATCTTTGACAAAGCAGGAAAGAACATCCAATGGAAAAAAGTCTCTTTAACAAATGGTGCTGGGAGAACTGAACAGCAACATGCAGAAGGTTGAAACTAGACCACTTTCTCACACCATTCACAAAAATAAACTCAAAATGGATAAAGGACCTGAATGTGAGACAGGAAACCATCCAAACCTTAGAGGAGAAACCAGGAAAAGACCTCTCTGACCTCAGCCGTAGCAATCTCTTACTCGACACATCCCCAAAGGCAAGGGAATTAAAAGCAAAAGTGAATTACTGGGACCTTATGAAGATAAAAAGCTTCTGCACAGCAAAGGAAACAACCAACAAAACTAAAAGACAACCAACGGAATGGGAAAAGGTATTTGCAAATGACACATCGGACAAAGGGCTAGTATCCAAAATCTATAAAGAGCTCATCAAACTCCACACCCGAAAAACAAATAACCCAGTGAAGAAATGGGCAGAAAACATGAATAGACACTTCTCTAAAGAAGACATCCGGATGGCCAACAGGCACATGAAAAGATGTTCAACGTCGCTCCTTATCAGGGAAATACAAATCAAAACCACACTCAGATATCACCTCATGCCAGTCAGAGTGGCCAAAATGAACAAATCAGGAGACTATAGATGCTGGCGAGGATGTGGAGAAACGGGAACCCTCTTGCACTGTTGGTGGGAATGCAAATTGGTGCAGCCGCTCTGGAAAGCAGTGTGGAGGTTCCTCAGAAAATTAAAAATAGACCTACCCTATGACCCAGCAATAGCACTGCTAGGAATTTATCCAAGGGATACAGGAGTACTGATGCACAGGGGCACTTGTACCCCAATGTTTATAGCAGCACTCTCAACAATAGCCAAAGTATGGAAAGAGCCTAATGTCCATCAACTGATGAATGGATAAAGAAATTGTGGTTTATATACACAATGGAGTACTACAGGGCAATGAGAAAGAATGAAATATGGCCTTTTGTAGCAACGTGGATGGAACTGGAGAGTGTGATGCTAAGTGAAATAAGCCATACAGAGAAAGACAGATACTATATGGTTTCACTCTTATGTGGATCCTGAGAAACTTAACAGAAACCCATGGGGGAGGGGAAGGAAAAAAAAAAAAGAGGTTAGAGTGGGAGAGAGCCAAAGCATAAGAGACTGTTAAAAACTGAGAACAAACTGAAGGTTGATGGGGTGTGGGAGGGCGGGGAGGGTGGGTGATGGGTATTAAGGAGGACACCTTTTGGGATGAGCACTGGGTGTTGTATGGAAACCAATTTGACAATAAATTTCATATATTAAAAAATAAATAAATAAATAAAAAGCATTAAATTAGAAAAAAAAATTAAAAAAAATAAACATGTCTTGAATAAATAACCTAATAAACATACGAAAAATGACCTGAATCCTGAGAAAGAATCAACAGTGAACTGCCTTCAAGACACAAAAGGGAATATTAGAGCCAGCCTGAGACAAAAGTTGATATCAATAATGTGTTCCAGAGTCTAAGCCTGAAGGACCTGATCCTGAACACCTGAAATTATGTTAGTAAGCTGGTCCCAGGTTTCCAGAAGAAATCATTTCTAAAAACTCCTAGAGAAAAAGTTGATTCTAGAATACTCAAAGATTGAGATTAAATAAGCCAAGTCAAAGTGAGTGAAAAAGCAGAAACAACAAACACCTAATTTAGATTCCTAAGCGTTTCAGATGTTGGAATGACCACAAACAGAACATCAAATAACTGTATATAAAATGTTTACACAAACAATGGGTGAAATCACAAAATCAGTAAACTACACAAACTATTGATAATAAGAAGATACAGAATTCTGCTCTGGCTGTGATACATAACAATTTTCCTAATATTATAAATATCTAGAAACATGGAAAATGTATGAGTCAAGTGCTTTCAGAAACAAGGCAATAGGCAAACATAGAAGTGTAGTCCAAGGGAAAAGGAAACAGACAAGGTGAATGCTATGATCTGCCTGGAAGCATTTTCCAAATCATGGTGCAGGAGGAAAATCCTTAGCATGATCTCACTGAGTTGCAGAGATGGAGATCAGAGTAAGGGAATGCTGAGATACTGGAATGAGGAATGTGTAAGACAGATAGCCAAAGGGAAGGAACATGTCTAAAGAAGGAGCTTCAGAAACATACACAGCATCCTCTTGAGTATGTTGCTAAACACTAAGTTGCACTTGCATGGGAAAAACTCAGTAAGTTGAGAGCTGTAAGGTGAACAGCACTAGAGGTCAAACAGGTGTAGAAGATCTGATGGACAAAGATAAAATGCACTGACCGACCCTATAAGAATGCCATTGAACTTAAGCTATGGCTTCTTCTTAGGCATTTTCCCCCTGAGGGGCAGATGAGAATTCCCTTACTGGCAAGGTTAATTGATCTGAATTTCAGGAAAAGATAGAACTGCTGTACAAGAGGAGAGTAATGTAATAATACAGCAGCTGTGGCCTGAGAAGACACAGTGACCAGTGGTACAGAACGCTTATGGATGAAGGTCCCAGTCATCCAAAGTTAGGCCATCTATACCAACAGAGTTGCTATTTTAGACTAAATGGAATGCAAATGGGTAGTTGAGTATCTTTGTCAGTTCAGGCTGCTGTCACAAAATACCCTAGTTTGGGTGGCTTAAACAACAGATATTTGTTTCTCACAGTTCTGGAGAAGGGTAGTTCAAGGTCAAGGTTCTGGCTGATTTGGTTCCTGGTAAGGGTCCTCTTCCTGGTTTGCAGATAACTGCCTTCCTATGTTCTCAGATGATGGGGGAAGAAAGAGAGCATGAGCAAAATATAAAAAGAGAGAGAGGGAGAGAGGGAGAGAGGGAGGCAGAGAGAGAATGCCAGTGAACTCTGGTCTCTTTTCCTCCTCTTAAAAAGAACTAACCCCATGAAGGGCGCCCTACTGTCATGACCTCATCTAAACCCATTTATCTCCCAAAGGCCCTACCTCCAAATGTTATCATATTGGGGTTAAGGCTTCAACCCATGAATTTTGGGGAGACGCAGTCATTCAGTCCATAGCCTCTGGCTCTGCTACAAAGTTGGTGGCTGTGGTTCCTTTCTCTCGTGAATTTGCAAGAGAAAAAAACAAAAACCCAAACAAAAGCACACCAGCATTGTGGAAAAGCTTCTGCTTCCAACATACATGTGGAGGTGGATGAGGGCAGAATCCATCCTAAAAGTGGACATTCTAGATTCTAAGGTGGACGTTGTACCTCCCCACCCATCTCCCAAACCAGCGATTTACTTTGTGAGCTGTTGGAGCACTGCTGCCTGGCAGGGCTGCCTCCCTGGAAGTCCTTCCTCCTTCCCAGAAGCACACTGCATCCAACAATTGTAGACAGCAGGAGGTAAAGTCCTGGCCCTGTCTTACCAACTCAGAACTCTAAAAGCCATCCAGAACTCTCTGTGGGATTGACTGAAATCTTTGTTGTGAAGACTTCTTTGTCTTTGAATGTTTTCCCTTCCCCTGCAGCTGGTAATTGTACAAGCACTACCCAGTCAACCTTCTGTGCCGAATTCCACCTGGCGTCTTCTTCCCATGGAGCAAGACTAGCAACATCAAAATGTGAAAACAGACACACAAGAGTGAGAATCAACAAAGCAACTAATTCTTTCTTTGAAATGATTGATCAAAGTGATAGCAAGACTGATCAACAAATACCAAAGAACAAATTTAAAATACCAGGAAATGATTAGGGGACATCACTATAGAGCCTAAAAAATGCTAGAAGTATGATAAGAGGGAATTATGAACAATTGTGCCCCAATAAACTTTTACATTTTGACAAGAATGTACTTCTTGAAGAGCACAATTTACCAAAACAGACGTTATAAGAAATAGAACCATAATGAACTCCACTAAAAATGTGAAAACGGGGGAAAAATGAGCAAATACATTGACAAACATAACTTTACATAATAGAACCAGAATTTCAAAAATCAGTCTGTAGAGCATCAATGGTTTTATGGTGATTTCTACAAAAATGTTAAGGAATAAATCATTTAAATTGTATACAAATTCCAGGGGATAGAAACTGAAACAATGCTTTCTCTAGGGGAGGAAAACTTTTTCCTTCTTTCCTATAGACCCCCAGGAAGGCAAATGAGGCTTATGTGGCACCCTGAGCTAAGTAAGGGTAAGGGCAGTGATCTGGGACTTCAAAGGGGAAGAAAAGAACTCACAGGAAGGTATGAAGAAAAAATGGTAGAGATAAGTCTTTCTGATGTAAAAAAAAAAAGTTATCTTCATTAATAGCTCTCTTTCTGGTACAGGCCTTCTATTTAAATTATTTTAGGCAATTAAGGGAAGGTAAAAGCCTTTTCTTGAGTCTGTTGGGCCTTGATTGTCTTCAGCTGGAAATGATCTGCATGCCAAAGTGGCACATTCTGGGGCAACCGGCCCGAACCCCATTATTACCAGCTCCTATTGAGTACAGTACTTTGATATAAATATCAGATGAGAGTATGAGTAAACAAAATAACGAACCGATTAGAAAGATAAATCCTAAGTAAAATAAAGGGAAATTTAATCAGTATAATTCAAAACAATGACAGGATAATTTAATATTAGAAGCCAATTATTATAATTTATATTATAGGACAGATTAAAAAGAAATATCACTCAGCAGCCAAATATAAAGCAATTGATAAAATTTGGTGCTTATGTCTGATCAAAACTGTTAGCCAAATAAGAGCAGACTTCCTTAACCTGACAAACAATAACTAACAATATTGTATAGTAATAATGATTCCTGATGGTGAAGTGTTAGAATCATTTCTTTAATACCATGAATATGACAAAAATGTAGTAAGTCTACTTCAAATCGATATGGTAATAGGAGTCCTAATCACTGCAGAAATACAATAAAAAGAAATAAACAACAAAAGTCTTGATGAGGAAGAAAACTTGAATCACACATTATAAAATTTTCTCTGTGTATTTGTTATATAATTCTCACAAATTGTATCATCACTTAGTCCTATTCTGTTACCCTTACTCCTATTGATCTGGAAGCTTGTGCATGAGCAGCCAGGGTCATTATTAGAGTGAGGCAGGTGAGGCACTCAGCTTGATCTAAAATGTAAGAGAGCACCAAAAACTTTGGCATTTAGATAAATATATTAATGCACTATTTTATAAATAATTTTAATTTAAAAAATCTATGGTGAACACATTATAAAGACAAGCTATTGTTTGTTTCAAGACCCTGTGTTATACGGGAAGAATAGTTGTTTTTAATGAGCTCCTAGTTCCAACCAGAGCTGCAGATCTGTCACATCACGTGAGGTAGGTTAATGAGGGTTGACAGAAACATAGGAACACATTGGACAGTGTAGGGCTTTGTATCTAATTATAATTTTTTATTGTGGAGCTTTCATTAACTTTGTTTACTGGTTCAACAAATGGAATTTGTTAATATTTTGGATAAGTGCATTTGGGGAGCACATTTTCCCCTTTGCATGTCAAGCACAGGCATGGCTCAGCATGGCACTGATGAAGAGTTATATTCTTATTGTCCCTAGGTTTTCCCAACCCTGGTCTACGTCCATGGCCTCTCTTAAACCACAGTGACCTAAGTTTATGAGACTTTATTCCCTCCTAGCACTGTTCCTCTGCAGTAGCCTCTGGGGTCTCCTTTCACCAACCTTCTAAGTACAGAAGAGCAGACCCTAGGGAATTATGAACTAGGTACAGATGTTTTGTAGTACTTCAGATTCCTATCACTTTACTTCCTAATTATGCCCTTTTCCTATTCAGTGGTGTTCATTTTTTCATGATATTTTTCCCTTTTATCATCTTTAAACATTGAAGGAACTTGTGGAATAAATTCATTCACGTTGAAGTATATATGGTCAAAATCAGCTGAATGGGCTTTACATACTCTGTACTGAAAGAGTTTCTATTTTACAAATATCAAAAATGTTTTACCAGTAAAATCAAACACTAAATATTAAATCTGAAGTATCAGCCAGTGGGTGAACAAATAAAGCCTTCCTATAGCCCTTTAACATTTTGTGACAGTTACCTCTTCTTGAACTGTACATAAAGTCAATTTGGGAATGTAACAAACTAAAAACACATAACTTTTCCCAAATGGCTGTAGAGGAGGAAAACATTCTTCTCCCTCCTGCCAAGCTAGGTTTTTGAACAAGTGACCTGTAACTGAACTGACCACAGACAGATTAACAAGGGAAAAACAGACACTAGTGTATTAGCATGTGCACCGTGCATACATATAAGAATAGCCAGAGATGAGTAACTCTAAGGGATGGCTAGAACTTGGGCTTGATAGCACTTTAGCAAAACAATAGTATATTTTTATAGAAGTGAGAAGACAAAGAAAAATGACTTACAGTCTAGGGTGGCAAATTCTAGGAAGGCAAATATATAAAAAAGGAAAATGAATGGTAGATAAGGGCTAATTTTAGCAAGGTTTGTGATGGAGACTCCTCTGGTGCTGCCTGCAGGTTGATAAAGGTCTAAAGTTGTCTCTAATAGGGGTGCCTGACTGGCTCAGTCAGTAGAACATGCAACTCTTGATCTCCGGATTGTGAGTTTGAGCCCTGTTTTGGGCCTAGAGATTACTTTAAAAAAAGAAAGAGAAAGAAAGAAAGAAAGAAAGAAAGAAAGAAAGAAAGAAAGAAAGAAAGAAAGAAAGAAAGAAATTAATTCTGGTTAACTGATTTCCCCAGAAATGCTAAAGTTGTCTCTGATAATTAGCTTCTGTCTTTCCTGGTGGAGACAGGAAGGGGAACACCTTTGCAAACTTATGTCCTGCTTTTGGGCATACAGTGGGAAGGCAGAGAGCTTTACTTGTATCTGCTTCTTCTCAGTTGCCTTCCATTCAAAATAATCCTTATGTCGGTGTGGCATATTTTGGGGTGCCATCTTCTGCTACCCTACAAAGCTAAGACTTTTATTTACAAAAATAATGTATCTGGAAGTGGACATTAAGAAGACTACTTCTAAGAAAACTACATTTTTGAAGTTTTAATTAAATCTGAAATAGGGAATGTGTGCCAACACTACAAAAGACGTCAAAACTCTCTTTCCATGCCAGATGTTTTTCAATTTGAATACAAAATTTATCTCTCCTGAATGTCATGTTATATTCCCTGAAACCTGAATGATTATCATTGAAAACTAGAAGGAACATAGAATGCTAGATAGTATATGCAAATTTTATGAACAGCACAACAAATAGACTTTAGAGAAGAAAATGGACATTTTCCAGTGACTAAATCTCAGGAATTAGAATGACTGGATTCATAATTTAGCTAAATCGCTTTCTTACTTGGTGACTTGGGGAAGGGAATTTGGATGGAGATAACAGCCAGCATTTTTAAAACACTCCCCATGTCCCAGGCATGATTCTAGGCTGTTAATGTGGGTTATCTCGTTGACTTCTCATGAAAGTCCTGTTTAATCTCTTTTTGCATAATTTTCATATGAAGAAACTGGGAGATAACATAAAGATTATGGAACTTTCCCAAGGTCACAGAACTACTACGTGGAGGGAAGCCAGAGGCTTATGTATCCTCAGCTGGAGAAAAGGCTTGACATACCAGTCCTGACATACTTTGAAATTCTTTACTCACCAACACTTACTCATAGTCAACAATTCTTCTCTCTCAATTCATCTATTTTTCATGACTGAGAAGGCAAAACCTTTATATCACAAATAGCAATCTGCATCCCTTTAAAAAGTATTGAATATATTTATATATGTCACAATGTCAGTAGAATGAGTACCTAAAATAATTATACAGACCCACTGCTCAATCCCGGGGGATTCTATATTCTCTCCCTGTTCCAGCTTGCCTGCTTTATCAGGCCACTTAAATGTGAAGAAAAAAACACCTGCTCCTCTTTTCATCAAACAGAAAATAATAGGAGAAAAGCAAAGAAGAAAACAAAACAGCTCATTAAAGCCACAATAACAACTGAACAGATAATAATATGCAATTTAAAACCAAAATTCTTTTTCAGTTCTTCTTTCCACTTTTACAAGATTGTTCACCCAAACATCATGCTTATCCACACGGGGCACATTGTGTAAAACGCAATGCGTTACATAACATGAGCGTTGTCCCTTATAATGAAATGAAACAAGTATCAAAGGCACAAGACTCATAAAACACTTGGAATCGACAACCATTGAAATTCAGGCTACCAGCCAAACACTACAACAGCTTCAAACATCAGGCAACGTAAAGTGTGTGATTTGAAACCGATAATGCATAATTTCCAAGGAGCTGTAGGTAGGTAAACAGTGATGATGCAATCAGTCATTTGGGCCAAGTATTTATTTCTTTGCTGTCTGACTTTTTTCAGCTCCCCAGAGGTTAGGAGTCTATCACCTGCTGTTCTTCAGCTGCTAAGATCAGAGCCTGTAACACAGATGGAGTGTCTATGTTCCCAGGGCTGCTGCTTCACCGAGATAAGGCTGCATTGGAGAAGTGCTCAGCTTTGCCTTCCTCTGAAGGAGCCTGAACAACCATCAATAATAAACAGTTACTTCTCAACTGTTTTGTTAGACAACACTGCCTTGCATACACAGGTGAAATTTGATAAAAAGGAGTTATTTTAAAGTCACTTTAAATGCCTATAGCTTCATTATTTTGCTCCTTTTTTTCCTTTCCTTCTTTCCTACTCTCCTTGATCTCCTGCTGAAATGCAATGATTTAAGAGCCCAGTGGAAATATTGGATCCCATTTCTTCACTAGCTGATTGCCTTGAATGTTTTTGGTGAGCTATTCTTTAGCCACCCTTGTCACTCTGCTGTCATTCATGGTATGATATCCCTAAGAATGAGAACATTGCAAAAATCTACTCCGCCTATTCAGAAACATGCATTATGCCTGGTTATGACCTTGCAATTAAAATGTCAACTTCTAGAAGTCAGAGAAAGATAGCTGCAATCTCTAGTGTCATAGGAATTTATACAGTTCTTAATTTTATAAAAAGACAAAGATCATTTTCCCTGAAAGCTCCTCAAATTGTAAATACAAACTCCTCATCCTTCTTCCTGCCACTGGAGAGTGCTAGAGTGAGATTGTGCCACTAAATAGTACTGTGTATAATTTACCAGTTTGATCAAATATCATTATTAGCAGTGTGTGTGTGTGTGTGTGTGTGTGTGTGTGTGTGTGTGAAGCACATGGAATACCCTCATCTTACAATCAGTGATCAATTATTGCCGAATGTTCCTGACAGTTCTTTGGATACTGTGTTCAGTGGCTAACTTTTTTCACCATAAGCTTAGGTCCTGGGGATTCTTGGGTCATAAGTTGAGAGATGACTTTCATCTGTATGTTTCCACACTTTTGCTGTTTGTTGGGAACATTGGGCACAAATATACCTGACTATATGGAAACAATAATCAGAAATACATCGCCATGGGATTTTTAGACAATTAACTCATTAAATATACATTACCTGAGTTAATATTGCATATTTAAAATTCACAGACTTTACTAAATGCTTCTTCCCTTATTTCCTTAACTTCTCTTACAGAAGTAAAGTCCTATCTTTCATTGTTGATACAGCATTTTGATCCCTTTAAAACCCAAAGTCAACTGCTTCTTAATAAAAACTAGTCATAGAGGGGCGCCTGGGTGCCTCAGTCGGGTAAGTGTCCAACTTCGGCTCAGGTCATGATCTCACAGTTCGTGGGTTCGGGCCCCGCGTCAAGTTCTGTGCTGACAGCTCCCAGCCTGGACCCTGCTTTGGATTCTGTGTCTCCCTCTTGCTCTGCTCCTCCCCCACTCACGCTCTGTCTCTCTCTCTCAAAAATAAATAAATATTAAAAAAAAAAAAAAAGCTAGTCATAGAAACAGTTAAAGATGATCCACCAAAGACTGTGCTACAGGTTCACATTCTGTCACACGAGTGACGTCATTCAAAGAGAACTCAGTTCAGTTTTGTTTTTATTTTGTTAAGCTTGTGTTGATTTACTTAGACGTTTAAGCCACTCTGCCAAATGTAAATTATACCTCATATTGTTACTTAAATATTATTACTAATATATTCAGATTATTTAAAAACATTCATATATTCATACACACACATACATACACACACACACATTTTAAACTTTAGCTTAATTATAAGGTGTTAAGTACTTTGTAATTCTTAGGAGGCAATTCTTTCCAGATGAATGCATTTCTCATTTTATAGGAAATCCAATTAGAAAATAGGACTACAGAGCTCTTTTAGTAGACAACACCTTCTATTAAAAACCTAAATGTTAGGCTACAACCTCAAGTTGCTATGATTTTTCTACAATTCTTCCAAGCTCAGTCATTCTGGAGGGTCAAGTTTTCATCTGTGAAGCAGAACATCTTTAGCCTTTTCCCTAGATGTTCATTGTTTTACACCTTGGGATGATGGACACCACCAAGCTCCTTCAGCCCATAATGTCTCTGTAGCTTGATGTACTCCCAGCGGATAAATGGACTCCAGTCAATAAATACCAATAGCACATGTTATAGCAATAATTGCCAGCAGGATCCTCTCTGACTCCCTGTTTCCTCTTTCCTCCAGTAACTGGTACCTTTGAGAACAATACTCTAAGAAAATCTTTTTGCCTCCTATGATCTCCTGGTAGCTAGACAGCTCATTACTACTTTCTTAACAGCATGTTAAAAATCTATCTTAGGCATGATTTTTACATGCATTTAATGTCCTATAGCACAATGTCATCAAAGGGAGTACTTGTAATGGAGGGATATGTCAGGTATTTTCTATGAAGCTAGAGGCATGGTCCACAAGACTGTCCTTACTCCTAATACCAATCACAGGTTTGGGATTTCCAAACTTGGGTTTGCTAAATCACTAGGAGGACCCACAGAACTTACTGAAAGCTGTACGCACAGTATGGTTTATCACAGGGAAACAATATAGATTAAAATCGGCCAAGGAAAGAGACAGAGCAGAGTCAGGGAGGGTTCCAAACATGGAGCTTTCATTTTCTTTAAGATATGTTACCCTCCTGGCATCAACATGCAATAGTAAAAGCAGAATGTCACCAACCAAGTAAGCTCATCTGAGCTGTAGTGTCCAAAGTTTTACTGGAACGCCATGTTTGACTTCCCACATGGCTAACCTTTAGTCTCAAGCTAATTGGAGTCAGAGTGGATATGATACAGCCCAAAGTCCTCATCATAATTCACATTGCTGGAAGTCTGCTGGTAAAGATCTCCAGGTAAATGAAGATACTTTTATCAGGGAGGATATTCTAAGGGTCTGGAGATCACCTTCTACTGGCCTAATAGAGGCCAGACCTCTCTTTGGTTAAAGTTAAACCATTTGTTACACACACTTCAAATGTAATCTGGCAAGAGAATTTTCAGAAAATGAACTTCTGGATCTTTGAATTTACGTAACAAAAATGTATTGTTTGACAATCTTCAGGACATCAAACAAAAGTGACTCCTTTAAATGATTTAATTAATGCAGCCCAAACCCATAGGGCTTACTGTCTGCTTCTATCATAAATATGCCTTTTAAGAGTGAAGTATATGAAAACATGCTCATTGCAAGGGAACCCTTGACCTCTTATACAAATGTAATCTATCTGCTATATGGTAGAGTGGGGTGGTATGTATGATGATAA
Organism: Panthera leo; assembly: GCF_018350215.1. NCBI lineage: Eukaryota > Metazoa > Chordata > Mammalia > Carnivora > Felidae > Panthera > Panthera leo. The sequence continues at coordinate 95,525,765 of NC_056684.1, forward strand.
ATTTCCTTTAATAACATCACCTCTTCCAATCCCTGGCTCTAAGTAAGGAATGCATTACACAAGGGAGAGTTCTGTGAGCACAAGAAAAAGCGTAAAGAAATTATTGAATGCTACCAACATCTTCCATCCTCTCTGACCCTTGGTATTTAAACATAAGCAATTTTTATAAGCTATTATCAGTACTCTTCCTCATAATAAAAGCACTTTCAAACTGCAGAATCAATGTAGTGTACTAATAAAGATATTTTAAAATGTATCTGGGATGTTGTACAAAAAATTTTCCAAAGTAAAAACTCTTAGTGTAAAATCGTGTGTGTGTGTATGTGTGTGTGTGTGTGTGTGTGTGTGTGTGTGTGTGAGAGAGAGAGAGAGAGAGAGAGAGAGAGAGAGAGAGATTTCTGATTTGTAGTTTCAGCTTATTTAATAAGAAAGATAAAACCTATTTTATTAAATCATGTCAAAAGCTATATCCCCAATCACAGTCAACTCTTATCTTATTTACACTTATAAACAATTTAATTTCTTTTACCTATAATTTGCAATAATTAAATTGTATCATGGCTATCAGATCTATTAGTTTTTAGCAATAGATCATTGTTTCTTTCATTAAATATATAAGAATATTTGACCATGATTATAAGAAATTAAATGGATTTATTACTGATTTTTATTCTTTTAAATATTTTTTAATGTTTATTTATTTTTGAGAGAGAGACAGAGAGACAGAGAACACAAGCAGGTGAGGGACAGAGAGAGACACACACAGAATGTGAAGCAGGCTCCAGGCTCTGACCTGTCAGTACAGAGCCTGGTGCAGGACTCAGATTCACGAACTATGAGATCATGACCTGAGCTGAAATCAGATGCTTAACCAACTGAGCCACTCAGGCATCCCTCTTATTTTTTTTATTCTTGATTCTTATTTAGTCATTATAAAAGCCAAAAATATGTGTACTCATACAAGTTTATCAAAAGGAATCATGTTCCTTGTGTCATAAATGACTAATTTGGGCTATATAAATTGCATAGTCTTATTACAAATGAAGTCACATATATTGTATATATTATATATGATAGTATATTGATATATTTTCATTTATAATTTATAATGAAATGAATAAACTCATTCTATCAGAGGTATAACATTTCAATCTTGACTTCACAGCATCTATGTTTCAAGATGTGTGCCATTATTAGTTTCTTAATAGTTTTAATAATATATCTTGAAACATATAACACATTTATGCAAATTGATAAATGAAATCAGACTTTATGTGACAAAGAACTGGATATTTGGCTTGGAAACAAGAATTGGCCTTGCTAATTGGATTGTATTGTGGGTATTTTTCGCAGATTGAATGAGCTAAATCTGCAGCTCCAATAAGTCTTGACAAAAATATCTTTAAAGCTCAAAACATTTTAAAATACTAAATTAGTAACATTGTAATAGAATTAAAATATCTTCATTACTCCAAATCTGTATCATTCGAGATCTCAACAGATGACACAAAAATTAGAGCGTATGATGATAGTTTATTTACAAAGGGACTGATTAAAGAGGAGTGGTGGCACTGAGGAACCACAGGAGTAAAACAGGAACTAGGACCAGGCAGCAGTAAAGCTGTCACCACCACTAAGCCAAAGAGGCAAAAGAAGAGAGAGCTTATTCGTACCTGGAAGGAGAGTTAATCTTGTAGACAAGGCTTCTGGGAGATGAGCACTGACTTTTGGTTAGGGACAGTCTGGGGAAGCCTTGAAAGGGAAGGATTCTGGAGAATAAACACCCTGGACTTTACTCTTCTCTTTTAGATAATTTACTAGAGCTTCTTATTAGCTGAAGCAGAGAGAATTTAGCAGGCCTGAAAGCCCATTGACTACTTGATACAACAGAACAGAGAGAAGAGCAAAGAGAGAATAAATTTGGAGGGACACACAGAAACTTATCCTATATAAGGAAGGCCTTTTTTAGTATAGCAAGGTATGCAAGATGCATCTAAGAGAAAGAATAACAGGTACAATAAATTGCCATTTGCAAATTCTGGATAAAGCATTTTTGGGTATCCCTCCTGTATTAGTGAGGGTTTTTCACAGAAACAACCAAGAGGAAATCTGTATTTTTAGAAATAGATGGAAAAAGATTTATGATGAGAAATTGGCTTACATGACTGTGGAGTCTGAGAAGTCTCAGATTCTGTGGTTGGCAAGATGGAGGCCCAGAATAGCTGATAGGCACTTCCAGTCGAAATTTTGAAGTCTGAAAACCAGGGGAGCTAATGCTATAAATCCAAGACCAAGACTGAGGCCTAAGAGCCAGGAGCACCCAATATGAGGGCAGGAGAAGATAGATATCCCTGCTCGAGCAGAAAGCAAATTTACCCTTACTCTGACCTTCGGTTCTATTCAAGTGCACAATGGATTGGATGATGCCCACCTGCATTGGTGAAGGCAGTCTTCTTTACTCAGTCTATGGATTCAAATGCTAATCACTTTGTTTAATAACCAACTAAAATTCAGTTATTACGTCTAATTTTGTCATCTTTTATTTTCTTCTTTTGCTATCTCAACTTTATCAGCAAGTAAGCAATCCTATACTTCACTAATAATAATAATTTTGATTGTTTCTTCATAGTAGTGATGTGTCTCCACTTCTGTGTTGTGAGATTCCATTGGCAGGAACTTCTGTTATAATGAGAAATGTTAGTGATGACATGTTTCAGATTTTAACTGGAATGCCTTTAGTGTTTCATGGTTCAAAATGCTATTGAGCGTTGGTTTCAAATGGATACACATTCCTAATTTAAGAAAAGGTTTGTTTGTGTTATTGTTTCTGGTTGTTGATGTTTCTTCTGGTCATTCTCCTGCCTAACTCACCCAATGTGCACAAACAAATGAGTTTATCCAAATGCATAAATTATAATCATTTTATGATTTTAAACCTAGGTTTATTATAATGATGAATTAGTCAGGGTTACACAGTCAATAATTTGTACAAAGAAATATGTAAAAAGGAGATTAATCATAGAAATTGGCTTATATGATTGTAAAGGCTGAGAGGTCCCATGATCTGCCATTGGCAAGCTGGAGGACCAGGGAAGCCTATGGTGTAATTCAGTCGGAGTCCAATGGCCTGAAAACCAGGGAAGCTGGTGGTGTAAATCCCAGTTCAAGTCTTACAGCCCTAGAACCAGAAAGCTGATACCTGAGGGGAGGAGATATTATGTTTTAGCTCAAGGAAAGACAGCAAACCTGCTCTTCCTCTGCTCTTTGCTCTATTCAGGTCCTCAGAGAATTGGGTGCTGCCCATCTGCAGTGTTGAGGGCAATCTGTACCCTGCTGTCAACCGAAGGCTAAGCTCTTCTCTTTTTTTTTTAATTAAAATTTTTTATGTTTATTTATATGAGAGAGACAGAGACAGAGACAGAATATGGGAAGGGGAGGGGCAGAGAGAGAGACAGAGACAGAATCCAAAGCAAGCTCAGGCTCTGAGCTGTCAGCACAGGGCCTGTCGTGGGGCTCGAACTCACTAACTGTGTGATCATGACCTGAGATGAAGTCACAGCTCAGCCAACTGAGCCACCCAGGTGCCCCTCAAATGTTAATCTCTTCTATAAACACTTCACAGACACCCAGAAATAATGTTTTATCAGCTATCTGAGCATCCCTCAACTCAGTCAAGTTGATACTTAAAATTAACCATCGTATCTTCCCCAAATTGAGACAACAAATGATACTAATAACTGGGTAAAAAAAAAAATGTAATTCAGGTTGTTTCATGTTCTTTGCTTTCCACAAATTAGAAGCATTACCTAATCTCTTGCCAAATTATTTGTAATTAATAATAATTTTGATCATAGACTATTATTTTATTTTGGCATGTAATTCTGAAGAGTTCAGAGAATTTGGTGATGTTGAAACCCTTTTCATTTAAATGTTTCTTTATTACTTTGAGTAATAAAATGAAAAATCAGTAGGATTGATTGTAAACTGTCATATTCTAGCAATAATTCCTACTTATCCATGGATAAGTTCAGTAACTGACAGAAACTGCTTTATTAATCTCATTAAAATATGCATTCTAAAATACTTAATTTCATGTTAAAATTACTTTTAAATTTGCAATATGTTTTTACTAAGATCAGTTATGTACTAATAACAATTTTAACACAACCTAATCCAGAAGAAGTACAGCTTAACAAAGGTTTCTATAATAAAATGTAAAATTTTGGGCACATACATGTTTTGTGACAGAATTAAGAAGGGGGTTAAAAAAGCTTTTAATCATAAAATGATATTTTATTAGTTTACAATTTAATGGTGGAAGTAAAATGGAAATATGACTTCAAGGTGAAAAAAATGATTTTAAAATGTTAAAGAAGAGCTTATTGATAGTATTTTATTTTATTCAAAAAATTTTAATGTTTGTTATATTTATTTTGAGAGAGAGACAGCAAGTGAGTGAGCAGGGGATTCAGAGAGAGAAAGAGAGAGAGGATCCCAAGCAAGCTCTGTGCTGTCAGCCCAGAGCCCAACATGGGGTTCAAACTCAAAAAACGTGAGATCATGACCTGAGCTGAAACCAAGAGTCTGACGTTTAACCTCCTGAGCCACCCGGGCACCCCTTGGTATATATTTTAAATGGCTGATGAACATTTCAAATTACCATGCTCTAGGGATAAAAAAGATATAAGATGTCTCCTGTAAGGATTTATCCTGAACTTTCTTACAGAGTGCTGAGGGTATGGTAATTTATATCCTTTCATTGTATTCCCTTTGCTGTCTCTGATCATCTATACTTAGAAGAAACTTCCATCAGAGTATTTGGCATAGCTTTCTCTAAAAATTTACCTGTGTTTTCTTTGTTTGTGTTTCTGAAATTTTTAGTGTTTAGTACTTTAATACATTGTTTGGTTATGGTATGAGGAGCAGATATAAATGATTTTATTTATTCCAAATTTATTCCAGCATGATTTTATGAACAACTATCATTACCTTCAATGCTTCATCAAATCCTATATTTCCTTATGAATTTGTTTCTGTACTTGCTGTCTTGTTCCATTATCTGGTGTTGTGATTGGACTTATTATTTACAAATCTTTACAGAATACTTTAAAATTTAACAGGTGGGGCAACTAGTCCATTATGATTTTTCTTCAAAATTTGTATATTTACTCCTTCCAGATTACCTGAAGAATTATTTTTTCAACTTAAAAAATTACCTTGGGATTGCCATTGGCATTATGTTAAACTGACTATTAATGAGTTGGCTTGGGTCAGGGGAGTTATCAATCACTCTTGAAAATAAGTTCCATCGGGTCGCATGGGTGGCTCAGTTGGTTAAGCGGCCGACTTCGGCTCAGGTCATGATCTCACGGTGAGTGAGTTCGAGCCCCACGTCGGGCTCTGTGCTGACGGCTCAGAGCCTGGAGCCTGTTTCGGATTCTGTGTCTCCCTCTCTCTGACCCTCCCCTGTTCATGCTCTGTCTCTCCCTGTCTCAAAAATAAATAAAAATGTTAAAAAAAAAAATTAAAAAAAAAAAAAAAGAAAATAAGTTCCATGGCTTCTTTACGTGGAGCCAGCTACTACTAACAGCAGTTGTATCTCAAATTATTACATGGAATGTGGACGATTTGGACTTGTGGTTTTCAGTGCTCTGTGTTGGGGGGTGGTTGTGGTGGTAATCAAAACTATGTATGTTTTAATGCATATTTTTGAAATTGGCAGTCTTGCAAAGTTTTTTTGTTGCTTTTCAAATCAGCCTTTTATTGACATCTCCCCAGAACTTCCAAATTAAATTTTAGGAATTCTGTAAAGTTTATATTTTAGGGAAAGCCACAAATGTAAGTTTTATTAGGTGATAAAAGCTTAAGTGTACTATATTTATATAAATTTGAAAAGAAGTGAAATATTTTCCACACTGATTCTTTTTTTCTAGTATTATGTGCTATGTCTCTATTCAAGGTCATGTATTATGTTTTTAAGTAAAGGTTTATTATTTCTTCATAAAAGTGTTGTAGCTTAAAAGTGTTGAGTTTGGTTTACTCTTATTTATTTGTATTATGAGTAAAATACTTCCACATTACCTTTATAAAAACCGGTTATTTCTCATATTATAGAACTATGGTATAGAACAAGGATATAGTGTAGAGTATGGTGTATTTTGTCTTGCATTTTTCTGAGTTCTCTCATAAACTTGACTACCCTATACTAATCGATTTTTGTTGTTATAGTGTTTAGAATTTTATTTTAATTTTGAGAATGGTGTGTAAAATAAAGTCAGAGGCCTAGAGATATTCAGATTGCATAGAAGATTATAATCGGGACTGACTGACGGTTCAGGTTCTTGAGGTGGAACTCAGTACCAGACTAGCTGAATGTTCTCTGCTGTTCTTGTACTCCCAGAGATCTCTGGAAGCATGAGTGTGTGGTACAAAAGTTTGTACCTTTGTAAATAGTGAGAAAGACACCCAGAAAAACAAGTATCATCCCAAAGATACTATAATCTATAATGTACCTATATTTTCTATTTATTACTAATGACAATAACAATTATCATTTTTTATTAGCTTTCCATTATTTAGATGACTAAATTCTCTAATTTTCATCCTACATTTATTAGAAGAATAATGTGAATAATAATTCACAATTGGAGACATTATTTGTTCACTCTTAAGGGGCATCCTATTGATTCATAATGCTTTTTCATAGGTTAAAGGTGTTTTATTCTTAGTTTGTCATAGGATTGTTTTTTTAAAACTCAAGAATGCATACTGATAGTTTCAAATTCTCTGGTAGCATCTAAAGATATCTTTAATATTTTTATCTTTTGACCTACTAATATATTAAATTAGCCTCATAGATGTTTAATTCTAAACAATTCTTCGATTTTACACCCTAAATAATTAATTTTCACTTTCATCTTTGCATATCTCTTCTTTAAAAAATTGACTTGAGACATTGTTATTATTACTTCCAAAATGAAATGTTTAGTGTATTTTTTATTTTTTCTTATTTTCTCATAACATTTAAGACTTTTAATTTTCTTCTGAAAAATTTCAGCTTCATCATGCAGTATTTTTATGTGTTGTATTCCCAGTTTTGTTTAATGCTAATGTTTATAATATGGTTTGATTTCCTATTTAGCCCAAGCATTATTTAGAAACTTAAAAAAATAACGGTTTTCTTTCTTTTTCTTCCCGTTTTCTAATACAACATTCCAAAACTGAAAATGTGTCCTAAGTATTTTTATTCTTGGTTAATTATGTCACTGAATTTTTAATAGCAGCTGAGAACATTCACCTTATCTAGTATCAAGTTCCAATTATTATTTTTTTTAGAGAGAGAGATAGAGCACAAGTGGGGGAGTGGGGCAGGAGACAGAGAGACTCTCTAGCAGACTCCACACTCAGTGCAGATCCCACAACCCTGAGATCATGACATGAGCCAAAATCAAGTCGCATGCTCAACCACCTGAGCCACCCAGGAGCCCCAGCTTCCACCTTATTTTTAGCAGCTCACACAAAACACCAGATTATATTGGCAAACACTGTGGTTTACTTATTCAGTAGCTGTTCTCCAATCTTGCTTACTAACAAACCTCTAACTTTGTTTGGACTCCAGTATTCCCAATCTAGGAGGATTGATTATCACTGGTTTTGCTCAAAAAAGCTACTGCATTCTCCTGGACAGACCCTTGCTCTCCCAGCTGTCCTTGCAGTTACAGGTGAACATGTGACTTCATTCTGTCCAATTAGGTTGCAACTGGAGGTCTGCTGAGGGAGCACTGGGAAAGGATAATAGATAACACCCCTCTTAGAGAATAGGGGAAGGCATGTGGAGATAGCTCTTGCCTCTCCTGCCTCCTCCCATTGAGTGAAATCTTGTGAATATGCACCTGCTGAGCAATTATTTAATATCCCAGGGAAAAATATGAAAAATTCAGGAATATTGTCATAGGAACAGCTATCCCAGCCTTTTCTTTATAACAGACTTTCTGAATTTTAGTTGTGCTCATGGCCACTTGGAATAAATCCTGTGTTTGCCATCTTTTTTTGATGCTTGTCACTGTCACACCATTGAGCTGTGACTAAAAATCTGTAACCTTTGACTGTTTTCTTTCTCCCTCTTTTCTTTGATTGTTGTCTAGAATGCAGATTATATGGTTCCAGCCAACACAATCCTTCTATAAGGTGAGTTGGGAATGAAAGCCATATAAAAATGGTGCGGAAAAACAGGAAGAGGCTAGATTTCCAATTCCATAAGCATTTTTCTGGTCAGAGACCGCACACCTGCACTTTTATGTAATATAGATGTAAACTTCCATATTTTTACCCTCATTTTTAGTTTGGGTTCCCTGTCCTTTAAATCCAAACTAATCTTAATTAATACTGATGCCAAATCAGATTTCTAATTCTTTTGAGTCACATCATGGAAAGAGTAACTACTTAACTACAGTTTTTCACTAAGTGAAATAAATATTTTATTGCCTGTTATTTACAGGCAAATCATTTACCGTGGTTCAAAATAAAAACTTCACAGATATGTCCACAGACTTTGATAATTAGTGTTATTTGTATTGACAAATTTTCTATGTGAGAGAAAGAACTGTGCCTAACTTAGTAGGTTTGATTCTACTGGAATACATTTTGAAATAACACCATACTTGAAAACAAACTTACTGACTTATGTTGCTGATTTTCATTGACAAATCTTTTAAAGGTAATAACCCTATTTATGAGACAGTATTTAAACTCGCAATTACATAGCTTGTTGGGGAATGTGACTAAAAACAAAAAAACAAAAAACAAAACAACAACAACAACAACAAAAAACGTGACTGTTGATTGACCCATGTGCTGGACCTGGGCACTCGGAGTCTTTTCATCTGCTCTCCTATCCTTGGAATGTTGGTTCTGCTTGCCTTTCCTGTTCCTAGAGGCTGCTCCAAGGACAGAGCCTTCAGATGGTGATGTGGTGTTGGAAACACCTGCGTGGTACACGTGACTGAGCCCAGTTAGGGTCTTTTTATAAGCTTTTACGGTGTGGAGAAGTGTGGAAATCTAGTCAACTTGCTACAGCCCTGGACAAGCCTTGTGTGTAAGTTCTCTTTGTTATTATTAAAACTGCCAGGGGCCAATGTGGAGTGACCTGCCTCTTTCTTCAGTCTCTCCTTGCCCGTGCATATGGGGCCTAGTTTCAGGACAGGAAAGCCCCAGAGAGGGTTATAAACCTACATAGCTATATTACATATTTTTCAGCATCCTAGCAAAATGTCCTTTCAATTTGGTCCTTGGCTTCATATAAGGACCATACGTGCTTGAATTCTAATATTCAAAATTCTATTCCCAGTCATTCATGCCTTTAGTCATATATTAATGCCCGATAAAAAAACCCCAATTTTTCTCAAACATCTACATTTTAATGACATAAATAAAATCTGTGATCCAAATGTAGAGCATCCTTTTGAGTCTCTGCATATTACAAAGATTATGGCTAGTGAACTGAGCTTAGAAAGTTAATATGTATAAAGTTAACTTGTACCTAGTTTCATAAAGAATGTTGGGGGGCGTGGCAATAAGTAGCAAGAGGAAGATAATGATTCAGAAAAGTAAGAGGTCGTTTTCTTTTCCAGCTGATTTGTATTTCAGGGTCATTCTATGTCTTTAAATTGCCAGCCTTACTACTACTCAAATATCTTAGAGCTGTGTATAGGAACATAGTCAACTCTTTCATTGCCTTGAGCATTGCTGGAGGATATTTAAGCTATTTGCTGATTTCTAGCTATGTTTTAACCAAACTTTATTTTATAAAGAGTCCCTAGACTCAACTAGGAGGCATTTTTATGCCTCCTTTGATTGATGCTTCTGGCCGTAACCCTCAGTGATTTGGTGATATTTTAAATCCTGCCTAAGTTGTTTCACTATTGGATAACCAGTGTGTAGAGCTGCCAGAATATTTGTATTCCTTTTTCTGTGGCCCAAAATTGATTTAATGGTTCCTGGGAGAATTGTATTGTGTGATGGTTCTCTTCATTCTGATGTCTGCTTTCTGTGGTTTCACAGAAACTTCCAATCCCTGAAGTTAGGCCTTCTCTACGTATCCTTCTGATAGTATCCCCTCCACTTTCTTTTTCTCAGAACATGGAATTAAAAGTCAGTAACACCTGACTTTGAAACTAAGCCTATTTGTATTTAACTTAAAACAGGATACTGACTTCTGAGCCACAAGTTTCGTAAAATGCGCATTAGGATAAGTACATCAAAACGTGATGTAATAGTGCCAGGCACATAGTAAAGGTTTTAAGTAAAGTGCATTTTTTTAAAACTTCCCTTTTACTCATATTGCAGTTATAATTAGCCCTTTTGTATTGAAGGACTAATTCATCAGGGACTTTTAATGACAAATGTAATTTTCAGTCAACATTTATTGTATATTTATACTTACATTTAATCAAGTATTTGTTTCTTCCCTTTGTTTCTGTACTACCCGGTTGTTAATTTGTAACTCAGAACTTTCCTGAATAATTGGATAATTACACACTTTAATTTTTGAAAAAAAATTTATTATGTTTATTTATTTTGAGAGAAAGAGAGCATGAGTGGGGGAGGGGCAGAGAGAGAGGGAGACACAGAATCCGAAACAGGTTCCAGGGTCTGAGCTGTCAGCACAGAGCCCAACATGAAGCTCGAACCCTCAAGCCGTGAGATCATGACCTGAGCTGAAGTCGGATGCCTAACTGACTGAGCCACCCAGACACCGCAATTATGCATTTTTAAAATGAGAAATGGAGTGTTGAAATACAGCAATATCAATGTTATTATATTGGGATGATTACATGTATTTTGGAATTTATTTAATATTTATTTTGATGACAAGCCATTTATTAGTATTTTTATCAGCTTGAAGTTTTCAAGCTCATATTCAAGGTGAGTGTATCTGAAAATGCAGACAATATTTTATATTCAGGTTATGTCAAGCATATTGTTTTGCTTCCCTTAAGCTTTAACATTGCTTCATATAAGGTCTGAAAAATAGGCTCTTTATTATTTCAACGAACTGCAATAGTTTTCTATTATCCTAGGATCAGACTTAAACAATAAATATTTTTATTCAACAAGCCTTTTAATGTCTCCACAATTACCTTAATCTCACCTGGACTTTTGTACTTACACTTCAGGATTCATAATCTTCTCTTAGTTCTATAACGATAGTGTTCTAGTTTTGCATATAGGGAAATACCCTTCGTAGAAGATTCTCTTATCAGTTAGCCATGTGTGCTACTCATTTACTCTATATTGGATTTGTGACTTGAGGTTTCATAAGCCTAGAAATTGTATATCTTTCTGAGAAATCATAATGGTGGGCTCTCAATAATATTGTTAGAGGGGTGTCTGGGTGGCTCAGTCAGTTAAACAACAGACTCTTGATTTTGGCTCAGGTCATGATCTCACAGTCATGAGATTGAGTCCTGCTTTGGGCTATGTTTAAACAAAGTTTATTTTATAAAAAGTTTAAGATTCTTTCTCTTCCTCTTCCTCTGCCCCTTCCCTGCTTGTGCACATGCACACTCTCTCTCAAAAAAATTAAAAATAATATTGTTAGGTAAATTAAATGTAATAAACTTTTAGGAGTAAGATACATTAATTGCAAATATTTAAAAAATTTAAACCATTTTGGGGTGCTTGTGTGGCTCAGTCAGTTAAGCATCTGGCTCTTGACTTCAGCTCAGATGACGATCTCACAGTTCATGAGGTCGAGCCCCATGTAGGGCTCTCTGTTGTCACCGTGGAGCCTGCTTGGATCCTCTGTCCCCCCCTCTCTCTGCTCCCCCACTCACACTCTCCCCAAAATAAATAAACATTAAAAAATCTTTTATTTATCATTTTTCAAAGATATTATTGTAGAAACTAACTAGTTAATTAAAAATTAAAAATGACGATTTCTGCTTCCAGGTGGGATACATAGAGTTGCCAGAGAATGTCCCTCCACCCTAGCAACAAGAACCTTAAAGTCATAGTTTCTTAAGCTCATCAAACATATGAGTGGTTAGCCTGACCTAGAAGAGAAGTGATCCATGGCTGCTTCTACACCTTGTGAAACAGAAGGGGGAGGAAGAAGCCATCATACCTGTGACTAAAGGGAAAATGGTTATAATAAGTTGTTAAAGACTGTTAATGGCTGGTATGACAATTTAGAATCCCAGGGAGGCAGAGACAAAATCTGCAACTACCTGCCAACTCTTTCGCACAAGCTTCACTGAGCACTCATGAGAAACACTGTGAGCAGCACAGGGAAGCTGAGACACATTTCACAGGAGATTCAGGTGTGTAAATGCTGCTGAAGTCTAGGGGAGGACGATAGAACTGCCCGAAATCCCTAAGCACTTTGGGTACTCATTGTGCAATGGTATGAAGATCCAGCTAACATGTGAAGGCAGGAGAAGAGTAACTGAGGGAAAGCTTCCAGCCCCTCCATGCCTTACACTGAGTCAAGGGCAGCGTCTGTCTCTGCCTGGAGGAGAGCTGGAGTAACCTTAAGGTGCAGGTGCACAGAAATTTCTAAAGTGTGAGGACCGTGCAGAAGAATGGGGGGAATCTCTACAGACACTCTGGGTCTTAAATGAGCATGAGGCAAGTCCTGTGTGGCTGAGTGTGGGAAACAGAGATGAGATAAAACGCAAGGAGTGCCTGGGGGTTTAGTAGGTCATGATTTCACAGTTCATGAGCTCGAGCCCTACATTGGGCTCTGTGCTGACATTGTGGAGCCTGCTTGGGAGTCTCTCTCTCCCTCACTCTCTGCCTCTCTCTGTCTCTCTCTCAAAAATAAATAAATAAACTTAGAAAATAAAAAATAAAAACCTCCCCAAGGTGCATGAACATTGGGACTGCTGAGTCTGAGGACAGGAAAACAGAATGTCAGGCACTCCAATCCCACAGTCCCAAGTCTATTAAAGGAAAGATTCTGAACTTAACCCTCAAATCATTTGAAACCTCGCTCAACTAAATCTAACTAAAGCAACAACAGATTCTAGACCAAGCTCGACTACAGATAAGATTGACTCAGAAGGAGTGAAGAGCTCTTCTGTAGGCGTAAACATCATTCATCTATATCTTTTAAAAAATTGTCTGGTATTTAAGAAATATTTATTAGACAAGTGAACAAGAAAGAAAATAAAACCCATAACCAACAAAGAAGCAGTCAAGAGATGTTGGGATGATCAATCAGCAATTTAAAAGTAACTATAATAAAAATGTTTGGGTTTCATGGAAAAGGCCAGCTCTCCTAAGGTAATTGTGATAAATATATTAAAGAATCTAGAGCAAAAGGCAGATGACAAGCATAAAAAATGGGATATATTATCAGAGGGATAGATATTGTCAAATAGAGTAAGAACTAAAAATTGGAAATGAAAAATATGGTAACAGAAACAGAATTCATCTGATAAGCTGATCAAGAGACTCAGCTGAACACAGCAGGGAAAAGAATCAGTGAATCAAGGTCCTTAAATATAGGCCAGTAGAAAGTGTCCAAATTGAAATACCAAAGGTAAAAAGAGTTAATAAAAGAGAACAGAGCTTGCAAGGTTTATGGGACAATATAAAATGGTTTAATATCTCCATTTGGAGCCCAAGCAGGAGAAAGGAATGTAGTAAAAAAACAAAACAAAACAAAACAAACAAAAAAACAATTTAAAGAAATAATGGCAAAAATTTTTGCAAAATTGACATGACATCAATTCAGAAGTGAAGCATAATATATATGATGAAACTACACATAGGCATATAATACTTAAACTACTGAAAACCAAAGGAAAAGAAAAAAATAGGAAAACCCCTAGAGAGAAAAAGACATTACAATGGAATAAATTTAAGAGTATTGCTGATTTCTTACTAGAAATGATTAGAGGCAGATTTTGGAATAGCATTCCTTCATTGTCAGAAAAATTAATGTCATGCACAAGGATTTCTATATTCAAAAATATCCCCTCAAAATAAAGGTAAAATGAAGACTTTTTCAGATAAACTAAAGCTCAAAGAATTTATCACTTGCAAACCTGCACTACAAGAAATGCTAATAGAAGTCCTTCAGGCTATAGAAAATGAAGTAATAGAAAACACTAGAAAAAGAAAATATATAATTAAATATAAAAAAACATATATTTAAAAATAATCTAAATATTTACACCTATGTCCACCTATGTCCTATGTCTTTATATTAATATCAATATTTATCTCTTTAAATATCTTTAAGCACCACTTTTGAAAGTAAAATAACAAAAGATTGTGAGATCTGTAACATATGTAACTTATATGATGAAGCCACAGAGGATAGGAGGCTGGTGATTTGAAGTATACTGTTGTATGATTCTTGCTTTGTTTATAAAGTATTAGATTATATCTGAAGGTACACTTGCAAAATTAAAAATGCATAAAAGAAACTACAAAACGAATAACACAAAAAGACATGACTAAAAAGTCAACAGAGGAGATCAATTGGAATACTAAAAATATCAATTCGCTAGAGATGGCAGGAAAAGATGAACAGAGTAAGAAAGAGCAGATAGGCAAATAGAAAACAAATACCATTTTAGTAGACTTAAACACAAACATATCAATTATCACATTAAAAGTAAATGTCATCTGGTTCCTCCAGGAAATTTATCCAAGACAGAGGTAGAAGTTCAAAATATTTACTCATGGTAATACCTGTGAATAATAAAAGGGAGAGTCATTAGGAATAAGTAAGAAAAGCCTTCATGTTGCCAATGTATGTTTAATACCAGGAAAACTAGAGATAAAAGGGAAATGAATTGGGTAAAAAGAGCTTCAGATTGTAAAGTATCATTTACTTCACATCATACCAAGGGCAAGTGCAACATGACTTGTTGATGACATTGACCTTCATTAAAGTAGTGTTTGGCAGGTTTTTCCTCTATACAGGTATTCCCTCCTTTTCTACACTCTACTTTAAAGTTTTATTAATTAATTAATTAATTAATTAATTTTATTTTAGAGAGAGAAAGAGCGAGTGCATGAAGGGGGAGAGGGGCAGAGAGAGAGAATCTTAAGCAGGCTCCATGTTCAGCACAGTGTCTGACATGGGGCTCAATCTCACAATTGTGAGATCCTGACCTGAGCTGAAATCAAGAGTTAGACGCTTGATAGACTGAATCACCCAGAAGCCCCCGCTTTATTGAAAGTAAGTCATTGTTTAGTACAACCCACATTTAAGGGGTGTGAGACAGCTAAGGTCCAGCTCCTTGAGAGAGGAATATTTACATAAATTATTTGGAATTCTTAGGTAGAGTAGATTTGTCTCTTATCCTCCATTTGTTTATTCATTAAATTACTTATTTACATCAATATGAACTCATGGATATTTCTTTTATATTTTGTGTTATAATCAGAAAGGTAACGGGGCGCCTGGGTGGCTCAGTCGGTTAAGCGTCCGACTTCAGCTCAGGTCACGATCTCACGGTCCCTGAGTTCGAGCCCCGCGTCGGGCTCTAGGCTGATGGCTCAGAGCCTGGAGCCTGCTTTTGATTCTGTGTGTGTCTCTCTCTCCGCCCCTCCCCCGTTCATGCTCTGTCTCTCTCTGTCTCAAAAATAAATAAACATTAAAAAAAATTTAAAAAAAATAAAGGTAACTAAAGTACTACGTTATTATTTTTTTGTGCAAATTATTTCAGCTTTGGCCACTGGGACCTCTTTCGGATTGGCATCTGTGTCCCTTTGGCAGGTACCAGTGCTTTTGGCTTTTTGATTATTTCTTCACATTTTAGCACTACAAGATGCTCCAGGTTCATTTTATATATTTCCTGCCCCATCTCTAGATTAAGCCATTTCTCTGAGGAGCTCTGAATACATTTTCTTGGAGAATGGTTTTAGGAAGCAAGACCTGGGAGTCAGATAGGCTCAATTTTCTGGGGTGTTGTTGCTTTCCAGGGCCTCTCACCTGAGACAACTAGAAAATTTATATATGTACTCATGGATATACAAATATCTACAATTATTCCTCTATGCTTCTGTATTTGTATAAAGCTAAGCATGGGTTCATATTAATCTCAGACTAATCAATCCATTACCACATGGCTCACTTTCATCACCCTTCCCCTTGCTAATATGTAAATTCCCTCTCTAATAACGGTAAACCTGACTCACAGCATCCATCGTCTGTTTATTATTTGTTGAAAACTACTATACAGACACAACTTTTTTGAAATTGTTAACCCACGCCCCTGAGAGAAACAACCAGAGTACAGTGTTGATGTACAGCTTCTTTTATCTTAGTCTTATAGTTTCCAATCAGACACAATTTCCAAAGTTACTTAGATCAGCTCTTTTTTCTGCCTACCCATTTTGGTGAGGATATGCATAAATTTGTAATGTAGTCAGAATCTTTTGTTGGGGTATTCATTGCATTTGATATGTTCTTCTGGCTAATTTTTTTTTAAAAAAATGTACATATATTCAAGTTTACTTTTGTGCTGTAATATTCTATGGGTTTTGACAAATGCATACCATCATATATTTTGAAATGAAAAAGAAATACTATTTACAAAAGTACAAATAATGAGGCACTCAGATGTAAGTCTAACAAAATACGTTAGCATAAGTTTTAAAGAACAGAAATAACATAATATGTTCTCTGACCACATGGGAATTAAAATAGAAGTCTTTAACAGAAAGATATTTTGAAATACTCAACTATTTGGGAATTAGATGAAACACTCTAAATGACCCATGTGTTATATAAAAGAAAAAAATCACAAGAGAACTTAGAAAATATTTAGATATGAATGATGGTAAAAACACAAACATCAAAATTTGTGGAACACAGATAAAATATTCATCACAGGGTAATTTAAAACTTTAAATCATTATGTTTAAAAATTAAAAATATGTAAAATTTATGAACTGTGCTTGTGAGTTGGAAACTTATGAGCTGGGAAAAACATATGAGCTGAAAAAGTAAAGTTAAGAGTAGAAGTCATTGAAACTAAAAATGGGGGTACCTGAGTGGCTTAGTTGCTTAAGTGTCTGACTTGATTTCAGCTCAGGTCAGGATCTCATGGATCGTAGGCTCGAGCCCCGTATCAGGCTCTGTGCTGACAATGTGGAGCCTGCTTGGGTTTCTGTCTCTCTCTCTCTCTCTCTCTCTCTCTCTGTGTCTCTGTGTCTCTGTGTCTGTCTCTGTCTCTCTCTCTCTGCCCCTCCCCTGCTCTCTTTCTTTCAAAAAAAAAAAGAAGAAAGAAAGAAGGAAAGAAACTAAAAATGAATAAATAGTAGGGAATATCAAAGTGAAAAGCTGATTCTAAAAAAAATTAATAAAATTTGGAATTCTCCAGAGAGCAAGAAGCCATAAATTACCAAGATAAGGAATGAAACTATGGATACCAACACAGATTTCTACATACACTAACAGGATAATAAAAGAATGTAATAAACAATTTTGTGTGAATAAATTCAGCAATTTGTATAAAATGGAATAATTATTAAAAGACATAATTGCTACAACCCAAAACTGAAAATATCAATAGCATTACATATATTAGAGATACTGAATTTATTGAGTTTTTAATTATGAAATCTCCCTAGAAAGGTAACTCTAGGTCCATTAGGCTTCATCAGCAAATTCCTAGCACTTAAGGAAATTATGATAGTAACATTATATAAATTATTTTAGAAAATAGAGGAGGAAGAATATTTTGAATTTATTGTCAGGCAAGTATATCTTTGATTCCAAAACCAGACAAGGATATTCAAGAGAGAAAATTACAGACAAGGCCTTCTGAATAAGAAGCAAACATTCTTCGAAAAATTAGCAAATTGAATGCAATAAGATACATTATACATGATGAGATATATTACTAGAAAATGTGATTTATCTCAAGAATCTAAGATTTATCTAATGAACAACAGTATTCAAAAATAATTTAATGTAACCACCACATTAATTTTAAAAAGGAGAAACATCATGTAGTTACTTTAACTGTTTAAAAAATAAGGCAAAATTCAGTATCTGCTCATGGGACAATACCTCAGCAAACTATAAATATGAGGAAATATCTTTAAATGAAGTGATTTAAAAGCTCTCTAACTAATATCATACTTAATGTGAAACAGTAAATGCTCTCCTCCTGAAATTGGAAACACAGCAAAGAATATTTTTTCAATTTTGAATTCTACATTGTAAGGAGATGCTAGCTAGTATAAGGCAAGAAAAAGAAATGAGACCTAGAGATCAGAGAGAAAGAGTAAATGCCTTTCTTGCATGGCCTATTATTATATATGTAGGAAATCCTGAGAATCTAACAATAGCAAAAATACTTACAAGAATTCAAAGTGAATTTACCAGTGTTTCAGGGCACAGTGCACATACACAAAAGTTAATTCTCTTATGCAATCAATTAATTGGAAAAGAAAGAAATCTCCAAAATACCCACTAGAAGTAGTAAATGAAATCAGTAGCAATTCAGGTCACAGCATCAATATCCATAAATCAATTGAATTTCTACATATTAGTAATGATCAATTAAGAAACAAAAATTTGAAAAGTACCTTTTTACAGTATCATTAAAAACATGGAATACTTAATTACAAATTTAATGAAAAAATATGCAAGACTTCCTCCCTGAAAACTCACTGTTTAGATTCTAATGAGAGCATTTTAGGGGTGGAAGAGAAATGAAAAATGACTTAATAAAATGGAAAGATACACCACGTACAAGATGAGAGGACTTTATATTTTAACATTTCAATTTCCCCCAAATCACGGTGTAGATTTGATATCATTTCAATCAATATCTTAGCAAGCATATTTGAAGAAATTGACTCACTGTTTCCAAAATCTATATAGAAAAGAGGAGAAATAATTTTGAGAAAAAAAGAGATTGAAGAACTTACTTTCAGGATTAACTATAAAACTACACCAATCTTGATAGTCTGATATTGGTGAAAGAGTAGACCATAGATGAATAGAACAGAAGAAAAATTAAAAAAAAAAAACAGCCTATACAAACCTTCAAATATTCTTCAAATTACAACTACTTACTTCTACAAACTTCTTATTCTTCAAATAAAATAGTAGCCAAAGCAAGTCATTGTGGAAACAAAAACTCTTTTCAACAAATTGTGCCAGAACAACTGTATATCCATATATATATTTTAAAAAGAACCTTGACTTCTACCTCACTGCACACTCACAAATTAATAGAATTCATATAACAGACTGTGTAACAGACCGTATAACTAACATAAGAGCTAAAAATAAAAGCTTGCTGAGCAAAAAAAAAAAAAAAAAAAGAATATCTTCATGACATTTTTTTTTTTGTGGAAGCTCAAAAGCATCACTGGATATTTTGCTGCCCTAAATCAAATATCTCCTTGGGGCACCTGGATGGCTCACTTGGTTGAGCGTCGGACTTTGGCTCGTGTCATGATCTCAGGGCTCAAGGGTTCCAGCCCCGCATTAGTCCCTGTGCTGACATCTCAGAGCCCGGAGCCTGCTTTGGATTCTGTGCCCCACCCCCTCTCTGCCCAACCCCTGCTTGCGCTCTGTTTCTTTCTGTCTTTCAAAAATGAATAAACAGTAAAAAAATTTTAAATCAAATATCTCCTTGTTTTATAAAATAGAAGCAAGATAGAAGAGAGGCCCTTCCAGGGTAATAGATCCCAAAAGATATAAATTGTTCAAAGCTGTGCCTAAAATACAGTTGTAGGAAATGGTTTATACATAAACATGGAGCCATTTAGTGAAAGAAAATATAAGAACTGATTTTAAAATGTACAATATATAAAAGCATGCACCAAAATATAATTTTAGAAGTCAACAGTGACTTGTTTATTTAAAATTGAATCTCTGAAGATATGTATAAAATGTTGGTTAATTAACAGAATCCATTTCTTTTTTTTTTAAATTGTTTTTTAACGTTTATTTGTTTTTGAGACAGAGAGAGACAGAGCATGCATGGGGGAGGGTCAGAGAGAGAGGGAGACACAGAATCTGAAACAGGCTCCAGGCTCTGAGCGGTCAGCACAGAGCCCGATGTGGGGCTCAAACTCACGGACCGCGAGATCATGGCCTGAGCCGAAGTCGGACGCTTAACTGACTGAGCCACCCAGGCACCCCAACAGAATCCATTTCTGATAGGAGTTGAAGAATTGTTACATGAATAAAGTACTAGTTAAGCAGAAGAATGATAAATTACAGTTTTATTATTAAAATTAACAAAATTAGGTATAAAGAAAATTATTGAAATTAGTTCAGATGGAGAGGACTATCATTGGAAAAAATAGGCGGTATGATTTAAACAATTTTATCTGGACATACATGAAAAAAATAACAATATTTCTAAATTTTTGGGAAATTTTCAAATGTTAAGTCAAACAATAAATCGAATAATCAAAAATTAAATCAACAAATATATCAAAATCTATGTAAAGTCTTTGTCTTGGTGTCCTATGAATGGCAAAGGGCATGAAATATTGCTCTGATATCAAAAAGCTCACATTCATGGGGCGCCTGGGTGGCTCAGTTGGTTGGGCGTCCGACTTCAGCTCAGGTCATGATCTCACAGCTTGTGAGTTTGAGCCCCGTATTGGGCTCTGTGCTGACAGCTCAGAGCCTGGAGCCTGCTTCAGATTCTGTGTCTACCCATCTCTCTGCCCCTCCCATACTCATGTTCTGTCTCTCTCTGTCTCTCAATAATAAATAAACGTTAAAAAAATAAAAAATAAAAAGCTCATATTCTAACTGAGAAGGAAGACACATCAAAAGAGACGTTTTGTAAGTAACACATGATCAGTTCTTCCTGCTTTGTATGCACAATTGCTACTGTAGGACATAAGATAAATATGTTTGAACTATGGTGTCTGGGAGATTATTAGTTAAAAATAAATAGAATAATAACAATTCACAGACTTCTTAGTTTGTTCTCTTCCCTGAGCTTAGGAATGAAGCTTACCATAACGGGATTCCTGATTTGTTACCAATCCCAACTAGACGTCAGACTGCCAAACTGTGGCCCTGAAACAAATCCAGGGGGCAGCAATATGTATCCAGACATTTACTCTCAATCATGGCAATGAACTGAATTCTTAAGATCCTTTCCAACAAAGTAATCCAGAAAGCCAGCAAGCTAAAATTTGTCTCATTACACAAAGATATTTGTCTTAGAGATTATAATGGAAATATAGGCTTTGTTTTTTATAGACATAGCTCATATATTCTTTTATTGTGGACTGATTTCACCCTCTTCAACTTGCAATACATGCACAGAAAATGTGCTAGAAAAAAAGACCGAAGGACTGATTATAATGTTTGCTCTTTCACTGACTAGTTGTTTGAACTTCTGAAAGTCACTTAACCTCAGTGAGACTTTGTTTATTTTTCTAAAAATTAGAAAGTAACGATCTCAGGGTGCTATAACTAAAATTTAAATAAGATAAACACATGAAAACAAGCATATGTTCATAATGCCTAGTCTATCTCAAAAAACTGTATCATGACTGCAATTTAATTTAAGCGACTCTGAGGTTACCTCAAGGTTGTGTTATCGTCTTGCTTTGTCTATCTGTAATGCAAACAAAATTTATATGTGTTGCGCTTGGCAGTTTCTATTCATCTGTAACAAATATATATGCAGTACTGTTTTATTGAAATAATCTTTGTTATGTCTTTCATATAAATAATATCTATTTGTAAAAGCTATTGATATCAATAAGACAGTTGCTATTTAAAAACAAAACTATAACACTCCTATATTTAGCACCAAGTTATTAGGAGCGGATAATATTTCAGTATGTTCTAATATTTCCTGTATCTAGGTAAAAATTTGATTGTATAGAGATAATGTCTTTAATCAAAAACAGTGTTTCTATTTGTGATCACGTTAGACCAATATTGGAGGCTGGTATTCCCTAGAGAGAGTGCATTTCTATAAGTCATGTGAGGAATGTCTGTAGAACGTAGAATCAACATTGTGGTGATGATAGTTACATCATTAGCAGGATTATCTTCAAATACACAGAATTTAATAAAAGAGTTTCACGTATTTTTCCTTCTGTGTAAAATCTCACACAAAAATCTGAAGCAAACTTCACAAAAGTAGAAAACAATAAAATGGGTAATGGATTTCATTTTCCTGTGCAGGCCAGTGCTATCCATGCATGTAAAATCAGAGCTGAATTTTCTTGGTTTGAAACACCCCATCACCGATTTTCATACATTACACTAAGCCACCATAAGTCAAAACCTGCTTATTTGCAAGTCCAATGACTCTATGATCCTGCCAGCAGTGAACAATGCTGATTAAAGAGCCATATGTCATTTAGCGATTATTTCATGACACAATGATCATTTCAAAGTTGTTAATGCAACAAAAGAAGGATTTTCATAAGAAGAATACACTTTTGAATACTGTTTTATTCTCCAGACAAATTCCCATTTATTGTTCCCCCCACCTCCCAAATCCCATGGGACAAGTCAATAGGTAAATAAGTCATTAGCCAAAGGGAAAGAGAAAAATAAAATCCCCATACTCGGCGCTAATAAGATTTCAGATGGGCTCCTAGTAATAAGCATATGAAAATGATAGATATATTTTCTACTTCCTCCAGGGAATTTCTATTTGACCTACTTGCAATGCTACGTTGTTAAGTATGTTTTCTACACACGAGTCTTAAAAAAACGTTAAGGGAGATTTGGGAAGCTTGTGATTTCTAAATGCATTAAAAAAGAAGTGAAATAACTCAAGCTGAAGAGGGTCAGTCAAAATAAAAGATGGGTTTTTATGAGATTGTGGGGGAAACCCAAGTAAAACCTTTTTTGGTGATCATATAAACATATGATAATTTAAATTCCTAACAACATACATCTCATACGTATGACAATTTGTCATTCCCAGGAATCCAGAGCAGATAGAAAAACTGGAAGATAGAAAAAATAGTCTAAAGACAAAAAATATGTATCTCCAGAGCTATCCCGCAGCTAAGACCACTTGCAATCAAGGCCCTTCTTGAAATGACAGCCAGCAGGTGAGAGATGTGAGTTAGACGAGCAAGTGGGGGTAGATTCCTCAGGCCAGACAATGCAGAAGTGATTGCTTCTCCGGAATGTTTTGGAACTGTATTTCACTACAAACATGCAACACAGCCCAGGGCGGTGCCAGATTCTGTCGACAAAATGATTTGACATTAAACTCCTCCAATACAGAGCAGATTTTCAAGAGACAACACACTGCCATCTAGAACCTACACACTTTTATGGTAAAAATAATAATATTAATAATAATTGCGACCTGTGTTCTTTTTCCTCTCAGTTGACCCCATTTGAAATATGAGAAGTGTTTTGTGGAAGTCAAATAAGACTCTTGAGAACTATGTGAGAATTTAAATAGCTTTGTAGGTAAAGGGTGCTAGTGTGTCACATATAAAGTATGTATACATATGCATAGATACTGTATAGTAGTATAGATTATGTGACAGGTCATTAAAAACTGTCATAAACAGGAAGAGTGTGGGAAAGACGCAAGTGACGGGGACACATTCAGTTTATGGTAAAGCATGTCTCGGAAGAGGAGTGGGACTCAGTGCTCAACGACAAGCGGTGAGACAAGTCTGTTGGGCAAAACAGGAAGATGATTCAAGATTACAGATGTGCTAATTAGGATGTTTTCAGCTATCTTTCATTTCTCAAAAATTATTCCCGCTTGGCTTAACCCTCTCACCCACCTGAATGAAGTCCAGAGGGTTATTATTTTGCTTGACTGAGATCTTTTTTGTGTGTGTTTATTTATTTATTTTGAGAGAGAGAGAAGCAGAGAGAGAGACAGAGAACAAGTGGGGGAGGGACAGAGAGAGAGAGAGAGACAGAGAGAGAGAGAGAGAGAGAGAGAGAATCCCAAGCAGGCTCCACCAGCTGAGCCACCCAGGCAACTTGCTTGACTGAGATCTTGAGCTCATGCTGAATCATGAAAGCCAGAGGATTCATGTCCATTTATCCAGTTAATGTGTTAAAATTTCATGCCAACTAAAATATTGATTGATAAGCTACCTTTTTTGTGTCCTACAATGGGCCAGGGACTGTATTAAACTCATAACCCAAATAATATTTAATTTTTGTAAAAACCTTTGACCAACTTGAATATTTAATCACTGTGGTGCCTGGGTGGTTCAGTTGGTTAGCATCCAACTCTTGATTTAGGCTCAGGTCATGATCTCACAGTTCATGGGATCAAGTCCTGCATTGGGCTCTGTGCTAACAGTGTGGATCCTGCTTGGGATTCTTTCTCTCCCTCTCTTTGCCCCTCCCCAGCTCATACTCGTATCTTCTCTCTTTCAAAATAAATAAATAAACATTAAAAATAAATATTTAATAACTATAATGTAATAATCTTATTATAAAAGTATGAAATCTTTAAAAGTATTGATAAGAAAAACACGAAAAAACAAATATTCTCACACACTTTTAAGCAGAAGACAATAGAAAAGTCAGAAGTAACATAATGATTATTTTTTTTTAATTTACTTATTTATATTTGAGAGAGAGAGTGCATGGGGCAGAGAGAGAAGGAGAGAGTATGAGGGAACCCAATGCAGGGCTCCATCTCAGGAACTGAGATCATGACCTGAGCTGAAATCCAGTCAGATGCTTAACCTACTGAGCCACTCAGGTGTCCGAATAACAAAATGATTTTTTACAACACACAAATTATGAGCCATAGGACAACATTTTTGTGGAGGAATCAAGGTATGTTAATAATACTTCCTGTTTATTGAGCACTTAGTACACACGATATCTGCCAGTTCTTACTATATACCAGATACTGTTTTAGGCACTTACATATTATACTTTACTCAATCCAAATAACAGCTGTATGGAAACAGATTTGTTATCCCTATTTTCCAGATAAGCAAAGTGAGGTTATAGACGTTTGATAACTGGTTTATGTTCACACAGCCAATATATGGAGAGACAAGTGTTTAAATCCAGATTTCCTTGACTCCAAAACTTTTCTATCTACTCAGCTATATTTTTCTTCAATCTCATAAGTCATCTTCAAACTCAGAGAAGTATGTACCCCTAAGGCTGTTGCTCTCTGAGGGCCTATTAAGTAGTGAGGATCTCAAACTAAGACTTAATTTAAACCTTAAACTTATGTCTAATCCTAAACTTGACTCTTTGGCAATATCAATGATCTTGATAAAGCCCTGCCATTTCAGTTTGAGAGGAGAAGGCAGGATCTTCTGGTTGGAGAGTCTCATGATGTAGTGCATATCCACATATGCATTCAAACTCTCATCTCAGGACTCTGAGTCATAATAGGTAATAACCCCAGGATTGCGGTGTCTGGATACAACATTTAATTTTCTCTGAGGATACATGTTCATAATGGATCATCAGGGGGCTCTGCTCCACAGCCACTCAGAGACCATCAGGAGAGCATGGTCTCCTGGGTTACTCAGTTATTTATTTTTACTGGTCAATTTGGTAGGTTCACACAAAGTTTTTTTTTTTTTTTTTCTCAGATAATATAGACAGTTTAAATTTTTTTTCTTGGACAATATAGGCAGTTTAAATTTTATGTTTATGGCAATGTTGTACTACAATACTTTACAAACACTATTTACAGTTACGTATAAAATAAATTATTTAAATAGTCTGAATAAATTACATCTCAAATTGTGTTAATTTTATAGGATAAGAGGTTATCTCATTGTTTTAATGTGCATGTATTGGCGATATTAAACATTTAGATCCTTGTTATTTTAGTGATATTGAAACTTTTGCTATTACTTTTTAACGAAATTAAACATTTTGAATATATTGCATATGTTTGGTTATTCAAGCACATTACTTTCCAGAAGTCACTGTAATGAGGTGTGCCTTAACAGGCAGATGTATGTTTTCTCTGTTCCACAGCAATCAATAAAAACTGCAGGGGACTTGAATGCAAGGGTTGGAAATGACTTAGTAAAAGGCATATTTGTGGAGAATCTGTTCTGGAATGTTTGTTTGCCTAGGGTCCTCTTGTTATAAAAAGCCCCTTTTTTTGCAGTATAAAATGTTTTAAAATTGCTTTCAGTTATTATTTTTAATTATGCAAAAGCAAGTACCCCCAATGTACCTGTTTGCAATTGCAGTTAATTGACATTTAAGGTCTTTTTGTGTGTGTGTGTGTGTGTGGATTTTTTTTACTCTTGTACATTGTATATGACTTGTTATTTTCTTGATTCTTGCTTTTAGTTTCCTTACGTTAGATTTTAATTATAAATGTGCATTTATTTTTCAGAATTATATACCTACTTTCTACTATACATCTTAAATGAGACTCTTTGATCCTATTAAAGAATTTGATAATATACTTAGTTTATAAGGTCAGTAATCAGATTCTCCTCTTCTTTTTTTCTCCTTTTTAGCAAAGCTAATTGCTTTGTGTTATGGCCAAAATAGGCTGTATTAATTCCCTTCTTAATTAGTTTCTCCTTTTATCTCTAAAAATCATAGGTATTGCTTTTTCCCATATACTTTCTACCTGTCACTTTCCTTCTTTTGCCAGTCAGTGTCACATAAACCAAAATATACACACAGCATCCAATTTGTAAGTATTTGTTTAAAAAAAAAATTTAATGTTTATTTATTTTTGAGAGAAAGAGACAGAGTGCGAGCAGGAGAAAGGCAGAGAGAGAGGGAGACACAGAATCCGAAGCAGGCTCCAGGCTCCAAGCTATCAGCACAGAGCCTGACACATGGCTCAAACCCACAAATCCCAAGATCATGAGCTGAACCAAAGTTGGACACTACCCAGGAGCCCCTGTAAGTATGTATTTTTAAGACGGAATATAATAGAAGCTGTTTTGAAATTTTACTAGTATTTTTTCTACAAATTAATTTCTTAATAAAAATCAAACATTTTGGACTCTCCATTGAGTGAAAGAACTTTATAAATATAAAGAACCAACAAAAAGCAATTATCTAACCTCATGATGTTCACAGGCACGAATAGAATCTTAAAGCATATCATATCAATACTAAGAACGAGGAAAAAAGATAATTTTACTCATCTTTCCCCTCTTAATATTAAGAACCTTTTTTTGTTTCCTCCCCCACAATGGTTTTGAGAGACTGGTGAAATGTTGAGTTTGTGGAGAGGAGGAAAATGATAAACCAGAGAGTGTGATAATGAAGATAATCAGTTATCTTGGAGACAATCATTTTTTTAATATTTTATTTTTTCTTAAGTAATCTCTACACACAACAGGGGTCTCAAACTCACAACGTTGAGAATGAGAGTCACATGGTCCACCAATAGAGCCAGCCAAGCTCTCCTTAAAGACAATCTTAAATTTTGACAGATAACAGAAACTTACCCCAGCCTGCCCTCACCAGAATATTTTATCTTGTTTTTTTTTGATTCTTCAAAAATAAATCTAGGCATATCTTTTTAAAGGATAAGAATTTTGCCTAAGAATAGAATGTGGAGTATTTTAGGTACTAGAGAACCGACAGCAGAATCAGAGGGAGGATTTGATTATTATTCTGTAACATTGGAAAATTACTCTGTGGTGGGAAATTTAAGGGAAGGTTATTGGGAAAGAAGCTGTGGAAAGGAACACTGACTGGACCAATTAGCAAAGTAAAACTGCAAGAGAAGTTGGATAAATCTTCACAGAAGCAAGTACTTAAAAGCCTAAGTATATACAGGGACTAATGAATAGCCTGGTTGGTCTGAAACTGTGTCTGTAAAGGTGAGAAGAAATGTGGCCACAAGTATAAGAGAGATAAAAGCCTGGGTGAGTACAGGAAGATGAGAAATAGCCTTCCAAATTATCGCATCATAAATGTGCTTGTCAGTGAGACTAATGCAAATGGAATAGATGACTTATGGGTATTCCAAAGTAATTGTGGCTATAGACAGGATCTCAGGAGAATAAAATACTGAAAAGCAAGAATCTAAAAAGATGTAAACAGATGTAGTTCACACTGATAGCTATGACGAGCCTACAGAAATGGGATTTTCCCAACTGGACAAGCGACATGCAGAAGAATGAAACTGAACCACTTTCTTACACCACACACAAAAATAAGTTCAAAATGGATGAAAGACCTAAATGTGAGACAGGAAACCATCAAACTCCTACATGAGAAAACAGGCAACAATCTCTTTGACCTCAGCTACAGCAACTTCTTACTAGACGTGTCTCCGGAGGCAAGGGAAATAAAAACAAAAATGAACTATTGGAACTTCATCAAGGTACAAAGCTTCTGTACAGCTAAGGAAACAATCAGTAAAACTAAAAGGCAACCAATGGAAAAGGAGAAGATATTTGCAAATGACATATCGGATGAAGGGTTAGTATCCAAAATCTATAAAGAACTTGCCAAACTCAACACCGAAGAAACAAATACTCCAGTGAAGAAATGAGCAGAAGACATGAATAGACACTTTTCCAAAGAAGACATCCAGATGGCTAACAGACACATGAAAAGATGCTCAATGTCACTCATCATCAGGGAAATATGAATCAAAACCACAGTGAGATATCACCTCGCACTAGTCAGAATGGCTAAAATAAACAACTCACAAAACAACAGCTGTTGGTGAGGATGTGGGAAAGGGGAACACCTTTGCACTGTTGTTTGGAATGCAGACTGGTGCAGCCTCTCTGGAAAACAGTATGGAGTTTCCTCAAAAAAATTAAAAATAGATTTACCCTATGACCCAGCAATTGCGCTACTAGGTATTTATCCAAGGGATATATGCATGCTGTTTCAAAGGGGCACACGCACCCCAATGTTTATAGCAGCACTATCAATAATAACCAAATTATGGAAAGAGCCCAAATGTCCATTGACTGATGAATGATAAAGAAAATGTGGTGTGTGTGTGTGTGTGTGTGTGTGTGTGTGTGTGTGTATACATATGGAATACTACTTGGTTATGTAAAAGAATGAAATCTTGCCATTTGCAACAATATGGATGGAACTAGAGGGTATTATGCTAAGCGAAATTAGTCAGAGAAAGACAGATATCATATGATTTTACTCATATGTGGAATTTGAGAAACTCAACATATGAACATAAGGGAAGGGAAGGAAAATAAGATAAAAACAGGGAGAAGCAAACCATAAAAGACTTAAACACAGAGAACAAACTGAGGGCTGTTGGAGGGGTAGTGGGTGGGAGGATGAGTTAAATGCAGAATGGGCATTAAGGAAGGCACTTTTTGGGATGAGCACTGGGTGTCATATGTAAAAGATGAATCACTGGATTCTACTCCTGAAGCCAAGACTATACTGTATGTTAACTAACTTGAATTCAAAAAAAAAAAAAAAAAAAAGAAATGGGATTTTCCCACAGTTCTAATTATGAAACTATCAAGATCTTTAAAATCCTTCCATGTGGAAATTTCTCATATTCCTAATCTAACAACACATTTTTAAAGAAATCCTTTAAACTAGTGAAATTTAACGCAAATTTCACAAAGAAACACATTGATGAAATTAACAAGGATATATCATACTGCTGAAATTCATAGGAAAAGTTTTAAAATTGTATTACAGCAACCAAACTGTTTTAAATAATCCTAATCAGAGAAATAATAGCCAAATTATGGAAAGAGCCTAAATGTCCATCAAAGGTCTTATTTTTTACAGAATAGAACAGTATATTACACAATATGAAAAATAAAAAAATATTAAAGAAAATGAATCTTTACAACTGATTGAGAGGTTGTTATTTTTATTTATAGAAAAAAGTTCAAATGAGAAAGATTTTTGTGTTTCACTAAGCAATGATATCTTGTCAAGAAGCCTTGATGAGATTATGAAAAATGTTGAAAATCAGCTGTGTAATGAACTGCAGTCAAGCAAATTTTCACATAATGGGTAAAAGTATCCTATGTGAAAATGAATTGTTACTGCTCATATATATGTAGGGTTTGTAAAGAGTAAAAAAAAAAAAAAAAAATAAACCATGAAGAGAATGTTACTTTCAAAACTACTGAGAATAGATCCATGGAGTTTATCAACTAACAAAGGCTTTAAAAATATTTCATGTGAAAACATCAGCTTTCCAACTCTCATTGCTGTAATAGCAGCTATGATGGACCTACAATGTGCGTTTATAGCTGACATTAATAGCTGTAGGGTGTTAGTAATTCAGTACGTATTTTCACTGACATCTGGGATGTTAAAGAAATACTTCAAAATCAATAAATGTTGTTTTCAGTGTTACAAATAAAATTAAGAGGGAACTGTGCAATGGTAATACAGAGAGTTTGTATTAAGAAGTAAGGTGAATTTTCAGAGTGCAGTTTTAATTTTTTATTATTTAAAATAATCAAAGAATTTCTGATTCATTAAAAAAATAAGCGTCACAATTCAAATATCTCAAAATGTTATAACCTATCTTGCAGATATATTTATATATTTGCAAAGTTAAATGGGATCTTTTATAAAATGCTAGAAATTAAGACGAATCTCATAGTGAACAGAATTATTATAGGATTTGCCAACAAACATGTATTATTTAAGTTTATTTTTTGCATCAAACATTTTTACAGCTTTTATCTTTACAGAAGTCAGATAAATGCAAATAAGTTGCTTTCATTTGAATGGCTACTAAACAGAGGACGATTCGATTTTTTAAAAATTTAGTTTAATTTACAAAATTGGATTGGCAAATTAATCCTTTTGAAGCAGATGAAGAACATGTTAGCCAAAATTTTCAGAAAATTTTCATTGAACTGAAATCCAATGTTGGGGCCAAAGCACACTTTAATCAACCTAATTATGAAAGGTTTTGGATGCGGCTAAAACTTCTACGCACTTCTTTGGAAAGAAGCAAATTACTCTAGATTTCCAACAACGTATTTGGGTGAAACAGTCATCAGGGCTGGTGATGCAATTCTGGCAAGTGTCATCACCAACGTGCATGCAAAGCAGAGGAGACATGAGATTCCTTTTAACATACTCTGAACTTCGATAGTATATATATAAAATTCAGAATTTGCACTGAATTTCATTAATAAAGTTTTACTATTATATATATGTAATTTTTGTAATGCAGAAATACATTTACATATTGAAATGACACATCTTGGTTATAGAAATTACATACTGAAACAAACTAGAAACATTCCTAATTGTTAATTTTATCCTGCTACCATCCTCAAAGGTTTACCACTCTGACAACACCATGCCAGAGAAAGATGGTGCAAGCAGCAAATGTGAGCTATCTATATATTTAAAAAGTTTTAATAGTCATATTATAAGAAGCAAAAAGAACTAGGGGAATCTAATATTAATTATATAGTATATTTAACACACTACATCTCCCAATTATTATTTCAACCTATAATTAGTCAATGTAAGTGTTAGGGAGATATTTTACCCTGATTTAGTTGTTAATGTAAGCCTGATTTAAATAAAATTAAATAGCATTAACAATTCAGTTCTTCAGGGGTGCCTGGGTGGCTCAGTCGGTTGTGTCCAACTTTGGATCAGGTCACAATCTCACGATTCGTGGGTTCGAGCCCCATGTCGGGCTCTGGGCTGACGACTCAGAACCTGGAACCTGCTTCAGATTCTGTGTCTCCCTCTCTCTCTGCCCCTGCCCTGCTCACACTCTGTCTTTGTCTCTCAAAAAGTGAATAAATGTTAAAAAATATATTAAAAAAATTCAGTTCTTCAGTGGCATATATTTCAAGGGCTCCATAGCCATTCAAGGCTGTTGGTTACCATATTGGACATCACTGGTCTGTAGTTTTAGTTGTTGCTATTATTCATTTTCTTACCAACAATTAACGACTATTAGTCCACCTAACACCACTTATTATTTTAGTATCCACGCACATCCCTGTTCTTCTATTTCCCTGCCCTTATTATATTAAACTCTTTCTCTTAAGTCCAAATTTACTGTAAGGAAGTACAAGAATCTAAGTACTTCGTTAGGTCTTTTATTGTAGCCAATCATTTTACTATACATCATGTTTCCTTTACAGTTAGGGCATTAGATTGATTCACTTGAATCAATCTAATGCATGATTTTGCATCAATAATGTGTGACTTTGAATTATTCTAATGAGTGGTTTTAGGTTATGTTTTCTACAGATGTCTTTCGGCAATAAAGGAACTTTAGAAAATACTTGTTATATGGTTTAGAAGCGCTGATCTAGATGAATACAGTACTGGTGTACTGGCGGGTGGCAGGAAGAACAAGACATGTTTTATTGGGTTTTAATGAGAGAATTGCACCAATTGATTTCTAGACTTGTTAAACTACTACATCAGCGCAACTCTGAACACAGCAAAACCTTACAGCTATTCCACTGACATTCTTTATTCGATTCTTCTAGATCTCTCTCCTCTTGTCATCATTTCCATCCATCTCACATTTTTTATAAGGACATCACCTACATGTGTATTTTAATTAAGTGGTCTAAAACATGGAGCGGGAAAACGTCAAGTACTGAGAAAAAGCATATGAAAACAGATTAACGGTATGATTGATAATGCAAAACTATATTCTGGTACTTACCATGTCTGAGTTACTGTGCTAAGGGCTTGGCATATATTAGTTGACATAGCTTGAAGCACTCTTGGAAGAAACTACAATTGTTTCCCTCATTTTGCAACTGAGGAATTTGATATTTACCTCAGGTCAGATGAGTAGTAAATAGCTAAGTTGAAGATCGCACTCACCTTCAATTACCCAAATCTTTAATCTAAGCACTGATACACCACTTTACAAGGAAATAGAAATGGGCTTTTACCAGATGGGTGGATGTTCCACACTAACACACCTGTGGAGGGTGGAAGGGAAGATTATTACAACTGCGTGTTGTGTAGTTTCTACTTGAGCCCTTTGTTTTTAATCTAATAAACCATTGCTGGCAGCACTCAAATGAACAACATAGATGCATTTATGTAACAGTGCCCCACGACCAAAAGATTATGTGTTGTTTCACTATCTGGTTGTACAATATTAGGTTGTGTAGTCATACAGCTGTTGCTAAATAGAGACTCCCGAGAACTGTCCAAGTTAATATTGGCTCCAATCATTCTACTGCCTTGTGAAGTATTAGAGCATGACAGGGCTGTCGTTATGTCTCAAAGGCAAAGGACCTCACTATTTTCAGATCACACACACACAAGTTACACTGGTCCTACATAACTTGCCATTCCGGTATCCATTTGCCGTTACTTTGCTCTTAGTACATGGAGACATTTGCCTGTTAGGCTTTACAACTTACTCATATATTTCTAAGTTTTTTGTTTTTTGCTTTTTTTTCCTCTTTAGATCACCTGAGTCAGCTTGCACTGGCAGAAGTAAAGATGTTAGCAGTATTAATTTACTTAAAATGTTTTCTTTACATTAGTAGACACTCATGTTTTTGAAGGAACTAATTTTTCTAGGCTACTTTGTTGTTGTTTCTATTTTGAAAGATAGGCATTATATTCTTACTCTGAAGGATTTTTCTATGAACTTCTTTGATGGAAATTTTAGGGTACATTTTACTCATCATCACTGTGCCACACGTGGAGTACTGATGGTTAGGAAGTGGCTGAAATAGATGGTTTTAAAGTGGGGAGGGAGAAATAATATTAACAGTTTTAAAACTTTAAAATATTTTCAATTATATCTATTAAACATACTGAGAACATATTCAAGTAGTAAACAGATAAACTTTGTTTACTGACATTTTATGCAAAAAAAGTTAACCTCAGTCTTCCTATTTGTAAGAAAGAAATGATTATTAAAATAGGAATTTCTCAGCATTGCAATGAAAGATCAAAAGAAATAATATAGGAAATCTAGTTTATATGTGACATTTGCATACCTTTTTGTTTCATAAATATTTTTGATGATTGGTACAATTAGCATGAGTTCTTTTTAAAGACTAGACTATTTTTGATAAAATTCATCCAAGCAAACATAAATCCCCCTATAAACTTACTGCTATTAGTTTAGAGTTTTTTCTATCCATGAAGACATTTTCACCTAGTCTTCAAACCAACAAAAAAGAGACACTCTGCAAAAGCAAGAAATACTTGTGCAGGGTTAGAAAATATATTGTCAGTTGTGCTAAAATCTTACTCAGAATTATGTAAAGTTATTGTTTTCTAATTATTTCTCTGATAGTGGTTTTAACATCAGCTCCTTACTCAAAGACATTATGTAAAGTTTGTAAACTAGATGAGTCATAACAATGTATTATGGTAAGGAACAAAATTATTTAATTGAAATAGTGATGTGTATTAGTCAGCTCTTGCTGCAATAATGCTGTATAACAAACCACTTAATTTAAAGATACTAATGAGTCATGGAGTGACAACATTGTGGCTGATTTAAGCTGTATTCCAGAAACTAGGCTTCAGGATCCCAACTCCAGACTAGAGACTGTGTCCAAGTCTGTTGCTCATGATGCTCAATCTTCTGGCTCCAACATGTACCCAATGCATGTGGCTAAATCCATGTATCTTCTTCTGTGATCCAGCTTGAAATATAGTGGCTTGCTAATGGCTTTTTCTTCTCATGGTTCATCACCAGGATTAAGGAAGGCAAGCCAAACTCCACAACCACATTGCAAGCCTCTACTTATATATCTTCCACTAACATTCCATTGGCCAAAGGAATTTTATGCTGAAGTCCAATGTCAAGATAAAGGCAAGTATACTTTGCCCATAAGAAGCTATACCATGGCCATAGTTGAATAATTATATCATAGAAAAGTGAAGAATTGAAAACCCTCTGTCATCTGAGATAAATATCATCTAAGGTAAGGTTAAGAGATCTGTTGAATGAGATATACACAGAAGGATACAAGCAAATGATTTTTTCCCCTCACTTTAGGTCTTATGATTTCCAAATGTAGAAACCTTTTTTCCTGGCTCTGGGTGAAATATCAAATATATCCCATATTAATTTTGGTCAACAATAGATACTAACACAGGAAACTAACCCTTTATATAATTGAAATCTTTCTCCTTCCCTCGTAGGGAAACCCTAACTTAGAAGTCTGCAATACAAGGAAGAGTTGATATTTGACATTTTCTCTCTTTCTTGTCCATTTTCTCTTACTTGCTCTCTTCTTTCTTTCTTTCTTCCTTTTTTTCTTTCTTTCTGTGGAGTTGGGAGCTCTTTCAGGATTGAAAGAAGTTGTAGAGAAAAAGCCAGAAAACATCTTAAAATAACCCGTGCAGTAGTAATGTGGCATCAGATTCTTTTGTGAGGCAAATGCAGATTTTCTTGCTCCTCTTATTGTGAAGATCTTAGTGGATTTTTTAAAGAGTTGTTTCCTTGTGACTTTCTTTATATTTCCTTGGATCCAGCTGCCAACAGCCCCCTCTTTGATAGATATTTTAGGTTGGTTGATTCAACAATTCACTGCCCTGCTTTCTAGAATGCAAAGACTTAAAAAAAAAAAAAACTAGCTAAAACTACTTTGGCTCAGCTGTCTTGCTTCTTATGCTCTGGATATGATTCAGGTTCCAGCAATCAGAAGTGTCATACAAAAAATGAATAGAATGGTGGGTCTAATGACATCCATTTTAATAATACAGCTTCCGACAGAGGCTACTGAACAGGATTTTCTGATATAAGGTGACATATGTGTTCCTCAAATTCTTTGTGTTATGCTACATTATCGAAGTAAGGGCAACTACACAGAGACAGGAGAAAGTTACACATTAAGCCCTTCCAAGAATACCTGGCAAACTGAGCCCAGGAGAAAGAAGGTGAAGGTGAATGGTATGTTCAGGGACAGAGCGCCACCTATTGGTGTTTGCTGCACTAGACTGTATTCATGTACTTGGCCTTCAGATATTATTTGCTATGGAAGACTAACAAACTGGGAAAAATTCTTATAAACCAATGCAATTTTTATACATACTTTTCTTATTACCTAATTTAACACTCATATGTAAGCTAATTCGTGTAATGGAAACAACACATTGTAGCAGAGGGTACATTGCGGCAGCTTCCCAATTTGACAGGCAGCCACCTGATCTTGGCTACAGTAGCAGTTGGTGGTCTAATTCTTTGAGGTGGCTTTTGGCTCACTCCTAACAGATCAGACTCAGTTCTCATCATCCCTTCCAAAAATTTTCTAAGCCACTTAACACCCTGCAATAAATCCCTTTTTGTTTAAATAGCTTAGAATGGATTCTTCCTTCTTGTTCTAAATACAGACTGATGGAGTAAATATTACCTGGAGATGTTGAGGGTCAGAGAGTCTCAAGAAAATCGAAGGTGAAATAACTAAACTGATGTGGCAGGGCTTTAAAATAGTGGAATATCCTTCTAGATTCTAGAATTTAAGATCAGAGTGATGCAATGGTAGTTTAAGGTACATAGCTGTGAACGATTTACTTATATTTCTGGCTGGAATCACCTAGAATGAAGAGCTTGTTAAGTAAGACTGTGTGATGGGCTGGATATATTTAGCGTCTTTAGAGGACTGACAGAAAAAAATTATAAGCTTAAAGCTTTAAAATGTCTGCTCATTGAATGCCAGAAGATAAGAGATCTTCTATGCGCCCCCAATAGAATCTTATCCTTGAAGTCATAGTGTTAACACCAAAAACCAGAAACAGAGTCTAATTCTCTGGGTTGCTGAATTCCAGAGTAAGTTGAATTCATAGCCTCCCTAAATATCTATTTAAATTTAATGTGTCTATTGAATAAGAGTATGACTGTAAGAATTGAAATGGGTAACTTTGGTAGATTCAGATATTTCTTAGTACCTGCAGCCTAAATTCCAGAGAGCCTTTCTTGCTCGCAGACACAACCCCTCCCTGTCTGATGTCTACAAATAGATCTTACACAGTTTGTTCTTTCATGTGTCTTTTTATTCAAAGCAATATTTTTGGAGAATCATCTATATTGTTGCATGTGTTATTAATTTGCCCCCTTTATTGCTGAAGGATGCTCTATTAAATGAACATACTGCAATTTGTGTATCCATTCTTCTGTTGACAATTATTTGGGGTTATTTTCAATTTGAATCAACATGAATCAAGCTGTTGTGAACAGCAGCTTTGAGGTCTTCTTCTGATACATGCTTTCATTTCTGTTGCATAAATATCTAGGAGTGAAACTGCTTGTTCAAATAATAGATGTTTCACTGCCAAAGAGTTTTGCGAAGTGTTTGTATGGCGTATAGTGGTTTAAGAGTCTGGTTGCTCCAAGTTCTTGCCAACAGTTGGTGTGGTCAGACTTTTTAATTTTAGCCGTTTTGGAATTTGAAGTACCATCTCCTTGCGGTTTTAACTGATTTCTAATGATGTTCAGCATATTTCAAATTCTTACTGGCTATTTTTATATACTCCTTTTTGAAATGTCCATCCAAGGTTTTTCCCATTTATTTTAATTGGATTTGTCTCTTTATTAGTGAGTTGCAAGGGTTCTTTATATACTCTGGAGTTTTACTACAATGATTCGTGATTTTTGTGGCCTGTAAGAAAACTGTTACAGTTTACAAAATGAAAGTCACAGAATTTTCTCTCATGTTTATTTACAGAGCTTTATATTTAAGGATTACTTATATTATTGGTTTTTAATGATGGTTTACTGTTAAAAATTTGACACTTGCCTTCCTTTGGTTCATTTATCCTTGCATATCTTCCTCCATTCCTTTTTAAAAATGTTTATTTATTTATTTTTGAGAGAGAGAGCATGCACACAAAAGTGGGGGAGGGACAGAGAGAGAGAGGGAGAGCAAGAATCCCAAGCAGGCTGTGTATGGGCTCTATCCCGCAAACCAGATAAGTTGGGAGGAATCACAATGTATCTCTTGCATCTCATGCAATCCCATGACCCTGGGATCCTGACCTGAGCTGAAATCAGGAGTCCGCTACTCAACTGATTGAGCCACCCAAGTGCCCCATTTTTTTTTTTTAAGTTTGTTTTCTTCCTACATTCTTTTACTATCAAGCTTTTTAAATCCACCACCCTCCTCTAATTTTGTATAAGTGAATACATAGAATTTTCTTTTGCAGGTATGCAGAATTTATAAATTCCTCTTTTTGTGTGTTTCATTTGGTGTCTAATTAATCAAGGTCATTTAAAAACTTGCTCTTGGGTCGTTGGGGGGCTCAGTCAGTGGTTGAGCGTCAGACTATTAATTTCAGCTCAGGTCATGATCCTGGGGTCATGGGACTGAGCCCCAAATTAGGTTCCGGGCTGAGCATGGAGCTTGCTTGGAATTTTCCTTTTGCCCTTCTTCTCCCCTGCTCATACTCTCTTTCTGTCTTAAAAAAAAAGGGGGGGGGGGGAATCTTTCTCTCTATCATTTTCTTGACATCATAACATTTTCTTCCTTATCTATATACCTGCCATGAATTTATTTTCTGATTGCTCATTCTCTATCCCAACCTCCAACACCGTAATCCAGTAATATTTTGAGTTTATGTATGTGCTCTTTTGAATATTTTTTGTTTATTGCATATAGATAGTAGTCAATTCAGTAAGTTATTTCCTCACTCTTACATACTATTTATGCATTAGTATCCTCTTGGATTTACTTTTGCCCTTATATGGCTATTTCCTCCATGTATAATTTCAAGTAGTTTCTTTCATTTTAAAGCTTTTGAGACTTTGTGTATTAGAAAACATTTTTATTTTGTGTTTCTTTAAATGAGAATTTCCTAGTATAAAATTATAGCATTAATTTATTTGAGTTGTCTCCAGTAAACTGAAAATAATGTAACTCTGGTTTCTTGCCTACAGTGTCAATAATTTGCTATGTCAATCTGATGCTTACTTTAAGGCACATCCACTCTCTCTACAAACTTGGAGAATTGTCATATTATTTTACATATTTTTGAATTCCACTATAATTTATCTAGATTTGAGTGTGTATGAGTCTTTTTGAAGCTTTAATCTTTCTTGAATTCTTAGAAATTATCACTTTTTATTATTTAAAAGATTTTATCTTTTATGTTTTTCTTCTTATACTTCGACCATTTATATCCTTAACCTTTTTTTTACATAATTTATCTTTATCCATTTCTGATATTTTATAGGAGAATTTCTTGACCTGATCTTCTAATGTAGTAACTTTCTTTTTCTGCTATTAAATTCATATTTGATATTTTTATTTCAGCTATTATGCATTTTATATATCCCTTTCTATAAAGATCTGACCTTGATTCATGTTACTATAACTTTTCTGATCTCTTTGAGGATATTTATTTTGCTTATTTTAAATTCATATTCTTACTGGTTCATTGATTTTCTTCATCTTTTATTTTTAACCTGTTTGTTGTCTTTCTTCTGTACAGATTTTATTCTTCAGAGATCTCACTAGTTTTTCTGGTTAAATTATATTTCTTTGAGGAAAAGAGCAAAGATGAGTTAAAATTTGATCTCTGGTTGGTACACCTCTGTGTAAGTTTAGAGTTGAAGATGGTGAATGAGGAAAGTATATTAGGGTGGTGAGTAAATAACTTACTGAATGAAAGATGCTCCATGTTACCACTGTCTCTACTGTAATTTCCTCATCACTCTTCTCTGAAACTCCTCTGTAAGACTTTTCCCCCAGGGTTTTAATGTCACAGATTGTAGAGTCTGGAGAAGGCTGTGTGGGGCATATCAAAGGCTACTGGGTCTGCCTGTACCATTTAATCCATTTTCCATCCCAACAAATCTTGATTGCAATCTTGATATTAGGCCACTGTATCAAGTCAGAGTTCTCCGGAGAAACAGAATGAATAGGATATACCCCTGTAACTCTGCCTCTATCTAATCAATGCCTTTTGTAACCACTGGAAATATAGTCATTAGTATCTTTAAATTTAACAAGAATGAGAACCAATTCCAGAATTCACACAACCAATTAAGAAAACTCATCCTCAAGATTCTGTTCTTCTAGAAACACCACTCTTAATATCAAGTTCTGTATCAGTCAGTGTTCTCCAGAGATACAGAATCAGTAGGAGTTAATGCACACATGCACAGAGACACAGACACAGACACTGAAACAAACACAGAGGGAGAGAGGACTGGCTCACATAATTGTGGGGTTGTGAGGTGGTGGGGGCTGGCAAAGCCAACATGTAGGGGCATTCCAGCAGGCTGGAAACTCAGGCAGGAGCGGCTACTATGCATTGAGGAAATATCTCTTCTCAAGGAAACCTCAATTTTTCCTTTTAAGGCTTTTGACTGTTTGGGTAGGATTTTTTCACGTTATTGAGGATAATCTTTACTAATGTTGACTGATTATAGATGCTAATCACATCTACGAAATGCCTTCACAGCTCCTCGACATGCCTAAAGAGAGGCTTAGACCTTTGGAAACTCTAAAGTAACAGATTAGTGTTTGATTACATGATTGGGTGCTGTTAGCTTAGCCAAGTTGACACATAAAATTAACCATCATACTCACCTGCACATTTTAAAAGAAGACAGTGAATTACCTAGCAAATATAGGGAAAAGACAACTAAAAGTTCCACCCAAGTATTCTTTATCTGGAACAAATAACCAGCTTTTCTGTGCTGCCCATTTTTACACACACTGAAAAACATTTTATTCTTTGATCTATCAATGTCTTCTTATTTATATGGTATATTTAGGACTGATTTGGGGGAAGGAGCCAAAAGCCTACATCAGTTTTCCATAATCTCTAAAAATAAAGATTCAAAAGGAATTTAGATGCAAGAGATATGTTGTGATTCCTCCCAACTTATCTGGAGTAGATAGCATATTACCTATCTCTTTGTAATGGTGCTATTCTCAAGACACTTTATTTTTGGCAGAGAATAGAGAGATAGTGACCTATTAGGAGAGTCTCTTGTTACCATACTGTGTCATAGAATGTCTTCATTCACAGCGATTGTTCTCTTGTGTAGATATAAGTAGGCATAGAGAACTTTTTGTTTTGGGGGTAAACTTGCATAGTTAAAAATTCAGGATCACTGATATACTGATTGGTGCTCTTAATCCTAGAAGAGCTTCCAAAATAACACCAAAACATCACTGAAAGGACTGATGTTGGCAGTAAAATAAATATACGTGAACTATTGTGATCTATATTTTTTCATGAGGTTCATCTCCAATCTATTTGGCAGTCCTGTCAGGTGTTCTGAAGCCTTCTAAAATGATTTTAGGACAGTTACATAAAATTGGAGCTCCTTGGCATGCCTAGAGAGAGGCTTAGACCTTTGGAAATCTAAAGTAACAGTCCTCAAGCATTAATGTTTACCTATGACTGTTACTTGCTTGTAGGCAATTCTGAAGGGGATGGTCTATGTTAAAATACACTTTGAATTTGATACTCTATTATTACTAGGCTTTCTTTGTGATCTTTCAGATGGAAGCCCTGTCTGGAGTCAGAAGGAATCTTCACAGCAAATTCAGTTTACTAAATCAAGATTTGACCCTACCATAGTTGTAAAATTTCTAGAGACCTTGAAATACTTAACACGGTTCAGTAAATGACATGAATCACTAGCCTCTCAAATCCTTTCACCATCTTTTATGTATTAAGAAATCCTTTCCACTTCTTACCACTCTAGCCTTAACTCAACAGATCACAATTATTCAGTCCAAAATGTCAGCAGTGTCAGTATTGATGAACTCTGTTTAAAGTTATATTTATAAATGGAAATAACTCTACTTATTCTCAAACTAAAATGTAATCTAAAGTATAATACATTACAAAATTGTGCTTTAATAAATATATTTTAACAAAATATCATAATTAAATTCAACTGTTTAGACTTAAATACTATGTTCTTCCACAAGAAAAACTTTAAGTGTTATAAATAGTAAATTTGAAACAAAGAAGCAATTATTTGTATAGATGGGGACCAATAGTGGTAGAAAATTGTTATGATGTGTTAAGCTCACAAGTAGAAAATGCAGCTTTTATTATGGAATCTAACATTCCTGAATATTAACAAATAAAAATTTGAAGCAAATAGCATGTAATTTATATCTTTCTAATTGTTTTAAGCATTAGCTAATCTTTTTCTACAAAACAAAGTAATGTCAATAAATTTTGAGTCCAAGAGAACTGTATACTTCTTTCTTTAAATGATTAGGTGTTTATTTTTTTTATTAAGAAGTAACAAAGCACACTTGAGTTGTACCTTCCTCACCCTTTGGTATGTTATAAAAATAAAATTGGGTGGGAAGCATTATTTCGAAACTTTCAAAACTTTGAGGAAGACTACTGCCAATCACATTATTCAGGTATCATGACCATTAATATTTTGGTGTGTATCTTTGTTATTTTCCTTGTTATATAAACACATTATATTTATATCCATATCTATCTGCATGTTGAGCTATCTGTAGTATCTAGATATATTGACCTATACTATAGTTAAAACCTCTTTCTATATATAACATAATAAAATGTATAACATTAGAATATCTTTTTTATTCATATTTTGAGCATATTCCTATAACCTTACATCTTCTTCAATAACATGATTTTAATGAGTATATCTTGTGGAGATATCATAACGAATTTAAAGAGTTCCTTTTTATTACATATTAGATCTTTTATCACATATTTCATTTTCTCTTCTTACATAGTGATATAATTCTGTATTGTTTGGGTCTGCCTCAGATAATGTGTAGCATTTAGTAGTTAGATCAATCTGAGAGCTTTTCTTTTTAAATGAGGACATATTTACATTTATTGCTATGACTGTTGTTGCTCTTCTGTTATTTTTTTTCTAGTATTTGACTTTTTATTTTCTTGCATTTCTTCTCTGACTATACGTATTAACTTTCTTTTCTACTCTACCCTTTCATAATTTGTAAGATATTCTACTAGTGACTATATTATGCTATTTACAAACATCTTAATTAAATTATTTTCCTAGGGGTGCCTGAGTGGCTCAGTTGGTTAAGCCTCCGACTTTAGCTCAGGTCATGATCTCATCGTTTGTGGGTTCAAGCCCTGCATCGGGCTCTGTGCTGACAGCTCAGAGCCTGGAGCCTGCTTCAGATTCTGTGTTTCCCTCTCTCTCTGCCCCTCCCCACTCTCAAAAATAAATCAAAAAGAATTAAAAAATACAAAATAAATTATTTTTCTAATTTTTCACTTAAAAAATTAAGCCATATATTACTTTCCTTTCTAGCTTATTTCTAGAAAGTGAAATTACATAAATCTCAGACATTAGCCAAACTCACACAAGGACATTTTGAAAAAATCAAATTAATAGATGGATTTTCCCAGAATGCTTATATTAGAATGTAGGAAATAGACTCTTTTACCTGAAAATTCCATATTGAAAATCTTTCCTTTATGTAATAATGTGGTTCCCTTAAATGTTCAAAGAATTTTAGTAACTATATTATGTATGTTTATAAAATTTTTTTATATATAGCCCAGTGTCCTAAAATATATCACTGGAGAATTAGGAACACAAAATATGAAATGTTTATGTTTTTGTATAGTGGTCTTGAAGAATCACTTTATTTTTACTGTTTTTTTAAAGTTTATTTTATTTACTTGAGAGAGAGAGAACATGGGAGGGACAAGGAGAGAGGGAGAGACAGAGAGAGAG
Source organism: Panthera leo (assembly GCF_018350215.1). Taxonomy (NCBI): domain Eukaryota; kingdom Metazoa; phylum Chordata; class Mammalia; order Carnivora; family Felidae; genus Panthera; species Panthera leo. Next base: position 95,569,291 of record NC_056684.1, read on the forward strand.
AGAGAGAGAGAGAGAGAGAGAGAGAGAATGAATCCCAAGCAGGCTTCATGCTGTCAGTGTGGAGCCTGACATGGGACTCAAACTCAGGTACTGTGAGATCATGACCTGAGCCGAAATCAAGAGTAGTATGCTCAACAGACTGAGCCACCCAGGCACCCCTGATATCTATATTGTTTATATATAATTTCTGTTTTCCACTTTCTACTCTCAAATTCCTATAAATTTGACAATGATGAAAGACACTCAATGTTAAAGTTATTATTCTTTCATTTCTGTCATGTTAGCAAATACATCCCTTTTGGTGGGAAGAAACCTTTGCTTTGATCTTTCATTTCAAATAAGGGACTACTTTTTGACTCAAATGATCTTTTGAGACATGTTATTTTCCTCTGTCTTAATATATGCAATTAAATTCTGATAATGGTGATAATAATAAAATATTATTAAACTATTTTTAAGTAATAAAGTCACCTTTAGAGTGTTTGAATGCAAAACTGTATTAGAACAATAACTCAATTGGGAATAGTCAGAATTTTCCTTAAGAATAAGAAGTTAAGGGACTGGGGGGAATGGGCAAAATAGGTGAAGAGGACTAAGAGGTACAAACTTCCTGTTATAAAATAAATAAGTCATGGAGACAAAAAGTACAGTATAGGAAATATAGTCAATAATATTATAATAACATTGAACGGTGAAAGATGGTGACTACACTTGTGGTGAGCACCAAGTAACGTATAGAATTGTAGAATCGCTATGTTGTGCACATGAAACTAATAAAAGATTGTATGTAAAAAAATAATCCATACATTAAAAATAAATAAAAAAATAAAGTAATAATTGGAGAAAGAAAAAGGAATATGAAGTTAAACATTTACAAAATTATGGAAAATATTCTGATTACCTATTTCCATAATAAAGGGAAGTTAAATACTCTTGCATTGTGAATAACTAATTAAAATGAGTTATTTAAGAAAGAAGCCATAGTATACATTCATCATAAGTTTAGTTTATATGTTATATTCTTTGTTTTGTTACTGTTGTTAAGCAGCTCTATGGTTTTTCACATTTATTTCCAAAATGATCATAAACCAACTGTCCCTAATGAATAAACAGCTGCATACATCATATTACTATGAATATAAAGAAGTGAGAACAAATATTCCATGAACATTAAAATTCTGGGTGATTTTTAAAATTTGCATAGGAAAGTAAACAATAGCATTACAGCTTGGTGGGTGTTTTCTTAAAGTGGGTCTTTAAACTCCTAAAGCATACTCCCTTGCTAAGAAATAAAAACTTATCTGAATGCCAGGAAGGCACTTGCTCTTTAACCATACTAAATACTATTTTTATATGTTCTCTGTGTTTTTTGTTTGTTTTGTTTTAAGTAGGCTTCATGCCCAGCACAGAGCCCCAAATCGGGGCTTGAACTCAAGATCCTGAGATCCGGACTTGAGATCAAGTGTCAGAAGCTTAAGCAACTCAGCCACCCAAGAGCCCCTGCTCTGAATGTTTTAAGGGTTGTGGGGTTGCTCTGCTCTGAGTATCATTTTTTTAATGCTTATCAATTTATTTTTGAGAAAGAGAAACAGAGAGAGGCAGAAGAGAGGGAGAGAGAGAATCAAGCAGGCTCCACACTGTCAGTGCAGAGACTGAATGGCACTCCATCTGATGAATCATGAGATCCTAACCTGAGCTGAAATCGGTGTCTTAAAGGACTGAGCCACCCACGTGCCTATCTGCTGTGAGTATCTTAATAAGACTTACTTAAAGCAAGACATTCACCTCCTTATCTGCTGATATCATGAGAATTTCATCTTCTTAAGTGCTGGAAGATAATGGATGTCCAGAAAAATAACTCTAGATAGCTGTTGAGAGTAGGCATACAGTACTGAAGCCAGCCAGGGGGGCACATGCAGGGCACATGAGCTCAAGGTCACAACGGTTGTCAAGATGTAAGGGTCTGGTCCTACAAAAATGCGGAAGGTCTGAGTGGCAACATCCAAGCTGCCATGCTCTAGAGCCTGAGGGTGAGTTAGTATTCATAAATGCACAGGCCCTCCTATAGCATAATCTTTGCTTCACTTCAGGGAGCTCTTTGGTTCTTGGGTAAAGTCTATTATAGTTATTCTTTGTAATACCTGCCTCTTTACGTAAAACTGTTTCTTATTCCCCAAACGTGGCTCTCTACGTCTTACACAGTTTTCTCCACCCTTGACTGAGTAAATACAAACTATTTACTCGTAAGGGTTCTCAAGTGAAAAGTAGAAAGTCATCTAGTCAAATAATAAACTTCTTTATTGAGAGGAAATTTGCTAGTCTATTGCATATAGTCTCTTTGGGTGATTTTGAACCGGACATACCAATGTTTCTTACATATTTCCCCTACTTTAAATTCACAGAGACATTATAAGAATTCAAGAGCTTACTGTAATGACTTTTGCAAGCTACTGCAATGGCTTTCTTACTGGTCTCTCTGCCATTATTTTCTCCTACCCTCAATTTATTCCACACAGTGATTGTGTTACACATTTTCTAAAGCTGAAACGCTCAGTTTTTCAACAAGGAAACCTAAACTTCTTGGCTGGCATTCAAGAATCTAGATGGTTTGTCACCATGCTGTTGTTCATGGCTTGCTTTCTACTGTTCTACTTAGTACACTATAAATCCCAGATGAGGGTGAGTTTGGTTACACTGAACGTGCCCTTAATTTCCCTGGCATTGTCCTTGTACTTATGCTGTTCTCTCTACTATAATACTTCACTATTAATCCTCATGCTTTCTACTTTTGAAATCTTTTAAAATTTTAAAACACAGCCCAAATAATTAATTCTCCTTTAAACTTCCCAGGATAATTTTCAGTCACTACTCAAGTTTCTCATTTTGGGGCTTCCCACAGGATATTTCATTCTTCCTTTATTGAAATGTTTTATTATTATATCTAAACTCCCTTACTAGATGTTACTTTGTGGAGCTGATCTTGAATCTTATTTTTATTATTATTATAATTTTAAATGTTTATTTATTTTGAGAGAGAGGAAGAGAGAGAGCAAGAGAGGGAGCACAAGCAGGGAAAGGGCAGAGAGAGTGAGAGAGAATCCCAAGCAGGCTCCATATTGTCAGTACAGAGCCCTAGGCAGTGCTCCAACTCAGGAACCCTAGATCATAACTTGAGAAAAAATCAAGTTAACCGACTGAGCCACCCAGGCACCCCATGAATCTTACTTTTAATTCTCATCACGCTAATTAGCAAAACACCTGGCACATAGTAGGTCTTTAATAGATATTTAACTTCATTGAAGATTATGATGATATATATGTGTATTAAATATTAAATTAAAATAAATATAATTAATTACATTTTAAGTAAAGTGTTATTTCATAAGAGCAAGTATTCTTTCATAGCTAAAATGTAAAGTTGTTTCCACTTCAGAAAAACACAAAGGGCACTATTATTAAGAAAGATAAATATAGTATAAATCAACCTAGGAAACAAAAGAATTATATTTTGATTTAATAACATACTGAATATGCACCATAAACATATGCTATTATTTGATAATTATATCTTATTTAAACTTAATCTAATGAAAATTACATGATATCCCTTATTTCAAAACAGTAAGATATTAGAATTGAGTTTTAGAATTATGTCTAAAATTATGTTATAGTGTTTAATAGTTTGAAATAGTAAGAAGTGCTCTCCGCTTGGAGATTTCTTTCAATATTTTTCTCTAAAATGCTTGAGTTAACCCAATAACTATCTCTTCTTTTCTGTACTAGCATTATTTAAGGTTATACGATTTTTGTTTTGTTCGTGTTCAAGCTCCATCACTAAAACATGAGCTTAAAGTTCTTAATTCTGCTTCTATTCTTTGGTGCACTGTGCATGTATGAATGTATTCATGTCAACTGATTTTTTTTTAGAAGGCATGATAATGTAATTTTTGGTCAAGAAATTTTATATCAGAACAAATATCAACTATGAGAGTACATGGAAACAAAAAATTATATATTAACATTTTTGTGGAGCTCCATGAAGAGAGGAACAAAGTGATACTAAAGACACTTCTGAGTGAAAAATAGACTTCAGAATGACTGGCTCAGAAGGCAGTGACATCATCAAGATGGTGGGAGGCATAGTTCTTTCTTGAATTGACTCCCCTATAGGTGGAGAACAAGGAACGACTATTCATGGACAACACTGAGAGAATCCTAGAACATGGGGGTGAGACTACATTAGAAAGGTAAGAGCAGTGGCCACACCTGACCACATTGCCCCTCCCCCATGCTGAGTTTGTCTCTGAGCTTATAGGTATGCCAGTGGGAAAAGAGAGCCAAGGGTACACTTCCAGCTTTCCCACTCTCATCCTCAGGAATCACTGAGGAATCTCTGGGGCTTGACCAGTAGGAATCTGATTGTGTCTGAGAAAGGGGAAGGAGGTTGCTATAACCAGCACTCAGATCTTGTCAGAATTACTGGCTCCATAGAGGATATAGTTGTATCAAAACAGGCAGTGTTAAAATATTTTGAAGCCTGGCCCACAGGTTAAATTCTGGTTTTTCCACTTACTGGAAGTATGTTCTTTGGCAAGTTACTTAGTATCTCTGTTTCCTCAGTTTCCTTGTTGGTAAAGCATAATAATAGAAGCTACTGCATCGGGTTATGGTTTTAAAATACTTATTTTATGTTAGTTAAACATTGAGAACTTATCCCTTCCATATAAATGACAGTTGTAAAAATGTCAGAAGCACTTCAAATATCCAGGATCACTAATAATATGTAACACTTTTTGTAGAACTTACTCTATGCCAGGCACTTGACGTATTTAATCCATTCAGTTACTTCCTGGGTTTCAACAGGAATGTAATGGCATATTTGAAACAGATAATGTAAGGATAGTTGAATCTACCTCATGGAAGGGTATTGATACTGCAGGACTAGCATAGTAGGAGATCTTTACCAGCTCCAGGCCAGAAGGGGCAAATCGAGTTAACTGGACCTAGTACATGTCACTATATGAAGAGTGTTGCCAACCAGAAGCTGTGGTCTTTGATAGGTGGCTACAGCCAGTCTATAGTAACCTGGAAAGAAGAGAGGAGAATAAATGCCCCCATATCACACCCCATCAGCTCCATCTCTGGTCTAAGGTAGAAGGCAAGAGAGCTCAATGATTTGGTTCATATGAATAGGACTCTGTAAGCACAGAGTGGGCTAGGGATAAGTGAAGAGGGGAATCTAGTGGGCAAACATAAGATATACAGCACAATACTTTATGGAATAGGAGTTATTGTTATACTCGGGTATAGATGAAAACACTGAGACTCAGAAAGTTTGCATAATTTCTAGTACCAAATCGCTAAACAAAAGGTACAAAGTTAGAACCCAGACAATCTAGCTCCTGAGACAATGGTCTTAAACAATATGCCCTGTTGCATAGTGGGTGTCTACTGGAGTTTACACTCAGCAAAAGCAGAAATCAAATGACTCATCTTTCAGAGAAAAGTTATCTTAGAAACAGGGGAAGTCATGAGAATGATATTGCTGCTATAATTTATTTTAACTAATAAAGGATAATTGAGGAAGTAGAAGTGTTAGCAACTTGGAAAAAGTGGACCTTTTGGAGTTCATAAAAATCATTAATGGGATATACAGTAGAGTTGGGTATTTTATATTTGAGTGAGACATTTATAAGTGCTAAACAGGAAAACAACATCATGTTTACCTTTGGATGTATGTAGTACAAGAAGAAAACAGATGGGAAAGTTATGTGGTTTAGGGCCAGCCACATTACATTGTTTAAGAATAAGTTCTCATTTTCCTTTCAACTTCTCTGTTAAGAACTGGTAGTCTGAAACTAATCATGATAACAGGGAAATTAATCCCAAGACATTTGATTGTTCAAGAGCATTGAAAAATATCAAAGCAGCTTAAGTCACTAGCTCTAGTTAAATTAACCTTGTAAGGACATTTCCGCAGTCTTAACCCTTTTCTAGTTCCATTCTAGACACTCTTGTTCAATGTCCTGATGCCCCATATTCAACCTGTAAAAATAGTTCATTCTGCATTCCCAAACTTGCTCTGACTTTTCCATTTTTTTTTTTTAACCTCAGTCTCTTAATTCACTTGATTCTCCTAGTCATATGTTCCTGAAGCTTCATAGTCAACTCTCTTTCCCATTTGATGAGGCTCTACACCCAATCATTTTTTTTCAGAAGCTGCTTGGTCAGCATTCCACTGTTTCTTAAATCTCTTACATTCTTTGCAATACCACTCAATTAGCTCCAGTCTTACATGACATTAATGCAAGAACCATTATAGTGAGTGTATACAAGGCTGAGTAACATTCTGGTTATGCTATGAATGATCTCATGATTTAGTCAGTCTCCCTCCTGGACTACTGTGCCATACCCTTCTTCATACCAGTATAATTTATCCCAAAGACTGCCAACAGTTACAGTCCCTAAATATAGAGCTGATCATATCACATCCCAATAATCTTCACATGTGCCTTTCCTGAATGACCAAAATTTCATTATGGATGAATAAAATAGTATAGAAGTTGTTCTAAAGTTTCTTATTTTCCTAACTGGAAGTGCTGTGGAGTGGGTGGGGAGCAAAGAAAAATGCAAGTACCTTCTCTTGGAGGAAAATCTCTGGGCTGTTTGATTATCCTATATTGATAACTCAAAAGAAAAGTGAAGCTCTAAGAAACTCTTCATAAGGTTAACCTTTGGTTTATGAATTTGGAAAAACATGTCTTTTTGTAATTATTGTAAGGCACTATGATTCTAAAAGTTTTACAGTAGAAAATGGGATATAACCTTAAAAAATTAGTTATGCAACTATTTAATAGGAGATTTTTATGCTCACTTGTCTTCTAAGAATACCGCATAAAACAGAGAGAAAATAAAATAGCAAATTGCCGTACTATGGGCTAAACTATAAAAGGAATAAAGACTTTAGTAGTTTTTTTGCCTTGCATTACTAAAAATCTCTTTTAAATTCTGTAATAATCATTCTACAAATTTAAATACTCTAATGATGTTAATGATATTAGATTCAGTCATTTCCATCATTTTTAGTTAAACTTTCCTAATTTTAAGAAACAGAGGGAAGATGAAATCTACCATGATGGACAACACAATACTAATTTGAAGGAATATTATATTCCCTCAGGAGTAAGTATTTCTCCTCCAAGCAGTGCCCAGATAGTGCATCTCTAATTATTTCAATTTATTAGACTTAATAATTTTACTCACAACAGAATGAGACAGTGAAAATATCATTTCACAGATAAGGAAATTGAGGTGCACAAAGTTGAAATAATTTGCCCAGGGTCACATTGTTATTAAGAGCTAGAGCGGGAATTTAAGCCACAGTGTTTGGGGTCATATTGTACATTCCTAGAGCTTTCCATTTCAGACCATGCTTCCAATCAATATTTTTAGTAGACTATTTATCATGGCAAATATTCCAAATCCAATTACAGAAGTACTCAGGGGTGAGTTAAATTTTGGCCTCCAAATGCTGCTTGCTGGGACTGTGGTAATCGTCCCTCAAGAACTGTCTTGATTTATCTGTGGTCTTTCCTCTTGGCTTGTTTCAGAGGGCTTAAATGCTGCTTCCAAAAATATCTCACTGTCCTGTTATCACCACCATTCCTAAGGTTTTCTTACATCTGCAAGGGGCAGTCATCTGCCCCTACACTAACTCTGCTTCTTGTAGTGGTATTTTATTTTCTGTTTCCAGCCATCTTGTAGAGGATCTTTTCTGTTCCTTTGAAAACTTCAATATTTAGAAGGAAACATTTTATTCCTGAGTAAGTCCTGCGAGGAAGAAAACAAATTCTCACAAACAATGCAATTGTTCTCAGGTGGCTTTTTTCCTCCTCAAATTTAAACCACCTTCTGTTCCAAGAACATTTACATAAGTAGTTGAAAGGTTGTTAGACAGAAATGCCAATGTGGTGAATGGTGAATTTTCTTTTTAATCCTCTGCTATCCACCTGCATTTACATCTGTTCACCTCTCTTGCATAAGACTATGTGATAATTCATGGTATAAATTATTTGTCTTACCTTGGTAATGATGTTTAAAAAAATGACACAATGCTTTAAACAATTTTTTTCAATAACTAAAGCCCATTTAAGACCTTACTAGTGATAACCAAGAATAATTTGTAGATCACTAGATTTCTTAACCTGAGTTTTTGAATGATTTGAATTGCTAGGTCTCTCAGGGCACCTGGGTGGCTCATTCAGCTAAGCATTTGACTCTTGATATGAGCTCAGGTCATGATCTTGCTGTCCTGGAATTGAGCCACGTGATGGCCTCCGTGCTGAGCATTGAGTCTACTTGGGATTCTCTCTCTCCCTCTCTCTCTGTCCCTCCTGAGTTAATGCATGCATGCGTGCTCTCTTTTTCTTCTCTTTCTCTTTCTCTCCCTCTTTCTCTCTCTCTTTCTCTTCCTCTTTCTCTTTCTCTCAAAGTAAATGAAGTTTGAATCCACAGGTCTTTCTTCCCTCAGTTGTCTCTGCAAAGACACAAAAAATAGGTATTGTTTGATAAAAAATTCCCTATATATCAAAGAATTCCCTCCCTAATCAATACAAATTATACTTAGAAAAATCTGACTCTGGGCACTTGGGTGGCTCAGTTGGTTGAGCATCTGACTTTGGCTGAGGTCATGATCTCATGGTTCACGAATTGAATCCCACGTGGGGCTCTGCGCTACGTAGGGCCAGCTCAGAGCCTGGAGCCTGTTTCGGATTCTGTGTCTCCCTGTCTTTCTGCCCCTCCCTGACTCTCTCTCTCTCTCTCTCTCTCTCTCTCTCTCTCAAAAATAAAGATTAAAAAAATTTTTAAAAAGAAAAAATATGCTTCATATTCATATTCATATGCTTTTCTATACATTTTGAAAATATATACTAGATGAAATAAATAGAATTAAATAACTGTAGGAATTCTCAACACTTTTCACAAAGTCTAATTTTTTGGACAAGTAAGTCTTGCTAAATAAGCACTCAAAGCAAAAAGTGTAGTCTACCTTACATAATATTGTAGCTGATTTGGAGTTGTAGTCAAATGACTCTTCCAGTTTTCTTTGTAAGAACCAGGTGATTAGGCACATAGTATTTGGAATTTTTGCATTATCAGCTTTATATCAGTTATGGAAGGCAAATCCAGGTGCCCTGGAAAAATTCTGAATCGTCAATAATTGAAAGGTGGGTTCTTTAGATTATAGAAGATTTTAACTGATTCCTACCAAGATCACAATATACACGATGTTAGGATAGGAATTAGAGTTTTTGGTAGAGTTTTACTGCTGTTTACACAGTCTTTTGCATAGTCAATCCTATTCATCTAAAATAGATACAACAGATAATTAGTAGAGAGGAAGGCAACCACCCTGGTAACACAGTCACTCGAATCATCCCACCATACATCACAAATTATACACAGGTAATCTGGTGGGAGTGGAAAGGGCAGGAAGGTGTGTTTAACTTAACTGAAGGGAAGCTACCAGGTAAAATAGATTATCTAAGCTAGAGATCAGTTCTACATAATGGGAAGGTGTGGTCAGGCACTCAGGATGGAGTGCGAAATTCAGTAAACCACGTGATACAGAAATCAAATGCCCATGGACAACATAGGTAAACTAACATCCCCTGTTCAGTATAAAGCTCATGTCACAGTCTGAACGTTCAGCCATTAATAACCGGGCATGGAGTGTATTATTATTGTATAGTAAAAATAAATTACATTTCTATCTATATCTCTCTATATCTCACTTTATATATAATGAAATGTGTTTAAGACGTCACACATCATGATAATTTTACCATCCATTATTTAAAACCATCCGAGGAAGATGTTATTCTTACGCTGAAGGCAAAAGCGAGAAGTCAGAACAAGAATGGAGCTTGACACTTGACTGGGTGTTCTGAGGCAAAAGCTTACTTGTCTTCTGCTCTTTACTAGAATTAAGTTCATGCCTGAGCTCACACAGGAAGCTCAGGAACATTTGTGGAACAGGAAACCACACAATTCCAACCCTGTAATTTATTTCCATTCCTAAGCAGAATAGATGTGTTCTTCTTATAGTTGTCTGCTCTAGGTCTGATGAGGTGGAAAATTATATGGGAATCCTGGGAATGGCCATGTTGCGATAAGAACCATTGTTCAAAAACTAGGCAAACTGGACTTATATGACTGGATTTTAAAAGAGAAAATGATGCATTTGACCAATAATTACTAAACTCTGCTGCTGCTGGGACTAGTCTTAGTGTTGTGTGTGTGTGTGTGTGTGTGTGTGTGTGTATGCATAGGCATATAATATGTATTTATGTATCTATAAATATGTACTTAATATTTTGTGTGAAATGTGAAATAAGATAAGAAAATATGCTCAGTTTTCACTAGACTAAATTTATTAAATGTAAAGAATTATTTTTCATTTTTAGATATTGAGTTTCAGATATTTTAAGAAAAATAAATTGCTCTTTTATAGAATAATAGTAAAAAATTAAGTAGTGAAAATAGCCGTTTTTTAAAAATTTTTTATTAGTACAGACTATGTGCCAGGCATTGTATTTAGTTATTTATAAAAACTACTCCTGAGGTGCATGCCTTAAAAAATGGCCACATATTATTTGTTGCTTCTCTAAGAGGTGGAGTTTACTCTTTCTTCTAATCCCTGTGATTTGCTATGACCAATAGAAAGTGGCAGAACTAACCTTTTTTTAAAAAAACGTTTATTTATTTAAAGTTTATTTATCTGAGAGAGAGAGAGAAAGAGAGAGCTCACGTGCAGGGGAGGGGCAGAGAGGGCAGAGGGGCAGAGAGGGAATCCCAAGCAAGCTCCACGTGGACAGTGCAGAGTCCGATGAGAGGCTCAAACTCACAAACCCTGAAATCATGACCTGAGCCAAAGTCATGCTTAACAACTAAGCCACCCAGGTGCCCCTAAATGTTTATTTATTTTTGGGAGAGAGAGAGAGAGAGAGAGAGAGGATCAGAAGTGAGCTCTGCACTGAACAGCAGCAGTCTGAAGCGGAGCTTGAACTGTTGGAGCTGTGAGATCATGACCTGAGCCTACTTCAGATGCTCAACCACTGAGCCACCTAGGCGCCCCTGGCTATTTATAAATACTGCCCTTGAGGTGCACATACCTTAAAAATGGTCACATATTATTTGTTGCTTCTCTCTTTAAGATGTGGAGTTTACTCTCTTTCTTTCCAATCCCCATGATTTGCTATGACCAATGGAACATCAGAAGTAATATTTTTGTTACTTCTCAGCCTCATCCTCAGGGTGCTTTTATAAATTCTACTTGTGGGGAATAAGCTTAGGAATTTCCTGAGCTTGCACTAATGGGTTAACAAGGCGCCTTTCTTTTGCTAATTAGCTCTGCTCTGGGCAACTTTGCCCTGTACTGTGGCCTAAACTACACCTTTGCCCTATACTGGGGGCCTACGCCTAACCTAATCTTGTTTACCCGAACTTGGGTGTGTACATCCTATGGCTTTCTAATTCTTTATGCCTTGTTAACCCATTGGTTCAAGCTCAGGGAATTCCTAAGCTTATTCCCCACACTACTCTCACTGGGAATTCTGTTTACCTCAATGTAAGAAACTCCAGTGCTCCTGCAACGGGGCACAGGGAGAAGATTAAGGCACTTCAGCAAACCACCGGAGTTGTGAGCATGGCCGTCTTGAACTACCTAACTTTGCAGTCTCTGGATGACAATGAACTTCATGAATGATTCCAGGAGACAGCAGCAGAAGCGATGCCTTGCTGAATCCAGCCCAGTCTGCAGAATCCTGAGTAAATTCAGTGGTTACTATTTCAAGCCACTTAGTTTGGGATTGGTTTGTTATGCAACAAGGGTGATATAATACACTTCATTATTTACTATGCTGCTACAGCACTTCTCCCTTATTGTGGATTTGCTTTCTGCAGTTTCATTTACCTATGGTCAACAGGGGTCTGGAAGCAGGTGATCCCCCTCTGCTATATCATCAGAAGGTCAGTGGTAGCCTAATGCTCCGTCACACAGCCTATATAATTCCCCTCACTTCGTCTTATCATGTGGGCATTTCATCATCTCACATCACAGGAAGGGTGAGTACAGTATAATGAGATATTCTGAGAAAGAGCATATTCACATAACTTTTTATTATATATATTATTATTTATAATGTTTTTATACTGTAATAAGTGTATTGTTATAATTGTTCCACTTTATTATTAGGTGTTTTCTTAATCTCTTACTGTGCCTAATTTATAAATTAAATCGTATCATAGGTATAGCTGTAGAGGAAAAAAAAAAACATATATAGGATTCAGTATGATCCGCAGTTTCAGCCATCCACTGGGTGTCTTGAGCATACCCCCTGTGGCTAAGGGAGGACTACTAGTATAACTTTCTAGTATGCTATTACTGTCCCCATTTTACAAATGAGGAAATAGAGGCTCAGAGACATTAATAACTTGTGAAAGTCATACTTCTAGCAAATGACATTTCTTAGATTCACATGTAGGGCAAAATTTTAGAACCTAGGATGTTAAGAGGATATTTAAGTATTCATACCTGTTTAACAATGTTGACAATGCTATATTAGTCCTTTACTTGAAAAATTACCATTCAGTGAAAAAGAAAACACTTAGAAACTACTTTCAGAATATTTCTCACATAATAAAGCACAAGACAGTTATATTTAATAAAATCTCTCCATACGTCCATTGCTTTATGTCTTGTCTACAGTTCCTGAAAGCCATGATCAAGGAAAAGTTTAGCACATAGATAGTTTATTTGGGAAGTTATCCCAGGGAGCGGAAGTTAAGGAAACAACAAAACAAAACAGGGAAGTGAGAAAAACATCCAAGGATGCAATATTAGGTGGGCTTTTGCTCCTGGCCACGTGAGCTCTATCCAGGTGGACCTCCTGAGGACTCTTATGAAATTACCTCAGAACTCCCTGCAGCTGGAAGAAAAGGAGAATAATTTATCCTCATTAAATAGAGTGGTTTCATGAATGTTAACTGCTCACAGTTCCAGGGAACCCATACTTCCTAGAGTAGGAATACAAGGAGAAATACAAGGCAATGGGATGAGGCAAGGTTCTTTCCAGAATATCTTCACAAAGCCGGTCAGAGCCTACAAAGAAATGGTAAGCAGAAATAGGCTGGAGGAAGGCTGGAACCAGGAGGATTTGAGGTGGCCATAAGATGCATCATATCTATATATCTATATATCTAATCTATATATCTATATATCTATACTTAAATACATTTCTTTAGAAGACACAGCAAGAATACTGCTTTGTGTAAATTCTCACTGAGGTTAAATAGCCTTAGGTTGAATTTGCTGAGACCAAAATTAGAAAGATTAGTACAGGGAAGAAAGCGTAAGCACTTCCCTTTGTGACATCTGACTTCTAGAGATGCTTCCTGCCCAATGTCAAGAGCAAACTAAGAGAGATGTTAAACTGCATATGGTATTTGACCTTGTCTGAACTTTCATTATTTTGCATCCCTGCCCCCACTTTCTTTTTTGCTTCTGAAAGCCAGGCATTAATAATATATCCATGCAAGAGGAATGCTAAAATTCTCTTAATGAGCTACCCTCACATTCAGTTAGATAAGGTCAAAAAGGAAAGTGCGCTTTATATTTGAGCCAAGCCAACTACTCATAGCAATGTCAGTGTAAGAGAAGCAATTTGAACTCAACATTAATTAGCTTTTTAGTGGGCTGTAAAACTTGCTCAATGTATGAAATACTTCATAATTATAGGAGATTATGGCCATATTCCGAAGAACAGAAGCAGAAAGACCCCGAATAAAGCAAATTGCATTTAGGTCTGAATTCTAAGAAAGTTCAATGCATTTCATATCTTTGGGAATGTTTTGAAATAATTTTAATATTGTGAGTTTCACAAACTTTTAAGAAATGCTGAATAATTGTGTTATGCATGCAATGGCAAAAGTGCAAATTAATATTTACAGTGCATAGTAAGTTACATGAAATAAGATTTCTTATCACCTGGCACTAAGTGTTTCAAAGAAATCAATCTACTCACTACAGCTATAGTATGGTACTCTGAACACATATCAAGGGCATGCTGTTACATCCATAACCAAGTATAATAAATTATGTTCCCTTATTTGGAAGGGGCAGACGCTTTGCTCTTACAACAAACTTGGCTTTGCTGTAACTGAGACCTTTGAATATACATACACATATATTATGGGTTCCTTCCAGACCACTGTCAGTTTCCTTCCTTTTAAAGGCATTTTGCATTGTTGCTTTCCTTTTCCGTTTTTAACTACTTATTTCAAATTCATTTCGAAGTTACAGAAATGAGTTGAAGAATAGTAAAAAATACATCATTTACTTTTAATTCAGATACTTAATTCAACTTATAAAACTTTTCCCAGTAATATACTTCTTGAATTATGCATCTTGTTTATAATTACATTTGTATACTTCATTGTAAACTATAGTTTTTCATTCATCTAGAAACAAAAGGTACATCAGAAGAGATCATGAAATTAAAACCTCAAAGTGAACAAATAGTTCATAAAGGACAGATGGCAAATAAAAAGGGAAGAGATATCTAATTTTATGCATTCTTAAAATAAGTGTGAACATTTACTGGATTGACAAATATTTTAAAGCTTGATGATATTCAATAATGTGAGGACTTAGGCACATATTCTCATAATATTGGTGAGTGTAAAATGAAAAATTAGAATTGGAAGCCAATTTGGAAACAGCTATGGCCAAGTGCTATTAGATTTGTGAGAAATTTTTTGCTTTGCATTTTTTTCTCGTAGTTTTCATTCTGATAATAGTGTCCTCTCTAATGAAGTTATCTTTACTTCAGTGCAACCAGAATGATCAGACTTTTTCTTATTTTTCATTTTGTTTTGACTTACTGGTGAATTATGAAAAATATTTTCCTGTATTCAATATTTTTCAATTATAAAGATATACTTAAAATTTAAAATAGAAAAACATCTTGCATTGTTATTTAGTGCACAAGAGGCTGGGATTTAAAGGTTAAGTCTATAAAAATAGATACACAATCATTGCCTAAACCATTATTGAAAATTTAAAGAACTTTTGTGAAATGCTTTTGAAATGAAATATTTTTGAAGTCTGCTGAAGGATGTAACATAGATATGCAAATGTCAATTACAAGTCTATTTTACTAATACTGATTTAATTTATATTCTCCAACTTATATGAAAAATAAGGTGGAGCCCAGTATTCACTTTCCTTTGTTTCCTAAGAAGTTGTACCGGGTGTGATGGGAGTGAATGTCCTTTACAGAGAGTAGTTTCCCCCTAATTACTGAATGACATCAGTGTGGGATTGTGTAACAAAATAATCCTCAGTTCGCAAATTCATATTGGTAGCTTCAATGACGGTTCTCGAGGTAGGAACTAAAGGCTCAATCTGGGAACCTTTCAAATCCCAAAATCTGCTAAATAATTCTTTAGTGATTAAAACATAGTTTGTTATCCATAATCATCTTAAGTCTGCAGAGAAAAAAAAATAGTAAGCTGCATATGAAAAGTGAAATTCAAATGTCAAAAGTTCACATGTGATATTTACTTAAAATCTAAATTGGATATCCATATTACAGAATTTCTGTTGGCTTATTGGCCTTTCAAGTTGAGCTACAAATTGATGCCAAATATGTTAGAGTCAAAAGCTGTTACCTTTCTTGAATCCTTATTACTATTGATAGTGCATTTTTATAAGTTTGTTTATTTTGAGAGAGATGAAAGGGAGCAGGGCAGAGAGAGAAGGAGAGAGAGAATTCCAAGCAGGCTCCACACTGTCAGCACAACACGGGGCTTGAACTCACAAATTGTGAGATCATGACCTGAACTGACAGCAAAAGTCAGATGCTTAACTGACTGAGCCACCCAGGCATCTCAATAGTGTATTCTTAAGTAGTAGAATCCAGTGTCACATTTTATATACTTATTATCAGCACCCCAGCACCATAACCTCAAGAAAAAATTACCATGGTCCCAATGTTATCTTTGGCTTCTAAATGAGACCTTTTTTCTTTTATGACCTCTACTTGGAAGTATAAAAGGACTCTTTTACACACGTATAGGTATCTAAATAAATGTCTTTTTTGAAAATATATCATAATTTATTCTGAGATAAAAAGATACATTTTGAATTTACAAATTAATATAAATAGAACTTGTTTAAAAATATAAATCACTCAAAGTTTCGGTCCATTTGGTTTCATAAACAGGAAATGAGTAGTCGATACTGAAGACAAATATTAGTATTACAAACTTTCAAAATGAAAAAACCCCAAAGTTTATGGATTCGTAAGTTTTTATGTAATATCCTTAGTAAACTGTCACACGGTATCTGTGAACTTACTAATGAAGGTATGCCCCCTTTCCAAATATTTTGGGATAGCCTAATTATTAGAAATATTCTCCCTAAAAACATAAGTCTTATAACACTAAAAAGGTAGCTTTCAATATAGTGGAAACCAGGAGAATTAGCAAATGCTACATATCGACCTCTCCTCACCTCATCTTAGAGAGCAATTAAACTTTTACCAACATACTAATTTTTTTGACTACTTTGTTTTATATTCATGCATGTTGTGTTTATCAATAGAACATTCCTTTATATTGCTGAGTAATATTCCACTGGGTGAATATGCTATATTTGTTTATTTTAGAGGTTCTCAACTGAGGTAATTTCCCCCTCTCAGGGTATGTGTGGCAATGTCTGAAGATATTTTTGATTGTCATTAACAGTGGGGTTACTAATGACACCTTTTGGATAAAGGGGAAGGATACTGCTGAATTTCCTATAAGACACAAGATAGTTTCCACAACATATAATTATTTGGTCTAAAATGCAAATATTGCTACTCTTGAGAAATATTCTTATTTTGGTGGATATTTGTCTCGTTTCATGTTTATGTCAATTATACATAAAGTAGTTTGAAGACTTTTTTAGATCTCTTTTGGGAGACCTATGCATTCATATTTCTTACATAAGTAATTAGGTGTGGGAATGTGTATGTTCAGTTTCAGTAGATACTGGCAAAGAGTACATCAAAGTGGTTGTTCCTGTTTACACTCCTATCAGCAATGTATAGGTGTAAAGTTATTCTGCGTGCTTGGGTGGCTCAGTCGGTTAAGCATCTACCTTTGGCTCAGGTCATGATGTCACGGCTCATGAGTTTGAGTCCCGTGATGGGCTCTATACTAACAGCTCAGAGGGTGGAACCTGCTTTGGATTTGGTGGATTCTGTGTCTCCCCCTCTCTCTGCCCCTCCCCTGCTAGCCCTCTCTCAAAAAAAAAAAAAAAAAAAAACAAAAAGCAAACAAACAAAAACACATTAGGGAGTAAAGTGATTTACCTTCTTCACCAACACTTGAACTTTTTGTATGGTTTTCTTTTTGAGGGAAACGTTATGTGATGACTTTGAGTATTAACCCATACTCATACATATTAATTGTATAATTTGATGCTATTTGGAAAATATTACAATATAGAATACTTCTATCATCCCAGAAAGTTCCCTTTTGTCTCTCCTAATTAATCTCAACTTGTAGAGCAATTACACTTCTGGTTCTATTAAAATACATGAATTTTGTCAATTCTCAAAATTTGTGCCAGTGTGATCATACTTTATGAACTTTTTTGTATTAAGCTTCTACTACTCAACATAATGTTAATCTAGTGTCGAGATTCATACCTGCTGCATGATTCAGCAGATCATTTCTTTCTAAAATTTCATTATCTTATATCAGAATTTGTTTATCCATTCTCTTGTTGATTGACATTCGTTCTTTTGCCAATTAATAATAAAGCTAGTAGAATATTTTACATGCATTTATTTTACTTATATATGCTTAGTTTTTTGGTGGGGGGGTAGGTCAACCCAAGTGAAATTGCTGGGTCATAGAGTAAATACATGTTTAGCCTAACTGAAAAAAAAAAAACACACCAGTTTTCCAAAGTGATTTTAGAATTTTGCATTGCTTCAGCAATGTATGAATGCTCCAAGTGCTCCACACTTTTGCCAATATGGGTGTTGACATTCTATTTTAACTCTTCTAGTAGGTGCGAAGTGGTATGTCATTGCACTTTTAATGTCCTTTCACTGATGACTGAAGTTATAGAACTCTTTTTCATATACTTCTTTTCCATGTAAAAATTTTTTTTGTGAACTATGTTTTCAAATTTTTTTACTCAAATTTACTTGGAGTTTTTATTGATTTGTTGAAGTTCTTTACATATGTTGAATAAATGTATTTTGTCATTTATATGCATTGTAAATATTTCTATCAGTCTATGAATTTTTTTTTGTCATTTCTATAATGCTGACTTGTGATGGACAGTTTATGATCTTGCATTTATGTATATGGTTCAGCAACATTTGTGGAAAAGAGGTTCTTTCCCTGTTGCATTGCTTTGGAATCTGTCAAAATCTACTTAATTTATATGTGTAGGTCCATTTAGGAATTCTATGTTCTGTTCAATTGATCTATTTATCTGTCCTTACATCAATATAACACTGTCTTAAATATTGTAGCTTTAACTGAATTTTAAAACATCTCTCAGCGTTTTTATTTTGTAAGATTATTTTGGTTATTGTAGATCCTTCTTACAGCTATATACATTTTAGAATCAGTTTGTCTGTAGATATGCCTGTTGATATTTTAATTGAGATTGTACTGAAACTATGGACCAATTTGCAGAGAATTTACATATTAATGACTGAGTCTGCCAATCTAGGAGCAAAGTATTCCAATGTTTCTTTCTGATGTTACTGTGCATGCCATTTTTTCCTTAAATATCATATTTCCCTAAATATATTTTTTCCTTAAATATCATATTTCAGGTTTTCTACTAGTATAAAACACAGTGAGCATGTATACTGTGACCTTCCCAAATTGAAGCCTTAGTGGTAGAGGATTTTTCTTTTTTTTAGATTCCTTGGGAGAGGGTCAATCATGTGATCTGTGAATAAGACACTCAACTATTTATTTTCTATTCTGCATGATTTTGTTTCCTCTATTATTTTGAATGGCATCTCCAGTACAAAACAGAATAGAAATAGTGTGAACAGACATTCATGCCTTGTTTGTGAGAAGGTTTTTGATTATGAATCCAAAGTTTTTAATTAATATAGAGCTATTCAGATTTTTGGATTTTTCTTGAACCATTATAGTTAATTTGTGTCTTCCAAGAAATTGGTCCAAGTCATCAAATATTTTGATTTATTGGCAAAAAGATGCTTATAATACTAAGAAATTATGACTTGATGTCTGTAGAAACTATAGTAAGGTGTCAGTATCCACTCTCAATCTTGATATTAAAGTCTTTTCCCTGTTTTCCTTTATTAGTATTGTTAGTGATTTGTCAATTTTACTAGTTTTTTAAAAGAAACAGCTTTTGTTTTAATGGATTTTCTCTATTCTTTTTGTTTTCTATTTCTTTTATTTTCACTCTTTATTACTTTTATTTCCACTTACATGTATTGCTGTTGTTAAATAGTTGCTTAAGATGTATTATGGATGGAATGTTTGTGTCCCTGCCAAATTCATAGGTTAAAATATTAGCCTCCCTTCCCACACTGTGATGGTATCATGAGGTGGGGTCTTGGGGTAGTGATTAGGTCATGAAGTGAAGCCCCACGAAGGGGATTTGCACCCTTATAAGAGACATAAGAGCTTGTTTCTCTCTCTCGGCTGTCTCTACCATGTGAGGATACAAGGAGAAGATGGCTGTTGGCAAACCAGGAAGTAAGCTTTCCCCAAGAACTGAATCTGCTGGGCCTTGATCGTGGACTTCCTAGCCTCTAGAACTATGGGAAATAAATGTTGGTAGTTTGGAATAGCAGCCCAAATTGACTAAGACCAAGTGGGAGTTTAGATACTTGATTTTAGACATTTCTTCTCATCCGATAAACATTTGAAGGTATAATCTTACTGGCAGAAACTCACTAATAGCCTGAAACTCAGAACAGGGACACTGTGAGTGGTCAAAGAACTCAGTCTCAATTTCCAACAGGGCAGAGGTTGTAGGATAAGTTAACTGTATTTATTATGTATGTATTTGGGAGTGAGGTGGCAGGCAGTTGACTGATGCAGGGATTCTTAACAGGGTTAGTTTTGCAAAGTGCAGAGAAGCAAAGGCCTCAAGTCATGTGGGCCTACAATAAAACTAACGAGCAAGCAAACAAAATATGGATACCTTCCTCAGTCATAAAAGAAACCTCTAATGCAGTTAATTCCTATTACTCCCAGACAACTAGCCCTCTTAGCTGGCAAAATAAATTATCACAAGTGAAGTCTTTCTGCTTTTCCATTTAGAAGGGCCTGAAAGTTTTTAATATAAACCAATACAACTTGGACATAAATTATTTTACTTTCTCCAGACGTTACACAGACACAGGGAAAGCAAATATGTGAACTTTACCAGATATGTGAAAGGACCAGAAGACTCTAAGGAATCAGTTCAGATTCTCCAAGTAAGCCTGAGCCTGATAAAAATATTTCATTCAAATTTAAGCTGTTTTAAAATGAACTACTATGTGTGCATATAATAGAACTAAAAATCTATTTCAATTTTTGAAGAAAAAATAAATTTTCTGACTGTCAAACAGAGGAGTTTAATGTACACCCAACAAAAATTCTGTTTCAGATATGTTGAAAAATATGTTGATGAAGAATCTAGACCCAAGAAAAAAGTGTCATTGAATGTCACAATAACAGCTGAAATGATTAAAGAGAAAATTTAGATATCATATCTTAGCCAGGAAGAATTTGTATCATTCCTATCACTTGGAAGGATTTTAAAGTGGTTAAATGTTCCTACAATTATTTGAGATACACTTTTTAAATGATTATTGTGGGGATTTTTATTCCCGGGCGATGTGGGCTGGGGAAACCTAGGTGAATATTTATCAACAATCTTTGCACGTTTTGATCCAAGTTTCTTTTTTTAATTTTTTAAATGTTTATTTTTAAGAGAGAAAGACAGTGTGAGCAGGGCAGGAGCAGAGAGAGAAGGAGACACAGAATCTGAACCAGACTCTAGGCTCTGAGATGTCAGCACAGAGCCTGATCCTGGGCTCCAACTGACAAGCCTTTGAGCCCGGAACTTATTACCTGAGCAGAAGTCAGCTACTTAACAGATTGAGCCACCCAGGCACTGCTCAATGCAAGTTTTAATCTTTTTTACCATTTCATTTTACCTATTAGGTAAAGGAAATTAAGCCTTTACCTTTTACTTATTAGGTAAAGGAAATTAAGCCTTTTCCAACAGGCAAAAATGTTAATATTCAAATTCAATAAACATCAATAATTTCAGATCTGGTATAACATTCTTCTGTGAAGTACAAACTGAATTGTGGCTCCAGAATATAAAAAGTGGGTGAAAGTGCAGGCTGTCATATCCTGTTTTACAGAAAGGACAGTTCATGTTTGTCTTAGAATTGGTACTTGCTCCTGAACAGAATTGGTGCCACCTAATTAGTCTTTTTTTTTTTTTTTTTAGGAAAATTCAAAATATCATATATTGAGAAGTATATACAATAGAAAGTAACAGAATTATTGCATTTTTAGGGAAAGCTGCATGGGAAAATAGTAGTTAAGCTGGTTAGAAGGGGAATGATTTAATGAAATAGCGTGTTGTCCTGAAGAGTTCACTACAAGAGAGCCATGCTGAGAAAACTGCAGGCTCCCAACTTAGCTTGTGGCTGTTCCTATGAATCAAGGCCCTCTCCCTGAACTGTGTGACTCATAAAGTCAGCATTATCACTGGGTTCTAACATTCAAAGGAAAACAAAGTCTTTTATTTAAAAAAAGGGTGGGGGGAGCAGAACTACATAGGAAAATTCAGTATACATTAAATTGAAATTTTATTTCATTCACTCTATGTACTTTAACAGGTTTTGCTATTAAAATGGTAGGTTTTTCTTTTTTTCTTATTTATTTGCTCACCTGTGTAGTGGTTTATCTAAAGATGTATATTTTGCCATCATTTCTTTTCTGAGCTTTTCACAGTTTTAATGTATTAGCAACTCTAATTTGGCCATCTGAGCTCTTGATCTAAGGGGAATAAAAGAAGGAAACTAGCCCTTAGTGAGGCTGATGGTTGGGCTGTTTAATAAGTCAGCTATCTTTTACCTTATCTTTAATTATTCAATCCTCAAAACCACCCCAAACTTAATGATAAACAACCACAACCATTGTATTACACTCGCATGTTCTCTGGAACAAGAATTCAGGAAGGATATGGATGTGGACTTTTCTTTGTTTTATGATGTCTAAGGCCTCAGTGCCTTTCTAGTTGAATAGCAGGAGTGATTTTAACTGCTGGGGCAACTCACCTGGGGGCTTCACTCAAATGTGTGACTCCTGGGCTGCAGTGAGTCAAAGTCTAGGCTAGTTGGAGGCTATCTACTGGAGATTCCGAGTGTGACCTCTTCATGAGACCGGCTTCCAGCGAGCATGGAACCAGCATTCCAAGGGACCCAGGCAGAAGCTATAAGCCTCTTTCTAATCCAGTCTCCAGAGTCTTATAGTGTCACTTCTGTTGTATGATATTGGTGACAAGCAAGTCACTAGGGCCAGCCAATATTCAAGGGGAGGGGGACGAACCT
This sequence comes from Panthera leo, assembly GCF_018350215.1. Classification (NCBI taxonomy): domain Eukaryota; kingdom Metazoa; phylum Chordata; class Mammalia; order Carnivora; family Felidae; genus Panthera; species Panthera leo. The sequence continues at coordinate 95,591,967 of NC_056684.1, forward strand.
CTATCAATCTCCTGAAGGTGGAGTGGCAAAGTCACACTGCAAAAGAGCACGTGTGTTGTGAGATTCTGTTGTAACCACATTTGGAAAGTAAAATTGACTAAATAAAATATCATGATTTTAATTGTTACAAATGCTGAAAAGAACCACTGAGCAATGGACTTACGACCGCCACCAGTGCTGTTTTTCATTCCAAAGCCCATGTGCTTCTACTGTATTAGATACTTAATTTGTGTTATGCACACAGACTTATTTCTATATAATTTTTGTGGTATGATTTTGTCACACTTCTTGTGGAATAGATTATTATTTCTTCAATTGGCATTAATTATTTTATTGTGTTGTGTATCCTTAGATTCAAAAAATTTAAAAATTGCCTTATTTTATCAATAAAGATAAAAGTAGAATTAAAAAAAAATTTGGAAGTTCAGTTTAATGGACAAAGTACCTTATTTTCAAAAATTGCTAGCCTGTTGGATTCTTAATGGTAGCCAGGTCCAGGGACTGTTAGCTCTGCATTGAAAAAGAAAGTTATGGTAATGTAAGGAAGATTTCTACTAAGTTCCTATATCATCTTTCATCCCCTGTCCTCCGATTTCAACAAGAGCCTCAAAATCATATAATGTACATCTATCTTATAATTTATACCACGTAGTTGTTTTCATGGTAAATAGCACTAGAGGTTTATAGGCCAGCTCTTTAATTTTTGTCTCGCCTTACCATCACCCACCACCCTTCTAGCAGATTTTCACTTGTCTATTCTGATTCCGTTAGTCCATTCCTTTGAAGGCAATAAGGAATATGCTTTGTCCATTGAATTTCATCTTTCTTCTCCCATGTTGCACTGATCAGGCAGTGAAGTGAGTGCCTGGACCTGATGAAAGGTACCTAAGAGCTTCCAACTGGTACAATATTTTTGGTTCCAGTCCTTGATAGCGTATGGAGCATTGGCTTCAGTCACTAGGTATTTGGGGCCAAACCCAGAATATGCACCAATACATTTAAGTCCACCTGGAACAAAAGGTAAAGGCCCAGTACCTATTTGCCAGTTATGTGCTTGACATTCACCACTGGGAATGGCAAACTGCAGGTTCTATCTTTCCTGTTAGAAAACAGAGCAAGTTTTATTAAACATTTGAGTTTCAGAGGAGCCAGCAATATATGTCACTTTTACTTTTTTGCCCAATTGTGTACTTAACATTCCCCTCCCGCCCCCAGGAAGCATATGGATGGCTCTTACTTTATCTGATCTGATCATATCTGCTTTTTAAATATGATGGTTGGATACTATTTCCCTTTAAAGTAACTATCAGTATGATTATACTGAAATCTATAATCTTACTATTTGTTCTCTGTTCATCTTATAGATTCTTTGTTTCCTTTTTTTATTTTTCTGGATCAATTGAATACCTTTTATGATTGCATGTACCTCTGTTGGATGATAAGCTATAACTCCTGTTTTGTTATATTTGTGGTTGTTTTAAGGTATACCCTATGTATCTTTAACTTATTGCAGTCAACCGTCAATTTATATTATTCCACTTTATAAATATTATGAAGTCTTATAAGAGAAACTTTTTTTCCTTCTCTCCTAGGGTTTTTGGCTCTTATTGTCATTCATTTTAGTTTTTTATATGTTTATGTCCTATGATACATGGTGCCTGTTTTTGTTAATCATCTTAACATTAAAAAATATTAGTAAAAAAACCCCTTCCATTTCTATTTATATCATTACCATTTTCAATACTCTTTATTCCTGTGTTTTGATCTATATTTTCATCTGGTATAATTTTCTTTTTGCATAAAGAACTTCCTTTAATATTTCTTATAGTGCAGACCTGCTAGAGATTAATTATTTTAGCTTTTGAATATCAAAAATGTCCCTTAATTTAGCTGTGTGTGTGTGTGTGTGTGTGTGTGTGTGTGTGTGTGTGTGTTTGAGAGAGGGAGAGCATGTGCACACAAGTGGGGCAGGGGCAGATAGAAAGTGAGAGGGGTGGAGGGTGCCTGGGTGGCTCAGTTGGTTAAGCGTCGGACTTCAGCTCAGGTCATGATCTCTCAGTTTGTTAGTTTGAGCCCTGCATCGGTCTCTGTGCTGACAGCTCAGAGCCTGGAGCCTGCTTGGGATTCTGTCTCCCTCTCTCTCTCTGCCCCTCCCCTGCTCATGCTCTGTCTCTCTCTGTCTCTCAGGAATGAATAAATGTTAAAAAAAAAAAAAATTTAAAAAAAAAAGAGAGAGAGAGAGAGGGAGAGAGAGATATTCCCAACCAGGCTCTGTGCTGTCAGTGCAAAGCCTTCCCTGGGGCTCAATATCAGGAAACTTGAGATCATGACCTGAGCTAAGAAATTGAGACATTTAACTGATTGAGCCACCCAGGCACCCCTCAGCTTTGTTTTAGAAGGATTCACTGTATATAGAATTCCAGGTTTATGGAAATTGTTTCAGTATTTTAAAAATGCTACTTCATAATCTCCTTTTGTGTTTCCCACAAAGAATCTTCTGCTATTCTTATCTTTGTTTTTATGTACTTTGCATTTTTTCTTTCTTCCTGCCTTAAGATTTTCCCCAAACCACCAGTTTTGACTAATTTGGTTACTTGATTCTTTAAATGTCTAAATTTATAATTTTCTTCCCATTAAAAGATTGTTCACGTATTTTTCTCTTTAACATCCCCCTCCCCCATACTTTCTCCCTAAGAGACTCTAATTACACAATTTTTAGGCCATTTAAATTTGTCCCAGAACTCACAAATGCTGGGTTTATTTTTTTTCAGTATTTTTTAATATCTGTGTTTTATTTTGGGTTACTATGTCTCCAAGTTAATTCTTCTTTTCCTCTGCAGTGTCTAATCTATTAATTCCATTTAGTATTTTTTTTAAAACAGGCATTGAAATTTTCACCTTTATAAGCTTGGTTTTTAAAAACATCTTCCATATTTCTTCTAAACTTCTGAAAATATAGAATATAATTATTATAACTGTTTTAATATGCTTTGTTTATTTTTAACATGTATGTTAAATCTGAGTAGGATAATTTCAATTAATCCATTTATTTTGGGGATGTGGTGTGTGAATGTAAGTTCTGAATGTAAGTATAGGATATATACAACCATGAAGTAAATTCAATATTACTCAAAGGGCATCATATTGATCATGTTGAAGAGAAGATGAGATTACCTTGGTTACTTTTAGCAGACAGAAGTTTTCTTCTATTACAAAGTTTAGCAATCTATATTAAATCCAATTACTTTCTTTATTCTTAACTTATATAATAATCTGGCATGTGTGCATATATGTGTGTATACATGTGTTTACATGTGTTTATATCCCACTAGCTAGCATTGTGTCCAGAATATGGGTCTCAATGAACAATTTGTTCCAAAAATAAATATATACATGAATGAATGAATGAATGAATGCATGAATGAAGAGGAGAGAACTTGGCATATCCATTCAGTGTAGAAAAGCTGGGGGGAAAAATGTCCTTTCTTGGATGCTGGTTGAGAAAGCTAAGTTGAATAATCAGATTATAGAGTATATTTCTTCAAAAATGTGTATTAACCTATGTAAAAAGAAATGATTAAAAATATTGTATCATTTAATAAAAGAACTTTACTATAGGAACCATATGAAGTCTGGTGTTTTAGGGGACTCTTTGTCTTTATAATTCATAAGAAATTATGTTTTATGTGAATTGAACCTCATCTTGAATAAATGGACCTTGAAAATGTATTCCATTCAACACGTTCTGAAAATCAATCATACGTGAAATTGGTGCTCTGACAATATCCATGAAGATATAATCATATACGATTCACGTTTCAACAAAATCCTATTATTGTATACACTTTGAGACTAGAAGTGTTTATATCATCATTCAGGATTCTTATGTTAATAAAATATTGTTACCTCATGAATAATTTCTCAGAAAATATTTTTAAAAATCCTATTTTCTGAAGAGTAACTCAATATCTTCTGAGGCACATATTATGTCTTCTATTTTTGTATATAAGACTTCAATGTAAATTGTGATTTTTCCTCAGTCATTTGCCATTTGGATCAAGATAATTTTATTCAGAATTTTAAAATACAAAATTTATGAAAAATTCATTCTAAAATATACTAGTTTCTCAAATATATTAATTATCTGACATCCATATATATTTATATATTATTATAAAATTAAAAAGAATAGGAAATAATTTTGTATTATTTGTCAATTCTCAAATAGAATGAGAGATTGGACTATATACCCATTTTCATCATTTTATTTGACCATGTGGACTGCTAATTCAGCTCACCCAAAAGGGGGAAACAAGCTAAAAATAAATATTTGGAAACTAAATTATTCCAGTTAGTTTTCAGGATGGTTTATTTTCAGTGTCTTCCTTCCTTTACTTGCTTTGCAGACTGTCATCATTATCTCGTTCATGTCCAATATTGGGGTGCCTATGGCCAGAATACAGATAGAGGTTTGCATACTATATTTATAAATATTTGAAAGTTACAAATTAAAGCAGCAATTTATAATATAAAATATATTTTATCCTTCTACTTGATGAATATCTTCATAAAAACCGGGAAGTGCTGACTTGAATTTATACTGCTTAGACTCTTCAGAGTTCTACGCCAAAGTGTGAAGGAAGAACAGCTTCCAAATTTCTCTGACCTCCTGTGCCCCCACCAGGCATTTATTGTCCCAGGGCTTTACCCCCCATGCTCAATTCTTCTCCGCCCACCAGCAGTTGCCTCCTAGCTACCCTCAGGTTTAGAGGTATGCACGCCTTTGCAATAGTCAGAGTGTTCAGCAACAGTCCTTGGGGAGGAAATTCCAGGTTTCTAGACATCCTGCGTAGATCAAGAAGGGTACCAGGGGTTCAGGTGGGAATAGCATCTCCTGACACTTAAGATTGTTTATACTATAGAGAGGGACATGGTAAGACTCAGGGATGAAGGAAAGCTAGATCCAGACCTTCTAAAACACTGGCCCCAGGGCAGCTGGCCACCCATCTTCCCTGGGCCTAAAGGAAGCCCAGACTGTAATATACCTTAGACTTAACAATATTGTCAAATCACCTTCAATCTAGTGGTTATATTTGTTCTTCCAAATTATGACTACAGTTAAGAGGAAAAAAATTTTATCATTCATTATGAATAATTAAAATCGTTAGCTAAATATGTGCATTAACATAGACAATACATCTAATTTCAAAGCTGTGTCAAATATAATAAGCAAGTATCCAGGAAGGAAACAAAAAATGACATAAGTTGTAACAGGACATTTTTAGTTTACCAAGTATGTGGTAGTTAACTCTTAATGAAAATTGTAATATACTTTTCAAACAACCTAAGTTTGCAAAGCTACATGATCTAGAAATTGATGACCTATTTCTAAACAGGTACCTAATATACCACTATTTATTAACCATGTAATTTTACTTATATGTGAGAATGAATTATATTTTTATGTAATCCCATTGTATAAGTACGTTTTCTGATTTAATTTTACATTGATAAAGAATTATTTTGGGGCACCTGGCTGGCTTTGTCAGTAGAGCATACAACTCTTGATTTTAGGGTTGTGAACTTGGGTATAGAGATTACTTAAAAAATAAATTATTAAAGGTTATTTTCTTTTCCATGTTTCTAGTTTCAAGAGATAGTAGATAAGTTCTCTCAAAAATGTCTTTTCCTTATGTACTTTATTTCTTTATCTGGATTAGCTCTTCAAGTAGTAGTTTAAGATTTTCTTGTACAGCTGCTTGAAAAATGAGGAAAATAAATTTTGTTCAAAAGGTATCTTAGAATAACAGTTTATTCCAATGATACATGAAACCTTTTATCATGTTGAGCATATTAAATTCAATTGAAAAATAAGTATAGCACAAAAATGATTCATATGTCAAATGTGTAAACCACAATATGGAATTAATTACAAATAGGCTTTATGAAAGAAGATTTTCAGATCCATTAGAAAAGTACATTCAGCATATTACAGATAGCAGAGTAGAATCTTTCTTGAGAGCAACTCTATATCTGCAGAATATTGCCAGACTTTCAGAATAAGTGTGTGTGCATGTGTGTGTGTGTGTGTGTGTGTGTGTTTAACCACTATTCCACTAACACTTGGCATAGGTCAGTCATCTGCCTCCTAATGTATAGCTCTAAACCACACATCTCCATGCCCATTTTCCCAAGAAACAAAATCAATTATCTCAGCATATAAATTTCTCTGGAAATTTCTTAGGATTTGTGAGGTAAATCATGGAGTTCTGGAGACACAGATAGAGAAAGACTCCCAGACTCCTATTCTCTTAAATCTGTTTCACACAGAGATGTTCTACATTTATTTGTTAAATATTTTGAGTGTTCCTATGATTTCATTTGAAAAAAGTGTTCTATGTCTTAAAAATATTTTGCAACACCTGGATGAACATCATTAACTTGGATTTCAGCAGTTATTATGTAATTGTAAATCAATATTATCATATGATTATATGCATCATTATTTAAATACAGTTAAAACAAATATAACCAGTGTTTCTTCTCTTTGGTAATTTAAAGTAGAAACATCTACCTGGAAAAAATAAATAGAAATTCATACAAATCTTATCTCTAAAAGAAGAAAATAAAGACCTACTTTTTTATAATTTAAAAAAACACATATCTTTCAGAAGACAGATGGCTAAGAAGATATTAGAAGATGCATAAATTAAACAAAATTGATTGATAAACCTAATAAATACTCATTGGGGGCTAACCTGAAATTTTCAGAGGAAACTAACAATGCATGAATCATTATTTATACCCCCTTCTTTAAATGAGATGAGAGATCTCTCCTATGTTTAGAGTGTTGTATCTGTGAGTCTTTCTACGAAATGAACTGTAGAATTTTTAATACACAATTAGCAAATTGGCAAATATTTTGGATCAATTAAACAATCATATTGAACTAGTTGGTGCTGATTCATAATTGGAACTCAAAAAGGAGCCAGCTTTGTATTCAGAAATAAGTGTACATGAGTAAGAGTAAAGATTTTTCATAAAATGGTTTAAATGGCTTAATGCAATTTAGGATCATATTCTGACTTTTATTATGTGTCTGTTAGAGAAGAAAACATTAGCATACATTAGGCTAGTAATTATTATGATCTCTTCTAATATTAATGATTGATAAGCCTAATAAATACTGATTGAGGGCTAACCTGAAATTTTCAGAGGAAACTAACAACGCATGAATCATTATTTGTACCCCCTTCTAATATTAATGATTAATTCTATACACAACTTTTACAAGCAATGGTAGAATTCTGCTTTAGGAAAACCCATATGGTACTTAAAAATCATATGGTACTTAAAGTTTCATATTTTTCATCTTATCTTGCTTGAAAAATTAATTCATAATACCTACCCTATGAGGATTGTCAGCAAGATTGACAATACGCTGAAGAACAGAAAACAAAGAAGAGTAAAAAAATAGCAGATTGTCAAGTTCAAGGAAACTGATATAGGGATCAATCTTTTTCTTTCTTTCTTTCTTTCTTTCTTTCTTTCTTTCTTTCTTTCTAGGGATCACTCTTAACATTAGCTTTATTGATGGTCTGGAAAGTGATGCCAATGGAGACTAAATGTTCAAGTAATTAATGATTAATGATATAAAAGAGAGAAAAACATACCTTGAAAGTAAAAGAGAAAGAAAGAAAGAAAGAAGAAAGAAAAAGAAAGAAAGAATTACCCAAGAATCAATTGTTCATCATATGGAATATACTTCTACATTGTTTAAAATAAAATATAGATAGGCAATGGTATAAAGTAAGAAAAGGTATAGATAAGCTATAGAGGAGATGTGTCAAATTCCATTTGGTACTATAGATTGGTTATCTAACTATTGAGTATATACTCAGGTAATACTTTCCTGTTATTTCTAGAAAAGACAATTCCTTCTTAGTAATATGATATTCTTTGTAAACAATAAGAAATACTATTCCAAATGGAAAATACTTGTTATCAAATAAGGAAGTATTTATATACATTTCCACTATATTCTATTTTATTTTTTTTAAATTTAAATTTATTTATTTATTTATTTATTTATTTATTTATTTATTTATTTATTTATAAAGAGAGAGTACATGGGGTAGGGACAGAGGGAGAGGGAGAGAGACTTCCTAACAGGCTCCATGCTGACACAGTGCAGAGCCTGATCCGTGGCTCGAACTCATGAATCATGAGATCAGGAGCTGAGCCGAAATCAAGAGTTGGATGTTTAACCAATTGAGGCACCAAGGACCTCTATATTCCATTTTCTTAAAATACCATGTAAGATATGTACTAAAAATGTGGAAATATGTAACTCACTACCATTTCCTTCTATAATTGTCATTTAAAAACTTTCATATCTGCATTAGTGGGAAATCAGATTTTTTACAGTGGAAGAAAACACAGATTTATCATAAATTCCACATGTAGAAACAAACCTGTCACTACTTCATTTTTGAATAATTTACAGTTTTAATAAGCATTAAGTTTTTGCCTATTTATTGTGAAAGCATAGCATAACTGTTAGTGTGAGGCTTATTTAAAATAACATGTTCAGGGTACCTGGATGACTCAGTCAGAAGAGCATGCAACTCTTCATCTCAGGATCTTGGGTTCAAGTCCCATATTGGGTGTAGAGATTACTTAAAAATAAATTTTAAAAAATGTTCATTTTATTGTCTACCTTTTTATATTGATGGATATACTTAATCATATAATATACTCATAAGCAGGTCAAAAATAAGAATATATTGTCCTTTATAATGTCTAAGATTATTGTTCAGTAATTTAAAAACATATTTTGCTCTGATGCACATGTTTTCTGAAGTTCTCAGGGTGACAAATAGTATGCCTAAGAACTAAACAAAATAAAACAAAACCTTAGTATCCTAAAAGTAGGGTGGTCAGGACACCTGAAGGAGATGGAAGAGATGAGGAAGGTAGATTTTGGAGTTTTGAGGAAAAAGCAGGGAAACATTGTGGCTAGAGAACACTATGAATGGAGCAGAGTTGGCAAAAGAGAGATGCCTCAAGAGAGAGAGCCAGACAGGTAATAGAATAATAAGTACATTTAAGAGAATTTTCTATACCATTGAAAAAATTTTACTTCTCTCAATGCAATGGAAACTTACTGGAGTGTTTTAAGCAGGGACAAGGTCTGATGTAAGTTTGGAAAAGAATGTCTGTAGCTGTTGTTTTGAGAATAGACTATGTGCTGAGGAAAGGGAGAGGCAGAAATACCACATAGGATGCTACTGGGATAAGTAGAAAATGCGTCTGAACAGTAAAGGTGGAAGTTGTGTCATCTGATTCTGACAATAGTATGACGATAGAATTTGTTGAAAGTTTGGATATATATGTGAAAGAAAAATCACAGGAGTAATGGCTGACTCCAAGGTATTTTACCTAAATAATTAGAAAGGTGGAGTTTCCTTTTACCAAGATATTGACAACTAGGGAAGAAGGCATAATTTTGGAGGGAAGACCATGATTTCTTTTGTGCACATATTAAGTTTGAGATTTATATTAGACTTAAAAAAGGAGATGTTGACACAGAAGTTTGACGCATGGGCATTCATATTGGAGGAGAGGTCCTGCGTATATACATTTTATGACCAATACATGCCTATTGATTTTTGTTTTGTACTACTCATTTAACATTATTTATCCTTTTCATTCCTTCCTTCATTCCCTTTTTTTCCTTCTGGACCATTTCTTCCTTCCTGCAGAATTCACTCAAGTGGGTTTTTGTTTGTCTGTTTGTTAGCTTTTAGTGGGAGTTTTCTGGCAAAAAAAAAAAAAAAAATCTTTGTTTTTATTTAGTTAGTCATAAATGTATTAATTCACCTATAGTTTTAACGATTATTTCACTGATCATGCACTTTTTAGATTGGCAATTATTTTCTTTCTGTATTATAAAGTGCCATTCCATTATCTTTTGGCTGTCATATTTCTATTAAGAAATTTCTATGAGGTGTTTTATATTTGAACTTATTGTTTCTTTGACGATAATACAAGCATTCTTCATTCTTTGTGCTTCACTTTATTCCACTTCACAGATATTGTATTTTTTACACATAAAAGGTTTGTGGCAATCCTGTGTTAAGCAAGTCTATAAGAATCACTTTTCCAACAGCATTTTCTCACTGCATGTCTCTGTAGTGTTTTGGTAATTCTCACAGTATTCTAACTCTTTCATTATTATTATTATATTTGTTATGGTGATCTATGATCAATGATCATTGATGTTACCATTGTAATTGTTTTGGATACCACCATTAAGATGTTGAACTTAATCATTAATGTGTGTGTTCTAACAGCTCCGCTGACCTGCCCTCTCTCCATCTCTCTCTGTCTCCTCAGACTTCCCTATTGCCTGAGAAACAACAATATTGAAATGAGGCCAATTAATAATCCTACAATAGCCTGTAAGTGTTTAAGTGAAATAGACTTGCAAATCTGTCACTTGCAATCAAAAGCTAGAAATGATTAAGCTTAGTGAGGAAGGCATGTCAAAAGCCAAGATAGGTAAACAGCTAGCCCTCTTGTGCCAAACAGTTAGCCAAGCTGTGAATGCAAAGGAAAAATTCTTGAGGGAAATTAAAAGTTCCAGTAAACACACACATGATAAAAAAGTGAAACAGCCTTGTTGCTGATATAAAGTTATTGTGTCTGAATAGAAGATCAAACTAGCCACAACATTAAGTCAGAGCCTAATCCAGAGCAAGGCCCCAACTCTCTCTCTCTCTCTCTCTGTTTTAGAGAAAGACAGGGAGAGGGACAGAGTGAGAGAAAGAGAGAATCTTAAACAGACTCCATGCTCAGCACAGAGCCCAACGTGGGGCTTGATCCCATGACCCTGGGATCATCATCTGAGCAAAAATCAAGAGTAGGACACTCAACTGACTGAGCCGCTCAGGTACACCAAGGCACCAACTCTCCTGAATTCTATGAAGGCTGAGAGCAGTGAGGAAGATGCAGAAGGCAAATTTGAATCTAGCAAAGGTTGGTTCATGAAGTTTAAGAGGCTGTCTCTATAACATTACAGAACAGGGCAAAGTAGCACATGTTTATGTAGAAGCAGCAGCAAATTATTTAAAAGATCTAGCTAATTGAGAGAGGTGGCTACACTAAACAAATTTTCAGTCTAATTTTGCTGAATGTTTTAAGCGCACTGTTGAGACCTACTGCTCAGAAAAAAGATTCCTTTCAACATATGCTGCTCACTGACAATGTACCTGGTCACCCAAGAGCCCACTGAAGATACACAATGAGATTATTAATGTTGTTTTCATAACTACTAACACAGCATCCATTTTGTAGCCCATGGATTAAGGAATCATTTTGATTTCAAGTCAGATTATTTATGAAACATGTTAGTCTATAGCTTCTATATAAAATGATTCCTCTGATGAAACTAAGCAAAGAATATTGAAAACCTTCTGGAAAAGATTTACCATTCTAGATGCTGTCAAGAACATTCATGATTCATTGGAAGAGGTCAAATTACGAACATTAAAGGAGTTTAGAAGCAGTTAACTCCAAGCCTCATGGATGACTTTGAGGGGTTTAAGACTTCAGTGGAGGAAGTAACTGCAGATGTGGTGGAAATGCGAGAGAACTAGAATTGGAAGTGGAGCCTAAAGATGTGATACAATTGCTGCAATCTCATGATAAAAGTTGAACAGATGAGGTGTTGCTTCATATAGATGAACAAAGACATTAGTGTCTTGTGATGGAATCTACTGGTAAAGACGCTGTGAAGATTGTGGAAATGACAACAGAGGATTTAGAATATGACATAAACTTAGTTGATGAAGCAGCAGCAGCAGGGTTTGAGTAGATTGACTCCAATTTTGGAAAAAGTTCTATTGTGGGTGAAATGCTATCAAACAGCATTACATGCCACAGAAAAATCATTTATGAAAAGAAGTCAATGGATGTGGCAAACTTTATTGTCTTGTTTTAAGAAATTGCCACCATCACCCCAACCTTCAGCAACCGCCACCACTGATTAGTCAGCAGCTATCAACTCTGAGGCACGGCTGTCCATGAGCAGAAAGGTTAGGGCTCACTGAAAGCTCAGATGATGGTTGGCATTTTTGTTTTTAGCAATAAAGTATCTTTAATTAAGTTATATGCATTGCTTATTCAGACATTGTTATTGCACACTTAATAGACTACAGTATAGTATAAACATAACTTTATATTAACTGGGAAACCAAAAAAGAAAACATCACGTGACGAGCTTTATTGTAACATTCACTTTATTGCAGTGGTCTGGAACTGAGCCAGCGATATCTGTAAGGTGTGTTTGGGCATAGATTTTTCTTGGTGCTTTGATATTTTCTGTTTGCCTTTGGTTTTAGCATATACTCTGATGCATATTGGAATGGTTTTCTTTGTATTTATCCTTCTTGAAACTTCCAGAGCTTCTTGAATCTGTGGATTGATGTCTTTCATGATTTCTGGAACATTTTTTGTCTTCATAAATTTCTTTTGATCTACTTCTATGTACATAAAATTTTTATTATAGCCAACAAATTTCTTACAGCTTTTCTGTTAATTCTTTTTTGCTTTTTTTTTTAACTGCTATTTCAATATATTCTCTTGTTCTGACTTCTTGTTTTTAAATGTACTACAGTTGACCCTTGAACAATGTTGGTGGCGTAATAGTCATGACCTCTATGCACTGTGAAAAGTTCCCATGTAAATTTTGACACCTCAAATACTTAACTAATAGCCCACTATTGACCAGAAGTCATAATGATAATATAAGTAGTTGATTAATGCATATTTTATATGTTATGTGTATTATATTCTGTATTCTTATAATAAGGTAAGCTCAAGAAATGAAAATGCTATTAAGAAAATTGTAAGGAACAGAAAAGAGATTTACAGTACACATCAGTTACAGTATAAATGCACTATAATACAAAACTGTATTTATTGAAAAGAAATCCACATATAAGAAAACCCATGCAGCTCAAACTTAGGTCATTCAAAGATCAACTGTACTTTGCTCTAGTTAAATGCTGTTAGTTCTATCTGCTGAGTTCTTAATTCAAAATATTTTTAGTTCTAACATTTTCACTTGACTGTGTTTTATTAATTGCAATTTGTTGGTGAAATTAGATGCTTAATGAGACTAGTTTCTATGTTTCAAGGCAGTATTTAGATGCCAAGAACCTTGGCAGGGGATGGGGGCACACAAAAGTCTCAAGCACTGTGTTGAACACATGAATCAATACTTGATGAATGTTACTAGTGTTACTATTACTGAATTTTGCTGATACAGGATCCATGCTTTCACTTCCATGTTCTCTTTATAGCTGCTGTATTTTGTGTCTTGGGTATGTGATTAGATTTACTTAACTGTGACTTCTTTCAGTCAAGAGAGGGTAACAGGGACAAAGTTTATCTACCTGCCTGTATTAGTCTGCTTGTGCTGCTACAACAAAATATCTCAATCTGCATGGTTTAAGCAACAGAAACTTATTTTTTCATAATTCTGGATGCCAGAAGTCTACAATTTGGTTTTTGATGGGGGCTCTCTTTCTGACTTGTAGACAGCCACCTTTTCACTGTGTCGTCACATTGCCTTTCCTCTGTGCACCTTCTCCTCTGCAGAAGGAGGGAGAGAGAGAGAGTGCTCTGATGTTTATTCTTATAAGGACATGAATCCTGTCAGACCAAAGCTCCAGTCTCAGGGCCTCATTCAACCTTAATTACTTCCTTAGAGACCCAGGTCCCAATATAGCCACACTAAGGACTTAAATATGTGAATTTTAGCAGCACATTCAGTCTATAGAACTGTCTAAAACAATCTAAAAAACAAAAAAAATGTATGAAACAATGGTTCTCAAGACATTGAACATAGGCAACAACAAACCACAATCTCTTGGAGATGGGAAACAGGTAAGGATCAGCCCTTTAGCCATTTTCATTGCTCTAGTTTACTGCCTAAAGAGAGAGAGCAGATGTTGACACAGCAAAAGTAAGTAAGATGGAGGTTGCTTGTCTCCTTGAGTATAGGAGATAGACCTGGGATCTGGGGAAGGCCAAGATGGCTAGAGTTTGCGGGGCAGAGTACCAAAAAGGACAGTCGCACAGACAGAGAAATTCAGAGATGCCAATACCCCATGAGTATTTGAGCACTGATCAGTGTGTGCATGTGAGGAAACCACCCAAAGCTGGGGAATAATTGCCAATAATCAATAAAAAGAATGATATTCAGAGTTCACTTGTGCCCAAAAATAGTGCTTTTCCTCACAAGTCAGGTTGGGTAATTTCATAATTCATTGGGCCTACTATAGAGTGCTTAGAAGTAGGAAAAAATGATTTCTCAAATATATGCTGCCATGGTCCCATCCAAAAAAAGTTTAAAAACTAGGTCCCCAATGATTATATTGTTTCCAAATAACTTAACTGTATCCCAGAATAAATCTCAAAAATATTCAGAGGTATACAAAAATGTCCAGTGCCCAATAAAGCAAAATTTACCGTGTCCATCATGCAATGAAAAGTTACAGGCATGCAAAAAACAAAGCAAAAAATTATAATCCTCACATGGAGAACTATCTGCCAAAATCGTAACAATGATAGCATTAGAAGAAAAGGTCTTTAAAACAGTATGACTATATTTTATATGTTCAGGAAGGTTGAGGAGTAATTGAACATGTTAAGTAGAGAAATGGAAGATTAAACTGAATTTTTAAAGATAAAAACTACTATGGGTGAGATAAAATATATACTGCATACAATTAGTGGGAAATTAGACATTGTAGAAGAAAAGGCTAGGGAAGTTGGAAACAGCAGCGTAACCAATCTAACATGAAACTCACAGAGAAACAAGACTGAAAAAAGAACAGAAATCAGTGAGCTGTGGGACAAACTGAAATCAGTATTTCAAGGTGAAGCGCTGTGAGAGGGCACTTGAAGGAAAAGAGGTGCTCTGGACTTTATTAAATGGAAACAATCGCCAAAGTTTTGTAGCATATATTAGGCTTGGCATTTTCATTGATGACACAATTGAGTTAGAAACGGTAATCACAAGCTGACATTCATGCTGTTCTTCTGCTGGTTTTTGTGGCTACCCTATGTCTGTTGTTCCTATGTCTGTTGTCAGCACACTTCTGGTGTGCTGACAGGGTTCAATTTCTCATACCTTCTGAATTTCAAGTTCTGCAAATTATCATTTCCATTACGCTCAGAATTTTCATATATTTTTCATAATATGGTGAAGCCATTAGCACAGTGTTTGACATGTGCTTAAATATTTGATGAATGTTATTTTATATTTTTAGTACAATCCTCCTGAAAATAATCAAGTTGTTAGATATATTGTATTCCAATACAATAATTTACAACGAATGATTTGAACTAGTGTTTTATTAAATCATGGTAAACATGTGTTTGGCAGACTTCTTGAGTTAAGGTGTAGCTATATCCAATGAAACTGTTTCAATTGACCAAATGATTTGAATTCCACCTGCAATGGGGGCATTGGATGATGCTGTAGCCTATTATTTTTGATATACAGGTAGACAAAATAAGCATTTTAGAGTTGTTTTTTCTTTTGTCCCTAGAGATGGATACATCAATTTGTATCTGGGACGGCACAGTCCTCATTTAAGGCAAATTACCTGAATAGACTTTGGAGTTAGTCACTTGTTAGGGATACAGTTAACCAGAAATTAATATGGATACCAGAGGAAGGGGTAGGTGTGCTGGAGTTATATGTCTCAGGATGTTTGATTTATTTGTAGTGGAGTAGAGTGAGAAAGTAGGAGAAATGCATTTTTGTGTGTGTTGAATGGAGACTTTATTTTTGTAGTGAGTGGGTGGTTTTGGTTCCTGATTTTTATTCATGAGTGGTTTTTATTGTTGAGTTTTACTGGGAGAGTTACTTGCGGAAGATGAGAAGCCGAGACAAGAAGCAGAAAAACTCACTTTTCATGAGCAATTTCTGAGATTTGGGGTCGAAATATTGTGGGTTGTAATACATATAAACAATTTTAGCTCCCAGTTGAAGAGAGAGCCGTCTTCTCTTTCTCTGCTCAGAAACTGGCATTGCTTTTGCATCACAGACTGGGAAGTTTTGAGGTATCACGAGAAACCTCTCTGGCAAGGATGTTACTTACATCTGGATTCAGAGTCCAGAGTGTTCACCTTTACACTGTGGACCCACAACGTATGTCCAAAGAAACTCCATTGGCAGGTGGAAATTGGCAATTCACTTAGAGTGATGGAAGGGCCAATGGGCAATGGGGAAGGGAGAGCTGGGCAAAGGGAGACCGTGAGTTGCAGCCACCGGGGACTTACTACACTATAAAAATAAGTGACACTTTCCTTGGTCGACTCCCAGGAATAATGAGAGAGTATCCGGTTTTGCTGAGAAGTTTGAAATGCCGCTATTATGAGAGCAGAACGAGCTGTTATAAATGGAAATATGACTTTATGTTTATTCACAGTTTGGTGAGGCCTGAATATTTGGGCCATTCATGATCTGCATTTCATAGCAGGAAAAGAACTAGGATCAACCAGCACTTTCCCATTTTTCGTGTGTGCGATCGATAAATAACCTTTATTAAATAAGGGTTGTTCTTGAGAGTACAAACACAAACAATCGCAGCTCAGTTATTTGCCAATTGTCTCTTGCTAAAGGCATTTATGTTTTGATGAAACCTGGTTAATATCAATATCAATAAAACAACTGGCTAAAGAGCAAAATAATATTGAAAATCTATCCACGGTGAATGTCATCCTAAATGTAGCCCATAGGCATGTTGCATACATAAATGTTCAAAAAGAGGAGAAAAGGGCAAAACTGGCTGCAGTGTGGATTTCGGTCTTAAAATTACATCACTCTGTTGTACACCTGAAACCATTTGCAGCAATGTGGATGGAACTGGGGGGTGTTACGCTAAGTGAAGTAAGTCAGACAGAGAAAGACAGATACTGAATGTTTTCACTCATATGTGGATCTTGAGAAACTTAACAGAAGACCAGGGGGTGGGGAGGGGAGGGGAAGGAAAAAAAAAAAAAAACGTTCCAGAGTGGGAGGGAGGCAAACCATAAGAGACTCTTAAGGACTGAGAACAAACTAAGGGTAGATGAGGGGGTGGGAGAGAGGGGAAAGAGTGATGGGCAGGGAGGAGGGCACTTGTTGGGATGAGCACCTGATGTTGTATGGAAACCAATTTGACAGTAAGTTATATTGAAAAAGGAAAATGAGATTATCCTAACTGGAGACTAATTAACCAGTTAATATGGGTGAACATGAGTTTCAGTTTTGAATTTTTTTTTAAATAAAAAATAATATAGTAAACAAAAAACTTTGAGAATTAACAGACATTTCATTGGAATTCCCACAGTAATAAGAAAATGGACTTTTCCAAAAGTTCACCATTTCTCACCGATATAAATGCTGCACTGGGCCTTTTAGGTTTTTCAAAATGTTGCATCTTGTCAAGGTACAGGATACAGGTTGCAATGCGTTCCCTCTTATACCTGGAGTTAGTTGAAGTTACAGTTCACCACTGTGCCTCTGACAGAAGCTCTCTCATTTTGCATCTGACATGTCACTTAACTTGCTCCCCAACCTAACAGGCTTTTCTCAAAAGAGTTTTAAAAACATAAGAAAGACACATTTCCTTGACAGAATTTGACCTCTCATTGTTTGGAGTTAGTCCCTCTTGCTTTCCCAAGTGGCTCATTTAAAGTGGTCAATTTGTACTTTGCACTGCCTTTCAGATAAATGTGCAAGAGTTAGAGGCACATGTAAGTATCTGGATTTTTTGGTGATGCTTTTAAAAAAATATGATAAGATAAAATATGGCAGTAGCAGAGAGCTGTAATAGGCCCCTCTAATCTAAAAATATATAAGATTTTGGGGCGCCTGGGTGGCTCAGTCTGTTAAGCGGCCGACTTCAGCTCAGGTCATGATCTCGCAGTCCGTGAGTTCCAGCCTGGCATCAGGCTCTGTGCTGACAGCTCAGAGCCTGGAGCCTGTTTCAGATTCTGTGTCTCCCTCTCTCTGACCCTCCCCCGTTCATGCTTTGTCTCTCTCTGTCTCAAAAATAAATAAACGTTAAAAAAAAATTAACAAAAAAAATATATATAAGATTTAACATGATTTGTGTTAGCCAGAATTTCCCTAAAAGAGGTAGCTTGTAAAATTATTTGCTACTTTTCGATTTAAATTGGGAGAAGGTCTCATTGTTAATTGTGGCCCACCATGTTTATTATGCATAATGAGGAAGTATAGTTTTCTTTGTAGCAAAAAGTATTAATAATTGATAAAACGTATCATGAGGAGCGTAGAATGTGTGTGTCTTACCCTGGAAACAAATGTGTCACCTGAATATATTAAAAATATGAGCTAAAATATTTAGATGGTAATACTCTTAAATATGTAAATCCAGTTCATCATCATTACTTATAAATCTATAGAAAGCTAATTTATTAAGAAACTGAATAAACTCTTGTTTTTTCTCTGATAGAAATAATCTTAAAATGAAATCATTGAAAATATATTCAGTTTCTGAAACATTTTTTTTTTTTCCCTCAAATGCTGTGTCAATGTTAAGACCAGTTTCAACCATGAGCAGCAAGCTTTCCAAGTGTTAAAGTAAATGAAATGGTAATTATTAAAAAAAAAAAAAAAAATCAAGGGATTCCTGAGTTTTCAGATTGTTTGGAGTTATTTTTGAAATCTTCAAAAGGTGATTCAAAAGAATGCTAGGTAATCGGGTATTTTTATGTGCTTAGACATAAATTCATTCTCAATGCTGTTTTTTTTCCAAAGTGTATAATTTGTTTATCCTTTTCTTTTTATTTCCATGTAAGAAAGTTTTCTGAGATCCTCAGAGCACTTTATCAGTATATCAATCTCTCAGTGTGTCTGCGGAATCCCTAGGGGTACCATTCCCTGGGTGGCAAGCAGATAGTCTAAGAACTTGAGCTGAATTTAAATCTGACTTATTAGACTGAAAAAGATTTGACAGAAGGGCAAAAATACAGCATGATTCTTTTTACATATCTTTTTGTTCAAAGAAATTAATATATATAAAAATATTAATCATTGCTAGCTATAAAGATAATAATGTTTTCTATATGTATTTTTAAGGTATTTGGTACAGCCTTTGAATAATTAAAAACATGACTTTGGTGTACATTACAAGAAAATTTTTAAAAAATTATTTTACTCCAAAGAATAAGGCTCTAAGTGTGATTCATTTATGTGATACTATGATAGGAAAAGATAGGATTCAGTAGGCAAAAAGGGAAAGATGAGGACCTGAGGTCCCTGGGTGGGGAAAAGCACACATTTGGGAACAATGCTGGGAGTGTCTGACCACAGCAAGCCCCCTCAGTCATAAGGTTCCTCTTAAGAATGAAACAGACCTCACTTACTCCCCCTCAGGTTTCCCTCAGGAATTTGACAAAAAACCTAAGTATGGCCTTAGGCCACCCCTCATACAATTAAATTGAGCCTATCAGGAATAGATGACCCAGCGCCTAGAGCTATCACGCCAATAAGGGTGGGATGTGAATGGGAACAGGGGGGCTCCTTGTTCACCTGGTGCTGGTAGCCAGGGGAGATTTTGTTCTTGGATCCCACGGCACTGGAACAACTGGAGAGGCAGTTCTTGGCAGGCTATCATTCCCAGAGCACTACACAGAAAACAGACTGAAATCCACCACCAGTCCTTCTACGAAAAAGGCCTGTTCACTTGTCCTGGAGCTGTAGCCTGAGGGGCAGACTTTAGGTGTGCCAGATATAGAAGCTATGGAGGTACTGTCAGGGGACAGAGTCTGGGGAAGGCAAATCAATAAAGAAATGTCAGCTTTAAATGACACATTAAAACAGATGGACTTAAAAGATACATACAAAACATCCCTATGCCAAAGAAGCAGAATACACATTCGTCACAAGTGCAGCAATGCAACATGGAGCATCCTCTAGGCTGGAGCATATGTTAGGCCACAAAAAAGTCTCAATAAATCTAAGAAAACTGAAATTTTTCAGTCATCTTTTCCAATCACAGTGGCTTGAGGCTAGAAATTAATTACAAGAAGGAAATTGGCAAAATCACAAATATGTGGAGATTGAACAACATAAACCAAAACAACCAATGGGTCAATGAAGAAATCAGAGGTGAGATAAAAACATAACTTGAAAATTAAATACCTCAAAAAATTAAAATTAGAAATACCATGTGATCTAGTAATTCCAAAACTGGGTATTTACCCAAAGAATATGAAAACACCAATATTCATTGCAGTATTATTTACAATAGCCAAGATATGGAAGCAACCCCAGTATCCATCCATAGATGAATGAATAGAGAAGATGTGGTGTTGTGTGTGTATGTATACGTGCACGCACACACACACACACACACACACACACACACACACACACACACACAGTGACATCCATACTCTTGAATTCCTATTATAGTAGTTGAGTATTTAGATCTTTGGCAGTGTTATTCTTTTGGCTTTTATTTTCTCCTCATCATACTGTGATTATATTGTTTTTGTGAAATCAGTGTTGAAAGCTTATGTTATTATGCCTATTCAAGTATTTTTCATAGGTAAACATTTTAGTGTGCTGTGATATAATTATTACTTTCTTGTTGGTTTAGCTAATAATTGACTTATTTTATAATTTATTCAATTTTCTTTGCAGTCACTACTAACTTTTTTAAAAAATAACTTTCAATATCATCTTAAAATAATTCTTCTACTTGGTTTATTCCAATTATGTAATTGATGGATGTATTAGTTTCCTAAAGCTGCCATAACAACTTATCACAAAGTGAATGGCTTAAGACACAAATTTCTTCTCTTACAATTCCGGTGTCTAGAAGTCCAAAATCAAGGTGTTAGCAGGGCCATGCCCCCTCTGAAACCTGTAGGGGAGAATCTTCCTTGCCTCTTCCTGGCTTTTGGTGTTTGGCTGGCAATCTTTGGTTTATCAGTTTGGTTCAATCTCTACCTCCTTCCTTGCATGGCTTTCCCTTCCCACCTCCGTCTGCCCTTCTTCCCCAACCTCCTGTGGTGTGTCTATGTTCCTGTGTTTCTACCCCTGTTCTTATAATGACATCTGGCATATTGGATTAAGGGCCCATCCTACATCTGTATAACCTCATCCTAACTAATTATGACTGAGACAACTCTCTTTCCAAATAAGGTCATATTCTGAGGTATTGGGGGTTAGGACTTTAATGTAATATTTTTAGAGAGGGAGGTGTCGCAATTCAGCCCATATGACAGTGGATCTTCTTTTCCCCTTTTGGAAACATTTCCATTTGAAATCTCAATTTTTTTTTTTTTTTCTATCTGAATTACTTTCTTTCAGCTTTATTGCACATTTTTCATTCTGGGAATTTTTTCTGCTGTTATCCTGGGGAATTCTCCATTGTCTTTCTCCTGAGTTGGATTATAGGGATCTCACGACTGCTTCCAGGGGCTTCATCAGGTCTGTCTCATGATTCACATTTACTTTAATTGAATAGCGACAACAGTAACAGCTCAGTAACAAAATTGGCACAGATCAAGAAAAAATTATTCAATGGTAATGCCGATAGGAAAAATTCAATAATAAGAAAAGTACAATAGAAAGCATGGAAGAAAAGTTAAGGATGGCTAAGCTGTTTTAGAAGTGGCAACATCTAGTAAATAGAATTTACAGAAAGAGAAGGAAATGAAGATAAGGTTTAAACTTAAGGACACAATGGAGGGAAAGTGCCTAAAACTGAATAAGACACACACTTGAATTATAAGAATGGTACTATGTATTAAGTAATATTAAAAATTAATCCATTCTAGGGTGAAATATCAGAATACCAAGGAGTAGGGGCAACTGGGTAGCCTAATTGGTTGAGTGTTTAACTCTTGGTTTCGGCTCAGGTCATGATCTCATGGCTTCATGTGTTACAGCCTCACATTGGGCTCTGCCTGGCGGCGCAGAGTTTGCTTGGGATTCTCTCTCTCTCTCTCTCTCTCTCTCTCTCTCCCTCTCTCCCTCTCTCCCTCCCTTCCTCCCTCCCTCCCTCCCCAACTTGTGCTGTGTCTATCTCTCTCAAGATAAAGAAATAAACTTAAAAAAAAAAAAAAAAAAAGAACACCAAGACTCCTTGGTGTTTAGATGAGAACATCTAAAATGCTTATAGATAGATGATAGATAGATAGATAGATATAGATAGATAGATAGATAGATAGATATAGATAGATAGATAGATAGATAGATATAACAATGTATATTGAGAACAAGAATTCTCCAAAGAAGAAGAAAAACATAGAATAGGAATTCTCCTATAAGGAGAACTTAAAAAAGAATCATACTAAAAAAATTTAATGTATGTCAGAAATTGCAAGATCAAAATGACAAAAAAATTAATATGTGGAAGAAATGTAGAGAATGTACATCCTTTCTCAAAAGCACATGTAAAAGCTATAAAAAATGGCCATGTGTTAGATCAGAAAGTTAACATCAATAAGTACCAAGCATGCTTGAGTAATATATGTCACATAATTTTGAATTCAAGTTTTAATATTTTAGATCTATTGTTCTGTTAGAGTAACAAAAATGAAATTGCTAGTTTAAATTTTATGAATATTTTAGTCAGCTTTAAATATTATCTTTTGTTCTTAAAAAGAATATTCTGATCATACTTTTGTATATACCAAGTAATGTGTCATAGATTCTAAGTCTAAAGTTCTCTTTTGGCCAGCAAAAGAGTGGGATGCAGGATGAAAAGCGAGAGATGGCTGATATCTGGGAAAAGACAAGAGCCCTGAATAAGGGTTCTTGCCTCGTTTTTATTATGATCAGAAAGCTTACAAACATGGCAATGGACGTTCACACAGAGACAATGAATCTGCAAACATTAACTTGAGGACATGAGGTAAAGGGAGTTTTGAAGATATTTGGGGTTGGGGTTTGGGTTAATACAAAACAAAATCCAGGTGCCGGGCAGTTGGGAGGAAGGTTGTTTATAGCAGACATGAGGCCGCACCTCTATTTATCTTAGCTAGCTTAGGGGATGAGACAGGTAGGACACGTGACCTCAGAGTTAACAAGGCACCTTTCTTTTGTTAATTGTCTCCACTCTGGAGATGTAACTTCGCCCTGCAGCACAGAGCAGTGGTCCATAGCCCAATTTACCTGTTCACCTAACTTGGTTCTTCCTTCCTGTGAAAGCAGATTTCTGCTATAGCATTAAATTGGGGGGGGGGGGGACACTTCTACCCTGAATACCTAATATTGTTTATTTTGTATACCTTTGTTCTATATTGGGGCCTTTTCCCCTCCCTATTCTGGGTGTCTTTTCCCCTCCCTATTCTGGGTGCCTTTGCACCTCCCTACTTTATTCTGGAGGCCTAAGCCCCCATTCTCTATCCTCATTCCCCTAATCTTGTTTACCCAAACTTGGGTGTGAGCATCCTATGGCTTTGTACTTCTTTATGCCTTGTTAACCCATTGGTGTAAGCCCAGAGAATTCTTAAACTTATTCCCCGCATCAATGTACTAATTTTACTGTGAGTTTTGAAAAATTTAATTCTATCATTTTTTTTTGCTATGCAATACTCAATAATATTATTCCATTGTTATTTTAATTCACATATTACTTGATTAGTACAATTTACCACTTTCCAATTTACCATAAACAAAAGTTTATTATTTTTTATCTATTAAAATGTTTTTTATATTATTTTACATAGATAATATTTAATATTACTATTACATTTACATGGAAAATGTAAAATGTTAACATATCTTTATTTTTCTAATATATATTATTTTTTTGCTGCTACAAAGTTTAACATTTTAGGTCTACAATTTATTTTTTCCTTCCTAAACTTAATCCTTCCTATTTAACGACTATTTAATCCAGTTGCCTTTAATTTTTCTCCATGGCTTAATGCATAAATCTATTACAAAATATCTAACATATGGATGTCTAGTTGATATTTTAAAACATGTTACTTAATACAAAGATACTAATGAAAACATTTGCCAATTTAAAATAGATTATTCCTTTACAAAGTCTCTTATACCAACATCTATTTCTTGTTCATGTGTTTTGTTCAATTAATTTCTCTTACTTTTTTGTAAAGTTCTACACAAATTCTTTTATTGTCAGTTTATGACATTTTTAGAGTTTCGTAAAAAAAATGTGGTTTGACAGATTCTCAAATTGCACTGCTTGGATTTGTTGAGTTTTTAAAATTAATTTTTATTAATTTTATCCTGAATGTGCACATGAGGTATTCTGGATAAGAGACATATTAGATATTATAATTGTATAAGTAATAATAATTGTGGTGGTTTCCCTTGTTTTGATCCTTACTACTAGGGTGAAATAATAAAAGCCAGATGGAATAATTCCCTACATGAGTGAGAGTTACTCCAGGTGAAAGATGGAGAAAAATGGATTTTCTCTATTTACATATAATGTACAGGGGAGAGAAACCCTTGCTTCCTCCTCCCCTTAAGTCTTTGGAGATAGGGTGGGAAGGATCCTTGGTTTCCACCCTAACCTTCTGGAATATAAATACATCTTTCCAAGGTCCTGAGAAGCTCCAGTGTCTCTGACTTTTATGATGTAGTGATGTTTCTAAGGTCATGGACCTCATTCTTCCTTGAAATGTAAACATGTAAGGAAATGGAGGACCCATATTTGTGGTCCCTTAAAAGCTTAATTTAAGGGTCTAGCCTAGGCTGTGACCATTTGGCCTTCTTGTGGAGATAATAGAAGTTTTACTACATTTTTTATCAGCATAATTAACTAAACAAATGGCTACAGATCTAATCCTCATAGTGTGTAAACAATAAAATACTTCTAGAGGAAGTGTAGGCCAACATTTTGTATTCATATACATCCCAGTGTCTCAGTAGGCCAGGGCTTTTTACAGAAGCATTGAGAAACTCAGGGAAGATTTATTTCTACACAGGTTTGAAGCTAGCTTTACCTTTTATGTGGACATTGCCTAAGTTTTCTCTAAGCCTCAGTTACTTCTAATAAAAAAAAAAATGATTATAGTAGTACCTATCTGAAAAAGATTAGATATTGATTGTGATATAGTTTGTTATCTAAGCTGTGACAGTTTGCCAGTGGATGGGGGTACTATTATTCTTATGCACTAGCAACACACATAAGCCAGGAGTGTCCCTGGCACATTAGACATAAAGTCATAGTTTAAATAAGCTGTCTCATCACAATGTCTGTTGCCTCGCAATTACTCAAGGATTTTTAACTTTTATGGCTTCCTTGCTTGCCTTTTTAAAAATTTTATTCGAATTTTGTTACATTGGTTGTTTATTTTAGGTCATTTTGTCTTGTTCAGGTAAAATATTTTAAGCTCTTTATTGGCATTTAACAGCAATTGTAAGTCCTGATTTTAAAACATCTATGACATATTGTAGAAAAAACTGAACCCCTTGTGTATTCCAGCAAGACATCCAATTACTCTATGAACACAGGATGCTTACAACTGTTGAGAACTGGAGAGCAGTAGTACACAAAATATGCCCAGATCTTTCAAAAATTATTTTTGAAAACTTGTTTCCAAATTTGAGTTATGAGTTGCAGAACCAACACCAACCTATATATGGCATTCTTATCTATTCTGTGGACCTTAATCAGAACATCTTTCAGTTGCACTTGCTCTGTGGGTAATCACAAGTCAACGCTAATAAACTTGGGCTTAACTTCTGCTTCTCATTCTTTTTTACATATGTTACTGAGAAGTGATGGAAGTTCCCCCTTCCCATTGGGCACAGATATAACATTTTTACAAATGTTTGTAAGTGTTATGTGTTGTAATTATTATTGCTTGCTTTCAACTACTTGTAAAATTCCAATTTGGTCAATAGCAAATAAAATTGTAATATTCTAATTAGGTAGATAAAAAGAATGTTTTAAACATTGCTTTCTAAACACCTAATTCAAATAGCTTTCTCTGTGGGACTTCTCATCCACACATTATTCTCTTTTTTCATTTTTCATTATTCTTTGTTTACTACTTGGCATTTGCCCTATTTTTAAGTATTTTATTTATTGTATATTCCATGTTTATACTGCTCTATTGATCATTTTTATTAATTGCTTAAATATTCTGTCTCCTTGATTTCTCAATTGCACAGCATTCATAAGCTCTTTATCATTGCAGATTTATATCGTTTTTATAATACTGAAGGATTTATGAGTGTTAGTGATTTAGGAAAGTAGACTGAGTATAACCACATACCTCACTCCCTTCAGGCCTATATACACATTAAAGCATATAACTTTTTGAGTGTAGAAACGATATCTGGCTTGTTTCTTTGGTGATATAATTGCTTTTGTCCAGAACAGTGCTCACACACATACTAGTTGTTCAATAAATACTTGTTGGGTGAATGAATAAATCTTCTTACAAACAGAAGTTCATGTAGAAATGGAAATACTCCACTATGAGATAATGCAGTTCAACATTTTTGCAATTTTGTCATGTAAGAATTTCAATTATAGTCTTTTTTAAAAGAGTTTATTTAATTATTTTGAGAGAGAGAGAGCGAGAGAAAGAGAGAGAGAGGCAGAGAAATAGGGAGAAAGAGAATCCCACGCAGTCTCTGCACTGTCAGCACAGAGCCCCATGTGGGGTTTGAACTCATGAACTGTAAGATCATGGCCGGAGCCCAAACTAAGACCCAGAGGCTTAAATGAGCCACCCAGGTGCCCCTTGATTATAATTTCTTTAACTCAATCTATCCCTAAAAATACTATTGGAAGATGACATTTGTGTAATCAAGGCATTACAAGAGTTAGTACAAGAAGTAGAACTCTTGTAATAAAGTTATTACAAGACTTTAAAATTTTCTTCGTCCTTTATCCTCTTCCATCTAATGTCAACTTTAGGGCAAAACACATTTTAGAGTTAGTTATGCACAAATGCCTTCCTAGGAACTTCAATCTCCATGACCACTTCAACACATTCTATTCTCTATTAAAACTTCTTTTTTTTCTTTCATTGAGGAATACAAAGTCTCCATGTTATCAAATCCCATGGCTGCTTTTGGTCTCATCTTATTCAATGTTTAGGGAACATTTGACACATTTGTTCACTTCTTTGTGCTTGAAATATTTTCTTCTCTCAGTTTCAGGAACACCCTTCATTCTAATTTTCCTTCTAGCTCACTGCTTCTTTTTAATCCTTTTTTAATCCCCTACAGCCTCTAAATGGAGTATATCAAGTCTTGCTTGTGGGTACTCTTCTCTACTTTAACTCTCTTTTTCTAGGCACTACCATCCATTCCCATGTATTTAAGTGCTAAATAAATATATGCTAAGTCCTTCAACTTAATATCTTGAGGCTCGATGTCTCCCACAGACTACAGACTTGATGTACACTTGCCTCCTTGAACCCTGATCTCTCATAAATCTTTTAATCTTATATATATTATATATATTATAAACTTATATACCCAGACTGAAACTCTTTATATTCTTTTTCCTCACTTCCAAGCCTAGATTTTCTCCAAGATTCCATAACACGATTAATGGAAGTATCTCCTATATAGTTATTAAGGCAAAAAACAAGTGAGTTTCCTCACATGCATTTAAAAATTCTTACCAATTTCTCAGTCCCCATGGACACCATTCACCTTTAAATAACCAACATCTCTTACCAAGAATTTTTGTTCTCCTTGCATCTATTAGTCTCTCCACCTCCCCACTGTCATCATTCTTCATTCATTTGTTACAGTATATGAACACGATTATGCCATACTTATGTTTAAATCCATTCCATTCTTTATTATTCAGAATAAATTCTAAACTGCTTGCTGTACTCTACATTGCTGTGCATGATCTGAAGTTCTTGGACTTTTCTAACCTCATCTCCTATCACTCTCCCATTTGCTTTCATTTTTTTGTTCCCAGAAATGTTGGAAGTCCTTTAATCGCAGTGACAGGTTTATCCTCATTCTTCAAATTTCTGTTTAAAATTCACTTCTGTGGAGAAGCCTCAAGCAACCACATATTCCCATCATTCTCAGTTTATGGGCCAATATTTACTTCTTTCCATCAGGTCATCACAATCTATTTTTATATCATATAGACATACGAATTTTTAAATGTGTGTGTGCGTATATTACCTATGTATGCACAAAATATATCAAATATTTCCTATTTTTAAAGTTTATTTCCAAAGTTTATTAATGTACATTAAAGAGAGTTCAAACATTAACCATACAAAATTCAGTGCATTGTTTGCCGCAAAAAAAAAAAACCAACTTGGCTCTTTAAAAAGATATTATGCATTATGTTTAGCCCTAGAAAAGAGCATTTTTGTTTCTGTAGAATTGGTAAGTTTTATCTTTCTAATAACAAAATATATAACCTATTTTTGGCTTAAGCTAACAAAATTCTGACCCAAAACTGTTTATATATCTAAATTATGTATTTATGTAATTATTTTATCTTGCTACTTTAAGACATTTTTATGTAATTAAGATACAGTAGAATGATAACACATAATTTTAATCTATATTGGCTTGCTGATATATATTTGCATTTCAGTGTAATATATAGTACATATGTCTTCACTTTTGAAAATGAAAAATAAATTTTTCCTTAGGGTTTTGTGTGAATTTTCTATGTAATCTTTAGCATTAGGGATATTTGATAAAATGAAAGGCATATGTAGGTGAGCTCTTATCTCTTATTTAAGAGCACTTAGCCCATATTTTAATTGCTTATTTCTTTTTTATGTTTTTTCAACTAAGACTATAAAATATGATAGAAGAGGTTATATTGGTTTTGACAAGTGTTAAGTCCCTTATGTATATTGCATGATACTTACTAGAGGATCAATATTTATTAAATGAAAGAACAAGTGGTAACGTTTTTACCTTAAAGCAATTATCAGGACAAATATGAAACCCATGAAGCCTATTGTTGCGTATATATCTTTAACAACACCCTTGTTAAACTGCTGTTAAGGTTTAAATCTTTGAACAATCTTCACTTTCACAAAATCTTGTATCGCTGATTAGCTGAGGCAATGATGAGTAAGAAAATGGTGCTTGACTCAGCAGTCTCTTGCATTTGCCTTATTAAGACTTAGAATAAAATGTCTGGTTGGACTTATCTAAGGTCATTGCTTTATTTTAAGAATTGTGGATATGTGTTGGAGACATGGAAATGATCTGTTCTACAATATTAAATCTAACCCTCCTTTGAGCAGCTTGTTAATCTGGACTATAGGCCACATGACAAGACATACACCTGGAAGGCTCACTCTGCTCATGACATTTAGTGTGAGAAAAACTAATTATTTGTTTATATTTTTTTTCCCACTCTCATTCAAAAGAACCCCTGTAAAGAATTGGTAACTGGGGAGTGATGATGATCAGATTATCACCAGTGGAAAGTAAATACTATCATTAATCTAGTAAAGAATTCTCAAACAGCTGGTGAAGTCTGGGATCAGATATTCACATGGAAATGCTATGATTACAGATATATATATAGTCAAAGGCAATGGTAAAGGAAAAGAATGATCAGAAGAAAATTTTTGCAGTCACACTTCAAAATGTATATAGGTTAGTTTATAAGATTTTTACATTCTGCTCAGTACTTCTATACTTTCCCATGTGTGTTGATTGGATATGCAATAACGTTGACACCAGTTATGCAATAACTTTTTATATTCTGGAAAAAAGTAATTAAACAGAAACAAAATCTATGCATAAAACTGACTAACATTTTAATTGGGCAATGATGTGTTAAATGGTAGAAACTATTTTAAAGATACATGGATAATAGTCATTTTTATCAAAAACTAGAGGGAAATTAAGGTGTAAAATCCATTATTTTTATACGAGATAATAAAAGTTTAAAACATCCTGCCTTTAAAAGGCCTACTGTTATTTTTTATGTGTTAATTTGCTCTAAATACACTTTCTCAGAGATACTTCCATATCAAATTATTTTGACAAATTGGTAATATGTGTCCCATTATTGGTAATGCTTTTAGATGCTCAGTGAAGAAAGTGGAAATATATTAAAACGTGTAAGTAACAAACTATAAAAATCCATAAAGTCTACCACTGAAGAACTACTTAGTATTTTGATAAATATTATTTAATTATAAAATTTTACAAATTTTGTTCTCCGTTCTGACATGTAAACAGCTTGAAAGTCATCATTCCCATTCTTACAACAGAAAGCTGGACAACTGAAAAGCAATATAGATTTTTTGAAGCAGAAGAGAACTTGGTTTTCTGATAAAACTACCATCCCAGAATCTGGAAAGACAGGCACATCTAGAAAATCACCTTCAGGATCTGTTTACATGGAACAAAAGCCACTGGTATCATAAACTTCTGTTAGCACTTAAATGGTAATTTTAATGACTTGCTGGAGACTGCATGTTGATGAGAATGAGGGTGAGAAACTCCTGTCGACTTCAGTTTTGGGGTGACCCCTGCCCTGTTGCAGATTTTCTTTCAAAGAACCTCACCAGGTACTCATGAGGAAGATTCAAGAAAGATCCCATCACAGAGGGACGGAGAAATCACTGTTAAATACCCTTGAGGCTTCTCCTTAACAAAAAACTTTTGACCTGTGGAAAAGGCTTTGCTAGAGCCTTATCTGAGCTGGAGGAAGGGAATTCCTCCAACTTTTGCCTCCTGTGGGTTTTTTATCTCACTTAATAGGTGGCAGGGAGAAGACAGTCAAGA
The DNA here is from genome assembly GCF_018350215.1 of Panthera leo. NCBI lineage: Eukaryota > Metazoa > Chordata > Mammalia > Carnivora > Felidae > Panthera > Panthera leo. Next base: position 95,622,745 of record NC_056684.1, read on the forward strand.
GATATCAGAGATTCAAAGAAACAGATTAGGGATGCTACATTCAGGGAAGAGTATGGACAGATATGAAAAGGCTACACCACTGGAGAAACATTTGTGAATGCAACAAATGGGCTCTAATTGAAAGACTACACAATGTACCAGAAAATGAGTAATGTGAGCAGAGAGATAGTAACTCTAACAAATAATTAAAATGAAATGTCCTTTATAGATTTTGGATACTAAACCTTTATCAGATATACTATTTGCAAATATCTTCTCCCATTGCCATTTAATTTTGTTGATTGTTTCTTTCCCTGTGCAGAAAGTTTTTATCTTGATGAAGTCCCAATAGTGCATGTTTGCTTTTGTTTTCCTTCCCTCTAGAGAAATGTCTAGTGAAAAAAACTGTGGTGGTCAATTTAAAGAGGTTACTGCTTATGTTCTCCTCTAGAATTTTGATGGTTCCCTGTCTCACATTTAGATCTTTTATCTATTTTGAATTTATTTTTTGTGTATGATGTAAGAAAGTGGTCCAATTTCATTCTTCTGAATGTTGCTGTCCAGTTTTCCCAACACTGTTTGTTGAACAGATATTTTTCTATTAGATATTCTTTCCTACTTAGTTAAAGATTAGTTGCCATATAATTGTGGGTCCATTTCTGGGTTTTCTATTCTGTTCCATTGATCTATGTGTCTGTTTTTGTGCCAGTACCATACTGTCTTAAAGATTATAGCTTTGTGATATAGGTTGAAGCCCAGAATTGTGATGCTTCCAGCTTTCCTTTCCTTTTTCAACATTGCTTTGGTTATTCAGGGTCTCTTGTGACTCCATACAAATTTTGGGATTGTTTGTTCTAGCTCTGTGAAAAAATGCTGGTGGTATTTTCATAGGAATTACATTAAATGTGTAGATTGCTTTGGGTACTAAAGACATTTTAACTTAACACACAAAACCAAATAATCCAGGGCCGCCTGGGTGGCTCTGTTGGTTAAGCGGTTGACTCTTGACTTTGGCTCAGGTCATGATCTCACAGTTTGTGAGTTCGAGCCCTGAACTGGGCTCTGCACTGACAGTATGCAACCTGCTTGGGATTCTTTCTCTCTCTCCCTCTCTCTCCCTGCCTTTCCCCCACTCACTATCTCTCAAAATAAATAAATAAACTTAAAATAAAAATCCAGTTAAGAAATAGGCAGAAGACATGAATAGACATTTTTTTCAAAGAAGACATATAGGTGACTAGCAGACACAAAGGAAGATGGTCAACATCACTCATCATCAGGAAAATAGAAATCAAAGCTATGAGGAGATATCACCTCACACCTGTCAGACAGTCTAAATTAACAACACAGGAAATAACAGATGTTGGCAAGGATTCAGAGAAAGGGGAACCCTCTTACAGTGTTGGTGGGAGTACAAACCAATGCAGTCACTCTGGAAAACAGAATGGAGGTTCCTCAAAAAGTTAAAAATAGAACTACCCTATGAGCCAGCAATTATACTACTAGGTTTTTATCCAAAGGATACAAAAATATTGATTTGAAGGAGCACATGTAAACTGTAGGGAAGCCACTGTTATTTACAAAAAGGAGTATAAGGTCAAATAGGAGATAAAATACAATCATTTAAATACTCTTAAAGCTAAAGACAGCAGAAAAAGAGGGGGAAAGATGCAAAAAAAAACCCAACCTGAAATGGAAAAAAATCGAAAACAGTAACAAATATGGTATATATTAATTAAAAAATATATATCATCAATAATTTTAAATGTGAATAGTATAAATGTATGAATTGAAAGAGATTGTCAGACTAGACTAAGACCCAATTATATGTTGTCTATAAGGTACCCAATTTAAATAATAAAACAGAGATAAGTTAAAAGTAAATGGGTGATAAAAGATATAGCATGCTAACACTACTCGAAAGAAAGCTAGATTAGCTATATTAATTTCAAACAATATAGACTTAAGAACTTGGAATATTATCAGGGATGATCATAAAGGGATCAATTCCCCAAAAAGGAATAACAACCCTTGATATGCATGAATTTAATACCTATGCATCAAAATATATGAAGCAAAATTGACAGAACTGAAAGGAGAAATAGGCAAATTATAGTTGGAGATTCCAACATTCTTGTCAGTAATTGATAGAACAGGCAGGAAGAAGATTAGTAAGGATATAGATGGCATTAACAGCACTATCAATTAATATGATCTAAATGACATTTATGGAATATTCCATCAAATAAGAACACAATAAGCTTTATTTTAAGCTCACTTGAATGGTTCACTATGACTGACTACATTCTGGGCTATAATATCAGGATACATTTAAAATAATAAAAATCATACTGGGGTACCTGGGTGGCTCAGTTGGTTGAGTGTCTGACTTTGGCTCAGGTCATGATCTTGTGGTTTGTGGGTTTGAGCCGCACATCGGGCTCTGTGCTGACAGCTCAGAGCCTGGAGCCTCTTTTGGATTCTGTGTCTCCCTGTCTCTCTGCCCCTCCCCTGCTCATGCTCTGTCTCTCTCTCTCTCTCAAAAATAAACAAACATTAAAAAAAATTTAAAAAGCATAATATATTCTAACTACAAAACTAAAATTCAGTAACAGTAAGATACCTGGAAAATCCTTAAATATGTGGAAATTAATAACACACATTCAGCCTGTGGGTCAAAGAAGGGGTTTCAAAGGAAATTAAAAGAAATATTTTGGACTCTATCAAGATAAAAATATATCTTATTAAAGCTTGTGGAATGCAACAAAGCAGTGTTTAGAGGGAAATTTATAACATTAAATTAATATATTAGAGAGGTATATAAAATAAACTAACCTTTCTTAGGAAACTAGAAAAAGAAGAGAAATGGAAGCATATATCAAGCAGAGGTAGGAAACAATAGAAATTTGAACAAGAATTAAAATTTACAACAGAGACATAAGAACATCAACAAAACCAATACCAATAGTTAGTGTTTGAAAAGATCAATAAACTTGATAGCCCTATAGCTAGACTAAGATAAAAAAGGTGACACGAACTGTCAATATCATAAATGAAAGAGAAGTCATCACTAGTGATCCTATGGATATTAAGGGATAATAAAGGAATAGAATGGACACGTCTGTGTCCACAAATTGATAACTTAGATTTAATAGACCAATTCCTTGACAGAAACAAAGAATAAAAACTGACACAGAAGAAACAGATAACATAAATTGCCCAAGTATTTTTAAATAAATTGAATCAACAATTAATAACCTTCCAAAAAGGGAAGCTCTGGGTCCGGATGCTTTTACTTATGTATCTTTCCAAACATTTAAAGAAAAATATACTAGTTCTCCACAATCTCTTTCAGAAAATAGAAGCTAGGGGACCACTTCCTAACTCATTCTATGAGGTCAGTGTTATGATGTCAAAACCAGATAAAGGCATTGCAAGAAAGGAAAACTACAGGCCAGCATCACTCATAACCAGAGATGCAACAATCCTCAGCAAAATATTACCAAACTGAATCTAGCAATGATTTTTAAAAAATTATATAGCACAAATAAGTGTGTAATTAAGGGTTTAATTTCATGTATGGATGTCTAGAATTTTTAAATTGAAAACGTAATTTACCATACACATAGACTAAAGAAGAAAACAATATTGTTATATCAAGTGACAGTGAAAAATAATTTGATAAAATCTAACACCTATTCATGATTTAAAAAACCTCTCAGCATACTAAGAAAAAGGAGAAATTCCTCATATTGAAAAAGAACATGCCAAAAAAAACTACAGCTAATATCATATTCAATGATGAGAGGCTGGCTGCTTTCCCCCAAAGATCAAGAATAAGGCCAGCATGACCTCTCTGAAAGCCCCAGCTAGTGCACGAAGATAAGAAAATAAAACATGTGCAGATTGAAATGGGAGAAATAAAATTGTCTTTATTCATTGTCTATCTAGAAATATCAAAGTATGTACAAAAAACCCCTGGAACTAGTAAGGATAGCAAGTTTGAAAGATACGAAGATAATAGATGAGTCTGTTGTTTTCCTGCATACTAGCACCGGTTGATTACACTTTGAAATTACATTTAAAAAAGCAATACTACTTATGATAGCACTAAATAAATAAATAAATAAATAAATAAATGGGAAATACTAGGGTGTAAATCTAACAAAATATGTGCAGGACCTGAATACCTAAATATGGAAACCTACAAAATACTGATGAAAGAAATCAAAGAATATTCAGATAAAAAATTCCAATGACTGAGAAGATTCAATATCATTACTATTGTTAATATTTCCTCCAATTTCATCTATAGATTCAGTAGGACTCTAATTAAAATCTTAGCAAACTATTTTGTAGATAATAACGAGCTGATTTTCAGGTTCTTATGGAAAGCAAGAGACATGAAATACTCAACATAGTACTGAAAAAAACAAAGTTGGAGGAATCACACTACCTGATTTCAAGACTTCTTTTGAAGTTATAGTATTTAAAACAGTGTGATATTGGCAAAGTGATTAATGCATACATCAATGCCCTAGAATAGAGAGCTCAGAAACAGACATACACAAATATATTCAACTGGTCTGTAAAAAGTATAAATTCAATTCAAGGAAATTGGAATTTCTTTCAAAGTTAGAAAAATAAAATTCTTTTCAACAAACAGTATTGGGACAAATGAATATCCATTTGCAAAAATTGAACCTAGACACAGATCTTACACCTTTCATAAAATTTAACTCAAAATAGAGTATAGACCTAAGTATAAAATGCAAACAATAAAACTTCTAGAAGGAGACCTTGGGTGTGATGATGAGGTTTTAGATGAAATACCAAAAAACATGGGTCATGGGAAAAAAGAAAAGAAATGTTTGGTAAATCAGACTCAAAACAAAGCAAAACAAAACAAAACACCTGTATGTTCTGAAAGACTCTGTGAAGAGAATGAGAAGACAAAACACAAACTTAGAGAAAAATACTTGCAAAACACATAACTGATAAAGGACATGTACCCAAAATATATTTTTAAAAATGTCTTGAAATTCAATAATAAGAAAAATAATCCAATTAAAAATGGACAAAAATCTGAGCAGACACCTCACCAAAGAAGATATACATATATCAAAGAAGCATATGAAAGGATGCACAACATCATTTGAAATTAAGATATTGCATATTAAAACAATGAGATAGAACTAACCAACTATGAGAAAGGGTAAAACCCCTAAACAGACAAATTCGTTATTGGTGATGATACAGAGCAACAGAAATTCCTTCGTTGCTGGTAGGAATACAAAATGGTAAGCCACTTTGGAAGACTATTTGTCATTTTCTTACAAAGGTAAATTAAACATAGTTTTATCATACAATCCATCCATCATGCTCCTAGGAGTTTACCCAACTGATCATAAAATGTATGTTTACACAAAAATCTACATGTTAATGTTTGTAGAAGCTTTTTTGACAGTAACCAAAAATTGGAAGCAAAAAATATGCCCTTTAATAGGTGAACAAATAACATTTGATGTATCTATACTATATCACACAATATATTATGTATGTCACATAATGTAATAGTGATATTACATTATCACTGATGTAATTAGTGTAATTACATATCACTAATTAGTGATAAAAAGAATGAGCTGTATTAAGCCATGTAAAAACATGGATAAATTTCAATGCATATTTTTAGATAAGAAGCCTGTCTGAAAGGGCTAACTACTCTATAATTCTGTTCCTGAGATAGTCTGTTAAAGGCAAAGCTGTAGAGACATAAAAGGGATCATTGGTTGCCAGGAGTTCAGAGTGTGTGTGTATGATGGGGGGTGTGGGTGGAGAGGAAAGGTGGTTGAATATGTGAAGCAAAGGGCAGTAAAACCTGATAGTCAAAGAAAATAGCAGAAATATTAGAGATTAAATTTCTTAGCATTTTGGAAATCTCTACTCTTTAGAATTGGATAGTAATTTGATGTAAGAAGCAGATAAAATTAATATAGCATAAAATCTGAGTTTATTTGCTGCACACATATATCCAATGGTTTACTAAATATCTATTTCTAGATGTCTCAAGAATGCCCCCGAGTCAACATTTTCAAAATTGGGCTTATAACCTTTCTCCTATTTTTTTTTTCTTCTTGAATATTCCGTATTCCAGGAAATATTTCCACAATTCATCCAATTTTTGAAGCCATAAACGTCCTAGTCTGTTTTAACACCTTCTAATGCTATACTTTTCCAAAGTTGGGTCAATTTTGCCTCATAAATATATCTTGAATTGATCCTTTCTCTCCATTTCCATCAGCACCCTTCCATTATTTCCTGTGTGATCTGCTTAAAGTACTTTTTAAAAAGCAATCTGCAGTTTATCCATTTTAATCTCTACACTGTGGCCAAAGTGATCTTTGCAAATTCAAGTGTGTTTATATCACCTCTCTACATTAAGAGTGCTCAATTATTTCCTATTCCTCTTAGTATAAAGTATTAGGGCCTATTAATGCTATGTCAGTAAGTTGACTACATGCCTCATGGTCCAACACAGTTCTATTCCTATCTGTGATCCTGGTAGTATAATTGTTTCATTCACATGCCTTTTCATTTATAGGGGTATCTGGTTTAGACAATAAATTATATGCTTACCTTAATTATAAGGCTCTGTATTATCTGACCTCTTTCTATGTCTTAAGCCTCATCCTGAAACTTGATCCTTCTTACTCTCATATCTCTAGATTTTTTTTTCATTCCTTGATAAATACCATACTCTCTCCTACCACAGTGTATTTGCCTGTGCTGTTTACTATTTCTGAGACTCCATAACACTGAGCTCCGCTCCCCACTCTGTTGTTTTTGTTTGTTTTATAGTCAGTTTCTACTTATTTTTCAAACCACAACTTAATTTCCAAAAGTTTCCTGGACTTCCAAAATGTTTAAATTCTGCTATTATATGCTTTCATAGGAACATGCACATTTCCTTTGTAGTACTTATTACCATAGGAACTTTACCTTTTTCTTCTTTGATTATTTTATTAATACCTGCTTCTATTAGAAACTTACTAGCATATAAATACCTTGACAGCACCTGAATAAATAAAATTTGTTAAGCTTAACCTTTGATATAAAAGCCGAGCAGAAATTATCCCCATCCATGGTTCATCATTATAATCACTTCCTTCCACAATCATTGAAATTCCTTGCCCTTTTCCCCCCATTTTGTATGTATGTGGCAGAATCACCACCTTAGAGAAAACCAAATACTAATTACCAATGGGCTCTCAGTGGCACCAGTTGATATTGGTACCTTATTCTCTTGTCCTTTCAGAAAACTATTTCAGGGGCCCTTTGGGCGGCTCAGTTGGTCAAGCTTCTGACTGGCTCAGGTGATGATCTCAGGTCTTGTGGATTTGAGCCCCCAAGCCCTGTGTTGGGCTCTGTGCTGACAACTCAGAGCCTGGAACCTGCTTGGGATTCTGTCTCTGTCTCTCTCAGCCTCTCCCCTGCTCTCTCTCTCAAATATAAATGAACATTAAAAATTTTAGAAAACTGTTTTATATCCTATCCTTTCTCTTTGAGTCTTTAACACATCCCCCATTGTTATCCCCAATTATTTTTCTTCTTCTTTCACTGAGAAGAGAACTTGTAACACCCCTCTCCAAGTATATTAACACATATTATCCATTTGCTTATTCTTATGGTCTTATACTCTGATTTTCCTCCTATTAATATGGATGCTTCTGTCTTCCTATCTGGTGCAACATTCTACTAGTTCTCGAGCCTCTAGCCCCATCTCACCTACCGAAAGACAGTCTTTTTCTTTACTCTCCACATCATCAATGTGTCCTCTCTACAAAAGCATTTTTATCTGCAACCAAACATGGTTCAGTTTTTTATGGGAAAATCCTTCTTAACATCCCACATTTCCCTTCAGTTATTGACTCATTATTATCTACCACTTTACAGCAAAAACTCCTCCAAAGTGCTGCCGGTACTTTCTTTTTCACAAACGATTTAAATCAGGCTTTTAAAATTCACCATTCTATGGAAAATATGCTTCTCACAATCACCAATGATTTCCATGTTGTTAAGTCTAATGGTGATGGTAATCTTTATCTTACTTGACCTATCAGAAGGAATTAACGGGTCACTCTTTCCTTTCTGAAACAGGATCTTCACTTGTATTCTTGACTCCACGTTTTCCTCATATCTCATTGGCTGTCTCTTCTCAGTCTCCTTTGCTGGTTTTCCCCATTCCTCAACCACGAGGAATGAGTGACCCAGAGCTCAGTCCTCCAAACTCTTCCATCTCTATACTAATTCTCTCACCAATTTCATTATGTCTATGGTCTCTAATACCATCTGTACTCTAAGGACTCTTGAATATATATCTCCATATAGATGCTCTCATCTGAATTTGAGACTCTCATATCCAAAAGCACATACAACAAATCTAGTGGAGATTTAATAGTCGTCTCAAAATTAACATGTCCAAAATGAAACTCTTCACCTTCCCCCCAAATCTGTCTCTCACACAATCTTTCTGTTCCCAGTTATTGTCAAATCCATCCTTCCATTCGTCATGTCAGCAACATCTTTGATTTCTCTTCATTTTATATTTAACATCTATTCTAGTTGCAAGCCCTATTGACCCAACTTTCAGGATTTATCCAAACTTTAAATACTTTACCTCATTTCCACCATTGCACATGATATAAGCCACTATCATCTCTCAACAGAAGTTTGCCATAGCTTTTTAACTGGTTTTGTTCATTCCACCCTTTTCTTTCTATAGGCACAGAATCTAGAGTGGTCCTTTAAAAAAACATATCATATTAAAAATATTATGTTTAAAATCCCCTTAACTTCTCATCTCACCCCCCAAAAAAGCCAATGGCTGCATAATGCCCTGCAAAGCCCTGCATAATCTATCCTATTTCCCTTTGATGATGCCTTTTATTATTCTCTCCATTGCTATAACTGCTCTAGACTTATTAGTCTTCATGATATTTCTGAGCAACTAAAGTGCCTATCACCAATGTTTGATTGACCAGGACATTTTTCCCCCATTTAATAACATCACTTGTGCTTTTCACATACCATTCAGGAGTAAGCACTCCTTACCCCTTCCTTCCTGTTTTATGTTTTTTCCAAAACAATTATAACAGCTTGCATATTATATGTCTGACTTAGGCATGTGTATGTTATCTGTTTCCTTCCACCATAAAATTAGGGATTTTCCCCCTCTCTTTATTTCCTGTTTCTTGTTCTATTCCTCAAATTTAGAAGAGTTTGGTACATAATAGAACTCCACATACTTACTGAATGAGTGAATGAGTAATTAATTAAAGTTATATAGAGGCTTAGATTCGCTATTGATATGGCAAGCTTAATTGGTCTCAGCTCATTTTTTGTAGTTGCTATAAATTTCCCAAACATTGGGCATATGTTTTAACTCAGGCAATGAGAGAAGCAGGTGACTTTATTCCTGGAGGCGTAGGAATAGGCTTGTGCCATTTAAATCATGTAGCATTTGTCCCTAGGGGATTGGTGAGACCTAGGATAAATTTGGAAGCAAAGAGAAAAGGGAGATAGTGTTGGGTGGTCCTGCATAGTGGGTCACCAAGAATGCCTGTTTAAGCTCATTATATAATTGACAAATTGCTTATTTTGCATTGTAGACATAGAATAGAATGTTATCTCATGGCATTATTGGAGATACTTACCCAGATTTCAGTGTGTAATTTAGAACCCACCATTTTCTGAAAATGATGTGGAAATTCAGGAATGGGCTAACACAGATAAAGTTATATGCCAGGATCCTGGGGAAATGAAGGGGTGGCTGGTTTGATAAGTACCAGATTTAATGTGCGTAAAACTGGCCCTGTTACTGTGGCCCTGTTACTGCTGGGCAGGGATTTTTTTTGTCTTTTACATTCATATTTGATATATAATAGCTTATTAGAAATACACAAGTTGGAAAGCATAGGATTTCTAAGAATAATCCAGAAAGATTAAATTTGGGGAATTTATAATGCTTGCTAGAAGAGTTTGCAGTGGTACTTTGGCTTTATAAATAAAGCATTGTACCACGAATGCTATGTAAGTTATATATAGAACTTACCATTGAATATGTAGCTGTATACCACTAGACCATTTAGGTAGTAGTTTAAAAGTTTAAATATTAGTGTGCAATTATTTTAGAGAGTTTCTAAATATCTGAGTTCTATAAGCCATATATTCTCCCTATAGTGGAAGCAAAACAAAACATCAAACTGGCATACCATAAGTATGTTAACTAGAATTATATCTTGCTGTGGGTAGTTAATACTTAGGTTCACATTAAAAAAATTTCTTTTGTTTATTTTTGAGAGAGAGAGAGAGAGAGAGCGAGAGAGAGAGAGAGAGAGAGAGCATGAGCGGGGAGGGGCAGAGAGAGAGGGAGACACAGAATCCAAAGCAGGCTCCAGGCTCTGAGCTGTCAGCACAGAGCCCAAGCAGGACTCGAACTCACAAACCACTAGAGACCATGACCTGAGCTGAAGTCGGATGCTTAACTGACTGAGCCACCCAGGGACCCCACTCAGGTTCACATTTTGAAAAAAAAATATGAGAAGATAGAGTAGTAGAAATTTCACTGGAGGTAGGGACCCCTAGGAATTAGGAGGTTATTATAAGAGTCTAGAGTGCTTATAAGGAGATGGAGTTATAGGTACAATTAGATAGCTTTGAGAGATATTAAAAAGTAGAACTGCTAAGACTTTGTACTGGTTACCTTAGGCATGGTGAAAAGAGAGGGACTATTGTAAATGGCAGTTTTCTGATTCAAGCAATTGAATATTGGTGGTGATACTCACTAAGAGTGGGAACTGATGAGGTCAGCTTTGTGTGTATGTATGGGATTATAAATTCAGTTTTGAGTCTGAGTTTGAGACATTTCATTAAAAGTAGCAAATATGTAGCTAGATATCAAAATGTGAAATTCTAAGGTGTGTCTAGACAGAAGATATAAATTTCAAAGTCGTCCTGTGTATAGATATGATTTTGAGGCAGGGGAGTCAATGTGATGTCTTATAAAAATGATTAGGAAAATACCAGAATACAATAACTAGGACTGGGGTAAGGTTTTTTTTTTGTTTTGTTTTGTTTTGTTTTTTTTGTTTTTTTCTGTGAAGGGCTATGTATATAATAAATATTTTAGGCTTTGAAGGCTATATAAGCTCTGCCACAACTATACATCTTGACAATGTTATACAAAATTGGCCACAGACAATACATAAATTAATTAACCTGGCTTTGTTCCAATAGCACTTTATTTACACACAAACACCTTATTTACAAAATCAGAATGTAAATTGGATTTGATTCATAAGACATAGTTTGCTGACTCATGAACTGGGATCCTGAGTTGAAATACTGTATCAGGTAAACAAAAATGAATTGGTAAAGCCAAAAAAGAAGCGAGAGGCGGTAGAAAAAAAATTACTTGAGGGTTGTGTCAGAAAAGTAGATGGAAAAGAAAATTCTAAAGAAAGAAAATACTTATGAGTTAAAAGAAATCCCATTAGATTTAGCCACATGGTAATCATTGATCACCTTGCTAAATATATTTTAAAGGTATAATGGGAACAAAAAAATTGCGGTGAGTTGAGGAAAGAATAGAAAAAAGAGAGAAATGGACCCAGGTACAGATAATACTTTTTATGAAAATTAGATGGGAAGTGGAGGAGAGAGGATAGTCTATACCTGGGAAGGGAAGGGAAGAGTTTTCTGAAAGTGGATATAAAGTGGATATGGAAAGAACAATCAGACACCTCATTTGTATTGAGATTCTATATGGTCACATGCTTGTATCCCCCAATTCAGGTTCCCTACTTCATTTTGTGCTCACTCGTTTACGCATGAGGCGTTGGCGCTTGGTGGTGTAGCATCTGCAGATGCCAAGGTTCAACAAACCTCTCGTTTCAAGGCTCTCCCCATTTTTAGGGAGTTTAGGCCATTTGAGGAATACACTTCTTTAGGACATGTGTGCATGGGGAAGTATTTCTTTCAGTGACTATGTACACTTCCATTGGTGGTGTTGCATAATAAAATGAGTAAATGAATTTTACTAAATCTAAAAGTATCATGTTAATCTGTTATTAAACCAGTTGTAAGCTGTCACCCCTTAGTGATCCAGAAATTTAGATAAACATGGATTGTAACGTTTGAGAATCTTAAGGTCTCCCTGTCATTTCTGGAAAATTGCACATAGTTAATATGCCTATGTAGTCGTCTGTCACCACAGTGGCGTGTGGGAAATGAGCAGATACTTCACTATTTTCTATAACAAATTCCTTGCACCAAAAACTTTGTGATTGTAATAGTATTCTGGAAAGAAGGCCTTCCACTATCTCTCTTTATTCAGCCTAAATATACTACCTTTTTTTCTTCATAAACTCCCTGACACTCTGGGGAGTAACAAGCCCACTTTTCCAATGGTCTCAAGACAAGCATGCTTTTTGAGAACTTTGTCCACAACTGTGGGTTTATTATCCCTAAGATAGAGGGTGTACAAACTACTAGGTATAACAACTTCTGTAGCTCATGTATGTGTACTCATTTCTAGAAAGGACTGGGCACAGGATTTATGATTAGGGCCATCTCACAGCAGGATTTTGTCTTTATATAAAAGGCAGTCCAAATTTTTACTTAAATTTATCTCTTTCAGTTAAAAATATGCATTAAATAAAGACTTAAATACAAACCTGCAAACCTGACTGAGTTTTCTTCTTTCTTTTACAATCTAAATTATTTAAAGAATGAAGGCAGAAATTTAACATTTTTATGATACTTCCAAGTTGTAAATTTAGATAATCATTACTTTTACATTATAATATACATTGCAGTTTATTATTATTTAGTGACAACAGTTACCAAAAATGTACCTAGTTGTTTAGTTCATAAACTGTAAACTTATTCTAGCTTTAGAAACTGATGACTATTTAGATTTCTATTTTATTTTAAGATACTAAATCCATATTTTAGACAAATTCATACTGATGAGCCCAAATTCAGAAAGCTTCTTTGTTCATTTGTGATATAAAGCCATTTTACTTTCCATTGATAATTTATTCAAAACTTTAACTATATAATAATTATTTTAGAATTTCATTTTTATATGATGATGTATTTGTTTCCAATCCTTTGTACTGTATGGCTGCATATCAGATATGTTATCCAAGTTAAGACTAACCAAAAGTATATTTCAATTCCGGAATCAGAAGTAGGAAAGTAAGATAACTATATGTTATTAGTAAAAGCAACGGACAGAGGAAAACAAAAAGTTGTAGTATGCTTTTTATTTTCTCAACTGCTTTGGAGATTAAAAAAACAAACAAACAAGGGCTCAAGGATCCTTTGACTAGCAATATTTTGGAAAACATCAGACTTCTAATGATTAATGATAAAATAATAGCAGACTGCTTTAATGGTATCTTGTCTTTCTTAATCCTGAGCCAACCAGCTATATCTAAACTATAAATATCTTCCAGTCAGTTTTACTCTATGTTTAGAAATCGCACATTTTATCTGTACTTCCAAGATAGAAATGGCAGTAAATGAAGGTGAGGCATAGGGAGTGCCCAAGACTGGCTCCCCAAAATGGATATATTCTTAAAGCTCTCAGATAATTCTGATATGAGACTCAGGTTATGATTTACAAATTTAGAGATTGAGGCAGAAAATGTTGTTATAGGCATCAGTGAGAAATGAATTTGGTATTGTGCCTATTATTCACTTGAACAGTTTTTATGTTTTTTTATTTTTTTAGATAGATTCAATCTTTAAAGACCCAATATGTGCAGATAAGATCAGTGACATGTATTAGAATTATTTGATTATAGCAAGAAAGAGTTGATATGTCATAATGACCAGCCAAATTCAAAATTGAGCAGAGGAGATAACTTTTAGAATAAAATATAGTTGATGTATAAAAGTTAGAAGCCATTGTATCTACTTTTCCCTAGGTATTTATATTCCTTTAAATTTTGCTCTATTTTGAATATCAAATATATAAATCTAAGATGATTATGTTTAGCTATTATATTAAAAATTAAGTAATTGAAAAACATGCAAATAACTTCTTTGCTAAATTAATAACATGAAGTCTTGTTCTTCCAATCAAAATGTTGTAGCCAAGATGTTGGGTCAAATTTGCCTATTCCAGAGTTTTTTACTATGGTTTATAGTTCACATGATTCAGAATAACATTAAAGGTGAACATTTATAACTCCGACCTCAGATACACAGAATTGTAATCTCTGGGTGATATAGGCTTTGTAATTTAAATTTTATTCACAAGCTCTCTGGAGATTTTGTTACACATTAAAATTTTAGAATAATTGTTTTATTTCCTCCTAATGTAAAACTCAGGATTATAAATGTCTGTATGCCATAGTAGGCCAGGAGAGGGCAGCAGAAAGCTGGAATTTATGGGAAAGAAATGAAGACTTGAGGTATCTGAGAAGTCACCTAGGATTTGGGAGAACATACATCTAGGTATTTGGATGAGAGTTTGTAACTCCAACTAAGAAGCAAATCTCTTGGTCTATTCTGTTAGGTACTTAAGAAGAGCTTGTAGAATTTGAATGAGTTAATTCAAAACCATATGTCAAAATGGAGAGTAAGTCAACTGGAAAGCAGCATTGATTCCCCAGAAACAGATTTTTAGGTCACCCCTCAGCCCAAAATAAAGAAGAAAGACGCCTTATAAAGAAGAGAGACAATAACACCTATAATGTTTTGTAACATCTTATTATAGAGTATGTTTATGAAAGCTCTAATTACTAAAATATTTTCCCAGTAATAACAATTTAGTTGAAGTTGTTGGTGTTTCAGTGGACTTTTATTAGAAGAAAAAGAAGTTCCTACCCTACTTACCCCAAGCCTTCTACCAATGAAATGTTTCAGATGTTTGTTCTTGGCAAAGGACAATGACTAGCCAAGTTTGCTTTAGCACATTGTCTCTTACAATTTATGCTGTCATATTTTTATCCACATATTTCATGTTAGATATACTATAGAGACATTAGATATATATTACTTGTTATTCCATTTCACATACTTAATTCCTTTAAACTAGTGAGAAGTAGTTTAGCCTAGTATATTGCTAAATACAGAAACACAAGAGTAAATGGCTGTGTGAATTTAGAGAATTGAACCATATATAGATACTTTTGAATTATAAATACAACAAAGGAAAATAGCATTTCAGTATATGACCTGTATTTGTTATAATATAGTAATAACATATGGTCAAAAGAGAACATCTACTTTTGGAAATGGTTTAAGAGGAAAATAATGTTGTTGCTGATGAAAAGATAGACTAATTTTTATAGAGTAGCTGACACCAAACTCTTAATTGTAAAGCTTTAAAATTGTTAGAAATAATCTGTTGTGAGGGTACTTAGAAAGAAAACCAAAACTACTATATTTTTTTTCAGAAGGCATTAATAGCCAATTGATGGTTAGGTTGGAGAAAAAGTTACTTAAGTGCAATATTTATATATGATCTAAGAACAATAACATATAAGAAAAAAGTAAGCACTGAAATGACATAGTATACAATGCAAATATAAGATAGTCTAGATATATAAAAGACTACTTCATGAAAGTGAAACAGTGAAACACTGCTACTAAAAAGAAAAAACAAGATGTAGGGTGGGGAGGATACCTAAAAAGAAAAAGGGAAAAATAAACATATTTTTTAATTAAGAAAAATGAAGAATGTAGAAGAATGTAGGATGGTGTAAGTAAACTGTATCAAGCAAATAGTCACAATACCTGCCAAAAATATTCTCTAATTGCAGTTATACATACACAGAGCCAAGAACACAGGGTAAGGAGAGAAGGATTGATGGGATAGTGGTGACTATCTTTTTAATGTGTTTTCATTACACTAAAAGATTAGGTAACCAAAAAAAAAAAAAAAAATAGTGAAGAGAGTTAAACAGGATTAGCCATATCCTGTTCTTCAAAAAACTGTTAAAAATGGTTCTTCTTAAATGTAATAGTAATATTACATCAAAAGATGCTATCTGTAATTTTATGGGTCTTATTGTCATAAACATTACGCTTTTAGCAAGCAGATTCGTTAACATAAATTCATAATTGAGAAATTGATCCACTTGTGAGTTATTTGAAAGGAGGAGGAGATGATATTGTAAAGCCCTAAAGGAACAAAAGGAGGTAAGAAAATTATAAATAGAATATATAGCAATCTTAAATTATCCATCAGTCTATCAATTACTTGATTCATCCATCTAGCCATCTACCCATCAGCTATCCATTATGGAGTATCCACTGTGGATGAGGCACTGGGCAAGGTAAAAAGCAGGCATGGCTCTTCTTTGGAGATGTTTATGTAGAGAAGGCTGTGCAGTGTGAGTGATGGATCCTACACTACAAGACAGAGAAAAACACCTACAATAAAATATTTATTTGTATTTTCTACTATAAAATATCCCATCTGTTTGTTTTAGAAGGCATATTACTCAAACAACAAAATAACAATAAAAACACCAAAAAATATTTTCAGATGAGCATGCTGACAAAGATTTATAAAGAAATAAACAAGTAAAATAATTTTTACAAGGCATTTGGTCAGTTGCTATTTAAATTTTATTGGTTTATTTTGATGACTAAAGCAGACATGAAATAATATCAAATATAGTAAGAAACCTAGAGTGAAAGTAGGAAAATTTACTTTCACTGCTTCCATTTCAGGTGTTATTTAAATTATTTTGGATTTCTTTTTTGTTTACATAATTCTAGCACATTGTATAAGGGGTAGTTGTGTCAGGCTAGGCAGAAGCATGAAGCTGTTTTTTTTGTTGTTGTTTGTTTTTTGTTTTTCCTATATTCATATGGTTAGAAGGGCTGTGTATGGATGTTGAGATTCCAACGACATGCACTAGGCTGAATTGTCTGTTGCCTATTTGGTATAACCACCACGTGAAAGACTGGAATTATTCATGAGCATACTCTTCCTTATATGGATCCAAGTTAGAGTCACCAATAAAAGGAAGTTTCTCATGATTTGGAAAGCAGGAACTAAGTGGAGGCCACCACTCTAAAGAGATTACGGTTGTCAGACATGGAAACTTTGACAGATATAATGGCTTCATCTAGACATGATGACTTCATAGGCTGCTCCATGAGTTACATATCACATTAACTGGGGGGGGGGGGGGGGGGAGGGACTATGTAGATGTCTACTAGCTCTGACCTCGTGATGTCTATTTTGTGGCTAAGCACATTTTTCCCACAACCTGTGGTAGCTTTTTGAAGAATTTTAAGACTTTGTTTTTTACAGAAGTTTTAGGTACACAGCAATATTGAGCAGAAGGTACAGATTTTTTTCATATACTTTCTGCCCACACATGTCTAGCCTCCTCCATCAGAGTAATAATTTGTTGCAACTGATAAACCTACATTAACACATCATTATCATCTGAACTCCATAGTTTACATTAGGATTCACTCTTGGTATTGTATGTTCTATGAGTTTGGACAAATGTATAATGCCATATATTCACCATTATAGTGTCAGAGTATTTTCACTGCCTTTAAAATCCTCTGTACTTCATCTATTCATCTCTTGCCACAGCTCCCCTCTCCCAACCTCTGGCAACCACTGATCACTTTTCCATCTCCATAGTTTTGTCATTTCCAGAATGTTATATGGTTGGAATCATATGGTATGTAGCTTTTTTAGATCGGTTTCTTTCATGTAGTAATATACATTTAAAATTCTTGGGGCGCCTGGGTGGCTCAGTCGGTTGAGCATCCGACTTCGGCCCAGGTCATGATCTCACGTCCGTGAGTTCAAGCCCTGCGTCGGGCTCTGTGCTGACAGCTCGGAGCCTGGAGCCTGTTTCAGATTCTGTGTCTCCCTCTCTCTCTGACCCTCCCGCATTCATGCTCTGTCTCTCTCTGTCTCAAAAATAAATAAACGTTAAAAAAAAAAATTAAAAAAATAAATAAATAAAATTCTTCTATGTATTTTCACGGCTTGATAGCTCATTTCCTTTTAGTATTGAATACTGTTCCATTGTCTGGATGTACCACAGTTCATTTATCCTTTCACCCACCTACTGAAGGCATCTTAGTTGCTTCCAAGCTTTGGTAATTATAAATAAAGTTAGTGTAAATACCACATGCCAATTTTTGTGTGGACATGTTAAACTCCTTTGGGTAAATACCATGGAGTACGATTGCTGGATCATATGATAAAACTATGTTTACTTTGTAAAAATGCACTAGCCTGCCTTTTAGAGTGGGTAAACCAGTTTAGATTCCCACCAGGAATGAAAGAGATTTGCTGTTGCTCTTCATCTCTTGCAGCATCGGTTGTCAGTGTTGTGGATTTTGGCAATCCTAATATAGATAGATGTGTGGTGGTATCTCATTGTTTTAAATTACATTTCCCTGATGACATATAATGTGGAGGATCTTTTCATATGCTTATTTGCCATCTGTGTATCTTTTTTGGTGAGGTGTATATTAAGGTCTTTGGTCCATTTTTTATTCTGGTTGTTTGATTTCTTATTGAGTTTTAAGAGTTCTCTGTGTATTTTGGGTAAGAGTCCTTTATGAGGTACATCTTTTGCAAGTATTTTTTCTCTGTCTCGGGCTTGTCGTCTCATTCACTTGACAGAATCTTTTCCAGAGCAGGAAGTTTTTATTTCATTTTTCATTTTTCAAAATATTTTTTAATGTTTATTTATTTTTGAGATTGAGAATGAGAGAGAGAGAGAGAGAGAGAGAGAGAGAGAGAGAGAGAGTGCGTGCACAAACAAGGGAGAGGCAGATAGAAAGGGAGACACAGAATCAAAGCAGGCTCCAGGCTTCAAGCTGTCAGCACAGAGCCCAACGCAGGGCTCGAACTCATGGACTGTGAGAACATGTCCTGAACAGAAGTCGAATGCTTAACTGACTGAGCCACCCACGCACCCCTATTTTATTTTTTAGAAAATTTTAATTTCAATGAAATCCAGCTTATCAGTTCTTTCTTTCATGGATCATGCCTTTGATGTTATATCTAAAATGTTATTGTCAAACCCAGTCATTTAGATTTTCTCCTATGTGACTTTCATAGTTTTGCACACATGGGTCTGTGATCCATTTTGGGTTACTTTTTATGAAGGATATAAAATCTATGTTCAATTTTTTTTTTCTTGCATATGTACATCCAATTGTTCTGGCACTATTTGTTGAGGAGACTATCTTTGCTCATTGTATTGTCTTTGCTTTTTTGTCAATGACCAGTTGTCTTTATTTATTGTGGTCTATTTCCAGGCTCTTTATTTTGTTGCATTGATCTATTTATTGATTTTTTTTTCACTTTTACCACACTTTCTTCACTGCCACTTCTTCCTGTAGCTTTATAGTAAGTCTTGAAGTCAGGTAGTGTCAGTTCTCTGATATTGTTCTCAATATTGTGTTGGCTGTTCAGGATCTTTTGTCTGTTCCTATAAACTTTTTACAGGGAGAAGCAATTATAGTGGGTTTCCCTTAGCCAATCTTATCTTAATAGCTCTTAATTCATAGATCATGGAGCCAGTAAAGGGATTCTCCTAGTTTTGAATATGTATACTGCCTTCCAGAAGTGAGGCTATAACCACAGATGTACTTAGAAATTCACTAACCCTATCATGAGATGGACCTAAGCCAAAACTTTATTAATAAATTCAATCCACTAGCTCTTCCTTGGAATGGCAAACCAAAATGGCATTTTGGGTTACAAAGGATTAATGTCAGTTCCCAAGTCCAGTAATTTCTGAAAAGTCCAGGAATTTTCCTTTTCCTAATGCAGTCATCCTCCTATGACTCCCTCTTGTGGTGATTTAAGTCCTCACTTTGGAAAAACAAAATAAAACAAATGCCCCTATAAAGGGTTGTTGTTGTTGTCATTGTCGTTTTTTGGCATTTACAGTTTAAGTAAAATGTTAGTTGATGTCCAGTTTACTATTGTATACCACTCTGCCCCTCCTGCTCATTATAGTGCCTACAACCATCTTGTTTGATTTGTCTTCACGTATGAGCCCAAACTGGTAGGAATTCCATCTAATTTCACCAGGGCCTTTTCACATGGAAGATTCTAGACTGTAATCCTCATCTTAACCTGATGAGACTACTAAACTTTCTGCTTTGCTTTCCAGATGCTATTTAGTTGTTTAACTTCATACTCCATGTATCTCTAGTTTCCAGCAAATATTGAAGGGAAAATAGGCTCAGCGATGGCTCAGTGCTCATTCCTTCCTTCTCATTAGACTAAATTCTCATTCCTTGCTTTGTCATCTCTCAAGACTTTTTAGCCTTAGGAATGACCACACTCTGTTCCATCTCTACTTGCCAACAGTGAGCAAAATGTTTTGCCCAGGCAAAATCCAGATTCTCAAACAGTTGCCTTGTGGCCAGAGCCAGAAAATACCCCAAGGAAAAAGGCTACAGAATCTCAGTTCATCTTTCATAATTCTCTGTGGGGAATTTTGTCCTCTCTATTCCAGGATGATTCATTAGATCTCCAACGCCTGTCAAGATTTGTATATTTTCTCATTATATTTGCTCTCAAAAGGAGCATTGGTATGCCACAAACTACTCCATCATACCTGGAAGCAAATGTTACACTTATTATTTGAAAACAAATAAAATAGTTGTTATTGGTTGATCACATCTTAATTGTAGTGTTTTTAGATTAGCAACTCCTATGCCCCAAATTTCTTCCCCTCTGGCCTTATAAAAAGTAATTTTACACACAAAAATAAGATGAATTTTCTAGTTAGATTCTTGCAGACTTTTCCATCTTTGTAATTCTCAAGTTTTTAGTTTTTATTTCTTAACAGTCTTTAATACCATCTTTTAAAACAAACAAACAAAATTAATGCTTATTTTTGACAGAAAGAGAGAGAGCATGAGTGGGGGAAGGGCAGAGAGAGAGGGAGACACAGAATCCAAAGCAGGCTCCAGGCTCTGACCTCTGAGCTCCTAGCCCCTGGATTCTGGATCCTAGCTCCTATCTTCTAGCTCCTAGCTCCGAGCTGTCAGCACAGAGCCCAACGCGGGACTGGAACCCACAAGCTGTGAGTTCATGACCTGAGCCTAAGCCAGACACTCAACCAACAGAGGCACCCAGGCACTGCTAATCTAATATCATCTTAATACACAGATTCAGGTCTCTAATTTCCAATGTTTTAGAAGCTTTTACTTTTGCTTTTCTATCACTTTTATTTCTGGCTTCTTATTTTTTAGACAGAATTGCTTAATTTTTAATTTCTGTTAGATGTCCCCTGTATCTATCTTCTACTTTTTAAAGAATCATTTTTCTGTTTGTTCATTTTGAATTTTGAAAAAAAAAATTTCAACTTTTCTTCTGTGCTAGTAACATACTTTACTAAAAAGTGAATTTTGCAGTTGGGATTTAATTTTCTTAAAACATTTTTCAATTTGAAATACTCAATTGCTGCATATATGCATATTTAAATCCCAGCTGACCTTTTGCTATGATTTTGATTATCTTTCAAGAACCTCATGTTGTCTCCATGTTGAGAATTTGAAAGAGTTTCAAAAGTTGTTTTGTTTTGTTTTGTTTTGTTTTTAGCTAATTGTTTTTTCTCAGTTAATATCTTCCTTTGAGACATTAGGAAACATTCCATTTTGTATTCCCTTTAGTAAGTTTTCAGTAATGAAATCTTTATTTTTTTTTCCTTTTGCTTAATTATTCTCTACTGAAAATAGATTTATCCAGACCAGGAATTTGCCAATAGACAGGTGATTTGCCTTGCTTATTTTCCATTTTTAATTTAGATAAAAATCCTTATCACAGCTAGAATTAGAGTGTAGAGTGGTATTTCAACATTCCATTCGATGTCTCATACCTAGCAAGCGTTCACTGGTATAGCTTACCTGAGCTGAAGTGGACTATTCCTTAACCTTCATTTTGGTTTTTTGGTTTTTTTTCTTCTTAACCTTCATTCTTGATTCTAGGACACTAAACTGGAAGGACATACAAAAATGACAGTTGTTAGCATGAATGTTGCCAAGGTTCTTCCTGTTTTTGTCCTATATTGAGTGCTTAATTTATGTGAACTAAAAATGCCAGATATAATAAGCTAGTAATAGTAATTCTCCTTCTCTCCAGCTGCCCTCTACATCAGTCATCCCACACCCCTTTACACTTCGTGTTCAGTTGTTTTCCAGCAATATCAGTCTAACAATGTCTATAGAAAGGGTAATATTGATGACTCACCTTACAAATCACTTTTATACAAAATTTACATTCTTAGGTTTACTTTCTAGCTTTTTGGTTGTTATGTAACTTGTTCTCTGAACTGAGGTGCAGAGAAAGGAAGAAAAATGTATTTCATTTTTTTTTCTGGCAGATTGCATTTTAGATTCAAGAGTATGTCAGCTATTAGATTGTACTTTTTCATTCTATTCTACCGTTCTTGCTCTTATGATTTCCTCCAGCTATGACTCTCAGTACATTTTTAAATTTCTTAATTTCTTCCGTGTCTTTAAAACTATTTTATTGGAACTTGATACAGGAAATGCTAGATATGATTTTACATGAGAAGATATTTCTCCAATTTTAAGGTAAAAAATTGTGTACACATTTTTATAATTATTATTATGTTTTTTTTTTTTGAGAGAAAGTGCATGCAAGTGGGGGAGGGACAGAGGGAGAGGGAGAAAGAGAATCTTAAGCAGGCTTCACACCCAGTGCACAGCCCGACATAGGGCTTGATCTCAGGACTGTGAGATCATGACCTGAGCAATCACACAATACTGTTTGATAGCATTTTACCTTCAGTAGAATTTCTTTCAAAATTGCAGTCATTCCTGCCAAACCCAGTCACTGCTTTGTTAACTAAGTTTATGGAATATTCTAAATCCTTTGTTGTCATTTCTACAATTTTCACAGCATCTTAAACAGGAGTAGTTTCCATTTCAAGAAATCACTTTGTTTACTCATCCATAAGAATCAAGTCTTCACCTGTTCAAGATTTACCATGAGAATATAGCAATTTAGTTCCATCTTCAGGCTCTGCTTCTAATTCTACTTATCTTGCTATTTCTACCACATCTGTGGTTACTACTTTCACTGAAGTCTTGAACTCCTCAAAGTCATCCAGGAGGACTGAAATCAAGTTCTTCCAAACTCCTTTAATATTGACATGTTGACCTCTTCCTATTCAATACAAATGTTCTTAACGGCATTGGTGAATCCTTTCCAGAAGTTTTTTACCTTACTTTTCCCAGATCTTCCAGAAGAATCACTATCTATGACAGCTATAGCCTTACAAAATGTATTTTTTAAATAATAAGACTTAAAAGTCAAAATGACTCCATGACCCATGGGTTGCAGAATATTGTGTTAATAGACTTGAAAATAACATTAATCACATTGTACATCTGCAACAGAGCTCTTGAGTGACAGGGTGCATTGTCAATTAGCAATAATATTTTGTAAGAATGTTTTTTTCAGATCAGTAGGTCTCAACATTAGGCTTAAAATATTCAATAAACCATGTTGTGAACAGATGTGCTGTCATCCAGGCTTTGTTATTCCATTGATGGAGCATAGGCAGAGTAGATTTAGCATAGTTTTTAAGGATTTTAGAACGATTTATGGAATGATCAATGAGCATTGGCTTCAACTTAAAGTCACCAGTTGCATTAGCCTCTAGCAAGAGAGTCAGCCTGTTCTTTGAAGCTGTGAAGCCAAGTATTTACTTCTCTTCTCAGCTCTGAAAGTCCTAGATGGCATCTTCTTCCAATAGAGAGGTGTTTGTCTAGATTAAACATCTGTTGTTTAATGCAGCCACCTTCATTAATTTTCTTAGCTAGAGCTTCTGAAAAATTTGTTGTAGCTTCCACATCAGCACTTAATGCCTCACTTGCAGTTTTATATTATTGTGATGGCTTCCTTCCGTAAGCCTCCAAAACCAACCTCTGCTAGCTTTGAACTTTTCTTCTATAGCTTCCTCAGCTCTTCCAAGGCCTTTCTGGAGATAAGTCTTTGGCGTAAGGGAATGTTGTGGCTGGTTTGATCTGCCCAGACCTCTATAACTTTCTCCATATCAGTAACAAGGCTATTTCACTTTTTTATCATTCATGTGTTTACTAGAGTAGCGTTTTTAATTTCCTTCGGGAACCTTTACTTTGTATTTACAACTTGGCTAAGTGTTTGGCTCAGGGGGCCTAGATTTCAGCCTATTTTGGCTTTGAACATCCTTTCCTCACTGAGCTTAATCATTTCTAGCTTTGGATTTAAAATGAGAGACATGTGACTCTTTCACTCGACCACTTAGGGGCCATTGTAGCATTATTAATTGGCCTCAATTCAATACTGCTATTTCTCAGGCATAGAGAAGTTCAAGGAGAGGGAAAGAGAGGGGGGAAGTAGCCAGTCAGTGGAGATGTCAGAACATATATAACATTTTTGGATTCAGTGCACCATCTCATATGGGTGAGATTTGTGGCACACCAAAACAATTACAATAGTAACAACGATGATCACTAATCAGCACAACAAACGTAATAATGATGATGAAAAAGTTTGAAATATTGCAAGAATCACCAGTTTGAAATATTGCAAGTGACAAAGAGACACTAAGTCAGCAAATGCTATTGGAGAGATGGTACTGATAAATTTGTTTGATGCAAGTTTGCTGCAAACCTTCAGTTAAAGCAAGGTATAATAAAACAAGGATGCCTGTATATAAAATTAATTTTCTCTTCCAATTTTTTGTTGATTACCTTATTTAGTAGTGTTGCAGACTATGGAATAGTATCCTATCCATTATTTTGAATGTGTTTTGATCCTCCTATCCTCTTACTACCAAAACTTACAAAAAAAAAAATGTGTTGCAGCATGATGTTCTCTATTATCTTAGTAATTTGGTTAATTTGGAAATTAAGTGTGTCTTTACTTTTGATCTTCTGTGTAATATTATATACTTGAGTTAGTCATTTCATCACATAAACTGTGAGCAAAAACCATTCCATTTACATATTTAAGATCATAGAACA
Source organism: Panthera leo (assembly GCF_018350215.1). Taxonomy (NCBI): domain Eukaryota; kingdom Metazoa; phylum Chordata; class Mammalia; order Carnivora; family Felidae; genus Panthera; species Panthera leo. The sequence continues at coordinate 95,647,789 of NC_056684.1, forward strand.
TAAAATCTGAGATTGGAACCTTGTTTATGAGTTTTAGTGAGAGGTAAATGCTATGGATCACATTCACCCATGGCCTTAATGACTGAATCAATAGAAGTGAAGTCATGCCTCAAAGAATTGATCATATTTTGACCATATTATTATCATAGCATTTTGCAAAGGGAAATACTGTACCTCTTCTCTTCCCTAACCTGGTTTCATGCATAAACTCTAGAAAGCCAAATCATTTTACTCTTGATGCAGCCACAGTTATAACAACAGTTGAAAGAAATAATGTAATTTTAACAGTTTCTTATCTAACCCAATCTCTGCGTGAGAGATAATCTCATGAGTGTCAAAATCTTTGGGGTATGAAAAGCACATGATTAAAATGATATGAAAGTATCTCTTAGCCATCTGGGAGTATGAAGATTGGTAGAGCCTCCACTGACATAAATGATGAAAGAAACTTCTTAAAGATACTTTGATTTGACAGAGAGGGCAGGAGGTAGTTCCGGATGCATTAGGAAGAGAGAAGGGTAAATGGGACAATGTACATGCCGACCAATGACAGGGATCGGGAGTCAAGTGAGAACCTCAGATTAAGAATGGCATAGGAAAAATTTAAATGAAAAAATTTTTAAATAAAAAAAATAAAAATTTTAAATTAAAACAAGTCACACAGAAAATACAGGGGTCTGTTTTTGGTACAAAGAATCCACAACTTTTAATAATGGAACTGAGCTTATACCATAGGTTCACTAAATTTATTCCCCAGAAACAGTAGCTAGCTGAGCTAAGAGAAGTCATTTTAAAGCAATCAAGATGATGATTCTGGTCCTGCTATTTCATTGACAGCTATTGGTCATAAAAATTGAAAAAAGCCAAGGGTAACTCTAATGGAAAAATAAGACATTTGATACACAACCTCCTGTCAGAACCAAGATCATGAAATATTGAGTCAGGATTAATGGCTAGGGTTTTTTTTAAAAATCACTTATGGTGGGGGGGTTGGGTGGCTGATTTAGTTTAATATAGTTGAATATAGTTGAAGTCAGATGACTTCAGCACAGGTCATGATTTCATGGTTCGTGAGTTCAGGCCCCAGGATGGGCTCTGTGTTGACAGCTCAGAACCTGGAGCCTGCTTCGGATTCTGTGTCTCCCTCTCTCTGCCACTCCCCTACTCACACTCTGTCTCTCTCTGTCTCTCAAAAATGAACAAATGTTAAAAAAAAATAAAAATCACTTATGGTGAAAATCCAGACAAGAAAATGTTTAAAAGTGATTAATATGATTAAGATTTGGAGTTCACAACAATGGGATTGAGTAATATATTCTACAATATTAGCTGTATGACCTTGTTTAAATTATTTGTTATCTGAAATTTGGCTCCCTTATATAAAGTGAGGATAATATATATGAGGGTTAAATGAGATAAGGCATCCAAAGTACTTGTCATGGTTACTGGACATAATGGACAGAGTACATTTTAGTTATTATTATATATTCAGTTATTAGTTATTTTATAATAATATAATATTTTATTTTATCAACATAAGAATTATGATGATATGGGGTGCCTGGATGGCTCAGTCAGTTAACCATCTGACTCTTGATCTTGACTCAGGTCATGATCTCACAGTTTGTGGTATCGAGCCCTGCATCAGGCCCCGCACTGACAGTACAGAGCCTACTTGGGATTCTCTCTCTCTCTTCCCCCTCCACCCCTCAAAATAAATAAATAAACTTAAAAGTAATTATGGTGATATCTAGTGACAGGTGACAGCTTCCAGATATTAAAATAAAGGGACTGTAGTTTCAGAATCAAGGAAGAGCAATACACAGAAACCCAATGTATCAATCAGCCTATGTCAGGAAATGTGGTTGTAGCTAGAAGTGAACAATAATGGAGATTGAAGTTTGAGACTAAGTAAAACATGACAAAACCATGGTCTTTAATAAGATATGGTATCAGTTATTCTCAGTTTGACATGGGTATGTTGATGGAAAAAGGAAGGTAAAGTAAAATCCAGACAAAGGCTTTTCTGAATGCAGTATACCTCAGGGATGTGAAAAAAGAGAAAGAAAAGAAAAAAAAAGAAAAGAAAAGAAAGAAAAGAGAAAATAAACTAAGCTGTTATAATGAAGGTAAAGTAGGATCAGAAATATTCTAATGCAGTTACCCAACTGACATCCAGGACTTCTTAAGTGCCTCTTGACTAGGGATATGATTGACTAAAACCTTGATGCCTGCGATAGGTAATCACTAACTGTTGACAGTTTTTGAAATGGCAGGAATGTTATCATAGGGAGCTATGCAGATTACTATATCGTGGGTCAGAATTTTGGAAGAGTTTTATAATAGGTTTACTTATCTCTCTTAAAAATGCTGGTATTGGCTTTAACCTACTCCAAAAAGTGATCTTGCCTTTTGAAATGGTTTACCTACCACCTTACTGGCAGGATTTTTTTTTTTTCTTTTTCTTTTTCTTTTTCTTTTTCTTTTTCTTTTTCTTTTTCTTTTTCTTTTCTTTTTCTTTTTCTTTTCTTTTTCTCTTTTCTTTCTTTCTTTCTTTCCCTCTCTCTTTCTGTCTCTCTCTGTCTCTCTGCTAGTACAGGCAATGTCCCTGAGAACTGGTTTATATTTCAGTCTTCCTATTAACTGTTGAATCAGTGTCAAGAGACAATAATTCCTAATATGTGATAAAATTTTAGATCCAGTTTTGAAATTCCAAAAGTAAGAAATTATACAACAAAGACAAGGGATAAACTTCTATTTTAAATGAATTTAAGTGTGGGGCTTTAGAAGAGGGAATGTCACGGAATGCACAAAGATTGGGAGACTATTAGTGCTACATACATAAATAAATATAGAAGTGAAATTCTGGAAGAAAATAGGATCTGAGACCATGATTGTAAGAACATTTGGGTATATTAACTTTTATCAAGTTCTCCTATCTATTGTATTGCTATTTCTGTTTGTTTCCCTGTGAATAATTAATGCAAAAATTATTAAAATGAAAGGATTCATACGTTTGTGTTCAGTTATACCAGAGAAAAGATGAGGTTAAAAAGCCTGTGTCCCATTTTGTATCCAGTCTTTAAAAAAGCATCTGTAAGGACTAGAGTAGGCAGTGGTAGCTACATAGTGGACAGCAGCCCAAATCATTTGTGCATACAATAGAACAAAGAGAATAATGAGAAGAAATGATTCTATCTCAAGGAGATTCCTATGATCCCACCCTTTAATCTTTACATTTTCCCATTAAGAACAGAAGTTGAAAATTTATGGTATGGTAGAATAAGAATATGACTGCTTGGTAAGACAGTATTCTAGGCCACCACAAAATGCTTAAATAATATTTTACACAACCTAGAAACATAATGGGTCATGGTTTCAGAGTTAAGCAATAGACAATACACAGAAATCTGATCTATTAACCTTTGGAAGGAAATGCGGCTGTAGCTACAAAGTGAACAAAAGAAGAAAAAATAAATAAATCCTTATATGCACAAAAAGGGAGGGTTTTTTTTATATGCTTTATGCACAAATAAATACAGTGCTGGCTAAGGATGGCATAGGGAGAAGATTAGTATATAAGATCCCAGAGCAGGAATCTAGAGTTTTAACGGTGAACAGTAAAATAAGATAGGACTTTGAACCTACTCAAAGTAGGGCTAGAATTAGAAATTTACATAAACCAAGAACCTTCAAAGTCTATTGAATTTATGAAAAGAAGTTGAAAATCCTCACCCACTTGTTCAGGTATATTATAATATAGGCTGCCTTCTTCCTTGAACTTTGGGTGGAAAGAAAACTAAAAATCACTTGTAAAAAACCCCAAAAAACAAAAAACACAAAACAAAAAAACTTAAGCCCCCATCATCTGCAGGTGTAGAGTCCCTAGTTATATTGTTCATGTGCTATAGGAATTTGAGAAGTTTCTTAAATGTTTATTTATTTTGAGAGAGAACACACATGCACAAGCCAGGGAGGAGTGGGGGGGGGGGGGAGAGAGAGAGAGAGAGAGAGAGAGAGAGAGAGAGAGAGAGAGAGAATCTCAAGCAGGCTCCATGCTATTAGTGTAGAGGTCGAGACTGGGCTTGATTTCACCAACCATGAGATAGTGACCTGAGCTAAAATCAAGAGTCAGACTGAACCACGCAGATGCCCCTCAACTGAGAAATTAAATAACAACTGGTCTAAGACCTTGTAGTCTGGTGCAATTCTGGAAAAATCTATTGCAGAACTTTTCAAGAAAGAGATTTTCACAGCTAAGAGTACATTTCTTAACACACACACACACACACACACACACACATAATATATAACATATATATTATATAATATATATTATACATATTAAATACATAAATAATTATATAATATATAATATATATATTTATCCCATACTGAAGATAAGCTTAAAAAGAGAATTATAATGTATAAAAAGAAATAAATCACTAAAATGCTGAAAAAAAAGTCACCTGTCACAGCAAACAAAATAATTAGGAATATAGATAACAGAACCTAAATCTAAAAGACACTTTAGTGAACCCATTAAAAAAATAACATGTTTTTGGAATCCAATTTCAATTTCACAAGTTCAAAGTAACTCTGTGCTTTAAAGCCATTTTTTTCCTGAGAAAGAAGGATTAAATTTATGACATCTAATGTGCTTCTAAGAATTTAAAAATGATGGACATTTTAGATATGGGTAGTCTGTGTGATGACTTTATAGATGTAAAAGGACCTGATTGGCAAACAGCGGTCCCGAAAAACAAGATTTGTAGGTACAAAGTGTGTGGACATTTTTGAAGAGCTATAAACTGATTTCAACAAGACTAAAAACTTACTATTTCTAGTAAGTAAAATCCTAAATGCCCCATGACCAAACACCTTTATTGAGAAGATAATTAGTTAAATGCCATCACATTGATTGACACCAACACTCAGTGTAATATGGCTTGATAAAGGCAGAATTGCAAGTAAATTTTACAGTTGGATGTTGCGGGTTTTCCCTATATAAAGAAGGTATATTGGGGCCCTTGGGCGGCTCAGTTGGTTAAGTGTCCGACTTCGGCTCAGGTCATGATCTCACGGTTTGTGAGTTGGAGCCCCGCATCGGGCTCTGTGCTGACAGCTCAGACCCTGCAGCCTGCTTCGGATTCTGTGTCTCACTCTCTTGGCCCCACTTGTGCTCTGTCTCTCTGTCTCACAAAAATAAATAAATATAAAAAAATTAAAAAAGAAAGTATATTAAGAGTAAAAGGTAAATGAGAAAAATGGCAGAATTTCTGGAGAAAATAGACATTAAGATGAATGTCAGAGTCCTAAACATTGTTTAAGAGAAAATTAGTTATTTAAAATAAAACAGAAGGGATGAAATATCCTCAAGAAAGATGAAGACATGTGGAAGATACAATGAAGAGACAACGTATGTCTGATTGGAAGGACTTGACTGCATTTTCCCTAAGAAATGAAACACAGAAGGACAGGGAAAGGGCAGAAAGGACAAAACTATGAACAGCATTATGTATTTAAGTTAAAACAAGAAAGATGGAATAAATATTTTTATTAGCATTTCTAAATTACCATAAGTATTTCCAGAAGAACAAAGAAATTTTATAGATCTACAATAATTAAACTGTATCATTAGTAAAAAAATGAACCTTCCAAAATGCTTACATATAAAGAATTCCAAAATCCTAGAGAACACAAAACCTCTTTTGTATAGGTATTATTCCAGAGAGTAGAAGAAAATGTGAAAGCCGAGGATGGACCATCTCACCCATATGAGGGAAATTATAGTCCTCATGTGTCATATTTGAGATCTTTCAGGCCAGATATGTTTTAGGTTTTACCATTCGCTTTATTTTTTCGAGCGGAAATGAGTATATATTTGCTTATTATATTCTCAATAATGTCTATGCACCACTCTATTGTATTAATAAACAACCTGTTTATATGGATAAACATTAGTATTTCCCCAGCAAAAAGTATGACTATTAACATTATTAAAGTCTATTGTATGTCTTATATTCATTCATATTTTATATTTTGCTAAATTGATAAATAATGGGATAAATATAAACCTCAAATACTAGAACTCTTATTCTTAAGAGATATGTTCAGTAGAATTTTTAATATATCTGGATCCAAACCACATTTACCTGTACATATTAATGCAGTATGCGTTTATTACAATTGCTTAAAGATATTGAAGATGAAGCATTATTATTGCCATTGTCATCAAACTGGAGTTGGGCCTCTCGTGATAATGATGGAACAAGAGGATCCTTAGGGACAAAATAGCACTACAATAGTAATTTAAAAAGCATTTTTTTTTTTTTTGCCCGTTAACATCGTTTTCCTGGCAATTCCTCTTTAGTTGAATAAATGGTCACGAGTATCTTACTGATAAATTCAAGCTGTTCTAAAAGAACAACTAACAGGATACACATTTGTACTATATCACCAAGATATTTTATCACCTGCATTTATAACACTGTCATTACTATCTTCATTGGGACCTTATGCTTATGTGCATTTAACTACAGTAGAATAACTTCCCCATCATACAGAGAAATCACAATAGATATATTGTTATGAATGTTTATCATTTTTTTCTGTCAACTTCTGACTTATTTATACCTTTGTTTGACAAACATTTAGAATAAGTAACATGGTTTAATAGTCCTCATTAATGAGTTTTCATTTTAAGTTTCAATTTAAGACACTTCATAGGATACATTTTTCATGAAGAATTTGTTCATATTGGTTTATTATTAGCATTTATTTATTATAAATTTATTATATCCTTATACTAAATTATTTTAGGAAATAATGTTTCCTCATGTTTATTAACTACAGGAAATATGCAGGGTAAAAAGTGTATTTACAATCCTATTTCATAGGGATTTTTGGCATTGATGTTGTCTTATATTTTATTTACACATATGTTATAAATTCCATTTGGTGTTATTATTTTTTAGTCAATTATATTTTTAAAAGACCTAATTCATAATAAGAATATCCTATACATTTACTCATATAGTTATCCTTTGTCCTTTTTTGTGCTTTTATTTCATTGTGCAGCTCTTATATTTCAATCTATTCTCATTTTATTCTGCCTGAAAGACTAGCTTTTATTGTAATGCTGGTCTATAGGTGATGAACTCTTTCAACTTTTGTATGTCTGAAAAAGTCTATTTTGCCTCAAATTTTTGAAAGATATTTTCTCTGGATATGGAATCCCAAATTGAATTTCTTTGCAATACTTAAAGATAGGGTTCTGTGTCTTCTGAGTTACATTCTTTCAAATGAGAAATCTGCTGTCATCCATATCTTTATTCCTTTGTAAATAACGTGCCTGTTTCTTGCTGCTTACAGATTTTCTTGTTCTAAATGGCTTGGGCAATTTCACTAGGATTCATGTGTCTCATGATTGGTTTTTGTTTAGCTTCTTGAGTTTATAGTTTTCATGAAATTTGGATACCTTTCTGCCTTAATGTCTCTAAATATTTTTCTCCCCCTTTCATTGATTTAGGATGCTTAAAATTGATCCGCAATTCACCAATGCTTATCTAACTTTTTAAATTCTCTTGGCATTTAATTTTTGCTAGTTTGTTTTGGTGCTTTTAAAGTTACTAACCTTTTATTCATTAATATCTAATTGTAATTAATCTCATCCAGTATATTCTTTATTTCAGACACTGTAGTTTCAACTCTAAATTTTGATTTGAGTCTTGTATATGGCTTTACCTAACTTTTTGAACATATGGAATTTAGTTCCAATAACTTTTAAAATGTCCTTGTTTTATAAATTAGTATTTGTGTCAGTGCTCATCAATGTCATCAATAGACTTTCTCCTCACTTTGGGATATATTATCCTACTCTTTTGCATTCCTGGTAATCTGCTTTGATCCATACATTCTGAATCTTGCATTGTTTGTTGTATGCTGGGTACTTTTTTATTCCAGAAGCATTCTTGAGCTTTATTCTGTGACACAATTTAGTATTTAGAAACAGTATGATATTTTTGTTTTGTTATTTGTAAACAGCTGTGATGTTATTAACATTTGTTAGGCAGTACCAAAAGAGCATTTAGTCTAAGGTTAAACATTCACCACCACTGAGGTAACACCCTTCTAAGTACTCTACCCAACACTGTAAATTTTTAGATTTTCTACACTGGCTGAGGGTAATAGATACTAATTTTGTCCCTATTTGATCTCTGAGTATTGTTTCCACTGATCCTTTTGGACAGTGCCTTGGCCTCAAGTAATTTCTACACATTCATGTACTGATCAGTTCTCTCATCTCTAATACTCTGTCTTATAATTCTGGCTACCTTGGTCTATGAAGACTCTAATTTCAATCCTCTTAACTTAAAGGCTCCTCTTTGCTTCCCCTTCTCTGTGTCAGGACCTGTAAACGTTTCAGGTCAGGAAGCTGGGGCATTCCTAGGGTTAACGCATTTGTTCCTTGTCTCAGTGATTACTGTCCTTTGTGGCCTGCTGCCCGATGTCTTGAAAACCATTGTTTAACATATTTAGTTTTTTTTTGTTTGTTTGTTTTAGATGTGTGTCTGAAATTTCTATTTCGATAAAAGAATGTGTTTTTATTAAATAAAAGATAATTGAGTTTAAAAGAATGCCACACTGAGATTATAAATTGATTTTAAGCAATTAGATGCTCAGAATTAACCAAACAACTGCATCAAATCTATGTTATGTAGTTATACAGACAATGAAATACACAATAAGAGAAAGTTTGTAAGTTACTGATATAAGATGACTACATTTATTGCTGTAAATTGTCAGCTCCCGAAACTATTAAAATTATCCCATCAACCCCATTATAATAAAAAATACCCATTTTTACCTTTAGGTGATATCAGTTTCTCACAGAATTACTGTAGCTTCAATTTTCAAACTAAGCCAGAAATTCCGAAGAATTCACTCAGAGAATTGGAATAACACAATAATTTCTTTTCTATTATGGAGATCAGTTCAAATGCAGAGAGAGTGAAAGAGAGAGAGAAGGTCTTAGTTAAAAATCTGCCTTTTATCTGACCTCCATTTTTAGATATTTTAGATTTTATAAACTTTTAGTTTAAGTTTTTGAAATACCATTTTAATAGCATCAGATATACAAAGTACATAGGAATGAAAGAAAATGTGTAAGAAAAAATAAATTATTGAGAAACATAAGAAGACCAAAATCAATGGAGAGATTATATATATATATACATATATATATGTATATATATATATATATATATATGAATTTTTAATCTTCAAAAATTCCAATTCTCCATAATTTAATTCTAGATTTACTACAGCACTATTCAAAATCCCAGTGGAATTGACTAATGGATTCTAAAATTCATATGGAAATGCAATGGACAAAAAATGCCAAGTTAGTCATAAAGAAGAACAAAGAATACTTACATTATCAGATGCAGACACTAAAGATATGTGGTCATGAAACCAACATATCTTTGTTTGCGAACAAATAGACTGATATAATATGATTTCTCATAAATAGGTCCACACATACACAGACAATTGAAATATGATGAGGCGGTAATGTAAAGCAGTGAACCCAATATAGCATTTTAACAATAAAAAAACAAAACCAGATCTAAGTGATATCTATATAGAAAAAAGTGAAAGTGGACCCCTATCTCATGCAAAACAAGTCACTTCTAGCCAGATCAAAGACTTGAATGTGAAATCCCAAACTGTACATATTTCTAGCATGTACTATAGAAAATAATCTCCAATATTTTATGGTAAAGAGAGACTTGTGAAACAAGGGGTAAAAAACACCAAATACAAATTAAAATAATAATAAAATTTAATAAAAGTGCAAAATGCCAAAAGATACTTTATGGAAAGAAAAGGCAAGATTGCAAGTGAAGAAGATATTTGTTACATACACAATAGACCATGAATTAACTAGTCCCTAGAATGGATAACGAATGCTTACATCAATGAGAGAAAGAGAAGGAATCAGTATTACGATTAAGTACTTCACATGTGAGGAAATGCAAATGGCTGACAAAAACGTGAAAAGGTTTTCAACGCTTGATAATACGGAAAATGTTAATTAAAAAGACAATATGTTACCACTGCTCACCAATCATAAACATGTGATGATCATATTGGCAAGGTTACAGACACACAGTATCTTCGTATTCTAGTTACTAAGAATGCATATTGCTTTATCCACCTTGGAACAGTTTGGCATTATTTAACCAATTTTAAGACACAGACACGCTGTCATTTAGCAATTTTTCTCGTAAGCATAAATGCAAATCTTCTATATACTTTTCTCAGCATATATGAAGAATAATTTTCTTTGCCTATGTGTTTTTAATTAGATTTGATAATAGCACACATATATTTCATTAGTAAAATGGATTAATACAATAAATATATAAATAAATAAAAAATACAATGAATAAATATATTCATTCAATGCAAAGTAAAGCGCAAAAAATTAATAAGCAATGTAAAGTATAGGCTAAAGTATAGCTGAATTTCTGAAACTTAATTCTTGAAGAAAAAAGACCCAGAAGAATTCATATTATGTTCATCTAAAAGTACAACTAGGGAAGAATAACTGCAGAAGATAAAAGAATGTGTATAATCTGATAAACTTCTTGATTCCTATTATATCAATCTTTCTTCACATTAACAGATAGGGAAGATGGGAATCCAAGTTTAAGGAGGGTTTGAAAAATCAGGCTACAGGAAACTCTAGAAAACAATCAACTTGATTAAACTGTTAGAAACAAAATATGGATTATAGAAGCAAGGTCAGAATTATTAAAAATAATTTACGCCATTCATCATTCACTGTGAGCGGTCAAAATAAATAGGCAAGGTATTTATTTTAAAATTTCAATTAGATGAGACACCTGGGTGGCTCAGTAAGTTAAGTGCCTGACTTTGGCTTAGGTCATGATCTCAGGGTTTGTGAGTTCTAGAGCCCTGCATTGGTCCCTCTGCTGTCACTGCACAGCCGGCTTTGGATCCTTTTTTCCCCCACTCTCCCTCTGTCCCTCCCCCACGAAATAAATAAAAGATTAAAAAAAAAACCCAAAATTTCAACTAGAAACAAGTGAAATTGTTTATTTAAATCAATGAGAAATAATTCTACTTACTGAAATATAGATATTAATATTCCCTTGATTTAAACCAAACAATTAGAATATAATTTATCTTATAATCAAATTTTAAATTTTTAGAAGAAATTCAAATTATAAATTCCAACAAACGTCTGGAACATGTGCTATACTTACTTTAGCAAAGCATGTTCTATACACATTTAAAAAGATTGCACAGTTGTAATTATTTTTCTATTTTTTCCTTTGTTTTATTATTCTTTTCTCCGTATATTATTTTTTCACACTGTAATACTCTTTTCCATCCTTGGAATAAAGCCAACAATAAATAACCTGTCAGGATCAATTCCAAGTTGTATAATATATGGGCTATTAACAAAGAGAGCACAGCTGGTTTGTGTGCATCTTTAGTTTTATTTCATGGAAACAGTAGATAATTATGGGGAAATAGGAAGAAATACATGATTTTAATATTAATTATTGACAATCAGTTTAGGGGAGGATACTCATATTAAAATACATGATTTTAATATTAATTATTGATAATCAGGTTAGAGGAGGATACTCATAATAGAGGAAGCATCTATTTTTAAGAATGTTATAAAATAAGTTTATTTTCTTGTACCCATGTATTTTTTTAACATACAGTAGAAGGATAAAGGCAAGATCTTGTTGAGCAGCTTTTCAAAATTCAAGGTCTCTTTTTTTTTTTTTTTTTTTTTTTACTTTAATCATCTTGTAAAGCCTAAAGCTAACATTTTCTTTCCCTGATACCCTTTTTGCTTTCTAATTCATATATGTCCTTAGTAAGGAGATAATGTTCATTTTTCTTTTTTCTTCTTTCCTTCCTTTTCCCTCACACCAAATTACTTCCTCGAATAACATATAGCATTTTATGTTATAGTTATATGAACTTGGAATGCAGTTTCAGTTAACTTAAATGTGAGCAGAAATTCATTACTAGATCTTAATTATTTAAAAACTTGAATATAAAAACATGTTTAAAAAATATACCCCATTGTGCAATGTACTAAATTATACCTTTGGCCCCTTCGAGGCATGTCTTCTTGTGACTAAGCATTGTTTTTTTATGAGAATGAATGGGACTGCTACCGTATTCTGTCAGTAGGTTGGAAAAACTTTCATATGCCTGTGTCTTTCAGGCAATCATTCTTCCAAATATGTTCAAATTCAGAATGATGGTTGTGAAAATTAAGACCTCTATCTATTTAGAATTTTTTTGTATGGCCCTTCACCTACACAAGTTTTATTTTAATTTTTGTTGCAATCATTTTGACCTTTTAAAAAAGTTACTTTTTAAAACAAATTAAGAATTCTAATGTTTGCTTTTATCATCACATTGGTGATATCATAAGAACTTCAGTGGTTTTTCTTCTACATGCACACTGAAAAGCTTTGAAAACTTTGGTCTTAAGCATTACTTACCGTAGAATGGAAAATTCCTAGATTCTACTTGACTGTGCATTCACTGAGGTAGGCGATAGGAATTAAGAAAAACCACACCGAAAAAATTGCCCTAAGTCACTACAGATTTGTATGTGTATTTGTATGTTGTCATATAAATCATTTTCCAGCATGGTTGACTTCTGCATTAGACCAAGCTATGGAAAATTGTATTCAAGTTAGTCAAGAAACTAGAACATTCTGGTTGTAAGAAAAGTGTCTGTAAAAGCAGAATGTGACAGCTCTGCTCAAATAGAAAGTCTCTCCTAACATTCCGCAGTGCCTATCTCTCAGGCTATTGACAACTCTAAAAAGTCTGATCATTAATTGCTACAAAATTTCCTTGAAAAAGGAAAAACAAATATATACAATTCAAACTTATTTTTCAAGTATTCTCTCCCCATGAATTTCTTCAGGATTCTATGAAGAAAAATATTCTACATTTCTTTGATACAAGGCTAAAGCAAAACTAATTCTGGTACAAATGGCTCAAATTTTGGATTGAATTGTTTCCTGATACCCATTACAGGTTTGAATATTAATGACTTCTCTTACTGAGAAACTGCATATTTCCATCTGCCCTGAGCTCCAAGAGCTCTCTGACTGCAGCTCTCAGTTCCTGACAAATATGACAAAGAGGTTGCTCTGAGCTGCTCATATGTTCATATTCAATATGTGGGTTTTTTTTTAACATTAGCCATCAAAATGGCTGTTTTTTTTTCCTAAAAGGAGTGTCAGGATAAGCTACTGAAATGGATAAACTTGTCTTTAGCACAATGTAGTTATGATGCTATGGTGTAAAATATGTTATACACATGAACAGATGAGAACTGGAGGAAGTATATTAAAAATCCTATTTAAAAAATAATGTACAGATGATGGCAATGTTTGTTATTTCTTATAGGATCTCTTTAATATATCGGTGACTGCCATTTGAAGCAATGTAGGGAGACCTGAAGGTGGGCTGTTTACTGCCACACCTTATCTAGCATTAGATAAATGAAGTGTGGAGGAATCTGTTCTTAGATGCCTTTTGTTAGCAATGTGATAGCATCAGTCTTTAGTTTATTAAAATAATAGCCTTTTTAATATTACTTGCAGTTAGCATTTTACATCTCCCATCACATTTGGACATTTCAATTTGCATAGATTTGAGTGATTGTTTAATTTTGAGAAATTAAGCTATCACTTTTAACTTTCAACTCACATAAATCACTTTTATGGCTAAATGTTGAAAAGGACAAATGTAATAAATGCTTGAAGAAAAGGCAGGAGTATCTTACTTCTGTTCTTGTGAGTTGGTATTTGGCAAAATATCAGTAATGGAGCAGGTGTTTTAAGAATAAAGAAATCACTGTTTCAGTAATTTCTAAAATTACATACATAATACAGAATTTTCAAGCTCATATTTAAAAAGAAAAGCTTCCGTATGTTTCAGATTGGTAGCTGAAATTAGGTGAATTAATAGGTGAATTCTAAAGGGATATGAAGAATTACAATAATTTAGCTACAATTTATTGAACATTTACTACATGTCAAGATCCGTGCTAGGTACTTGATATGGATTATTTCTAATACCGCCAGTAATCATGCAAGATGATGGGGTTAGCTTCATTTAAGTTGTGGGAATTTAAACTTGGAATTTAAGTAATTTACCCAAGGGACACAGAAAAACTGAATTTCAACTGAAGTCCTCATTCTTAAAAGCCCATGTCTTTACCATTGCATAATCTCAGATGACCTTAAAACTGAGTTACACAGAATAGTCACTCCTTTCTCTTCCTTTCTCCCATATTTTCCTCATCTACATCACCTTAGGAAAATTACCTCTGAAACTAGGATGTATCAAATCTTTCCCAGCATGAGTATCTGGGTTTTAGTCAGAAATTAGGGCACAGGTCTCAGGGCAACATTTTAAGACGTTGTATGTCCAGAAGGTATTCTAAACTCCCTAAGTTATATTGAATTGTAACTTCTATCCTTGATGATATCTCTTTCAAGGAAAATTAAAGGTGCAAGTTACAGAGGTGAGGAGTTGAAGGTGATGGCGATAGTAGTGACAAGGTTCCCAGAAGGATTTACCTGGACTTACATAATAGGAGTTTACATGGGAACCTAAGTATAGAGTGTTGGTTGCGATTTTAATTCAACCAAAAACCAAGGCAAGAAAAGTTGATCTTTTATTTAACTCATTAGATTACTTGTTAGTTTCAGGAAGCAAATCATGATTTTAAGGTCTGCAAGATGCTAAGATAAGCCACAAAATGAAATGATGGGTGTGCCTTAATTTGCTTCATATTTTTTAGAACAAAAGTAGGCAGCTATCTTTTCCCTCAATAAGTTTTGAGTGCAGTCCTATTTCAAAACAAACGTACATATTAGCAACTCCTTTAGCCTTATTGTTAAAATTTTGTGCTGTGTTTTTCCTTTTATCTCTTGATGAATAAAACATGATAAATAAAACATGAAAAGGTGAGAAGGTGTTGTGCATAGTGATGGGAATTTGCAAATATAGAAGCTCCCTCTTTGATTTCCCATCAAGTTACTTATTTAATTAATTCTGATTTAATTTCTGATGAAATTTTAGAGATATAATATGCAGTAAATATGTATTTTATATACTGAGTTTAATACAAAATATATTCTGATTAAGCCTGTACAAATTACAATCTTATTTTATTATTGTAGAATGATGTGATTAGGGAGTGTCAACCAGTGCGGAAACACTCACCAACAAATCATACATCCTGCTGAACAAATTGCAAATGGAGCCCAGTCAGCATAAACACCTATATCTTGCTTTAGTTCTATGGGTAAGACATTAGAAAAAAAGCAGTCTAAGGCTATATTAGTCATGAACATGACTCTTATGATTCAAGCATGTCTTTTCACTTTGTTTTCAGCTGACACCATGGCTGCTGACAGCCTTCCTGTCATTCCTCAGTCACCAATTGCATAAGCCAGTCAGTTGAAAAGATCAGTGTGGATCCCTGAGAAGTCCCCAGTTGTGCTTCTCAATAAAACTTTAGAGCTAAAAGCTTATAGAGCCCAGGAGGGGAAATAAGGAAACCGGAGACTGCAGCATTGCACAAATGAAAAAATTAAAAAAAAATCCCTTTCAAAAAATAATCCCGTGGCTTCTACAAATTCTCAGCTCCTCACTCCTCTGGGGTGGTGGTGAGGCCCAGTTATCTGGTTGCTTTCATTATTTATTGAAAAGCACCGTGGGGAGCAACACATTGCTCCCCACAGTGTAATTCAATGGATAATGAATTAATGAACAGAAGCGCGAAGAGATTTGTGCTTCAGAAGGAAAGAAAAGATATTTGTGTGCAGCAAAGAGGCTAGAGGAATAAATAGAAAAAAGTTTCTGCTGAATGTAAAAAAGGGTAGTCCTGTAAAAAGGGTATTGTCCCAATACCTTGCCTCCTTCTCTTATAAAACTGAAACAATAAGAGAAAATAAAATATAATTGAATAATCCTAATATCAAAGAGGCCAGCAATGTAACCTTTGGGTTTGAACACTGATATAATAAATGTATGTCAAAAATTAAAAAAAAAACAATCTACACAATAGTTTTGGTTTTAAAAAAGTGAAAATAAATGGTTCATGAACATGTGTGGCCATTAATGTGAAAGCCAATATTGTTGTTCCATGATAAGCAGAGAAGGTCAATACAGAGACCCAATGGCATTCAGAAACTACACATTTTCATTTTTTCATCTCTGGACTCTGTATTAGTTTTACTCTTCTCATGTGAGGATGTCTCCTCTGATTCACTGGATTTCTTTTCTTCTAGGAGCCATGAGATGTTAAGATTGCTGGATTGTTGGATATGGTCTTTCACAAAATTTTCTTTTGGTTTACTTGGATACAAACAGATCTACTGTTAATAAATAATCATATATCTGGGGGCTCCTGGGTGGCTCAGTAGGTTAAGTGTCCGACCTCAGCTCAGGTCATGATCTCATAGTCTGTGGGTTCGAGCCCCGCGTCGGGCTCTGGGCTGACAGCCAGAGCCTGGAGCCTGCTTCGAATTCTGTGTCTCCCTCTCTCTCTGCCCTTCCCCTGATCATGCTCTGTCTCTCTTTGTCTCAAAAATAAATAAAAACATTAAAAAATTAAAAAAAAAGAAAAAAATGATCATATATCTGATATTTCTACTGTGGGATAATTGGCAAAACTCCTTCACTTGGGATCCAAAACAAATCCATCCATGGTGAAAAGTGCCATGTCATATTTCAAATATATTGCCACCACTGTAATTAATATAACAACTCTCTTTAAAACTTATCTAATAAATATTTCCTAAATATTTCTTATTGTAAAGCCATGTGTAAGAGTAGTGCTCTCTGATGCTACGTTTTTCTTCCTCAGAACAGGAAGAGTTCTTTCTCCTCACCAATTAATTTGAAACAGTTTTAGAAATATGGGCGCAGATGGATTCAATGGCTGCCTTATGCACATGCATAAATCTGAATAGGGGCCCTCATATACACGTAGACACACATGTGAAGAAAATATGAAACTTGGAGTCAGCTAACAGGGTGAAATAAGCCTCAAGTTCACTGTCAGATGAGTAAGAAATATGAATAAAGCAAAATTGTTAAAAACGTTAAGAGTTTGCAATTGAAATGAGGTGTGTTAAGTAAGAATGGACTAAGAATCCAGAGGGCCAATTAAGAATCTCATGAAGAAAGTAGGGCATTAAGACAGTGTCTGCAATGATAATGTCTTTGTTCATACAGTGAAATTTAAAATACTACAAATTAAAGAAAGTTGATTTACATGAAACTTTTTAATAAACTTAAGCCCATTTAAATAGCTAATCACCAATGCCATCCTAATGTACATACAGTGCTTGATATGAATTATCAGTATTTCCTTTATAGCCAAGCCCTCCCTCATTTTTCTTTATTATCTTTATTATGCTTGTGTGGAAATAGTCCATGTTCTAGAGGAAGAGAGATTAAACTCTACCTAAGAGTATTCACTTTTGACCTTAGGTAACAGTCTAGGAGTCTACTGGTAAATGTAAAATATATAGGTAAAAGTTCTAATATCATTAGATTTTGTTAGCCAGGAGCTATAAAATACATCTGACACTAAATGAGCAAACAATTAATGTTAGCTCATACTATTTATTTTATGGTACTTAAAAAATTCTTTCTCATTAGTTTATAAGGTCACATGATTTTCAGTTTGCAATATTTTTTCCTAGCACATGTCCAAAGTTTATAAACTATTATACTTTTCCTTATTCTTCATTCATTTCAAAAATTATTTAACCAATATTTCTAGTTTTAATTTTTTTAGTTTTAATTCTTAATATTTTAGTCAAGTTTCTTTACTTTTTCTTCTATTTCTTCTATAACATTAACATTTAATTTTTCTCATTTCCTTTAAAAATTCTTATGATTTTGTATTAAAACTTAATTCTTCCTGGGGTGCCTGGGTGGCTAAGTTGGTTGAGCATCCAACTTCAGCTCAAGTCATGATCTCATGGTTGATGGGTTCGGCCCAGTGTTGGGCTCTGTGCTGACAGCTCAGAGCCTGGAGCCTGCTTCAGATTCTATGTCTCCCTATTTCTCTGCCTACCCTACACCTCCCTCCTTGCACGCTCTCTTAAAAATAAACATTAAAAAAATTTAAAAAAAAAGTGAATTCTTCCTATTTTGGGTACCACTGTATTTTTTTTTTAACTTTTCACTTTTAGCTTTTAGTTTTTGTCCATCGATTTTGATTTTGTTAGTATTTTATTTTACTGTATTTATTTTTTACTATAAATACTTTTGAACTTAATGGTATTTCTTATTAAAATTTACATAAATCTTGTCAGCAGAGATTTAGGAGCTACAGGTTTAAGGATGGTCAATTTAATTTAATTTAATTTATCTTAATGTTTCTTTATTTTGAGAGAGAAGGAGGGGAGGGGCAGAGACAGAAGAAGGAGAGAGAGAATTTTAGAGAATCCTGTGCTGTCAGTGCAGAGCCCTATGCAGGGCTTCATCTCACCAACCATGAGATCATGACCTGAGCCAAAATCATGAGTAAGATGCTGAACCTACTAAGCCACCCAGGTGCCCCGAGAGATGGAAAATTTCATTAAAAAAATTTTTTTTAGCGTTTATTCATTTTTGAGAGAGAGAGAGAGAGAGAGAGAGAGCATGAGTGGGAGAGGGGCAGAGAGAGAGGGAGACACAGAATCTGAAGCAGGCTCCAGGCTTTGAGCTGTCAGCACAGACCCCAGCTTGGGGCTTGAACCCACGAACCGTGAGATAATGACCTGAGCCGAAGTCGGACACTCAACCAACTGAGCCCCCCAGGCACCCCAGGGATGGAAAATTTTAAAGGCCTATTTACCCCATCACATCTAATTTCCTGCAGCTCTATGTCTAGGACTCTGCAATAAACCTCAAATGCAAGCAAACAGGAAGGAAGGAAGGAAGGAAGGAAGGAAGGAAGGAAGGAAGAAATATGTCCCTGGGTTGCATAAAAAATCTGCTAGTTATTTGAAGATCTTTTCTGTAGATTCATGATAAACTCAGCATAGATAGTTTACTTGAGTGGTTACAGTGTTTTGACATCATCTACCATCCAATGTACTTTTGGGTAGCTCTTTGCTTTGAAATCCGTCCAATATAAAAAGGCCGTGGATTTTGAGCATGCTATGAACATGATCTCTGTGATTTCTGTGATTACTCTCTGTGATTACTGTGATCTCTGGTACCCTGAGAGAAAGCTCTGATAAATTGTTTTATAAATACATGAATTAAAATTTTTTTAAATGTTTATTTTTTGAGAGAGAGAGTGAGCAGGTGAGGTGCAGAGAAAGAGAGAGAGAGAGAGAGAAAGAGAGAGAGAGAGGGAGAGAGAGAGAGAGAGAATCTGAAGCAGACTCCAGGTTCTGGGCTGTCAGCTCAGAGGCCTGACACTGGGCTTGAACTCACAAGGCATGAGATAATAACATGAGCTGAAGTCAGAGGCTTAATCGATTGAGCCACCCAGGTGCCCTTATATGAATGACTCTAATTCAGTTATGCTGAATGTTAAGTTCTGCCTTAGTATTTATGAGATGTCTTTTGTGATATGACATAACATTTAGTTTATATAATTCACTCTATTTAAAATAAAAAACTCCCAAGTTCCTGAAAGGTTTGCTTTTTGTCTCTAAGTATTTGGTTTCAGAGTTTGGAAGCACTTAATATCATTTCAGAACTTTTTCTCTCTCTTTTAAAACATATACAATCAGAATAAAAATGGAAAAAACTAAGCAACTTAAGAGTTTAAGAATCTTAGAAATGAGGCTAGGAAAAATAATAAATACAGATAAGAAAAATAATTACATGCATAGACCAAACACTACATGTGTGAATTCTGAATGATTGGTGTATATAATTTCAGATTAATTTTCATGTATTGCAAAAATATTACTTTAAAGACACTAGTTCATTAATATAGAAGCTTCATGTTTTATACAGATGACTAAGTTTCTTATACTGGGAATCTTTTATCTTTGCCTTTGTTCTGGGTTTTCTTTTGGTCATGTTGCTGTAGTTGCTTTTAATCTAATTTAATTTTAATTCTAATTGTGGGATGTTTAAATTCTCTTTAAAAATGTCTAATATTTTCTCTATTAAAAATATATTCCATTATGTCTACTATGTATATAATTAATACTTCAGTTTATAACTCCTGTTGCCCAAACTTTTACAGTGAGGAAAATCAGAGGTAACTCTCTGCATTATAATTTACTTCAAGCTTCTGTATGATATACAAGCCTTGCTAATGTGTCTGTAGATATTTGTGGATTTTTTAAAGGAAGCTGGCGATAATTTATACTTTTTAGCTGCCTTCAAAACACTTCAGTGGTACAAAGATCACAAATGCCAGACTTGTCTCCATTTTTCTAAGAGAAATTAAATCTATTTACAACATTCAAAAATTAGAAGACTTAACAGAAGTATGGATTTCTGGATTTTCCCGCAGAATTAAGAGTTTTTACAATACTAGCAATATTTTTAAAAAAAATTTTTAACGTTTATTTATTTTTGAGAGACAGAGTGCAAGTGGGGGAGGGGCAGTGAGAGGGAGACAGAATCTGAAGCATGGTCCAGGCTCTGAGCTATCAGCACAGAACCCGACGCAGCGCTTGGATTCATGAATCCTGAAATCATGACCTGAGCTGAAGTCGGATGCTTAACTGACTGAGCCACCCAGGCACCCCAATACTAGCAATATTTTATCATGAGCTGTGACTGTCACACTAAGGAGGGCATGAGCTCCTCAGTTCACCACAGTCTCTACTTCTCTCTGTTGTGGACCTAAACCACCTGGCTTTGGTTTTTTATGATCAATAGCCACTTGGTCTCTGTATGCATTTAAAATGGAAATCCCAGCTTTATTGCTCTTTCCTATTTTTCATTATCAACATCCTTCCTATGGGGCAATCATATTAATTCCCTGAGGCTTATCATATTTTGTCACACTTGGTTAAACTGGCTGCTTAACTGTAACATGTTCAATATGCCAGGGTTACAAATGCATTAGCAAATCTGATTTTCTTTGTAAAGATGCTGGAGCGTCCTTTATTTCCTAATTAGAAGCAACTGGTGAACTATGATTGTGATTATCATGGTATAGATACCTGCAATATATTAGTTTATTGATTTCATTAAATTATCCTCCTTCTCTGGTTTAGAATGGTAAGATAATAGTGAATGCCTAGCTTTGGTCTATATTCATAGATGTTCCATCAAATGCAAAAAGCAAGGACAAACCTTAGCGATCACTGCATACACGGCTTAACCTTGAAGCTAGTTTTGTGATAAACAGCAGGGGCTAATGAGAAATGGCAGCTTTCTGCTTGCATGAGGATCACCCTGGCCATCAGAGCTCAACAATGCCTAAAATAAAGCCAACAGTGAAAAGGGTTGAACTGATTCCAGAAAAAGTCTGGAGAAATTAATAATTCAGGAAAAGCTAGAATGAGAAAAATATAATATGTAGGAAAGAGCAATTTTTTGTGAATATTGTAAGAAGTAAAATGCTAGGTAAAATATTAAATATAGAAGTAGTAGTGACTTGGGGGCAGTAAAATATGGGTTTAAATCTTGGCACTTTTGATATTTAGCTGTTTAATGGGTGGCTATTGGCCTAGGGAAACTAGTTAACCTCTGACAGTTTCCTCATCTTTATAGTGTCAGCTATATACGCTTAGAGAAAAATGTTTGAGATACACATATATTTGTGTGTGTTTGTATATTTATACATATATACACATAGCAGTCATCCAATAAATAGCATCAGGAGTTGCTGCAGCTGCAGCTGAGGCTACTATTTCCATTACATTACTCCTACTAATTCTATCGCTGTATACTATAGTCTTGCACCTGTCACTTTCTATCACACTAAACAGAGTTTGTGAAGAGCACCGAACTCTTCCATGTGCTATCAGGAGACTACCTTCTACACTCTGGAACTGCTGACCCATTATGATCTGTTATATTTAATTACCACCTCTAGAAGAGTCTGCACTCTATAAACAAAGAAGGATGCTGTCTTCTAATTCTTGCTGAAATTTTGGGAATTACACCCCAGGCTTTATATTAGATTTATACTCCCTTACTCACCACTTGACCATGTGAGCTATTTTTTTTTCAATATGCCAGTATGAACCAAAAATAATTCCAATCGTTTGCAAATCCAGTAAGACATTTGTTGAAAAAGGAATGCTATGTTTGACAAAAAAGAAACAAAACCTCTATTTCTATAGACTTCAAAGAGTCTCAAACACCTCTGTTCATAGCTTCTCTAACATCAAAGATTCTATATCCTGGCTCTTGAGTTCAGGAAGGAAATGGAATGGAGAAGCTGGTGTTCGGTTAGTGAATTACTATGCAGATCTGTAACCCTTGACCACGGACTTTCTAGCCTTTCTTTTTTGAATCAGACTCAGAAATATATCTCCCAAAATGGCCCTTGTCAGGTATTCATTGTTTATTTCAAGGAATAATCAGGAAGGAAATGAAATATTGGCTGCCTTCCAGACCTGAGAAAAATTATTTAGTTGTTCTTTTTGTCCTATAGTTGATGTTAAAAATAGGAATAAGAATGGTTAGAACTTGGATTAAAGTAGCATTTGTCTTATGTAAGTAGTATATATTTACTTTTTAGAAATCATCTCTGCACTAACATAATTCAGTGGGGACTGAAAGCTATCTTTTCTCTAGTTACGAATACCAACTTAGGAGCAAGAGGACAGACATTCAAGAAAGATTCTAATGTTGAAGATTTATATTTATATGAGTGTATTTATAATAAATAACTAAATACCTTTTTGACTTATTACAAATACATGTCATTACAATCAAAATTAATATAACTTCTATTGAAAATTATAGTTTTATACATAAATATTTTTTCCTACTTCTTTTAGTAGTGACAGGCAAACTTTGTGCAGAAAATCCTTCCTATAAAGGCCTTCATGAAAATCTCAACCAAAGAAATAGTTTTAAGACATCAGAGAATTTCTAAGGCAATGAGATGTTATAAGGCCATGGTCTTTTAGAGAAGGAAAGTAAATGCTTCTCTCAAGAGATATGAGCTAAATATAGAGCTTTCCCCTCTTTGAGATATTTGTTGGCTTAAAAATTGCAAGGAGAGGATGAGAAGAATTGGGGGCTAAAACAAAATAGATCTGCTGGCAATTTTACAGGATCAGGAGGCAATAATACAGAATCCTTGGGATCTACGAAAGAGAGGATCTGTGTGATAATACCCCAGGGTTTTATTAGGGACCTCCAACAAAGGTGTAGGCCTACATCCTAGAAATAAGATGAAGAGAAAATAAACAATCTTCTAAAAAGGACTGGAACAGAGATAATTTCCCATTCTTTGAGTAAATTAAGTTTTGCTTGCTTATTTTTGTTTGTGTTTTTGTTTTGTGAACAAAAGTAAATCTTCTTTGGAGGAATGTAATACCAAACAGAGGCACAAATTGTCTCTATAACTTTTCATTCAAAATGTATGGCAATCAGTCAAAATTTGCAGAACTGTCACGAGATAAGTTGTCATGACATAAGCCATAATAAAAATAGATAATAAAAGAGACATGCAGGATATATAGGTTTGAATTTATCAAACAACAATTTACACACGAGAGTAATAAGTTCAAGAACTTAGATAACAACAGGGACAATTGCAGTTGGAAAATATAAAAAAGTATCCAGTGGCAATTCTAGGACTTGAACCATACCATGACCATGAATGAAATTAAGAATTGAAACTTTATTTTGTAACAGGGTAGAAAAATCTAAAGAAAAAGAAGTTAGCTAGGACATGAAACAGAAGAAAATCCCAACTATAATACTGAGAGAAAAAAGAATGAAAAGTACAGATAGAGTATAAGAAAGTTCCTAGCATATATCTGTACATATATGGTGGAAATGCGAAGAGAGACAATTTGATGGAAGTAATATCTGAAGAGATAACTGATAAAAAATTTTCTAAATTATATTAAGCCCTAGCTCCAGAATAAACTAAAATAAAAAAAACAAAACTTCATCAAGCAAATGAAAATATAACTTGTGAAAAGCAAAAGCAATAAAAACCTTAAAGGCAGACAGAGGAAAAAACAAGTTCAGAGAAACTCTAAAACTGACTCAGCCTTTTCAATGGACAATAAAAAACTGAAAGAATGATATGGCCATCTTCAAAGATGTGAAACAAAATAACCACAGATCTAGAATTCTATTTCCAGCAAAATTCTGCTATAAAAATTAGTTTTAAACTAGGAAATTTTGATATAAAAATGAGATAATCAGCAACATATAAGTAATAAGAAAATACTAAACTCTTCTGCCATCAAAAGGAAAATAATCCCAGATGGATGCAAGAATATGAAGAAAGGAATGAAAAGGGTAAATGTGATAAATAAAGGATAATTATTTATGACATGCTGAGGGTATGGTAAAGTATTTTTTTGTAAAAATAGAAGATTACTACATGGTAAAATTGCATAAAAATTGGGAGACTATGAATGAATTAAAACATTTTAAAGTCTTTATATTGACTGGGATTGGTAAAGTAAAATTTTCACTATACTTTAAGAAATCAGTAATATATGTTGTAATAGTTGTGGAACTGTTTGTTTATTTATTTATATATATTCAAATTTGCTATAAATACAGAACAGTATAAAAATCAGAAACATATAGTTTAATTATCACAAGGTTAACACAACTGTGTTAACAACTTAGAGAAAATTTCATATATATATGTAATTACATATTTATGTATATGTTTAAAATACACATGCTGTTTTCCTCTGAATGTTGTTTTGTGTTTACTGGGTTTATATATATATGTATATATATGAATATATATATATATACACACATATATATATACACATGCACATATATATTTATATGTCTATATATTATATATTATATAGTATGTTATATATATAATATATATATTATGTTTATATTATATATAAATATAATGGGATATCTCTCAAAAAAGATTCATTCGTGTTCTCCCACTTTTTATGTGGTTTTAGCATGTAGTAACTCTTTCTTCATTTTATACATAAAAATAATTATTATACCTGTAGTGTGTCATAAATAATTATCTTTATCATATTTACTGTTTTTTATTTCATCCTTCATATTTGTGTTTCTATCTGGGATTATCTGGGATTATTTATTCTTGGTTGCATAACTGTTTAGTACTATATATATGTATGCACATGTTCAAGAGAAACACTAAAACTGACTTTGGCCTTCTCAGTAAACAATAAAAGACAAAAGGAAATGAATGTGCTATTTATATCCATGTATCAATGTTCTCCAAAAACATGGTGAAGATAGTCAAGTTATTCATAGTAGTACTAGTCACAGCAGCCTCAAACTTTAAACAGTTCAAATGTCTTTTAATAGTAGAATGAAAAAATAAATTGTGTTAGGTATATAAAATGGGATATTATATATCAGCTAAAATCAGTAAATAAAGCTACTTGCAGTAGCATGGATTAGCCTCACCATCATAATGCAGATTATATGAAGGTTTTGTGTTTTCTTTTGTAAAGAAAATATATTATTATTCCATTTAAATATAGTTCAAAATCAGGTCACAACTAATCTGTAGTGTTACAACTTAGCAGAGTGTTTTCCTTTGGAAACAGATTAGGGGTAATACAGGAAGTGATTTGAAAGGAGCTACTGATATGCTGATAATTTTCTATATCTTGATATGGTAGTAACACAGTGGTATACATGTTGTGATAATTTAAGCCACATGCTTATGAATTTTATACTTTAAGTGTATTAAACTTGAATAAGAGTTAATTTTAGAAAGTATACATGCTGTTTTCCTGGGCATCTTACATAAAAAATAAAATGTGATATCCCAATAAAAATTAATGACACGGGAAGTACAGATAAAATCAGCAACAGGGTTGTACATTAGAGAGGCTTCTAAATTGAAAAGGTAGTGTTTTGTTTCATAATCTTCTATCACTAATTAACAGGAAGACTTGTCATGTCACAGATACATGAAACAGCAAGTTCTGTATGTCTAAAGGGAAGTGGGGTAGAGGTTGAAGGGAAGTGGAAGGGAAAGTAAAGAGTTCTGAGTTATGGGGCTATGCACCAGATAATGGCACCAGATCATGTCATACTTTACAAGAAATGTTTAGAACTTTGTAATTTATCCAAAAACTCTTAAGAAGTACTAAAGACACACACACACACACAAACGCACATATTGGTTTTTTTTGAGTATAACAATGAACATATTTTAAATTCGATGTTATCAGTAACATTATTTAAAGGTTAGCTGGCCAGACTGTCAAAGATAGTTTAGATTCTAAGGGAAGACAAAATACTCAGTGTACCACGGCAGAAAGCCAAGCAAGAAATAGATTAAGTCAGTAGTAGTGGAAACAACATGGGAAATGGTAGAGATTTGAGGAATATTGAGATTTAAATGACTGGATTTGCTGGTTAAATGTGGGAAGACAAGGCATAGGCAAAATGAGATCAGATAAATATAATTTTTCTTTTTGTGGGCTGAATGATTTTGTGATTCACGGAGATGGAAAATACAAGAGGAGGAAAAGCAATGACTCAAAAACAGAACATTTTCCTTAATTACTAACAAACCAGTACTCCCAGTTTGATGCCTTATATTTTTTTTCTGAAATGTTTTTCCGATATTTATTACACAGATCCAATAGAGCCAATCAATTTATATCTGTAAGGGACTTGTAATGCATTGCTTTATAGAAATCTCCATGAATGAAGGAGAGAGCCTCTTAGGAGAATTGAGTGGTGGAAACTAAATACACTAATTTCACAGCTGATGAGTTGAATAATCTAACCAGGTTCTGTATGACAGCCTCTTGTTTAACATTTCAAGGGGATCCTATAACTAAAATAAATTTTCTAGACACAAGCCGTCAATCTTTCATTTTTGCTTGGCTCTAATCTGAGGAGGGAATCTGAGAACCAGAAACACAGGATTGAAAATGATGCATGAAATAAAAATTTTGAAATATATTGAAAAGTGAAAAGGATGACAAGATTGAATGTGTTTCCTAGTTACCAATTTGTCTCCCTTTCTAAAGAATCACACTGTAATAGAGGTCTTTCAGTGTTTCTTCCAGGTGTACTTACACTGTTCACCCTAAACCATATTCACACCCACCCAATATAAAAGCAATTTGATTTTTCCAACTCTACTTATGGGAAAAAAAAGTTCCATCTTAACTAATTCTTAATTTTCTTGGTGCCCCTTGATCCATATGTTCCATGTATACCTGGACGTGAGGGGACTCTAATGGAGTGAATGGCTGTAAAGGAAGTGTGACGTTAATTGAGGGAAGCAGTGCATCATGATGGAGAGAGTATGGAATCAGACACATCTGGGTTCATATCTACACTCTGGATCTTTGTGGCTGTACGATGATTATCATGTATGAACTTTAGTTTCCTCATGTGTAAAATGGAACTAACATTCAACAACTCTCAGAATTAGTGGGTTGTCAAAGTTAAACACATACCTTAAATTTAATGATATTAAAATGAAAATAATCTAATCAGAACATTTATAAAATGGTCTAACACAAATGCTAAGTCAATGTTTTGAAAATTACATTATCAAAGTGTTAATACCATTAAGTACTTAATTCATACCTTTTTATATAAAGTATAAGATTATTACTTTAGAATCTTACCTAATTGCCATATTTGAAATAATTATAGGGTAAAAATTTTTCATTTTAAAAATAATATTCTAGATTTAATACATAAGCAAATTTTTATGTGCACTTTGTTTAGAAGTATAGAATATATAAAAAATTACTTAAAATTGAAGAGTTGGGGCGCCTGGGTGGCGCAGTCGGTTAAGCGTCCGACTTCAGCCAGGTCACGATCTCACGGTCCGTGAGTTCGAGCCCCGCGTCAGGCTCTGGGCTGATGGCTCAGAGCCTGGAGCCTGTTTCTGATTCTGTGTCTCCCTCTCTCTCTGTCCCTCCCCCGTTCATGCTCTGTCTCTCTCTGTCCCAAAAATAAATAAACGTTGAAAAAAAAAAAAAATTGAAGAGTTATACTCAAGTCTCTTTTGCTAATCTCTCTCAAATATGCTATCTATACTATTCATTTTCTATAGAAAACTGATTTGAATTTGTGTATATTTATCTGTGCTCATGTCTATATGTAGGGGAAAAATTTCTTTTTCCCCCCAAAATATATATGTATTTTTCCATTTCCATTTGAAAAATACAAAAATTTGAAAACATACTAGTAATATACTTTAAATTGGGAGTGTTTCCTGCTGCTGTAATAAATTGGTTTTGAATATTATTTTGATGCCATTATTGTCTGTTTTTCAGTATTGCTGCCCAATAAATAGGTATTAAAGAAAATATAACAGGAAAAACAGTTAAAAAGTAATACAATCACAAAAAAGTCTGGAAACTGGATGTATATAAATCCCCAGAATCAGATGGAATTTCCCTAAGAGTTTTAAAAGAACTGAAGGGTGAAATTGTGAAATTGTTAGCCAAAATGAATTACCTGTTGGAGCAAAGACTGCAGTGTTAGAGTACAAAAAGCCTGCCAATGTGACTGACATCTAGAAGACAATCTGCAAACACAGTTGTTGAAATTTGATTTTCTAGTGCCCAAGCCAGTAGAAGATATAAAAAACAGTGGATCACAGATCTTTCTACATTTTGAAAAACAACTTGAATTCTATAAGCAAAAATAAACCTTACTAAAATTGTATTTTATTTTATTTATTTTTAAAGAGTAGGTTTGGGATGTCTGAGTGGTTCAGTTGGTTAAGCTTCTGACTCTTGATTTTGGCTCAGGTCATGATCTCAGGGACATGGGATTGAGTCCCGCATGGGGCTCCATGCTGGGCATGGAGTCTGCTTAAGGTTCTTTCTCTCCCTCTCTCTCTGCCCCTCCCTCACTCACATGTGTGAGTAGTCTCTCTCTCTCTCTCAAAAAAAAAAAAAAAAAAAGGAAAAAAAAGACTGAGTAGCTTTATTCAAGTTCATATACCTAGTTAATAAAACAGGTGACATTAAGATCAAGGACAGAGGTCTTCTGAATGAACTTCTGGCCTTTACCATTAGCACAGGCTTTTCTTGGAGATCATGTACCCTTTCCTAGACATACCTTTAAAAAAAAATAAAGCATTTTTTGGTTTGGTTTTGGTGATACTTCTTTGATTATTTTTAATTCTTTTATTAAAATAATTAATATATTTAATGTTTTTATTTGAGAGAGAGCAAGAGAGAGAGAGCAGGGGAGGGGCAGAGAGAGAGGGAGACACAGAATCTGAAGCAGGCTCCAGGCTCTGAGCTGTCAGCACAGAGCCCGAGGCGGGGCTTGAACCCTTGAGCCTTGAGATCATGACCTGAGCTGAAGTAGGACACTTGACTGACTGAGCCACCCAGGTGCCCCTTATTTTTAATTCTTAATTTTCTTATTTGAGTACATTAAGTATATATATCACACAATATTTGTGGTGAGCATAACATAATGTATAGAGCTGTTGTATATGTTGTGTACCTGAAACTAAAATTCTATTGTAAATTTAATTATCTAGGATTTCAAAACGTCTTTTTGACATGTTCTTTTGCCAAAAATAATGAAACACTTCTATTTAGATACTAGGAGGAGATTTTTTTTTTTAAGTTTTTGATTTTTTATCATGTGTACTCCTTAGAAACAGGAATGAAAAGAGTTAATGTCTGGATGTCAAAGTGTCAGTAGTGATGCTTCACTGCAAACTATGTTTTCTTATCTATATTTTAAACATTAATAGGAAAATAGACTACAAGTAGTAAAATCCCACATATAAAATAATTTATATTTGGAGGTTATATTTTCCATTTAAAGTCATAAAAATCATTTTCAAATTAATGAACACAGTGCAGAATACTAGAACTAAAAGCTCACAATGAAATAAGTAGTTATTAGCTAAATAAGACTACAGCAGGTAGCAAACAATACTGTCATTATCCAAAGTGCTACTGAAGGCTAAAATATAAATGAAAACCAGTGAAGTTATTTCATGAGTTAGCTAGTTTTTACACAAAGTTGAGGATGCTTGAAAATTATTAAACCTTATAAATTTCCTAGGTGAAATCGGTCTTTGATGGAAAATAGGATACCATTAACTCATGTATTTATTTGGTCAGACAGATACATTTGTCTAATAGCTAAGTTTATCACCTCATCACAAATATAAGTACACCTCTGAGATACTGCAGATTTGGTTCCAGACTGCTGCAATAAAGTGAATATTTCAATAAAGTATATCAAATGAATTTTTTGGCTTCCCAATATGTATAAAAGTTATGTTCACACTCTACTGTAATCTATTAAGTGTGCAATAGCATTATTTGTAAAAAAAAAAAAAAGTGCATATCTTAAAAATATTGTTAAAAATGCTAATCATCTGAGCTTTCTTTGAGTCTTTTTTTTTTTTGGACTGTGGAAGGTCTCACCTTGATGGCTGACTGAACAGGGTGTGGTTGCTAAAGGGTGGGGTGGCTGTGGCAATTTCATAAAATAAGACAGACTCATCTGTTGACTCTTACTCTCACAATTTCTGTGTAGCATGCCATATTGTTTGATAGCATTTTACCCACAGTAGAACTTCTTTCAAAATTGAAGTCAGTCCTTTCAAATTCTGCTGCTGCTTTATCAACTAAGTCTATGTCATATTCTTAATCCTTTATTGTCAGATTCCATGATCTTCACAAACATCTTCACCAGGAGTAGATTCCATCAAGCAAAGAAACTGCTTTATTTGCTCATCTCTAAGGAGCAACTTCTCATCTCTTCAACTTTCATCATGCATTTACAGCAATTCAGTTGATGTCTTCAGACTCCATTTCTAATTCTCTTGCTGTTTCCATCACGTCTGCAGTTTTGTCCTCTACTGAAGCTTTGAACCCCTCAAAGTCAATCATGAGGGTTGGAAAACTTTTTTTTTTTTAGGTTTTTATTTATTTATTTTGAGAGAGCGAGAGGGAGTATGAGTGGGGTAGGGGCATAGAGGGAGAAAGAATTCCAAACAGGTGCTGCACTGCCAGCACAGAGCCCAACATGGGATTGAACTCACGGACTGTGAGATCATGACCTGAGCCAAGATCAAGAGTCAGACGTTTAATCGACTGAGCCACTTAGGTGCCCCAAGAGTTGGGAAAACTACTAAGCTCTTGTTATTGTTGATATTTTTACCTTTTCTCCTGAATCACAAATGTTCTCAATGGCATCTAGAATGGTAACTCATTCCAGAAGGTTTTCAATTTACTTTGCCCAGATCAGCTTCTATAGCAACCATAGTCTTACAAAAATGTATTTATTAAATAATAAAACTTGAAAGTCAAAATGACTCTTGATCCATGGGTTGCAGAGTAGATAGTGCATTAGCAGGCATGAAAACACCATAGTTCCCATTGTCCATCTCCATCAGAGCTCTTGATTGACATGGTGCATTGCCAATGAGCAGTCACGTTTCAGTGGAGTCTTTTTTTCCTGAACAGTAGATCTCAGCAGTGGGCTTTAAATATTTAGTAAACCATGTTCTAAACAGATGTGCTGTCATCCAGGCTTTGTTGTTCCATTTATAGAGTACAGCGAGAGTAGAGTAGCACAATTCTTCAGAGTCCTAGGATTTTCCGAATGGTCACTGAATATTGGTTTCAACTTCAAGTCACCAGCTGCATTGGACCCTAACAAGAGAGTTGGCCTGCTCTTCACAGTTTGAAGTCAGACAATGACTTCTCTTCTCTAGCTGTGACGGTCCTGGATGGCATCTTTTTTTCTTTTTTAATTTTTTTTACATAAAAGTCTGTTGGTCTACATTGAAAATCTCTTGTTTTAGACTGGCTACCTTTGTTAATGATCTGAGCTAGATCTCCTGGAAAAATTGCTGCAGCTTCTACAGCACCGCTTGCTGCTTCCCCTTTCACATTTATGTTATAGAGATGGCTTCCTTCCTAAACCCTTGTGGACCGACCTCTCCTAACTTCAGTATTTTTTTCTGAAGGCTCCCCACATGTCTCAGCCTCCATAGAATTCAAGAGAGTTAGGGCTTTGTTCCGGATTAGGCTTTTGTTTAAGATAATGTTGTGGCTGGTTTGATCTTCTCTCTAGACCACCAAAAACTTCCTCTGTATCAGCAACAAGTCTGCTTCCCTTTCTCATCATTTGCATAACCACTCTTGCAGCATTTTTAATTTCCTTCAAGAACGTTTCCTTTGCATTCACAACTTGGATATCTGTTTGCCACGAGAGGCCTAGATTTTGGCCTATCTTGGCTTTTGGCATGGCTTCCTCAATAAACTTAATCATTTCTAGCTTTTGATTGAAAGTGAGAGATGTGACTTTTCCTATCACTTGAGCACTTAGAGGCAATGATGGGTTATTAGTTGGTCTAATTTCAATATTGCATCTCATGGAATAGGGAGGCCTAAGAAAAAAGAGAAAGATGGGGGAAAGGGCTAGGAAGTGGAGCAGTCAGAACACACACATTTAACAATTAATATGCCAACTTATATGGTTGCAATTTGTGGCACTCCAAAACAATTACAATAACATCAAAGATCACTGATAACAGATCACCCTAACAAATGTAATAATAACGGAAAAGTTTAAAGTTTTCTGAGAATTACCAAAATGTAACTTAGAGATACAAAAGTGAGCAGATTCCACTGAAAAATGATGCCGATAGTCTTGTTTGATGCAGGGTTGCCAGAAACCTTCAATCTGTAAAAAAGTGCAGTAGCTGTGAAATGCAATGAAGCAAGATATCGCTGTATTGTGGAAAGGGAAATCAATCTTAAGGTTTGGCATAATACTGACTATTTAAGCAATAGTGTGTTTAATAATAATTAAATGTGTTAGTCACTGAAGATAGAAAAGAAATAAATATCCCTGGTTCTCAAGAGTCACACAGTTAGACATTAAATGGGACAGATGTGCACATATATATTCTTTCCCTTTATTCATGGTTTCAGAATTGACCAGGGCCTACAGATACTGATGTGAATAGAAGCTCCAAATTCCCTTTACCTACCTTGTGTTGCCTGGAGGAGAAGAGTGGTCTGAGGCACGAGCAATCTGGCTCCATTGAAGGGACAGACTTGGGTCTGATTCTATCTAAGGCTCATCCAATTCTTGATCCTATATACCTTGATTTCTCTTTAATCTCAAGGGAAAACACAAGCAAAGAGGGGAGAAATGAATTTTGGTGATATAAATGATGAGACAATGGCATGTAAGAGCTGTCCTCTCTTCTGAATATAATTTTCTCAGACAATCAAGTAAGGAAACATATTTCAGAGAAATGGGAGAATAGACTACGGAATGAACTTTGGATAAACCTGAGATGGGTACCTGTGATGAAATGTAGCCAGACAGAAAAAAAAAATGGCTTTGCCAGGAGATAATATAGAAAATGGTAAGGAAAGAAAATGGAGAGAAGCTGATTCATTTCTTTGATATTTTTGGAGAGAAGCTAAATTTCAGCAAGTTGTTTTGTTTTCAAAACATCTGCCTGATTTTGTTCTCCTGTGATTCTTACAATCATTTTGGTAGTTAGCAAAGCTTCTCGCTTGCGTATATGGAACTGATTATTTGTCACAGTAGGAGTAGGTACATTTAAATTTCTTCTTGGCTCTGGAGAAAAAAATGTGTTGCTTTATGACAGTACAAAGAGGGGTCAAAGAGATCCAGATATTAGAAAGAATCATTTCCAAACACATACCGCTTGCTATTTCTTAAATAGCAGGGTGACATTTATTTTAATGCTATTTAAATGCATCTAGATTCTATTACACTGTTCTGCATGCATGTATTCATGAGAAAGTCTACATTCTGTGCATAATGCATGGAATTTTGAGCTAATCATGTTCCATTTTTACATAGTTATTAAATATAAAAATATGTTTTCATTAATCAGCTGGCATTTAATTAATGTAAAATATCCATTTGATTAAACCTCAATTAGATGCCTATTCAAAACAGTGACATTTCATGTGTTATTGGACAACCTTACTGCCCACACAGATGGCATGCAATAAAAACATTAGCCAAATATTTTACCATGACTGGTTGAACAAACTAAAGCACATCCATCTTAATAAAATACATTATAGACCAGGCCTCTGCAATACAGCCAACAATGAAATTATCACCATAACAGATTGGTGTTCGTTCTAACATATGCTGCCAATCGAACATATTTTGCAATTGTGTGTGTAAACAAGCAGTTGCAGATGTGTAATGTTCTGACTTTGATCTTGAGCACATTTACTTAGTATTAAGTAATAAACACCATAACAGATGGGTCATGGAGTCATGAGTTTGAGTATATCTGATGACCACTTGGGTCATCAGAATAGTACCTTATAGCATCAGAGGTATGCTATTAGAATTATTAAAATGAGTGATTAATCATAACGTGGACATTCGTCAATAGAAAGATATCTTTACTTTTTTATTAATAGATATTTGGACAAAAATATATCCAAAACAGAACACAATAGTATTTATTAATAATTAGACTAAACATTACTTATTAGAATATATCGGGTATTATTCTAAGAGTTTTACCTAGATTATGTAGTTAAATACTTCAGGGGCACCTGGGTGGCTCAGTTGAGCATGGGGCTCTTGGTTTTGGCTCAGGTCAGGATCTCAGGGTTTCATGAGTTCAAACCCCACCTCGGGCTCTGTGTTTCTAGCCAGGAGCCTGCTTGCGATTCTCTCTCCTTCTCTCTCTGCCTCTTCCCTGCTTGTGCTATTTCTCCCTCAAATAAATAAATAAACTTTAAAAATATACAAATCCTTCAAAGATGCTGAAGAAATATTAATGTTACACCCATATTTTACTAATAGAAAAAAGTAAGTGTAAAGATATGAATTAATCTCCCTCAATGTTCAACTAAAGTTAGTTGATCATGCGACTGGGATTCGAATCCAGTGTTCTGACTTTAAAACCCATAATTTTAAACAATCTGCTATTTTGTCTTCAAATACATTCACTCAAAGCCAGACATCACTATTGTTCACTGAACTTTGGTGCCACTGGGAACTACTTTATAGAATAGACTGTAAGATCATTAAGTAAAGGGATAATTCTTGTTGACTTCTGTAATCCACAAACCTAACATAGTGCTTAAAATAAAAGTAAACATTGAATATGCTTAAATGGTCAAATGATTAAACAAATGATCTATTGATTGCTGAGTAGCTGATATATGTGGTGATGTATACAATGATGTGTGTTTTCTTAGAAATATTGACATTTTTTTTCTATTTCATGTTTTTAAACTAAGATTTTTTTAGAGCACTTTAAGGTTTTTTTTTCAATGTTTTTTATTTATTTTTGGGACAGAGAGAGACAGAGCATGAAAGGGGGAGGGGCAGAGAGAGAGGGAGACACAGAATCGGAAACAGGCTCCAGGCTCTGAGCCATCAGCCCAGAGCCCGACGCGGGGCTCGAACTCACGGACCGCGAGATCGTGACCTGGCTGAAGTCGGACGCTTAACCGACTGCGCCACCCAGGCGCCCCTAGAGCACTTTAAGGTTTATAGCAAAATTGAAGAGAAGGCATAGAGATTTCCCATATACACTTTGACCCCACACGTGCATAGCCTTCCCCACTATCACCATCCTCCACCAGACCACATTTGTTACATTGATGAACCTATACTCACATATCATAATCACCCAAAGTCCATAGTTCACATTTATGATTCACTTGTGGTGTTGTAAACATTGATTCTTTAAGACACATTTGTTGATCATATGCTCATACAAATGTGTTGATTAGTTGGGTCGAGACTTATGATTAGAAGACTTCTGAGAATCACACGTATAAAAATGTATACACCTACACAAATATTCATGTACATATATATGTATAAATACATATAGATGAAAACATTTGCTTAAAGACGTTTTACACATTGTTGCAAACATCAAAAAGCTAAATTATACTGTCTACTTTTTGCAAAGTACTCCTGTTTCTTTGGTGAAAGGAAAAAGTCTGCTTTAGAATATAAATTGAGCCTGAGTGCACTTTGGTGAATGAGTGAAGGCAGTAATTGCTGACTTATCACCCTTTTCATGACAGGAATCTCTTTCAGCCATTAGCTGGCATGACAGTATTTGTTTCTCATTTTTCCTCTAATGATGCAGCTCGATTTACCTTTTTTCGATACTAAGGGTGAGTTGGTTAACATTCATGTAATCATATCATTGTTTTGACAATGAAAGATTACACAGTACACTGGGAGATCATATACTAACACTCCATGCACTGTTTTTAAATACTCAAAATTATCACAAACCTTAAAATGGATTTCCATTGTATTTCCACATTTTTTTAAGTTTATTTATTGGTTTTGAAAGAAAGGAGTGGGGAGGGGCAGGGAGAGAGATAGAAGGAGAGAATCCCAAGCAGGATCTGTGCCATCAGCTCATATCCTGAAGTGGGGCTCGAACCCACAAACCATGAAATCATGACCTGAGCTGAAATCGAGTCAGATGCTTAATTGACTGAGCCACCCAGATGCCCCTCCACAATTTTTTAATTAGTGGAAATATCAGACACAATGTGTCTGTTCTCAAAGCAATGGCTATGTAATCCACTGAAACATTCACCATAGCATTTCTCTTACAAAATGATTTGGAAAAGTTACAGTTTCCCTGATTCTTTGTTAATCATAGAGTGAGTTGTTAAGTTGAATAGTTCCTTCATAAGGAGAGGCATTTATTTGGTAGGTATTAGTCTTTGATATTCCATTTTCCTCCATTCCTCTCTACTAATTCATTTTCCACATCACCTCTAGATTGACTTGGTTTATTAAATGTCTCATTAGGTAACTCCATCTTTCAAAACACTCATTATTTCATTGCTATCAGAATTACTTATCAAGGAAAGAAGTATTCATCAAAGGTGTATTCCCTTTCCCACCACTCTTCTTCCTGACTACTAATCTCTGGCTGCAATGTTCTTCCCTATTTAAGATTTGTGTCTGAGACAAAAAGATCAGTTGAACGGGCCTCACAGTCATGTGTGACTTGAAGGTTAACAGGGGATAAAGTCAGATTTGGAGTAGCATCCCAAAATAAAATCAAGGGTGCATTTCTGTATTTCTGTAACAAAGACACAAGGCTATATTCAAGAGAATATCTGTGTTCAGAATCAGATGACAGTTCAGTTGGAAGAGGGCAAGCAGAGTAAGCAGTGAGTTCCGTGCTTTGGAAATATAAGAACATAGGAACAAGGGCAGGGTGTGAATTCCATTGAACAATTTGAGTCATTCATCCAACAGAGATAAATCATAGGATAGCTTTTTATATGGTGTCCATGCACTGGATTTCAGTATAGACGGGTTAATACAACTATTTAAACTTTGGGTTGGAGTGAGCCATGGAAGGCTATAGCATATTTAAAAATCCTTTAAGAATAGAATGTGAGCTTGCCATGATGCTGGAACTGAACTGACATCTGTGGTAACATGAGGCAAAAACCACCTATATGGGGCACTCTAGATCTTTCTTATTTTTAATATTCATTGTCAGATGATATTCTCAAAGCAGGGAATTTTAAAATCTGGGTTCGGAGAAAATAGTGAAATACAAGACTAATGTACTTGAGGGTAACTATGTGTTCCGAAATTGGGATTGTTAGTATAAGATACTTGGACCAAAGTGTCATGGTTCAATTCTGGAATGGGCTCCTTAGCAAATGACTTTTTCACAAAAAGTTCTGGTAGCAGGTTTGGGGCCCAGAAAGGGACTTTTAGAGTTTTATAAACCTAGAGTTGCTGGCTGTCAGAAAGTTTTGCCATCCTTTAACAATTTAGGAAAAAGTCAATGACTGTCAGGATCATCATTTCCATACAAGTGTTTTGAAATTTAGGAAGGGATTTTCACAGGAGACTTGATCAACGGACGGGTATAATTATCTTGATGGGGGAAGACATAACACTTAAGGACCTTGTTCAAAATCTTAATAGTGTCTTCTGTCTGGATTTTGCTTTGGAAGAAACAAATATTGGAAACAAGTTTTAGAGGGAATTGAAAAAGGCTATTAATTGAGAAAAATGTCCAAGAATACAAGAATACTACAAGAATATTTTTGAAAATTTCTTTGCTCATTTAAAAAAATTTTAAATAGACATATTAATCCTATATTCAATAATTAGTAAATTGATATAATTTCTAATGAATTCCATAAATCCCTTGAAGTTTTCTCCTTAGAAAATGAGATAATCTGTGAGTAGTGGCGGTTTTGTTACTTCTGTTCAAGCCTTTAGTTTTTTCGTTTAACTTATATTATTACTTGGCTAGGTCCACCAATACAAGTTCAATAGAAACTATGTCAGATACTGACTTTTTTCTGATTTTAAAGAAAAATTTCTAATATTCTTCATTTAGGGTAATAATTATTATAGGTTTTAGTAGCTACTCTTCAGCAAATTAAGAATGTGAACTTCTAATACTATATTTGAAATTTTTCATTTGCTTATTTTCAAGAATGAATTGTAAAATTATCAAATGTCTTTTCTAAATCTATTAAAATAATGGTTTTCCATTTAAGCTTGTCATATTAATTAGTTACAAATCTTTTTAATGGTTTTGTCATTCTTTGAAAATAATCATAGACTGGGTGGGCTAATATTTGTTAAAAGTTTTCCATTTATTTTCATTAGGTGAGATTAGTTTATAATTTTGCTTGCTTTTGTAATCAAGATTATTGTAGCCTAGAAATAGCTGAGATAGAGTTTCTGTTTTTATTTCTTATCTATAAGAGTTTGTATAAGACAAAATTATCTCTCCTTTGATATATTGGCAGAATTCGCCTTCAAACACACCTGAGTTTATGTTCTTAACTGTTTTCCAATTCATCAATATCTCTGTAATTATTTATGGTATCTAACTTTTATATTTTCAAAATTACATTTTTCTAGAAATTTTTCTTAGGTTTTAAATTTGTCAGAGCAAAGATTTTTGTATCATTGTCCTCACTTGGTTTATTTGTGTCTTCAGTCATTCAGCAATAACACAAGATATTGGACAAGTCTTTAAGAAAATAATCTATATATGTATTTTGATCATCTCTATTGTAACATTGTCTTTTATCCATTACTTTCTGCTCCATTGTTTACTTTTTTTCCTACTCACAATGATAATTAACACTTCTTTGAGCATATAATGATTCAATTGTTTTCTTATCTCTTTATATACTGATTATTAGGATTTTTCTTTTCTAATGTAAGAATGGAAGGATATAATTTCTCCTCAAAGTATATCATACTCAGAATTTGTACTTCTGATGTATAATGTTTTAATTTTTATTCAGCTCAAATATTTAACCTATTAGCTATTTAATCATTATTATTTAAGTTTCTAGACTATGGCTAACTTTTTTTTTGCCTTCCAAAACTATTGTTAACTTTTTTTTGCCTTTCAATCATTGATATTTAAATTTAATGTCATTGTAGTCACAGAACAGTGTATGACACATATTTTTAAAATTCTGTTGAGATTTTTTTATGATTCTTTTTTTTGGTTGTTGTTTTTTGTAGCTTCAAGGTTTACTTAAATTGCAGTTAGTGAACACACAGTGTAATATCTGTTTCAAGAGTAGAATTTAGTGATTCATCACTTACATACAACATCCAGTGCTCATCATAAGTGCCCTCCCTAATACTCATCACCTAGTTAGCCCATTGCTCTGCCCACCTGTTCCATGTGCTTTTGGACAAATTGACATAATCTAATTTTTGAATGCAAGGCTTTATAAATGCTCATTAAAGGAGTTGTCATTTATTTCATAAATTCAATTTTATAGTTGTTATACTGACCTAATGAATCATGCTTTTTAATCATTTTGTATGTATAACATGATTCAGAATAAGTTTAAATAAATAAGAGAATATGCATATAAGATTCAATGTTGTATATTTTAAAAAAATACATACATATTCAAAGGCTTTAACAGTTAGAGTGGGTATAAATGGGAAGAGTAGGAATTAACAGTGAAAACATTTTAACTATAAAAAAATAAGTAAAGTAGGAATGGTACCTCAACCAAACTCTTAAATTACCATAAACTGAGAGGGAAAATTGTCTCTCAGAACTATGTGACTCAAGAGATAGAGAGAGAGAGTGTGAGTGAGAGAGGGTTATTTTTAGAGAGAATGGTTAAAGCCTGTGACCCTTTAGCAAAGTTAAATACTTGAGGAAATTCTTAAACATTCTGAGCATTTGTTTAAAAATTTGAAAAGGAAATTGAAGTGCCAAACCAAACACAAATGATAACGTAAGAAAATATTTTAGGGGCACCTGGGTGGCTCAGTCGGTTGAGCGTCCAACTTCGGCTCAGGTCATGATCTTGCAGTCTGTGGGTTCAAGCCCCACGTCCGGCTCTGTGCTGACATCTCAGAGCCTGGAGCCTGCTTCGGATTCTGTGACTCTCTCTCTCTCTGCCCCTCCCCCGCTCATGCTCTGTCTCTCTCTCTCTCTCTGTCAAAAATAAATAAACATTAAAAAAAATTTAAAAAAAAGAAACTATTTTATTCAGATATTAGAAAAAGCAAGTAGCCAAAAATAAAAGGAAAGTAGGAAATTCCTTTGTTTAAAATTTTGGGAAGCAAAGCACACATCACTTCTCCCCACCGAAAGGAAAGGTAATATAGAAAGTAACTTTACCCTAAGCTTACTTTCCAGTCTTGTAAATAATTACTTGTGCAGTCAATTATCAATTTATTGATAAATATTTTCATCAACATAAACAAAACATTGAAATTATATAACATTATGCCTACATCTAAGAGGAAGATGGTAGTCTTTACTACCATCAAAATTATTGATTATTTTTGGTATAGTTAAGACTAGCTTTCTCATCATAAAAATAATACATTCTCATTTCATAAAAAAATTACCAGACACATGTAGAAAACTTGAAACAGTGTAAAAGACTTTTAATTCCCAGGGCAGAGATAGCCACCGTTGGTATATGTATAGTTATAGATTATTCTTGTATGTGTATGGAGAGGCAGGTCATGTCTTTCCATGTCACTGAAAATTGAAGACCAAAAAAATTTTTATTGGGTACAAAGTATCCCACAGTAAGATGATTTATTTAATTCGGTCATTTCTGTTGTTTCTTAATCGTCATATGATTACTGTTACCATCCTACATTTTTTTTTTTTTTTGGCGGTGGGTGGGGGACTCATTTTCAGAAATGGTATCACTAGAATGAAGGAAATGAATACTTTTAAGGATTTAAAAAAAATTAAATGTTTATTTATTTTTGAGAGAGAGAGAGAGAGAGAGGGAGAGAGAAAGAGCACGAGCAGGGGAGGAGCAGAGAGAGAGGGAGACACAGAATCTGAAACAGGCTCCAGGCTCTGAGCTGTATATAATGTATATAATTTGATGAGTTTGATTCATTTTAAATTTTTTGTACTTCCTGAATTTATAGTCCTGTGACTTAGAAAAGATGTATTTTTTCACTTGTGTTTTCATGGCAGTTTCCAACATTGTTTTTTTGTTATGAATTTTTGAATTATGAGATTTCCCCCCTCTAAAATGTACTGGAAAGAGTAGTAGAGTTGGAAAGTTTGTAACCATCATGATATGGAGAGATTTGGGCAAGAAACCTCAATAAATGTTAAAAACTAGAGAGGAATGTTTGTTGATGAGCAAGGTATTCCCATGATCTTTCAGTGTCTCCCCACTGACTACTCATTAATAGTCAGAATCTTTCAGTGTAAGTAAATAATATTCACATTTAAAAAAAGAAACTATTAGAATCATGCTTACCTTTATTAAAATCATTTCCAACTTCTGCAAAAATGCGACAAGAAGCAAAGCTTTCTTTTAAAAATAGTACTGGAATATTCTATCGTTTTGATAACTGGAACAAAGAACCTAGTGTTTTTGTAGGGAAAAACAAACAAAGAAACAAACAAACACATTCTTGAAAGTTTATTTTCATCACATCTAACGTCATCAGCTATATAGGTGATTGCCCAGGGAGGAATCAGCCAATTATTCTTGACTAAATGTTTTCAAAGTAATTATTTTAAATTGTTTAAGTAGAAAAAACGGGTGGGAAGGCAAATTTCTTTTCATATCTCCCCATGTTGGCACTGCTGAAAGCAGTTGGGGTAGGTATAATACACTTTCAAAACCCTGGAATATAGTATTCACATTAAGAGGTATAAATGTGGCAATAAAATGTATCTTTAAGATCTCTCTGACCGCTTTCATACTTTTATCTTTATAGCTCTTTTGCCCTTGCAGTATTTTTCTCTTAATGCTTATGTTGGAGTTATTGTTTAAAGATTTTCTGCTTTAAAATTAATACCTATAATACACCTTGAAAAAAATTTAGATACTGTCTTGTGTATTCGTTAATTTAGATACCATTTCATGTATCATCAGTATCACAAATAACTACTGAGGTCCTAGTTTTTTCAATGATGTGATTTGATTAATATTTTTCTTAACAAA
Organism: Panthera leo; assembly: GCF_018350215.1. Lineage (NCBI taxonomy): Eukaryota > Metazoa > Chordata > Mammalia > Carnivora > Felidae > Panthera > Panthera leo. The sequence goes on from NC_056684.1 coordinate 95,690,445, forward strand.
CCCTAATTATACATGTTAGTTTTCTTTAGTAATTATGAAACGCAGATGTACTGTAATATTGCATTTAGGATTACTATTTTTTATAATTTATTTAATATTATATACACAGTTAACAATTTAAATATATGAAAGCCTATGACAGATAGGAGATCATAACAGGTAAGACTGTTAAAGCAGTCTTTTTTCTTTTGTCTTTCTCTCTTTCTATTTGCCCTTCACCCACATCAAGTGACTCATGTTACTAATCTAGTATGTACCCTAATGTGTTTTTCTCCTTGCTCATATAATCCTATTAAGCATTTTATAAATGAAGTGGATTTGGGGTACTTGACAAAAATGAATTAATTATATTAGTTGTTCTACATTTTGTTTCTTTCACTCAAAACTTATCAAGCCTTGTAAAACCCAATTATTTTTCATATAGTCTCTCATTGTCATCCAAAGATTGTTTTATTAATATTGCTGTTATTTTTGTGCATCATGTGAGAGATGGACCCAACTTCCCCCCTCCGCCACCCACAGAGTAGTCAGTAATATTAACACCACTTATTGAGGTCAGGTCTGGCTGATGACTAGAAATGAAGGGAATCCATGGCAGGCTGCTATGCCTCCATGAAGGCACCAGGAGAAAACCATACTGCTCCCCAGTCTTCTAGGACTTTCCCAGACTTCTTTGGGTTCTTGGTGGCCCTTCCTTGTGTTCTTGGTGGCCCATGAGACCAGACCTACTCATGTTAAGCAGCACTAACGTTACCCCCAAAGGGTGACAGGTTTATAGACCAAACTCTTTCCCAAATCCCCAGCATTTTGATCTTTACCTCAAGTTTCATTAAACATGGAATGTTTTCTAATCAAGTATTTGCTAACCCAGAGGGAAGAAAATGCTATAGTATTTTTTCCTGCTGGGATTTCTGTAGAGTCCTGATTATCAACCAAAAGTCAGCAGTCAGGCATGATAGTTTCTGTGCCGTGGAGAGGAACACAGATTAAGGAGGGAAAGGAGGGAGAAAAACTCAAGTTTGCCATTGTCTCAAGGATTCTCACCCATATTGCACTAATTAGGAACAAAAAATATGAGACAGGAAAAATGATACGTTATAATCAAATAATATTTAAAAATAGCATTTTACTTAAACTCAGGATGTGTGACCTTTTCCTTTTTGTGGACTGTATAAATAAGGTGGTGTTATTTCAAAGTATACATATGTATATGTATACACAAACAAACATAATTCTATAATAATACAGAATTATACATATGGAATATAGAATATATTACATATGGGATACAGATTTCCATAGAGAATATAAAATATATTCTATATTCCATATAGAATATAGAATTCTATATAGAATTATGTGTGTATATATATGTAATATACACACTAGTGCACATCTTATTTTCGTTGCAATGGTTACCATACCTCTTATAGCCATCAGTCCCAGTGTACTGATGGAATGTAACAAAAAACCCTGTACTTGTGTCTGAAAATTATTGCACCATAAACAGTTGTATGTTCTCTAGAAAGAAACCTTCCTTTATTGATTCTTTCAGATGTTTTCTGCTGCAAGTTATCAGCAACATTTTTACTGGGCATCTGCATCAAAATTCATGTGCAACTAGTCTGCCTAGTGAAGCATTGTATTCTTTACTTTATATTCAAGACAGTTGAATGATTCTACTTAGTTTGAGTGGCACTCTGCCACACATATAATACAGAGCCAGGAGAAGTCGGAGGAATCACTGAAGCTCACCGTACATTACATGCATGGTGCACACCAGATGTCTCTCCTTACATTGTTATGGTTTCATAAGCTACGCTGACATTGTCATTAAGTTCAGAAATTTGATTCTGCTTACTTTGCCAACCTTAAAATAGATGACGCTGAAGGTTGTTGCTTTAACAAATCGAATTTGCACACAGAGAGAGTTCTTTCACAAACATATAAATAATTATGTTATTCCATTTATTTGTAGGAAGTAATGAAACAGTCAATTTAGAACTAAGAAATCATACCAACCACGAGCCTGAAGAAACTCTAAAAATTCTGTCACTGAGTTTTCTTCCCTACAGTATTCTAATATGAAATAACCACATCCCTACCTCTCTTTTACTCACTTTTGGAGGCATTTGTTTTTTTATGGTGTGAACTAACATATATGACTGAGTCTGTAAAGTACCATGGATTGGATAAGACTGAAACATTGTCCTCATTAAAGTTTATGTAGCTTAGTTATATAGCTAAGTTTGACTTTGTGGTGTAACGCTTAAAATGCTGATCTTCCCTTAATTATGCCATTGATGACTTTCTGACTTGTGGACCTAATGTCTGAGCCTGACCATATGATGTTTGCAGCACAGGAAAATGCTCGTGTGCTCAGAACATTGCTTTTCCATCAGGCTATAAAATGCTGCAGATGTCTCAATGAGTGGCATTTTCCAGTAATCAAAAATTCACCTATGATTAAAACCTTGCTGTTTTAGAAATAGGCATTATATGGAAGGATTGTGTGTTGGGGTGATGAAAGGGTTCATGTATATTTTTTTCATTTATTTTGGTGTTTCCAAATAAATTCACTGTTGACTTAAATGACTTAATGGTTTCTTTATTCTTAATGCTCTGATAACTTTTTTCAAGTAAATTGTGAATTAAAACATACACATATTATTTAAGTATGTTTCACTCTAATTGAGTTACTACTAGTATTGCTTATTTAATTTTATTCTTCTGTTCACATTTTTAAAAATAAGCATCCCAGAGAGTGGTTCTTTATTGCGAGACACTAATACTTCTCTTTCCCCCTTCAATACATATTTCTTTTTAATTGGGGGGGCATTTGAATAATGATTTATCTTCATGACCAGATTAATGATTGAGTCCCATAGAGGGCAGATAGGTTTTTTTTCTATTAAATATGCTTTGGTAAATTGCAAATTCTAATTTTTATAGAGAATAATTTTATATGATCAAAATTTGGTTTCAATCACTTCTATTTCTTTTCTGTATTATCTTGCTTCAGTTTACTTTTTCTGCTCCTTTCTAAACTTTAGAAGTTACAGACATTTAAAAATGTTCAAAGTAGGTTGACTAATGCATTTACCACTTATTTTATTTTAATTTTGAGTATCTTTTGAGAATGCTAAAATAGAAAACCTCTTATTCTTTACCAGGATTTACTACTGTAGTATTTCAACTGTACTCACCATTACCAAATAATAGTATTATGTATAAAAAAAGGATATCTTTAAAACTTGAGAAATGATCAGAATTTCAAATCCTCTGTAGATGGCCAAATTGGTATACTCACATGATGAGGTGTGAATTTAAAAACTTTTTCTTCTATACAATATTGAATAATTTTCTCCCATATAAATAACCTGCAAGATGAAATAATGTAGTCATTTTATTTTGTTGTCTCTGACTTCCTTTTATTTTGTTTTGAATAAATAGTTCTTTCTCTGCCTGAAATCCATGATGACTTAATCACTCTTCAGTAATAAAATGTTGCACTTCGTTTTCAATCAGAAAACAAACATTCAATTCAATAATTAAAATGTCTACCCACATGTATTGATCAAAAGTTCCTTCTTGGAGCACCTGGGGGGCTCAGTCGGTTGAGCGTCTGGCTTTGGCTCAGGTCATGATCTCACAGTTTGTGAGTTCGAGTCCTGCGTCAGGCTCTGTGCTGACATCTTGGAGCCCGGAGCCTGGTTCAGATTCTCTCTCTCTCTCTACCTCTCCCCAACGTGTGCTCTGTGTCTCTCTCAAAAATAAATAAAACATTAAAAAAATAACAAAGTTCCATCTTAATTTAAAACGGAGGCCTCTCTCATCCCTCAGTATAGAATGTTATATGTCAGAAGACTAGTTGAAAACAGGACATGATTGAATTTTGCTTACCTAGTGTTTGGATTTGTGACTACTTGAAGAAGGAAGCATTGTAGGGGAGGAAGTATGGGAGCAGAATAGTTCTTTCCTGATGAATGTCAAGGTGAGCTGGCATTAGTGTCCTCTGAACTTAGCACATGCTTAAAGATGACAGCGTAGGTACTACCTGTTGTCTTCTGATTGCCAAGCCCTCTTTTTTCATCCCTTCTAAACAAGCGTTTGGGTAAAAGTGGGAGGTCAGCCAAAGATTAACAACCTTTCTTTTCTATACCTTCTTTTTCAAATATATATATGGGGATCTAATGTCTCTCTTTGTAACCTGGCATCTATTATGTTAATGCCTCAGCAGGAACTGGAGCGGAAAGCATCCACTTTTGACATCCTGTTCCATAAATATTTGACTACACCTCTAACTTGTTAGAGTTGTTGCATTTGTTTTATTTCTCCCCTTGAGGATAGACTGAGACAAAGTGTCCCTGCCCTAGACGACAAGGAATATTTCAAAACTCACAAGATAAATTGGAAGGTGATTTTTCAGAAAAGTTGAACCAATTTATAATCCACTAACCATGCTCATAAAAGCACCTATTAGTAAATTCTGGCCTCCAACATTTCATTATTATTCTTTTGATGATTCCATGAGTTAAAAATGGATTGTCTGGATATTTTAACTTACAGGAGTTTAATTATTCTCAAGATTTATCCTCTGTGCATATGTTTACCAGATGTCAGTCTTAGATTTTATCTAACCATGTCACTTGTCCAGTTGTTGAGATAGCAATTTTGCTCAATTCTTTAAATACATATGCGGAATAATGTATAGTACAGTATAACTAATAAGCCTAACATACAATATAATTAGTAACTAATTTAGCCATCACTTAACATAACAACAAAAGCATGGCCTACACATTTGGAACCCATATGGTGTGAACCTTCTGCTCTAACAAGACAATTTTTATCAACAATAGTTGTACAAGTATTTTAAGGAGCTGCTTTTTAAAAATTTATTTTTATTTACTTATTTTTAGAGAGAGAGTGCAAGAGTAGGCAGAGGAAGAGAGAGAAAGAGGGAGTCTTAAGCAGACTCCTTGCTCAGCATGGAGCCCAACATGGAGTTCAATCCCATCACCCTGGGATCATGACCTGAGCCGAAATCAAGAGTTGGATGCTAAGCTGACTGAGCCACTCAGACACCCCAGTTGTTGTTTTTATTAAGCATTTTTATGTATAACTTTTAAATTAAGTTGAAAAAAATTAATAAATATTGAGCATGTTGTGTGTAAATTAATTGGCAATAGATTTTATGTCTGTGTAATTTCAATCTTACCATCCAGAGTATCTTTGCATTTACTTAAATCTAAAATATACTTCTGTAGTTTTACTTTTTTCATTCAGGTCCTTGATTTTACTTAAATTTGTATATATAGAATGCATCATTTATTGTTATACTAAGAGTTTTATTATATTTTTTAAACTATTTTGTTCTGGTATATTTGAAAGCAATTTATCTTTCCAAATATATCTAGTGACTGGCCAGCTAATTGAACTTTTGTTTCATTTCCCAGTGATTCTCTTCTGTAGTACTGGAAGGCAAATATATATTTTATTAGGATGATTTTGTCTTTTATTTTCCAATAGCTATTAATTTTATTATTGTGTCTTGTCATATCATAATGGGTATGCTTTCTTGTAATAATATGATCTTATGTCCATAAGGTGAATGAGATATTTCATATCCCTATTAATATTGTTGATATTTATTGAGGTGTATTATTTCAAAAAGTATCTTTCTTCGTTTCTCACTTATTTTGTTTTTTATCAGAAATGATGTTTTGTTTTTTTTTAACGAAAATATTTTACATCTTTGAGCCAGTCGTTTATCTGTCATTCAATCCAAAATGGTGCTACTATATAGACATTGTAACTTACTTTCTGGATAGATTGACTTCCTAAGGAATTACAAAAAAAAAAAAAAAAAAAAAAAAATTGACAAGTCTTATTTTGTTCCCAGATTCTGGCTCACACAAACTTGGACCCAGGGTAGAGGACCACTCATCCATTTTCTGGAAGCTAGACCTTCAGTATCTACTCTGACAGACACTAGAGCAGGTAAGCACTTTTACTTTTGTTTATTTTCAAGCATGTTATTTCATATTTTATAGCACATATGGATCTATAATTCCATTTTTTCTTCCACTACCACTGGCTTTGGGGTTAGTAAAAATTACTTCAGATTATGGAAAAGGACCAAAGTTTATCTGAGTATACACATATATTTTTTCCCCCATGGGACTTGAGTACTCTCACAGAATAATTTTGATTATTGTTTTCTTTTGGGATTAATTTTCATATTGTCAAATTATATTTTTATCAGAGTAGAGTGGGAACAATGAGGGTATTTCAGTTTTAATTTTTTATGAGTTCATACTATTTCTCAATAAGTATATTTATAAGAAAATGAATCATTGTGATCAGCATATAATACTCCGGAGGGACAAAAATAATCACAATATAATACTATAAATAAACCAATGATTTTTATCCATTAGGATGTTTCTGACTGTGAGTAAGAAAACTCAAAATTGCTTAAACAATAATATAATGTATTGTTTCATACAACATGTAGAACAGGCTTCTTGATTGGTCTAGTGACTCAACAATAGTATTAAGGTCTCAGACTGTCAATCTCTCTGTCTGTTGTCCATATTGTAAATTTCCTCACCTTATATCTATAGCTATTGTAGAAAGGCTGTCACTTGCCAGGGATTACAGGTTACCTAGTTAACATCTGGCAGAAAAGAATTGAGAACACCTCTTTCCCATCCCTTTCCTTTAGTCTAATTATGCCAGCCTAGCACACATGCCCTACCAAAGCATTAATCAGTACTAGGGGAAATCCTTGCGATGATTCTGTGTACTGGGCCAGCCCTGGATTCCTGGACTAGCAGTGAATTTGGGATTACTAGTGATGATTTTCACTAATCAAGACCCACATCAAAACCCACTGCTGTCAGAAAAAAGGGAGGAACACAGTGTATGTTGGGATATTGCATGTTGTGTGCTTCCCTAAACTTTATCATTCACTATCTTATATTGAAAGTATCTTTGCGTGTGCATCTATGCTCTCTTCCAGTGGAAACAAAGCTTTTTAAAGGTAGGAACCGTTTCTTCTTATGTGGTAGTATCCTTTTAGGACTTAACAGTGTTTTATAATAGCTATCTCATGAATATTTGCTAAGTGAAGGGAATAGGTTTCTACTTCCCATTGTAATTTATTATTTTTTTTAATATTTGGGACATAGACCAAATATTGCACCTGCTCTTTTGTCATAATCATAGTTTCATTAGTTTTTGCTTTGAAATCTGCTTATTGGGGGTTCCAGTTTGGCTCAGTTGGTTAAGCGTCCAACTCTTGATTTCAGCTCAGGTCATGATCTCATGGTTTCTGGGATCAAGCCTGGCATCAGACTCCACAATGATAGTGCAGAGCCTGCTTGAGATCCTCTCTTTCCCTCTCCCTCTGCCTCTCTCCTCTCTTTCTCTCAAAATAAATAAATAAATTTTAAAAATCTGCTTATTGAAATCTCACATTATTCTATATGATTTTCCTAAATATGGTTCTATAGGTAAGTACCCTACTTATATATTTATTCTGTGGTTATAATAGGTATATATAGTGTCTTTCACTATATAAACTTGCCCTGATGTGTCTGTTACTTTCAAATGCCTTGCTACCACTGTAAATACGATATTTCTATTTTCTAGAATATTTGGTGTTTATGAGATTCTATATTGCTCATGTAAAATCCTTAAAACAGAGTTTGTGTTTTCTTTGGAATTGAAAGCATTTTCTCCTGTTGAAAAAACTTCCATGTGATGTTAAACTGATTTGTAATACTATAGGCACTTCACTAAAATTATATCTGTGGGGTGCCTGGGTTGTTCAGTCGGCTAAGCATCTATCTATTGATTTCAGCTCAGGTCATGATCTCATGGGTTCGTGAATTCAAGCCCCACTGTGGGCTCTGTACTGATAGTGTGGAGCCTGGTTGGGATTCTCTCTCTATCTGCCCCTCTCCAACTCATGCTCGCTTGTGCTCTCTCGTGCTCTCTCCCCCTTACTCTTTAAATATTTAAATAAACTTAAAATAAAACTATACTTGTGAAGAAATATACATTTTACTTTGTGTATCTACTATAGGAAATGGTGATCTACTTGTCAAGGCTAAGGTTTATAGGATTAAATTAGAAATGGCTTATACTTTTTGGCATGTTGGTACATGTACATCCTATGAGATAAAGTATGGCAGAATTAATTAGGCGTATACATTGATATATAATTTATAAATCATCATGTTTAATTTTATTATAAAAAATTAACATCACCTCATAAATTCTCTTCAGTGTAATTCTTATTATTAATTTATTTTTAATAGGAATATATGAACTATAAGAAATTCCTTATCCATTATGTCTATTTTCTTGACATTAAGCATTAGCAAAAAATGCCCTATATACCAAGCACCATTCAAGCACTTGGAATAAAAGATGAATAAAACAGTCTCCATATTAAAGGAGCTCAAAGTCTACTAATGCAAATGACAATAATGAGATAATATACTACACTAGAGTCATTACAAAGTTGCCATGATGTGGAAAACCTTTCTGAAATACAGAAAATCTTTGTGCAATTCTGGGGGAGTCAGGAAATATTTCCAGATGATAAAACCTAAGTTGAAACTGAAATATGTCTATTTTTTCTTTATATTTTTTCACTTAAACTAAAAGGAGTTTAAAAACATATGGCTATTCTGCAGGAAAAGAGATGTAGAGTGTGCTGGTGAAATCTTGTCACAATTAGACTACAGAGCAGGAAATGGGTTAATAGATTTTCATTTTGTGCAAGAATTCAGTAGCAAAGTTATTTCCTCATTCTCAAATTTGTTTGATATTTAGATAACAAGTGAATCAGACAAATTAATAAATATATATGAAATTTTTACAATCAGCCAGAAACAAAAAAGGTATGGAAGCTCACAAATTTAAGGTGAAAAAAACCCAAAGTATTGTTAAAACAAAAACAAAAAAAAAAAACAAAACGAACAAAAAACAAAAAGGAAAAACTTTGAGAGTAGAAGAATATTTCCTTTAAGGAGGGAAGAACCCCTAAAAAGAAGATAGAGCTGAACAAGAAGAGGCCAATAAATATGAAATAAGTAACTTTTAAATCCCATTTGTTCAAGAAATACATAATCTAAGCTGTAGAAATCATTCGTATGTTACAAACGCTGCATGCCAACTTTGTTTCCTGGTCTTGTTAACTATTACATACATCCTTAATCCAGAATTGTTTGTCTTGTTATTTCTACCTTTTTGTTTGTTTATTTATTTTGAGAGAGAGACAGAGCGTGCGCATGAGCAGGGGAGGGGTAGAGAGAGAGGGAGAGATCCCAAGCAGGTTCCATAAATGCAGAGCAAACCCTACGCATGGCTCCCTTGAGATCATGACCTAACCAGAAATCTAGAGTCAGGTACAACCGACTGAGCCATCCAGGGGCGCTTATTATTTCTATCTTTTGAAGTCAATTCCCCTGCGTTACATTACTATTCAGGTAAATGTTACTTTGCATCTGTTTTCTTCAAGTCTGCTCAACTTTAAAGGTAGCAGGTTTGGAGATCCTGGGCAGCTCAGTCTGGTTAAGCGACCAACTCTTGATTTCGGCTCAGGTTATAATCTCACCATTCATGAGACCAAGCTCTGCTGGGACTTGTGCTAAACACGGAGCCTCTTTGGGATTCTCTCTCTCTGTTTCTCTGCCACCCTGCCCCTAGTTTGCATGTGCATGTGTGCACGTTCTCGCTCTCTCTCTCCCTCTCTGTCTCTCAAAATAAATAAATAAACACTAAAAAAAAAAATAAAAATAAAAATAAACAATAAAGGTTAGCAGTTTTGTTGACATCCTGTAAAATATTTCATGTAGTGACATCATGGCTCTCAACAGGTACTCCCATGCTTAAGTACCAGCTTTGTACTGCAGTTATCTTTGCTAATTATTGTCTTTTATAATTTGTAGAGTACTTTGACTTATGTTTTCTAATTTTACCCCTAAAACGTAGTCAGAAGTTATTAGGACAATTTCAGATAAATGCAGTGATTCATTCACTACGTTACACTGCCTCCTATATAGACTGCACAAGCAATTTTTCACTTCTGGAACTTTACCTATATTACTCATTATTTACCACCATGTTATCAACTAGCCACACTCATCCCGTAACTGCTGTATGTTTATTAACTTTCTTCAACCATGTAGTTCATATAACTCCACAATATAACCTCTTTTGGGGCTGAGGCTGGAAAGACCTGAGAAAATGGGATGTGTTGAATCAAGCTGAACTAAATACTGGTAGGAAAGAAGGAGAAAATGAAAAGAGCAGTGGAAGTTGTATTCTTATTTTAAAGTATAAGATTCATTTTTATTTCTTGTTAATTAGTTTAATTAATTAATTTGTTAGCTCTAGCGACAATCCCAAAAGAGCACTTCTGAATGTTTGAAAATTCAGCGACATTGTTTGCATACAGGATTTCCACTTTTTTCACTAATTCTGTGAAGGATAGCTTGAATTGGATGGATACGTTGTGATATTATTATTAAAAGACAAACTGATTTAATATTTAAAATTCTTATTACAAAGAAAAAATAATGTCATAGAAATGATTGAGTTACTTTATTAAAAATATCAACATATAAATATTCTTAATATATTTTAAATGCACTTCTGGTTGAGATGGAAACATCTGATTTATTTTTTTGTCAAAATGGCAATTTATAATTTTAAGCTTTTAGCCAGCATTAGAAACAAATATGAGATGTTTTGACAATAAAATAATTTTACACAGGATCAGATAAACTGATCTTTAGGGGAAGGAAAGATTTCCATGGATTTTAACAGCAGGTGAACTCCTATCCTTTATCATTATAAAGTCCCAAGAAAGAATAATATGTTCTATTCTGTGCCAGTCATTACAATAGTCAATAAATTAAATTCTATTGCCTGTACTATCATAGGAGATAGTCCATAGGAGAAATCACAAAATAAAATCATAGGAGAAATTCACAAAAGAAAAAAAAAGAAATCAACAGAAATCCATGAAAGTGTTTCATTAAAGTAGCTATTCATTGACCCAACTTGTTTGTTTTTAAATATCCTTGAAGAGAACTGTTAGATCCTTTATTTGTAATATGGGACAAATATAGCACCTATAGCATGCAGTTTGTGAAGATTAAGTGGGATAATCCTCTTTATCTCAAAGCTTAGCATATTTCCTGGCAAATGGCTAGGTATTAGTAGTATTATTTCAAAATACATATGTGTATATATGTGTGAATGTGTGTATTTATAAACCTAGAGATAATGCTACTGCTTTGACATGTATATTTATACACCTATTTAAATGGAAAAACTTAAGTTTGGCATGCATATTGCTGGCTGTAAAACTCTTCAGCTTGATTAAAGCAAACACTCACTTAGTGTCATCAGGGTATATTGAAAGAATAATAGGCTAAGGTATCTGAAATAAGTGCCATGTTTACAAAGCTAATCGGGGTCAATGCATGCAATAGGATGTTTTGCAATGAACAATGATAAAATACATTTTAATTTTGTAATGAAAAACAGTTATTGATAACACAGTGGTTTTACAACACTTAGGTGATAGTAATCTCAAAATAATTAGATTTGAAATCAAAAGTTGGAGATGAAAAATGTTATTAGTAAGATAAAAATGCAAATAGTACAAAGTGCAGTGTTTTTGTATTAAGGAAACTAAAAAGGTTAATTGGGAGCAAGAACTGAAGAAAAACTATTAACAAGAATTTGGAAATATTCAGAGCTTTATTGGAAAACAGAATTTGAGTCTAATGCCTCAATCTACTAAATTTCACATGCGGATCTCTCCTTTGTTAATAAGCTTTGCAAATATTCACAAGCATTTATAATATGCATGTTTTGTAGAGAAAGTTAAGAGTTTAATAATGGACACTTGAAAATTTAAAGCACAAAAAAAAGAATTTTGAATGAGTAAATGGTAAGAATTGACTATAGATATCTATCTTTGGTAAGATTAGATTACATTCCCAATATATGTTTTTCCAAAGCTGTACAAAGAATTAAAATTCCTTGCTTTTCCTTTTATAGAAATGTTTATAAACAAGGGACTCTCACATATCCACAAGGGACTCTCACATATCCATAGGAGAGGAAAAAGCACTGTCAGGCCTTAGCTCTTCCAGAGCAATGAATCTGATATTAGCTTTCTAGCTCTCCAGACAAAATGACATAAAGAGTAAGAGCTACAATATACCTTTTACATGTTTTTCTCAGATTTTTAAATTCAATCTTGCTTGAAAAACCAAAAATTATATAAGTGAAATAGTAAACTTTGATAAAAAAAAATCTGTATTTCACTGATTCACCTACCTAAAGTGTGACTCTATTTCTCTATAGTATTTTATTATTTAACAAATCAGTCACAAGTAAAATATTCTTATTTTTTCCCTGTAATTTTATCAACTTTATGGCTTTAACTAGAAAATGTCAAATATGAACCAGCTGTTATGATCCTCTATTATCCTTATTTTTCTATAGTGGTAAGTGATGGGAATTGCATTTTACCATATAAAATTCATTGTTTTGTTGTTCTAATATGCTACCAACAGGGAAATATGACTATAAAGATAAAGGAACTAATCTGATAGTTAAGTGCTAATTTTCCAAAACAATGTACATCCATATTTAGGTTCAAAAAAACGATTTAAATGAATTATATCTGGCTCAGTAGCCACTCTAAATTTATAGGTAAATTTTAATTTTCTTTGTATCTTAATGCTGTTTTAATTCATTTGAATAAGTTATTGATTAAAGAGGAATTGAACTCAATTTTACTATTGCACTTGCTATTAAAAGTCCCAAGGCCTATCTTTGACAGTTGCTGGTCATGTGACTTAGAAAGCCACTTTCTAAATCATTATTAAAATTTTCAACACACTGACACCCTGACATAAACTTCTGGATCTGTTTTGAAATTATAAAAGCTTATTTTTCTTTAATTTTCCTTTTAAACATTTTTTATTTGTGGTATTTTGTATAAAGTTAAAAATATGAATACCCTAAAACCCACTGCTTTCATTCTTAGTAATATTGTATAGCAGGTTACAAGTACAAGAGTGTTGATATCAATGCTACTTGTAATTGATCCACATTGGAAACTATTCATATGCAATCAACAGTAGAACAGTTAAAGGTATTGATGCATTGTTCTTTAATTCTATACAAGAAGAATAACCAAACCAGAGATATGTAGGATAACATGTATAAATCTCTAACAATATCTTAATTCAGTTATCCATGTCTAAAACAAATAATAATATTGCACAAATACAATAATTTATGACACTTTCATTTCCTGACACTTTTAAAAATCATAGAGTACTTGATTAGAAAAAAGCAAAGTGATTTCCAGTGAGATCAATATGTGTATTTAGAAAGACCAAATGCCTAAGATATGTCCATTAAATTTCCTATTATAAAGACTTTAATACTATTAGAGATAATTTAAAATCCTATGGTTATACAAAAGGAAATGGAAAGTTCTTATTTGCAGTTAGAAAAATTGGAACATGTCTTCTTTCTTGTCTTTGAACAGGTATTGCCTGTACCTGGTATGCTCTGAATTCTGATCTAGTTCAAGTGCTATCGCTTTCATGGAGTTCTCTATTAAAAGTCAATTGCTGGGGTGCCTGGGTGGCTCAGTCAGTTGAACATCCGGCTCTTGACACTGGCGTAGGTCCTGATCTCATGGTCGTGAAATTGAGATCCACCCAGGGCTCCAAGGAGGCTGCTTAAGATTCTCTCTCTCCACCCCCTCTGCCTACCTCCTTGCCCTGCTTGTGCTCTCTCTCAAAAAAAAAAAAAAAAAAAAAAAGTCAGTTGCCTATCACAATTATGTTCTGTCAAAATGAGGCTTACCCTGGGTGTGTTAGATAAACCTGCATCCGTAGGAGTTAATGTAATACCCTATTTTGAAGTTTCTGCATTGAATCCTATCACATTTCGAGTAGCAGAACCACAGTTCTCTTAAGATATTGACTATGAATTGATCATTAGACTAATAGAGAATTCTTAAAATACAAAATTCATAATTGTTGCATATTTTTTAAATGTTTATTTTATTTCTGAGAGAGACAGAGAGAGAGAGAGTGAGCATAAGTGGGAGAGGGGCAAACAGAGGGGGATAGAGGATCCAAAGCCAGCTCTGTGCTGACAGAAGAGAGCCCAATGCAGGGCTAGAACTCACCAATCAGGAGATCATGACCTGAGCGGAAGTCAATTGCTTAACCGACTAAGCCTCCCAAGGCACCCCTCTTGCATATTTTTAGTGTGTGAAAGATAGAATTTTAAAAAAATCCTAATTTTATTTAGTTCAGGAATTTTCTGAGTGGGTATAAAGATGTAGCTCTAAAAAAAAAAAGGGTCTTGTTTTGCAGAAAGCAATTTCTCTCCCCCCATAATAATTTATGACGAGGTAGACAGTAGTTTTCCAGTGTTTACAAGTATCCTGAGGTTTAAATTGTAGATCTCTCCTATGGAAAAGATCTACTCGTGAGATCTCATGAGATCAACTCATGAGATGACGAGGCAGTCACAGTCTAACTCTTAAATTACAGACAGGGTCAAACCACATTTACATGTGCATTACCTGCCCTGATACATTATTTTACTTTAATTTTTAAATTTTCATTTATTTTTGAGAGAGAGAGAGAGTGAGCATGAGCAGAGAAGGGGCAGAGAGAGAGATGGAGACACAGAATCCAAAGCAGGCTCCAGGCTCTGGGCTTATCAGCACAGAGCCTGATGTGGGACTCGAACTCATGAGCTGTGAGATCATGACCTGAGCTGAAGTCGGATGCTTAACAGACTGAGCCAACCAGGCGCCGCTGCTCTGATACATTATTTTAAAGCAACCCATAATATTCCCCACTAATCTTGACATTTCTTGGGCCATAGACAAGCTTTCTTCTATCTTCATGATGGAGCATTGTGTTAGAACAATTCTAAACTGGATAGCATTTGGTTTTAGTCCATCTTCAGGGTACTTATCTCTTCCTTTTAAGCTCATTCCTCTAGTGATCTCCAACAATAGAACTGGAAAGTCCATCAAAAGCTTTAGGAAACACAAACGTATAACCTATCCAGGCAGTGAGAAGGGACACAGTCATTTTGAAATGACTCAAGGACAGATTTTCCATTCCTGCAAAGATGTGGAAATCACTATATAACTTCCTTTTGATTCAGTCCTCTATCATCTACCTTCCATTGCCTACTTACTACACATCTCTCTTCTAGATTAGTTGTCAATAATTTCAACAAGAGTAGACAAAAATTCTCAGTGCCCTTGCTGCTAATTAAGTTTTGTTGACTTTCAGTATTATTAAGTGATTCATTGCAATATCATTTAAAAGTTATTTACCTTTGCATGACTACTTCATAATTCAAACAAATGTCTCATTCTTACATTTTAAGGTTGGGTCTATGTGGTTGGAATGATTAAAAATATAAATAATGAAATAGATAATAAAATCCAAAGGACTTTTAACATCATTAATTTTTAATTAAAAAAAATTTTAAGTTCTAGAATTTTGGTAATAGATAAGCTACAAATAAATAGATGAGTCTGAAATAAATTTATGTACTCCAACACGATTAACAAACCGTAACAGTTTTCCAGTTTTCTTTATAATTATTTCTTTAATTTTTTTTATGTGAAAGAAATGAAACATCACAGGTAAAGTTGAGGAGCTAATTTTTACCTGCCCTCCCTCCCCAAGAATTCACTTACCTTTTTCTGAATGGGAAATTGCTATTATATGTTTGCTATATTTTTTCAGTCCTTTCTAAATTTAACTTCATATAAACGAGTCCATGAAAATATAATAGCTGTGTGTGTTTATTTAATTTACTTAAAAGCCACTGTACTGTGAATTGTATGAAATTTCTTTTTTTTTTTTTAAAGACACATTTATTCAGCATCATGATCTATTACATTTAGCAATCAACAGCATGGGTGCCAAAAAAAAAAATCTACATTAAAACTCTTTGTTGGAATGCTTTACACTTTCCACAGAACAGAAACTAAAATAACCCGTTATACAAGTAGTCACAAATACAGTCCTTGAGTTTTTGCCTGTACACGTGAGTATTGTCTAAAACATGTCTGCTTTGTAGCAGCTAGGCCCTGTCACCACTGTGCTTGGCTGAATTCACAAATCTGTTGTAACCTATAGCTTCCCTGTCACTTCTCTGGCTCTCCTCTCTTGCTAAGCTTTGTTTCCTGGCAGTAATTAAAACCTTCTGCCACTGCCATAGCTACTGCTGCTGCTGGAACCACCATAGCCACCTTGGTTTCTGGTTGGGCAAAGTATTGGCCTCTACCACCATAGGGGCCAGAGCTTCTGCCTCCAAAATTTCCTCCTTTCATAGGTCCAAAATTTGAAGATTGATTGTTGTAACTGCCAAAATAATTATAGCTTCTACCACCTCCAAAGTTGCTTCCATCATTACCAAATCCGTTATAGCCATCCCCACTGCCACCATATCCACCACCACCTTGACTGCCACCAAAGTCACCTCACCCACTGAAGTTTCCTCCATGGCCAAAGTTGTCATTCCCACCAAAACCACCTCCACGACCGCCACTGAAGTTCCCAGAACCACTTCAACCTCTTTGGCTGGAAGAAGCACTAGCCATCTTTTGTTTAGGTAAAGCTTTCCTTACTTCACAGTACGGTATTTCTGAATGACAATCTTGTCTACAGAGTCATGGTTATCAAATGTTACAAAAGCAAAGCCTCTCTTTTTGCCACTTCCTTGGTCAGTCATGATTTCAATCACTTCAATTTTCCCATACTGTTCAAAATAATCTCTTAGATGATGTTCTTCAGTGTCTTCTTTTTTTTTTTTTTCTTCAGTGTCTTCTTTAATGCCACCGACAAAAATCTTTTTCACAGTAAGTGGGCACCAGATCTTTGAGAATCTTCTTTCAAGACAGCCCTCTTTGGTTCTAGAACTCTTCCATCCACCTTGTGTGGCTTTGCATTCATGGCTGCATCCACCTCTTCCACAGTGGCATAGGTGACAAACCCAAAGCCTCTGGAGAGCTTGGTGTTTGGATCTCTCATTACCACACAGTCCGTAAGTCTTCCCCACTGCTCAAAATGGCTCCTCAGATTCTCATCAATTGTTTCAAAGCTCAAACCTCCGATTAAAACTTCTGCAGCTGTTTAGGCTCTTTGGGAGACTCTGACTTAGACATGATGGTGGTGGGAGGGGAGACTTTCATGAAGCTTACTCGGTGGCGCCCACGGGCAGAAAGGAAATTTTTTCTATATTTTATTTAGCAGAATATTTTTAAGATCCATCCAAGTTGATAAATATACATCTAACTTCTATATATTATTTTGTTGTTTAACTCAATAATAATTTATTAATTGATTTTTCTAATGTAAACCTTTGACTTTTTCTCATTTTCTCTATTATAAACAATTCTGCATTGACCTCAATCGGATTTGTGTTGTCATGAGGACATATCATCTTAAAGGACCCCCGGGGGGCGCCTGGGTGGCGCAGTCGGTTAAGCGTCCGACTTCAGCCAGGTCACGATCTCGCGGTCTGTGAGTTCGAGCCCCGCGTCAGGCTCTGGGCTGATGGCTAGGAGCCTGGAGCCTGTTTCCGATTCTGTGTCTCCCTCTCTCTCTGCCCCTCCCCCGTTCATGCTCTGTCTCTCTCTGTCCCAAAAATAAATAAAAAACGTTGAAAAAAAAAGTTAAAAAAAAAGGACCCCCGGTTCCTTTCAGATTTATACCTAAGAGCAGTATTACTCAGGCTTTTGCTATTTCAAATCTATTCGATGATGTCAAGTTATTATTCAAAGTGGAGATCCCAATTTGCTTTCAACAAGGTGGTTTAAGAAAATTGTTGTTTCCCATATTCTAGCAGATGTTTTCTGTTAAGAGAATTTTGACTTTTTGTCTACAAATGTGGTTTCTTTGATAATTATTTGTCTTCATTGAAACCTATTTCTTTTAAATATATTTGCTCTAATTTAATATTTTATAAAAATAGCTCATTTTAACTTTCTGATGCTGTTGACATGAAACTTGCCTGTCCCATGGTATACATCAAGAACAGGGACTGTTCATAGCCCTGTTTGCAAATATTTCCCCAGGAGTGTTTTCGATGGCTCTTTTCTTGGCCTCAGGTACTTTCTTCACAATCATGCACTGATCACAGTATTCAGCAAAGTAGTTTATTATCAGAAAATTAATAAACTACAGCTACACTTAAAAACAGTTTAATTTCACAAACATTATGTTAAGTAAAATAAACCATATAGAAAAGAATATATGACACAAATTTATTAATTCCTGAACCAGATCTAAGTAATATTTGAGATTAAAAATTGTAATATCATTTACATAAGAGTAGTTAGTGATTAGAAGGGGGCACAATCAAGACTTCTGGGTTGGGAAATATATTCTAGTCACTGGCCAGAGTGATAGTTTCTAGGTGTATTTATTTTGTGAAAATCAATTAACATATACCCTTATGACTTATGAATTATTTCTTATTTTGATGTATTTTACATTGTGATTATATTTTATATTGGTTAATAAACCAATAGAAACATTGCAGCATGAAGGTGAGAAAACCCATGATAAGTTTTTTTTTTTTTTTTTTAAATGGATGAAACAGAAAAGAAGAAAGGGAAGAGATTCAAGGAATCAGTCCAGGAGGTGAAATATCAGAGTAATTGAAATTCTAAAAAAGAGTACAGGAAAACTTGAGAAAATAGAATTGTTGAAGACATTACAAAAAGAGAAATGCCTGGATCTGAAAGAAATGTCTTCAAATCAAGAGTGAACTCAGAGCCTTGTGTAATGAATGTGCATCTTGTGATATTAAAATTAAACAAACATTAAAGAGAACACCTGAAGGGGTCTATAATGAAATTTAAAGTACTAAAAATAAGTAAACTAAATCATGAACAAATAAAAACTAAACACAAATGGACTGGAGTAAGAATAGTATCAGACGTGTCATCAATAGCTCTGGACATTAGAGAACAGGGATTGATGCCTTTAACTATCAGTAAGAAAACAATTTTCTACCTACAAGTCCAAAATGAAACAATTAAATGTAAAGGAAGAATAAAGGCACTTTCAGTCATGTAATATTCACTAAGTTTACCTTATAGGCACCTTTACTTAGGATTTGACTGGAGGATTTATTCCCAGCAAAATAAGACACTAAACCAAGAACAGTCTTTGGATCCAACCTAGAACACAATAAGAGAAGCTCTAAAACCATAAACAGCAGCTTTTAAAATGTAATTGCAGGATGAGAATTTAGAACAGCCCAGACTTATGATAAAGATAATTAATAGATGGTGAAAATGGACATTCACTTGAGCTTGATGCAATGCATATTCTCTGTTGAATAATATGGGAGTTCAGAATTAGGGTCACACTCAAACGCAATATGTTTATATTTTAACTTGGCACTACCTTAAAAAATCTTATTTATGGGGTCAAAATTATCTATATAGTGTTATTAGTTTTAATCTTTTACAATCAGTCTCAGAAAACCATGTTTAATAGAAGAAGATATGAAAGTAAAGGTATTGGTGACAATACAGGAGATGAAGAAAATGTGAGAAGTGCAGGAAATGAGGAATATGCTAATGTTCTTATCTAATAATGTAGAGTCAAAAGATAGCATTTGTGGTTTATAGAACAAAGAAATGTTTGAACTTACTTGAACTAGCAGAGGTAATTAGAAGAAGGAATGTGGATATCAGTATAACTATTAGGGGAGGTAGGAGTAGAGAGAGAGAGAATTCAATCTAAGTCCTGTCTTCTGTCATCAACATCTGCATCACAACTCCTATGCCCAGAAAAATATGTATCTTAATGTCTTCTTAAACTGTTGCTTTGATTATAGTTTTATAGAACCTTTTTTTTTTTTTTTAACAAAAACTGTTGTTTTTATTCCTGAGCCTCCACCTAGCTTCTGATGGTTGTTCTGCCATTGGCAGGATTCCATGGCTGATTCAATGTAGAGTCAGCTTTGTTCAGAGTCTGAGACCTCTTCTTGGTTGATATGACCTCAGTTTGGGTCCCTCTGGCTGACGCCTCTGAAACACAGCTATATCATGTAAGCTTCCAGCTAACTTAGCATACTCTGCCTAGGCTGTCATGTGGATTATTTGATTCTGGAGTCCTTATGGCAGGTTCATTACCTGCCCCTATTTAGCAGGGGGCTTGGAAAGCCAAACTTCAGACTCCATCTGCCTAAACAAGATTGTGCAATGTTAAGGTAGTATGGTGGGAGAGTGGCCTGCAGTCACTTGCCAGGGTTCTGGAAAGATCTGTGTTGGTATCCTGTTGCTGCTGTAACAAATTGCTGCATACTTAGTGGTTTAAAACAACACAGTTATTATCTTAAAATTCTAGCGGTCAGATGTCTGAAATATGTTACACTTCACTAAAATCAGGGTGTCAGCTGGTTTAGATTTGTTCTGGAGGCTCTAAGGAGAATCTATTTTGTTACCTTTTTTGCATTCTCTGCATTACTTAGCTCTTGGATCCTTAATCCATCTTCAAAACCAACAGGAAAACATTTTCACATTTCTTGCTCTCTTCTTTCTGCCTCCACTTGTAAGGACCCTTATCATTACATTGGATTTACAAAGATAATCCAGGATAACCTCCCCATCTCAAAATTTAGTCACATCTACAAAGTCCCTTTTACCTTGCAAGGTAACATTTTTGCAGATTCCAGGGATTAGGGTAGGGACATCTTTGGGAGACCATTCTCCTTACTAAGGAACCAAGGCAAAAAGTCCATTCTGTCCTAAGTATCTCTATATTTCTAATGTAACTTCTCCCCAGGAAGCATAGTTGTCTGACAGCCTTGCTGTCTTGCCAACTCCTCAATGTACCCTTCCTTTAATTCCCAGAACCCAAAGGGGAGATTTCCCAAATGTCATTTGTTCCTTTTTTTTCTGACTTGACCATTACTGTTGAGCCCTTATGATAAACAGGCATATTTTTTATATGCATTTGGAGAACTTTATGTTGTCATGTTAAAGCAAAGGTAGGACAAGAAAGGTTAAATAAGGGTGCCTGGGTGGCTCAGTCAGTTAAGCATCAGACTTGATTTTTGGCTCAGGTCTCTGAGTTTGAGCCCTACATTAGGCTCCAAGATGGCAGTGTGGAGCCTGCTTGGGATTCTCTCTCCCATTCTCTCTGCCTCTCTCCGGCTTGCACCTTCTCTCTCAAAATAAATAAACACCTCTTTTAAAAAAAGAAAGAGGTTAAATAAATTTAGAATATTTTTAAAGACAATTGCATGGCTCCCAAGATTAAAGTCTTTTTAGATAATCCTTTTGGCAGAAAGGAAGCTGATTTTTACTTTATTTTTTCTCTGTTATTTTTTCTGCAACAAATTCTCATCTTCTCTATGTTGGCTAGATGTCTCTCACTTAATAGGGAGAAGAAGGTCAGATACTCAAGAGGCAGCAAAAGAAATGTACAAAAATATCCAAATAGTAATGTGTTAGGAAGTCATTTCTATTATATAGTGAGTAGTAACAAATATGAAAAAAATTATTGATATCATGTTACTTATTAGAAGTGTCAAAAAACACCATGATTTAAATTCTCTAGAATTGTAGGGATCGGGAAAAGACCTTCTGTATTATTTGATTCTTTATCTATATATGTATATGATTTATATAGGAATAAAAATGTTGAAATAAAATCTTAATAAAATACTAGACTTTTTAAGAAATTGATCTGGAGAAAAGTGGAAGTTAACTCTCTTAGTTACAAATATTCAAAAAAGGGAATGCTTGTACAAAGCAGAAAATGGTACTCCCTCTGGGTAAATGGAACACCATGGGATACACCTTAAGAAAACAGATGTCTTTATGCTAATTAATAAAATGTGCTACTTTCTCTGGGCAGATGCAGTCATATGCATGAGCTCATAGCTTGCCAAACAGAATTTGGGCTAGATTTCATCCCTCATGGGCCATCAGCTGGACATCCTTCTAAAGTCTATAGTCAGCAAAATCATATGAGGCATTCCTGCATGGATAATTCAATTGTCCAATTTTCCTAGTTATATTACTACAAATTGGCAGAAAAATGCAATCTATGGAGCTTCAGAATTCAAACTGTTGGTGCTTATATGTACTTCAGTTGAGTTTCAATATAAACACATTTATAATTTCATTGGCATCTATGCTATTTTCAGAAGTTTCATTGTTGTACAGACAACAGCAGCATTGCATTCTTTTTTCTTACCTCATAAAAGTCAGTTTTATGCCAAGAACAAAGCAGTCAAAGTAGCATATCCTTGTGCAAAGAAGTGGTCCCTTGTCTGTGGAGAATTTTTAAATAGTCAAGTCATCTATAAGTCACTTTGCTTTATCTTACGACCATGAACTGGAGATTCTAAATAACATCCATGAGAAGATACTTCTCCCTGAAAAAAATAATTTTTATTCAAATTATAAAGACAATTGCCTATAGTTACTATTGAATTTTAGTGGCATATATACAGTATCAAAGTAGCTTGTTAAATTATCAGAGTTAATTTATTATCACTTTATTATGGTCTTATACTTTATTCTATTTTTTCATACTTACTTTCACGAAGAAACATTGTATCCTATGTGAAAAGTAATATGGAGAATTCATAGTTATACATATATTCAGTCGCTGGCATGCACAGATTCAGCTCTCTGCATTCATTTCCAGAGCACATTTGGAATTGTTCCAGTTTGATTCTAATACGTTTTATATCTCCAACTCCTGTACTGCTACATTTCACTGACTTTAATTAGTAGTTTTGGAATTAAAAAAATAACTTTTAAGACAGAGAAAGAAACTGATATGCCAGTTCTATCACTCAATACAATCACTTAGAGATTTTATTTGTATTTAAAATTTTAAACAGTGAAAAAATACAAGCTGTAAGATATAACATTTTTGTTTAATACACACAAATTTTAGTTTATATGGAAACTTTTACTGAACTTGTTCCTAAACTGTGGTCATTAAAACCAGAGGGACGTCTGATACATTATGTAGGCTAATAATGTAGATTCATACAGTTCTATGTGTAGGAAGGAAATAGTGATTCTCTGGAAAGAACTGATTACAAGGGAAGAAAGAGTTGAGGTGTATAACCTGGGATCAAGGCAGACTGGCAGGAAACAGTATTTGGATCCAACCTTATTAGTACCTATCATTTAAACTATTTGTTCTCTTTATTCAAGAAGCCCATAATTGTGTGCTATAGCAAGGATTTCACAATAGGAATGCAAAAACACGTTAAAACATTTATGGGATGAACTAAAGTTCTTATCCACAACTGCACATGATATTAAAAAAAGCAATTAGTATGCAGGTGTGTGTTTAGTAGTGTTGTCAGTTATACTAGTCATAATGGCAGTGGAAAGCATGATCCTGGCATTGACAATGGTGTCCTTGGCCTGTGCCTCTGGTCCTGGGGACACATCTCAGCCTATAGGTCTACCGCAGCTGTATCTCAAATAGTACTCCTTTGTTACTAACAGAAAACAGATTTCATGTCAGTGAACCAGAGTTGGAAGAAAGAGTGAAAGTCAGATGCTATGGTGTCAACTAGTTTCCTGTACTCAAGTAAGGTTCTTTTAGATAACTATTTAAATAGAAGTTAGGAAAGGATGAGAATACCAGGTGCAGATGGGGACGGAGAAGATCAAACATTTGAATCTTCATTTTCCCTTGTGTGTCACTGTGTATTTACAGTGATAGGAAACATATATTCAGAAAGCTTTATTTCTTTTAACTATTTTAATCCTGCGGTAGTTAACTCTCCTATGTAGTAACAACTATATTCTTTGAGGTAATTAAGAGGCTTAATGTCTTCTCGCTGCCTACTTTGTGAGATTCATTATTACAAAGAGTTCTATTTATCCATACATTATTTTCTTCAGGTTAATGGTTAATTTAATAATTAATGAATCTGAAAGAGAACTTTAAATATTGCTTAAAGGTTATAAAAATGTAACTTGTAAGCTACTTTTAATCAAGAGATTTGAGTTCATTAAGATTCCAGTACTCAACCCATTTTTTTTTCCTCAAAGAGAAATGAAAACAGACAAGGTTAGTATCCTATGATACTACAGGTTAAGAAAAAGTGAATAACAATAGTGCCACGCCCTGGGTTTTTTGGGACAGCTGGGGCTGAAGCATCACAGGTCGTTTTGCAAGAAGAAAATGGACATGAATTGTTTAGTTTAGCTTAAGTGAGCTAACCGATATTGTTCAGTTAGCAGAAGTAATATTTAATCTTAATTTAATCTTAAGAAGGGTATGCACATTAAAATTTCAGTAAAGCCAACTTTATTCAAAAATTCATCACAAAAATGGATCCTCATTTTTTTTACCAAGCATTGTAAAAACATGTTTAGATTTTTTATTGAAATATAGTTGACATACAATGGTATATTGGTTTAGCATGTACAGCATAATGATTTGACAATTCTATACATCATGCAATTCTCCACATAAGTGTACCTACCATCTGTTGCCATACATTATTACATTACTGACTATATTCCCTATGCTTATGTATATCTGATGATTAATATATTGTTATTGTAGTGCAATATTCTTCTCGATCAGCTTCTGCTGAAAACTAAGTTGGTATACATATATTCCTACCCTCATAGTTTAGGTCCCTTGAACCTTAATTTAATTATTTGATTAAAATGATATAAATGTAGACAGGAAATATATTAAAGCTTGCATCTAGAATTCTGGGATGCAAATATTAAGTTCAACCTTGTCCTTAAACATAAGCTTTGTTACCTTTATCATCATCTTCTTTCCACTGTGTACCTCTTGCTTGTCATCTGTTTGGCACCCTCTGTCCTTCCAGGTTTGGTGCCTGTATTAGTCAATATAGACTAATTTATGTTGTGGGGAAAAAAAACAAATTAAAAAGATCAGTGGCTCAATACTATCAAAGTTTGTGCTTCCACACTGCAGGTTCCACATGGGTGAGGTGGTGCGTAGGTCCTCAGAACATTCAGATCCCTAGGATGTTAGTAGCACTACCACCTTATAGACAGGTGACTATGGAGTAAGTAGCCTTCTCTGGCATGTAGACATAAAAAAATAAACCCAGAGAACCATGCACCGGGTTTTCAATACCTTACTAGCTAGGAAGTGTCAAATCACTTTTGCTCATGTGTCACTGGCCATAACTAGCTACATGACCCTGCTCTAATTGCCAGAGAGGCTAAGAGAAGTGAGAGAGCAAATGCAAAGTCTGGTGAACACCAGGGTCATAGTGTTCTTCCTTATTCTTGCTGGCAACTGAATTTTTATCTCTCAATATGAGCATGGTGTCTTGGAAACTGCTCTCTTATTTCTCTCCATCCCTATTTGTATTTCCAAACATTGTCTGCATCTGTATTCCCTAACTCAGATTTTTGAATGCTCTCTTGATATCCATGAATAGATGTAGGAATTCCTTATTGCCTGTTATACAAAATTACTATACTCATTGAGCATCTCCAGGCTCTTGAAATGAGGAGAAATCTCAGAATGGGCATTAAAATCAATTTTTTAAAATGTGACTCTATTCTAAAATTTGGTCAATTCCCTATTACCAACTACTGCCTCTTGTCACTATGCCCCAGTGGCTCAGAAGATTTTGAAATTCTCTACCAATAGACACTAGGGAAGCAAATGGTTTTAAAAAGACTTAGCTGTTCCTTTCCCAATTTTTTTCATCCTATTTTCCTGTTCACAGGCCTTTCTACGCAGAACATTGCTTCTCTATTTAAATAAAATTTTTAAGTGCATTGAGGAAGAAGATCAAGTGAAATAAGGCAACATATAGGTAGAGAATTATGTGGAAAATTTGGTTTGTTGTTTGGTTGGTTTTCCTTTAAGGAGATTTGCTCATAGGATTAGCATAATAAATCATGCAATGAACACTGAGGAAAAATATAAGACAGAGAGATGTCCTCTAAAGTTTACATCATTGGGGATTCAAGAGTATGGGTGTGCTCCAAAGATAAGCTAGATAGGAAAAGAATGGGAGAAAAGAAGTTTGAATCTCAGCACCTAAACTTTTCAATGAAATAACGACCCTTTGAGCCTTGAGAAGATGACAGAACTGGAGAGAATGGCAAGGAGTTCTATACTGATGGAGGGCCCTCCATATGAAAAATATGATGAAAGTGGAAATAATATTCCACACTTTTTCTCTTTTTAGTCCTTTAGGGTTAGCCAGTAAGTCTGTGATTATCTGGGGATATGGTTTATGCATCAGAAGATCTTCCTTCCTTCAAGAGGCCAACCTCTTGTGACAGCCATGGCCTCTTGTATCCATTAATGCAAGAAAAATAGCAGAAGCCTTAGAATTTTACCTCAAGAGATTCAGAATAACCTGAATAGTAAGAGATTAAATTAAATTCAAGAATAGCTTGCCTATAGGCAAAAATGGATTCCTTTTTTTGTCTTCTGTCTCATGTATCACCAGAAAATTTCTCTTCTTACCAAGATGGAATATGAAGAACTGGGTTTACCCTGCCTAAAATGACAGCGGCAACAAAAAAACAGCAAAAAAATAGAGAAAAAAATAAATACCTGTTTTTAAAACATTGGCCATTAAACAATGAAGAAAAGGGAAATGGAAAACAAATAAGGTAATTCCTATCATTGCCCAGCTCACTTAATTGAAAGAATTTTCCTGACCACAGCTCAAGGACTGGAAACCGAGGTGAAGCCCAGCTTATTCCTTAGGTTGAGGAGATAGAGCTGGGAGTCTGGAGAGATCAAAGATACCAGTGTTTACAGGATAGAGTAACAGAGAGGAGAGAGCACCATGGAGAGACAATCCAGGAAACCTGCATAGAGTTCTCTTGAAGTATTCAACAAGTACTTAGCACATGCATGTGAGGAAAATCCCTGAGGTCAGGAAAATAACTATCTAATAATAATAATTAAAAAAGTAGGAGAACAGTACCTGATGTTCAAACAAAGCTATGGACAGTGTCCTTTTCTACCAGCTAAACTGGTAAATATCATTAAATCATGGAATATTGAACAGAGTTTGAGAGAAGGTCTTGTACCAGATGTGGGTTATAAGAAGCTGTAGAGTGAGCACTGCTGAGACCCACATGGAAAATCATAAAAGCATGACATGAAAGAACAAACCATTTCCAAGTAACTTAATTGCATCTCAGAGCAGAGCTCAAGAAGGATTTTAGGACTAAAAAAATTATCCAGTGTGTAACAAAATAAAATCTACAATGTTAGGAACCCTTCAATGATTACCAGGAATGCAAAGAGGCAGGAAAAGACAATCCAAAATGAGGAGAAAAATCAATCAATCAAGAATCAGGAGTGATACAGATGTTTGACTTACCAGAAAAAGTTTTTAAAAACAGTTACCAAAACTACAATTAAAAATTAGAGATATGGAAGATATTTTTATAAGATCAAAATCAAACTACTCAAGATGAAATCTGTAATATCTTAGAATAAAAAAACTCTGAATAGGATAAGTGCCATACCAGATATTACAGATAAATAAATTAATGATCATGAGGATATATCAATAGAAAGTATTCAAAATAAAGTGCAAATGGAAAAAAAAATTCGAAGTTACTTTGTAGGACGGCCTCAAGTAGACTGCTATACATGCGATTGTAGACTTTCAGTGGGGAGGGATAGGAAGGACAGAACAAAACTGAATAAATAATGGCCAGTGATTTCACAAACATGATGGAAATTATAAACCCATATATCCAAAAACCTCAATAAACCCCAAGCACAAGAAATAGGAAGAAAACTCTACCAACTCATGTCATAATCAAAAGCAGTGATGAAAAAAATCTTAGGGCATACAGAAAAAAAAAGACATTGTGTACAGAGAAACTAAGGTGCAGATGAGGGGATATTTCTCATGAGAAATAATACAAGCAAAAAGACAGTGATAACGTGTCTTTACAACACTGGAGAAACTTTATGAATGGGGGTAGAATTGTTTATAAAGACACAGTCTTTATGATGAAATAATTGTCAAAGTGAATATGGTAGTGATAAAGGATTGTATCCATTGGTCAAAGCCCAAAGAACTACACACCACAAAGTAATTTTTAGTATATGCAAACAACAACACACAATAAAAATACCAGGCTGCGACAAATGAAAATTAATTGCATTACAAAGGAATCACATAACACTGAAGTGAATGGGGAGGAAAGGATGTGATCTAAGTAAATTTAGAAAACAGTATTCTGTTCTGACTGCCCACTGTAAAAAAAATAGTAAAAACAAAACAAAAATACTGTATACAAACACTGCATTTCCGCACTAATTATACAAAGCTTGGCTTAAATTAAGTACTCAGCAAATTATCTCTATTTATGCTTTTGTGATTTTGTGTTTCATTTAAAAATGGCTATAAAATCGTCTCAAATTTGAGGAGTATTTGGGGCTCGGTCTGACAAAACAGATGATGAGCTGAGCTATAACCAAAATTTTTTTCAAAGAATCCTAGGAAACTCCTTAACCAAGGTGGAGGTGATATAGTTAGGATACTAGCTATCGAATGGTAGTTAAGAAGCAGTGGAGATGAGATCATGGGTAGTGAGGAGGCCCCGTAATTGAGAAGTTGAGCTATTGGAGGGATAGTTTTAATCACAGTACTATGGATGATTTATGATGACAAAAACAAGCAAATATAAAATCATGTTTAAGTATTAATTGAATAGCTTCAATATATCTTGTTAGTCTTAAGACATAGTTTCTGACATGGTCTGTTGGGAAAGAGGAGTCAAGAGTTGGTATGGTTTTAGTGAAAGAAGGGACCTGAGAGCTAAAGAAGCCTCAGGAAGGAATAAAAAGAACAAGCAATTAGGAAATATGGAAAAGAGTTGAAGTTATCCAAATTGTCTTTATTCATATGGAAAATGTTTTAAAAAGATATTTATTTTAAGATAATCAGAATATTACTTTGAACAGGCCTTCTGTTGTCAGTATTGGATAATTCTACAGGAAACAACTCTTATGAAGAATTTTTTAGCAAAGCAAAATTTTCAAATCCTGCTGATAAAAGACTCTCTAAAGCACAAATAATATTTATTTAAACAGCATAAAATTTGGCTCTAAGGAGCACAGTTAACGTCCTTGGATATGGGATTTACCTGAACAGATGCTCTGGTACTTTTATTTGAAGTAGCAAATGAGGCCACATGTATTTGCAGAATTAGCACATATAACAGATGAAAATTGGACGTTGTACCCATTTTCACTGTTATGGGGATTGTGCTATGAGACACCCCAGATGTTACTCTTTGGCAAACAGTTGTTATTCTTTGTTTGGGGCTCGGATGATTATCTTATGATTCTGGATATGTACCAAACTCACTCTCTAAGCATCTGGCCTAATTTAGTCAAGCAGATAATATAAATGGGCTTCCTTACTAACAAGGTAATGTGTAAAATGACAGTTCACTTGGTTTGGGAATCCTTCATGAATAACACTACCTTTCCCGTGCAACATGATGTACTTCACTATTTAATGAATGATAGTTTCTGGTTGAACAGAAGGCTCCATGTTGAACATGGAGACAAATTTCTTAATTTATACTGTGTGTTACAACTTCCTTTGGGCTCTACTTGCTTTCATTGTAGTATGAAATTTTAATAGATGCTAAAAAGCAGATGGCTTCTAATCCAAACACAGTCATTGGTTAATTTTATTTTTCTTTACATATTTACAATGTTGCATCTCTTTCATAATTTCATTTTGTATTTTTGATATTATTCAATTTTTCAGTTATTCATTTGGAATCCAAACCATGTATTGAATGCTGGCAATGAACCAGATAAGTGATGTGAATATATACATGTTCCATTATTCTTCCATTTTGGTGAGATGTCCAAAGTTGCTTTAATCTACCCAAAATATGACAGATGTGGAAACTGTTCTTTTTGTTACCATTTGTGGCCTAGGTAGATGAGGAACCACTCTTTTATTGCTTTGAAACCCTGGGATCTTTCTGGGTGTAATCTGAACCCAGCTCCTCTATGCAGAGGGCAAGGAGGAACTGAAGAAAGAGGCAGAGAAGTTCAGATTGGCAGGTTTCATAAATGAGGGAATTTATACAAAGCTTGTCTTGGGCAGTCACAAGACAAGTTGGTCTCTGACGTGCCTGCCAAATTTTAAAAGTTTATGTAAGGGCCTTAACTGGATTCAGTCACATATACTTTCTAGAGGGTCTTGACATCATACCACGATCTAAATTCTATGCTCTTGAGGCAGCTTCTAGGAGCAGGGAAGGAAAGAAAGTGGAACACATTCCAAGGACAGGGGAGGGAGTAAAGACTCTCTGGTTGCTTGGATCTGGTTTATGGGTCTACAGATTCATTGGATTATCTGTCAGGCAAATCTTGGCAATAGTGATTTATTACTCATACTTCACCAATCTAATTTGGTGGCCACCATAGTGTTTCATATGGTGGAGTGGAATCACTTTTGTATACATTGTATGCAAAGACCTTCAAAAGATTTGGGTATTCTCTTTGTCCTGGTATATACAGTTAGTCTAATAAATGTCAACAAGTACATTTGGAAGATTGGGAGAATACTTGTGGTGGTGTTTTAGGGTTCTTTTTCAAGGGAAGTCAACCTCCCTTTTAATTCATGTGCTCTGACTCAGAACTGACCAAAAGTCGGAAACTAGATGGAACTTCCATTTACTAGTTTTTGTTTTTTGCTAGTTCTTCAATTAAACTTAATCTTGTTGATTACCCACTCATCTTGTACCATGCTTATTAATGGATCTTAGGTTTCCATTTCAGCCTTGCTCCAGTGGTAGCAATTATATTCACCTTGCCTCTGACATACTAAGTAATTTAAGTTACTTCATTTTCCTTATCCACAGTTCTGTGACTCACATTGATCAAATGAGATCAGCTACAAGGTATCATCTCATTCTGGGTTAGAAGATACAGCCACCACAGAGCTTCTCAAATATACTGCCACGTTCATTCATTCATTATTGATTTAATAAAAAGTGTGTCCTCTGAGACCTCCTAGTATCTGGTGGATTCTTTGGTCTGAAAAACAAAGAAACAAACAAACAAAAAACCTGATTCTAACATATTCACTACCTTGAGGCTTTAAGATCCCCCCTTTTTTATTGAAATGTAATTAACATACAGCATTATATTAGCTTTGGATGTACAATATAATGATTCAACAATTCGATACATTACTCAGTGTTCATCACAGTAAGTGTACTCTTATTCCTTATCATCTATTTCACCCACCCTCCCAACCACCTCTCTTGTGGCAACCATAAATTTGTTGTCTGTATTTAAAAGTCTGTTTTTGTTGTTATTGTTGTTTGTGTCAATTTGTTTTGTTTCTTAAATTCCCCATATGAATTAAATAACATAGCATTTATCTTTCTCTGTCTCACTGACTTCATTCAGTATTATAGCTTGTACATCTGTCCATGTTGTTGCAAATGGCAAGATTTCATTATTTTTTATGGTTGAGCAATATTCCATTGTATATGCATACCACTTATTCTTTATTCATTCATCTATGGACAGACACTTGAGTTGCTTCCATATTTTGGGTATTGTAAATAATGTTGCAATAAACATAGGGGTGCATATTTCTGTTCAAATTAGTGTTTTAATTTACTTGGGTAAATACACAGTAGAGGAATTACTGGATCATATGATGATTTTATTTTTATTTTTTGAGAAACTTCCATACTGTTTTCCATAATAGATGGATGAATTTACATTTCCCATTAGCAGTGCACAAGGATTCCTTTTTCTCCACACCTTGCCAATACTTGTTGTTTCTTGTCTTTTTGATTCTAGCCATTCTGACATCTGGTATCTCATTGTGGTTTTGATTTGCATTTTCCTGATGATTACTGATGTTGAGCATCTTTTCATGTCTGTTGACCATCTGTATGTCTTCTTTGGAAAAAATGTCTATTCATGTCCTCTGGCCATTTTTAAATTGGATTATTTGATTTTTTGATGTTGAGTTGTGTAAATTCTTCATATGTTTTGTATATTAACCCCTTATTGGATATATCATTGGAAATATGTTCTCCCATTCAGTAGATTGCCTTTTGTTTTGTTAATGGTTTCCTTCCATGTGTAAAAACTCTTTATTTAATGTAATCCCAATAGTTCGTTTTGCTTTTGTTTCAGTTGCCTTAGGAGACATCTTAAAAATGTTGCTACTACCAATGTCAGAGAAGTTACTACCTGTGCTCTCTTCTAGGATTTTTATGATTTCAGGTCTCACATTTAGGTCTTTAATCCATTTTGAATTTATTTTTGAGTATAGTGTAAGAAATTGACCCAGTTTCATTCTTTTGCACGAAGCTGTCCAGTTTTTCCAACATCATTTGTTGAAGAGACTGTCTTTTTCCCATTGCAAACTTTTGACTCCTTTATTATAGATTAATTGATCATGTAGGTGTGGATTTATTTTTGGGCTCTCTATTCTGTTCCACTGATCGATGTGTCTATT
Source organism: Panthera leo (assembly GCF_018350215.1). Classification (NCBI taxonomy): domain Eukaryota; kingdom Metazoa; phylum Chordata; class Mammalia; order Carnivora; family Felidae; genus Panthera; species Panthera leo. The sequence goes on from NC_056684.1 coordinate 95,723,043, forward strand.
TTGTGCCAGTACTAGACTGTTTTGATTACTATAGCTTTGTAGTATATCTTGACACATGAGATTGTGATACCTCCAGTTTTTTTCTCCTTTTTTCAAGATTGCTTTGGCTATTTGACATCTTTGGTGGTTCCATACAAGTGTTAGTATTATTTTTTCTAGTTCTGTGAAAAATGTTGCTGGTATTTTGATAGGGATTGCATTAAATCTGTAGATTGCTTTGGGTAGTATGGACATTTTAACAGTATTGGTCTTCCAATCAATGAACATGGAATATCTTTCCATTTGTTTGTATTATCTTTAGTTTTTTCATCAATGTATTACAGTTTTCAGAGTATAGATCTTTCACCTCTTTTCAACTTTAATAACACACTAGGTGTTTTCACCACAAACAAGGCAGTACTTATTTTCACATGACTAATGAGTAATGCATTTCTAGAACCCCGTCATAGAGGTTACTTTCTAGAATAATTTCTTGTACCACCTCTTGTATTTTGAGTTTTCCTGAAAATAGAACCAAGATAAGCACTTAAGTGCAGTTTAAATTATTTGAGAAGTGACTTCAGAAAGTTAAAGGGAGGGATAGTTAGAATAGTTAAGGAGTTAATTAAAGCCTGAGTGCATTATTGAGATAATTCCAAGAGCAGTGGTAGCCTGGCTCACCACACTTCCCTGAGGGGTATTCAGCATGCCTCCCAGAGATAGATGTCTGTCTGAAGCAAGAGAATCTGAAATATTTTCCTCTGCTTCCATTGCCCTCTGACTGAGCTTTAACTGGAGGAAGTGTTATTTCTTTTGTCTTCTGGTCTGTACTTGTATGTTGCCTTGCAGGCATACACATAAACCAGGGAATGTCTGGAGTTGGTGATAAAATGAAAATACATACACAATCTGCACTTAGGGACCAAATTCTCAGGACAAGGTGAGTCTGTGCTTGTGTGTATGCTCCATGCATATGAATTGCTATCATGTCCATCATCTATGTGGCTAAAATTAAACGCATGTAAATTTATATAAAGTTGGGCTTTATCTGAGACTAAAGAAAAAAAATTAGTATATGATAACTCAGAGAATACTATATTCTTGAAGCTTTTTTGAAGCTTATAAAATATGGGAATAAGCTTTATCCAACCAAGACAGAATTGGGGAAATTTCAGCAGAGGGACTGTTACTAAGGATTAAATATATTCAGTTGGAGATCTAAGACTAGCACTGAGATGGGAACCAGGGCAAAAAATAGTATGTGAATAGTATATTTTCTTAAAAATATAAAATAACATAACTAGGAAATAGGTGGTGCCAAAGGCTATCATTTAAATGTGGCAACCCAGGGGCGCCTGGGTGGCTCAGTTGGTTGGGCGGCCAACTTCGGCTCATGTCACGATCTCGCGGTCCGTGAGTTCGAGCTCCGCGTAGGGCTCTGTGCTGACAGCTCGGAGCCTGGAGCCTGTTTCCGATTCTGTGTCTCCCTCTCTCTGACCCTCCCCCATTCATGCTCTGTCTCTCTCTGTCTCAAGAATAAATAAACATTAAAAAAAAAAATTAAAAAAAAAAAATGTGGCGACCCAAATTGTAGAAGCCAAAGTAAGGAAAGGAGAAACTGAGTATTATAAAAAGCAGAAATATAAAGGTAACAAGTAGAAATCTTAAATATATGTTCTCTCCCTATATATAATCCTAGGCTTTCTGAACCATTTTATTAGACATGTCTATTGTATATACGTATGTTATATATTCATACATACTGTGTGTGTATGTGTGTGTGTGTGTGTGTGTGTATAATATATACATATATTATATATATACATATATATATGTATATATATAAATCCTAGGTTATTTCACCAGAAGAACCTCACAATTCAAAGGCAAAGTTACCACAATAGCAATAGTCATAACTAGTGCCCATGTCTTTCTAAATACAATTTCCCACTAGAAGGAACCAGGACTCTTTGGAAAAATGACTTCAACTGGGTTTTAAATAGGGAAAGGACAAGGTGAGTCTGTAATATCTTGTGGAGAAGGCAAGACATGCTTAAAAACTGACAAGGGCATGTCAAAAGTTCAGGGTTTAAAAGGCTCCTAATGGCTAGATATATACAAGTAAAGTATCCAAAATAATAATGATAGTAATGGATTTTTAGCACTTAAGAAAATAATTAAGAATCCATTACAATTATTAAAGAGAGTCATCTTTTCAGAATAATACAGTAAATGAAGAAATTAGAGAATTGCCATTTCATATTTACCAGTGTATAATGGATACTGTTAAGAAACCAGGTTAAGGACCATCAACAGATCCTTAAGCCATAGATGAAAGCTGTAAGGACCAAGTACATTCACATGATCTCAACTATTACCTATTGGTCAAAAACAAACCAAAAATTAACCTTACCTTTTTGGTGCACACTACCTAAACCAAATGATCCAATTTAGCATCATCAAAATGGGACAAACCGGCATTGTGTATCTCTAGGTGGAAAGGAATATGAAGTTCAAAACATCACCTATATGGCATTCTTGCTGAAGTATTTAACTTGAAATAGATTGTTAGGAATCAATAAAATTCTGACTGTGGGACATTATAAAAATACCTGGATTAAACCCTTTAAAAACGTCAATGTCATCATTGTCTTAGATATACAAAAATGTTTTGGACACTTCTAAATCAAATAAACAACTTAGACATTAAAAATGAATGTCCTGTGTGAATCTTGATTAAATCATTGTTGTAATAAAACATATAAAGGACTGAGGTGCCTGCGTGGCTCAGTCATTTGGGCACCCAGCTCTCCATTTCTACTCAGGTCATGGTCTCATGGTTCTTGAGATTGAGCTCCATGTCAGGCTCTGCGCTGACAGAGTGGAGCCTGCTTGGGATTCTCTGTCTCCCTTCCCCTCTGTCCCTCCCCTACTCATGGCCACTTTCTCTATTTCTCTCAAATTAAAAAAATAATAAATATATTTTTAAAAATATATAAAGGTTGTATTTGGGAGAAATTTGATATAAATTTCCTATTAGATAATGTTATGTGAAATGTTAAATTTCTGGTTTATATTATCATTGTATAGAATATTTATTGGAATAGAGTAAGATGATGTCTTTGTTCTTAGGGAATACATGTGGCAGTATCAACAGGTGAAGTCAGTGGTGTTTGAGATGTACTTTAAATGATTCAGCAAAAAAGTACATGTACTAATGATGCGTGTGTGTACACATGTATTTACAGAGACTGAGAAAGAGGAGAGAGAAGGCCACAAAACGTTTACGATTACTGAAGTTAGGTAACAGTTACACGGTTGTTAATTATACTATTCTACAAATTTTCTATATGGATGTATATAGATAGATAAATGTATAGTTGACCCTCAAATAATGCAGGGGTTAAGGGTGCTGATGCCCTGCATAGTCAAAAATCTGTGAATAGCTTTTGACTTCCCCCAGAATGAGATACGAATAGCCTATTGTTGAACGAAAGGCTTACAAATAATATAAACAATCAATAACACACATTTTGTATGTTGTATGTGTAATACACCATATTCTTACAGTAAAGTAAGCTAGAGAAAAGAAAATGTTGGGGTGCCTGGGTGGCTCAGTCAGTTAAGCATCCGATTTAGCTCAGTTCATGATCTTACTGCTGGTGAGTTTAGACCCTTATTGGGCTCTGTGCTGACAGCTGGCAGCCTGGAGCCTGCTTCAGATTCTCTGTCTCTCTGCTCCTCTCCCATCCTGCTCACGCTCTGTCTCTCTGTCTCTCTCTCAAATATAAATAAGCATTTTTAAAAAATTAGAAAAAATAAAATGTTATTAAGAGAATCATAAAATAAAATATATTTACAGTACTGTACTGGATTTATTAGAAAAGAATCCATGTATAAGTGGACCTGTTCAAGGGTCAACTGTACATACTCTATATATATAATTTATATCTCTATCTGTATATAAATTATATATATAGTGACCTTATATATATATTATATATATACTATTCATATTATATATATTTCTATACTTAAAAGAGGAGTAGGAAAAATGTTAATGTTAAGAAATACATCAAAAGGTGGGGTGCCTGGGTGGCTCAGTTGGTTAAGCGTCCAACTCTTGATATCAGCTCAGGTTGTGATCTCACGGTCCTAAGATTGAGCCCTGCATTGGCTTCGTGCTGAGTGGAACCTACTTGGGATTCTCTCTCTCTCTCTCTCTCTCTCTCTCTCTCTCTCTCAATAAATACATAAACAAAGATAAAAATAGAAATACATCAAAAGGTAATTTGACTTATTATAACCATGATAAATATAGAAATTTGCTATCCTTAAGAACTCACGGTCTAGTCATCTTACATGCTGGAAAATACTCTTAAAAAAATTGTAGACAGAAAAGAACTTGTGAGCTATCAATCATAAGGCTTTAACATTTATTAAATGTGTCTTTTTAATCAAAGGACTGTGAACTCTCTAAGAAATCAATATCATGGGCAATATCCACATAAGGTAAAATAAGTAATATATTTTAAAATATATTTAGTATTCTTCCTCAAATAATTTCTGACATTACTTTTACATCAGTGATTAAAACATGATTTTCCTGTGTGGTTTGTGCAATCCATTGAGGTATTTTCTGGTCTAATTTTGTGAATTTACTACATATGTTACTATGAGTCTATTAACTCATAAAGCCATGAAAAACATGAACTTGGTATTTGATATATGTTCTTTGGGGCCAGTCTCTGCCATTTATACATTTATAACCTTACTTATTTCCCTCTTAATGCCTCATTGTTCTCATCTGTAAAATGAGGAATATAATATTACGTTTATCATAGGTGGTTAGCATTAAGTGAAAATATTCATGTAAAACATATAGTATTCAGCACATCATACATGCTCAGTAATTGTAAGATGTATATATTATATATGGAATATATATATAATATATAATATATACATATTATATATATTATATATATATACATATTACACATATACATATTATATATATAATTATCAACAGTTACATGGACATTATTTACTGTGCTTGTAGTTATAATTTAACCAATTTACATATATCCTCATTCCTTGTTCCTTTAAGATATCAGAATATTTGATAATTCTCAACTGTTACTTGCAACAGATGTCCATGTCTAAACAAATACCTGATGTAAAACAGTTGTGCAAGATAATTTAATTAGAAGATTAGTTGTAAGTCATTCAATTTTTCCCTTGCTGGCTTTTCTAGTTTAGACCACTTGAGTCTCAGATTACACCAAAATGTCTGATCACATATTGGGCACTAGAAAGAAGGTTATTTCTAATTGTTGGAATGTAGTTAATTAAGGCAAAATGCACTCTGGAGTTGGAAGTACTCCTGCTATTTGGCACAGGAACCCCTGTTACTCAGGAGTACACTTCTCCTTCCTTCCTTGTCTTCAGGTGAAGCCTACTTTCTCCTGGGGCTGCCCTAGAGCTATAACATGAGTCCAAATTTTGTATTTTCTATACCTCTTATCACTCCAGCCATTTATACTGGCTAATTCATTCATGCCTATGATCTCACTTCGGATGTTCTTTGCCTGCCCTCCAAATAATAAAACCTCAAACTGGCCTGGACTAACCTAGAAATATATGTGTGTGTATACATTATGTGTGTGTGTGTGTGTGTGTGTGTGTGTGTGTGTGTATGTATATACATATGTATACACACACGTAACGCCATGTGTGTGTAAAAATCAGCTTCACAATACTGAAGAAACTGGTCTAAGTTCCTATAATGCTGATGGAGGAAAAACTAAGGATCTAAGGCTAGTGTTCATCAGGTCTACTTCTTTGTGGTCTAATACTGCATTTCTCTGTGCCATGTGCCTGGATGCATTCATTTCCCACGTAACTTTTAACCCATTGGGTTCTAATAATAGATTATGGATTGGGGCTCCTGGGTGGCTCAGTCGGTTAAGCGTCCGACTTCAACTCAGGTCACGATCTTGCGGTCTGTGAGTTTGAGCCCCGCTTCGGGCTCTGGGTGATGGCTCAGAGCCTGGAGCCTGCTTCCGATTCTGTGTCTCCCTCTCTCTCTGCCCCTCCCCCGTTCATGCTCTGTCTCTCTCTGTCTCAAAAATAAATAAGCGTTAAAAAAAAAATAGTTTGTGAATTATGGTAATTTAACTTGAATAGAAATTATAATCATAGAATTTGATACAGGAGTGAGATTGAGAGATTATTTGATCCATCTTTTCTGTCAATGCAGAAACTCCATCTAACATGAGATAATTTAAGCTTTTATTTATAGTCTTTAAAAAACATGACCCTCTCCCAAACTGAGTAAGGCAGCACGTATAATGGGAAAAAATTCTGTTCTTAGAGAAAACTACTTCCCTAGTTTTAATTCCTCTCATTTTTTTTCATATTTGTTATGGATCTAACTTTTAGTTATAAATGGCTAATTTGCTGGTACATATGGCAGTGAAATAATATCAAATTAGGAATCTATTTATCATCTACTTATACAATCAAATATGGTAAGAAACACAGAAGAGACTGAAAACCCATATAAATACTTAAAATGTACACTTTAAGCAGACAAGACTCCAAGCGCATTAGGAGAGGATGAAAGAATTCAAAATTTAACCACATTTCAATCAAAAGCCTCAGAAACTACTTTTGCCTCATAACCTAAATTTGACATCCTTAAATAACTGTTTGCTACCTGGAAAAATGTGACTACCAGAGCACCTTTTATATTTTTAATTCTTTCTCTTACATGAGATTTGAGGCATCCTCAGCTGTAACAAATAACATTTTGGTTTGTGCCTTGTAATATTTGGAGACATGCTTTCTATTAAGGTTGTGCTATTTCCCTTAATTGCTGAACAATAATAGGCTATGGTGTGTATATGTATTTTCTCCACAATTTGTAAGACATATGCCTGTCTTTATTATTCCCAAGCACAATCTGTTACAGTGTTTATGTTTATCATTATTATGGCTGTCAATCCTTCTTGTTACTATTATATATTTACCTCAAAAATTTTGAAGCATCACAGACAAAACAGTCCTAATAGACCACCATCAGATTACAAATATGAAAAGAGAATAATAAAATAAAATAAAATAAAATAAAATAAAACGAAGGATGTATGTTTTGTTAATGATTGTATTTTTTAATGTTTACTTATTTATTTTGAGAGAGGGAGAGTGAGCAGGGGAGGGGCAGAAAGAGAGGGAGAGAGAGAAACCCAAGTAGGCTCTGCACTGTCAGCATGGAGCCTGACAGGGGGCTCAAACCCATGAACTGTGAGATCATGACCTGAGCTGAAACCAAGGGTTGGACGCTTAACACACTGAACCCCCCCAGCACCCTTGTTTTATTAATGATTTATATCAGACCAGAGAATGTCATATGGCCTGCTATTTTAGAAGTCAAAAGAATTCAAAATATATTCTATAAAATGGGCTTACCTTTGACCTTTAGGATTCTGAAATTATAGGAATAACTAAGTGAATGCCTTAAAGGTGAGGACAGCTCCTCTATCCAAAGAGCACAGCAGTTTTTCTGTTGAGATAGTATATTCAGGACAATCTACTCTTTCTTCAGCATAGTTAAGGTTTTAAACTTAGAACAGCCGCAATAAAGAGGTAAGAATGGGATGGGAAGAATTTGACATTTTGCCCATACCATGCTAGGGAAAAGCAGATAAGAATATAATGGGCTTCCTTGCTCTAACTGCATCTCCTCTAAATAATGGAAAAGAAGATCTGATATATTTTAGTTATAAGCATTTTATTTATTTCTTTATTCAAAAATCTCAGCAGGATCATACTAGTCCAGAATAAAGCATTCCCATCAATACTTATGACACTGAATAGAGTGGAGATGTAATATAATACAATAAATAGTAAGTTAAGGAAGAGATTGTCTTTGTTACTATTCTTTCCTTCAAAACAATTTTGGTTCTTTTCCAAATGTGTCATCAGCTGAACATATTTCATATGCATAAATAGAAGCTGTTGACCTCCCTGACCCTAAGAATGTTCATTCTCTATCTAATCAAAACTCTCTTGATGCAATTTATTTTATTTGCTTCTCACTATTTACAATTTGTTCTTACTGTATGGTGGCTCAAATAAGACCCACTCTTGTAAAAATGCATATACTATTGAAACTCTGCAAAATAATCAGGCAATATTAATTTTTGGAAACATTCATTTAATTTATGTGGTTCAACCAATTATGGGGACTGTATGCCATGAAACTTTTGAAGTTCACATTACCCTTAAAATTATCTTTATTTTAAAGCTAATACATTATTGTAGTAAATATAAAACATACAATTCAGCTAATTATAGGGCTTAATTTATGTCCTTTCATGCCATTCTCTTTATTCATACAAGTTTTCTCAAGCCATATACACTTATATGGGAATTTTGTTTGTGGATTTTTCCCAAAATTGAATTATACTACAAATATTACCTGAATACTACCTTTTTTAATATCTTGTAATGCTTTTTCATGAATATTCTTACAGGTTAGTAGATAAAGGTATAATGTGTTGTTTCTAATTTCTCATGCATGTGACAGGTATATAGAGTATTGCATAGGTGGATGAATGTGTTTGTGTTTTTTTTAACTTTTAAAATGGCTCCCTGCTTCTCTCCTTATTGGTCCTCCTTTAAGCGAATGAACGTGAGTTAACAATTCAGTATATAATCTTTGGTACATTTAAACATATATCTACACACATAGATACAAGCACACATTTCTGTTCTTTTAAAAATAATTTTTTGATGTTTGTTTATTTATTTTTATTTACTTATTGAGAGAGAGAGAGAGAGAGAGAGACAGAGAGAGAGAATTTGAGCAGGAGAAGGGCAGAGAAAGAGAGGGAGACACAGAATTTGAAGCAGGCTCCAGGCTCTGAGCTGTCAGCACAGAGCCCAACGTAGGGCCAGAACTCATGAACTGTGAGATCATGACCTGAGCCAAAGTCAGAGGCTTAACTGACTGATCCACCTAGGCACCCCAACACATTTCTATTCTTTACTGCACAATACCTTATATAAAACAATCTAAGCCCTTTTAATGGGTGTAATTTATATCGGTTAGCTCCACAATAAGGCTAACACATTTCAAGTATAACTTCTTATAATGAGATTAAGGAGCTAACACTACATTTTCTTGAATCCTTTGTAGCTAGTGTTCTGAAAATGGGAGAGAAGTTGCATGTAAACCAAGCATCTTGCTGGCATGTTTCAGGGCAGAGACAGTGATCTTTTGGAATCTGCAGCTTTGGCAACACTGTCCTGGTCCCTCAAGTTCTTGATCGTGGCTCTCTGGTTTTCCTGGCTGAATTGCATAATTTTGGGAATCAATGACGTGCTGGAGCCCTCCCACATCAGCTGATTAGGGCTTAATGTGCCTATTCTCTGCTTTGTCATGTTGGTAGATTGAAATTGGCTATGGTAAGAATCTTTGTGCTGCTACCTGCATTGAGCAAGTTACATACGGAAATTACTAGGCTCAGAGTTTTGATTTCTTAGCTTACTGTGGTCACAGAGCAAGGAGTTTTTGTTTCATTTTGTTCTGTTTTGTTTTTAATTACCCTGAATGAAACTCATCACTGGAACTAAAATCAGAAGGAGAGTTTGATTCATCCACACATGAAGTTTAATTTACAGCTTCTTCTATTTCCTTATGTGAAAAAAAAAGAGAGAAATGAATAAGAAATATTGGAGCCCACAGAATTGATATTATGACACTTGGAAAAACTGAGACAATTCTAGATACCTCATATTCTATGATTCCCCTGAGCCCCCATTAGTGACAGAAGTGCCCCTTCCTCACCTGTCTGAGGATGTTAATTCTTTCCTGCTGGAATATCATGTAAAAACCACACCTAAGTTTGTAACCTTGCAAGAAGCTAAAAACGTTTTATATGTTCCACTGCTAACACCTACCATTACCTTCAAATCTATAACTGGAGTTAGAAGCTTGCATGCTCTAGGAACAAATTACGAGGTATACTCACTTCGAAGCAGGAAAACTGAGGTTTTGCTAATTTAAATCATTTTGAACCTGAAGAACATGTATAAAAATTTACTATTTACTAGACAAAAGAGGATGGACAATGTACTGATTTAGACTAAATCTGTTAATATAAATAATTGAATTATAATAACTGAATTTATAAATATTTATTGATACTTATTAACACCCAAGATTCTGAATTAACCTAGCTGGTAATATGGGCCTCATTATTTGCTTTGTCCATTGGTCAAATCTATACTTGTGGTGGTATAAGATGAACAAATTTGAGATTAAAAAATAATTTGGTTTTGTTTTAGTGTAGAACACAAATATGTTTCCATTAAAATCCAAGTACCAAAGTTATTGATTCCCTCAGGCCACAGAATGGGAGTGAAGATGAAATTTGGGATGGCTGGAGGCTCTATGTGATGGTATTATTATTTTCTATTTGTACTACCATGATGTATTAGAGAGGTTATGAAGTGCAAACTAAAGAATGGATTTACATGGGAGTGTAAATCCACACTTAGCTCTATTCACTGGAAAACTCAGATGAAAAATTTTGTTACTAAACCCTTGATAATACACTAGAGAAGAAAGTACAGACATGCTTGAAAGGATCTTCAGCACCATGAAAAGAGCATTCATCCTCTATCGTCTGGGAGTAAAGATGGGAGATGCTGCCATCACAATCGATTTACTGATTTCAATTTGGACAAAAGATGCAGTGTAGGAAATGATCAACTCTTAATATCTTAAGATCCCTCTGAGTGAAGGGGAGGCCAGTTACCCTTGACATATGGCCTTAATGGCAACATATCTGCATTCCGTCAATGTTCTTACTCATCTTCAAAGGGAGCTGTGGTCTTTATCAGAGAAACTGTGCAATGATGTAAGAGAAATAAACAAAATTTAGGGAATGATTAGAGAGATTGTGAATACCATGGTGATGTATTCATCAGAAAGAGGGCTTATGGAATTTAAGTAATAAGTATAGATTTAACCCAACCTTTCCTCACATTGGCTTCAGTGGTGTAGATGAGACTATGAATGCATCCTGTTCATCCTGTTACTGAGTTTTTCCCTCAGTAACTAGCATAATGCATATATATTTACAATAAATGGAAGAGTATTCACCCTGTCTTCCTGAACCATGGAATAAGGACCATCAGGATAGGAAGACTCAAGTGGAGATTCCTGGATCATTTCCTTCGTATCATAATAATCGTTCAGAAGATATATCATGTTCTGTTAGAGAATCAGAGATTGAGACAACCACTAAAGCATCGCAACATGCAAGTGTAGTGATATTTATCATATTTATATTTAAGTACCATATTTACACTTAAAGCAGACAGATGTTTCTTAGAAAATAATACTGACTGTTGAAAACTTAATCATGTAGTGAATCCAATTTCATCTGTATTTCACATGTGTTATCCTCATTGGAGCAAACCAACACATTCAGGTTGTCAGTTTCCCAGGCACCAGAAGGAAGTCTCTCTGCTTCCCAGTTTCCTCTGGGCTGAAGGAGACTCAACCAACTTATTTAGGTCTTCCTCGGATAGAAAGAAAAAGTGGACTCGGTCAATGAAAATAGTCTTTATTTTCCCCAGAAATTTCCCAGGGCTGAGTTCTTCATAGCATCCACCATATTCTACTCCTAATCACCACACCCCTGACATAAAGCCCAAAATTCCTTTATAACACCTCCCAGGAACTTGTCTAGCCCCCAGGAGGAAAGGTCTTTCATATAGTAATTTATAGGTATAAACGCTCTTTTACCTAGAATGGGTGAATATGTTGGATTGGATATGTGATTGGAGGGAGGGAATTTTCTTTTGATTCCATACTGCCAGAGTCTACGTGGTATAATAGACTCTTTTCAGTCTTTGTCCTGAGTTTCTGGAAGGAAGCTCAAACCTATGGGCTTACCCTGGGTGACAGGAGTACCTCAGTTATTCATTGTAGGCCCTAAGAATTTATGCTATGGGGTTACTCTTGGTTGGCTTTTGATAGTTATGTCAAAGAGATGACTCAGGATGGGGTCAAGTCATGCCACAAAAACGAACCATGTGAATGGAAGGTTGAGACTTTGAGCTATGTGATATCAGTCTGACCTCCCCAACTCTGGGCAGGAAGAGTGTGGGCTAGAATTTGAGTTTGAACACCAGGTCAGTGATTCAGGCAGTCTTACCTGGATAATGGAACCTTACTGCAAATTCAGGACTCTGAAGCTTGGTGGAACTTCCTGAGGGTAAACACAACAATGTGCCAAGAGGGTCCTATTCCCTGATTGCACAGGGAAAGAACATGGACGCTCTATATTCAGGACCCTCCTAGACCTGCTTTTTGTGTCCCTCCATTTGGCTAGTCCTGATTTGTTTCCTTTATGATAAAACTGTAATCATAATATAAGCACTTTCCTGCATTCTGGAGTTGTTCTAATGAATTATAGAACCTGAGAGGTTGTGGGAAATTCTGGGATTTGTTACCAGTTGGTCTGAAGTGCATATAGCTTGCATCTAACATCTGGAGTGAGAGCAGTCTAATTGGAAACCTTACTCTTTAACCTGTAGAGTCTGATATTAATCCTTGCTGATTAGTGTCTGAATTGAACTTCCTTGCAGTATTTTATCCTCCCATATGAGGTTTTAACCAAATGAGAAGTAAATGGTTTTCCCTGCTTGATGCAGAAAATATTTGTGCTATGACTAACGTAATGTCAAGTATCAGCTTGTCATCTTCATGCTATTTAACTTAGCTGGTTCTACTGCCATTCAGTGAGATTAAGAGTTTAATTTTGTACACAACTTGAGTTTTATGATATTCTAATGGTCACGTACTATAAGTGAGCTAGAAAAACACCTTGTAGATACATTACCATCTTGATTGCTTTTGTTTACCATTTTAATTCCAGTGACTAGCACAGGGCCTACCATACAGTATGTAAAGACTCAAATACTTATTTAATATTGAAAATTGGTAGAATAAGAAAGCTTTGTATCCTAAGACTATTCTATTCAAATTGACAAAAAGAAATCAGTTCAGAAAATATATGGTCTATTGATAAGGTATAACTAAAATCATCATTTATTTCATAGAAGTCATCTTCTCTTCCATGATTGATTTGCAAGGGACATGAGGTAGATAAATATCTGTACTGTGAATCAGAGCTTCTCCACGAGGATGCCACAAATATGTTACAGTGTTGCCTCTCTTTAAGAATAACCATAGACCTCAGCAAATATCTACTGGTATCATCAGGAGCTTCACAGAGGGAGGCTCAAGAGGAATTTGCCACATACCTGCCTGTAGACAGCAAATACAAGGGGCAACAAACCAGTGCTCACCACTTTGATGCATGGCCAAGGAGGTTCTATGAATTGTCACCTACCTCATCAACCAGCTGTAGATACTCTCTTGCTCCTGAGTAAGGAGTCTATACTGTTACCAGGGAGGCTATTCCACGTCCTAAAAACATGGAAAACATTGTGCATTATCTAAATGACTGCCGATGAGATCAAGGAGAGACCAGGGGGAAGGAGAACAGGCAGGTATTTGGAGGTACTACTCGACAAATACATGTGATTCCTTAAGTTAGGGCACTATTACTTTTAAATTTGATATAGAAGACTTTTATTGTGCTCAAAGTCTAATCATACTAGCAATATTTAACATTTCTCACTGAAGAATGAAAAGGAATGATGTATTTTTATGTATCATTTTTCCTTATATATGTGGATGGTGCCAAAAATTGGATTGCAATTTTTTTTTACCATCTACTTAGGCAGAGTTTCTTGATGATAGTTACTAGTAAGAATCTGAAGATATAATCACTTAAAACTCTGGGTAGGCATTGAATATCACCACTTCAAGCATAAAACTAGATGTAAAAGTTTTATGTTTACGTTGATGGCCCATACTGAGCCATGCCCATAATATGTTTTATATTTTATTTTTAAAACATTATTTAATGTACACAAAGTGAAATTAATTTTAATGCCAAACCACATGCAGACAACTCTCATGGTTCAGTCCAGGGTTAAATTATATTAGTCATTTTCTCCATGTGCCATAATATATAAGAGTTCAGGGAGTAATGCTGTAGGGGAACTGAAAACCTGGTTTATCAAGTAAGAGATAGTATAAATTTATGCATAATTAATTTGTTCCATTGTGTTACACAGCAGTAATTTACTTTCAAGACATGTATCAAAAATCCCTTCATAAGTATTTATTAGATAAGATTTAGCAGTGATACAATCTTAAAATTATATGTATATATGTGTATTACATTTTAAAAAACATTAAAAGATCAACCAGAGGCATAGCTTAAGGGCAATAGCACTCAACTAACTGAGAAACTGAAAATGAATGCTTAACTATTGTATGTAGAAAGCAAATGAAAATTAACTTATTAATGGTTGCTCATGCATAGCTTGGAGAGAAGGAATCCAAAATAATACTGGGAAAATATTAACCTACTTCACCTCAATTGATCATGAAAGATTTGGGCCAGCATAAGTCATGCCTTAGGACTTGTTTAACATGCAAGTTATAAAAATAAGGTGTTCTTATGTCTGATAAATGCATTAATAAACTCTATATTTTTTCTCATTTTACAACTTGCTATAATACTCTGGTATTTATTAATCCTATAAAAATAAAAGTGATAATGGAAATAGTTATCCACATGATTCTAGAAAAGATGTGTGCGTGGGGATATGTGTGCATTTTTCTTTCTTTTTTTTTTTTTTTTTGAATGAGTATAGTAAAATCCTGAATAAAAAATTAGTAATATTTCTACTATCACGGCTTTATTTTACCAGTGCATAAAATCTTAGTAATGGAATAATAGAATCTGAGAACTGAAAGGAATCATCTATCTTAATTCCTTATATGGCTGAAGAAAGAAAGCAGGAAACAGGTTAGATAACTTTCTTGAGTCTTTAGTCTCTCTAATTTTTGTATAGCCTCCCTCGACATAACTGAAAATACCAGTGAGAACAGATCTCAACGTTTTCCAGTATACAAAAACAACAAAAACAAGAGATAATATTTGTTGAACTATCAACATATGCAAGAAACTGCTTGAGGAGCTTTTATATAAATTATCTCATTTAGTCCTAGCAACAATACTACATGTTGGAAATACAGTCAGAAGAGGAAACACGGTCATTGAAACGTTATGTGTGGTTACTGATTATGGAGCTATCAAGTAGTGGAGACAGAATTTGAACCTATGTAGTTTAGTTCTCTAGATCCAATAGACTCTCTCACAACAATTCAACCCCTTTCCATAAGCACAGTAGAGTATTAATAACATCCTATTCCTCAGTTATAACACTTTCTATTCCACTTAAGGAAGCATATATGAGTATTCATGAGCAAAAGTAAAGTTGTAAGAGTGTTTGCACGTGCATGCACACGTGTGTGTGTGTGTGTGTGTGTGTGTGTGTGTGTGTGTGTGTGTGAAAGAGGGAGAGAGAGAGAGATAAAGGGAGGGAGAGAGGCAGATCCAAGATTTGACTTAAAATTTGGGTCTATTTATCAAAATCATTCCCAGTATCAGTTTAAAAGTGAAGAATGCATTTGATTAGAGCACATTTGTTATGCCTGAATATTTAAAGAACAGGATTTTAAGGACATTAATCCTTCTCAAGAGGTGATCTGGAACCTGAACTTTTGTGAAACCTGGGCTCTCCTCTCATTTTTACTGATTAAAAACTTTTACCTTAGGGATCTAAAAGACTGGTTCCTTCTGTTTCTGTTCTCTTTTGTTATAACCAGAAGCCCAAGTTACCAAGATCATTCATATCAGAAGAACACTTACCATCATATTATTTATTATCTAATCTAATTCTGTTGCACTTTCCATTAGCCCACATCTTTCACTGTAACCTCTGAAGCTCATGGTCTCTCATCACTAAAGGCACCATGTGCCCTCAACTTCTTTTCTGAAAGTTTTCTTCACTTTGGGTCAGCTGAACCCTGGATGTATGCTGAGTCTCTTCACCTCCTCTGAAGTGGAGGATGCATTGTCCCACATCCATTCACCTTAGGACCTAGTGGTGGAAAATGTGTCCTCCATTTACCCTGTTGCTGTTTACAAATCATCTGGTATTTTGGCATTGTACTTGAGAAATGCTTCCATAAAGGAGAATTTCAGACATTTGATAAATGTGACCATATCATAATTAAATGGGATCTCTTGGTTATGAGGCAGATGTTTCCAACCACACAGCATTAATTTAATCATAAAAATATAACTCATACTTTTTCATACTGGTGTCTTTATACACAAAGTATTCTTCTCGTTTCCTCTTCTGCTATGGTGATAGCTCACATCATAACACAATAGGATCGATACAATGACAGCTAATATGGTAATACTATCCCATGCAGACATACCAACTCTTGGAGAGTGTTAGAGAACTATGTCACTGTAGAGAAAGAGCAATGCAACATAAAAGTAGGATTCTCAACTGTAAAACCCCCAAACCCCAAAATGATACTTTCCTTGTTTTATAATGCTAAAACAGAAGTTTCTAGAAAGTTTTTCTTTCCACACAGAATGAAAACTTTGGCAATTATAGAAGAAAACATTGTCTTAACTAAATAAAGTTCTAATGCTCCCAAAGAAATCAAATAGGTCAATCCAAAATGTTATTCTAAGGACGGGCATTTTTTCATGTTCTCACTCTGTGCCATATTGTGTACACACACACATTCAATTATATGTACTCCATATGTATTTTATACATTATATTAATATAATTTTGTGTATATTATAAATGGATTATATATACATATTATGTGTATATGTGTATATATACATAATATGCATATATGTGTATATATATACATATGCATATATATATATATATATATGTATTTTAGCTACTTGGCCACTTAATTCTACTTCCTTGTAGCCTACACAACTGGTAGAATAATAATTTCTATCATCATCTGCAATTGTTTCATCCCTAAAATCCTTTTCTAAAACGATTCTCCTTTCCATTTTTCCATTTCATTATATCAGTCTCATCTTCATTCCAATTTTACTTGTATACTTGTATCCCCTATACTCTACAAATGGACTATTTTTCTTCCATAACTACAAAACCCCCAGTGTACTATCAATTCAATTCAATGGCTATTTTGGTAATAACCTATTCTCCTAACTCGCTGGTCTTCCATTATTTTGCCAAGGAAAACTTTGTCCCTGAATAACTCAGGTTTTATCACTTCTACTTTTACACATAAATACCAAATGCATCTGGAGAAAATTACACATTATCTTTACTTGGAGTTATAAAAGTATGATTTCTAATGCCAAAAGGGAAAATAATAAAGAAAAGATGTAAAAACAAATAATCTTGCCTCTGGAAATGAGAAACCAAGTTAGTGTTCTCAGTTGCCCATTCATTTCTATGTGAAATAGGAGCCAAATTATCTTCTGCAAAAGTGGAAAGTGTGAGAAATGTCATAAACAGAAAATAGATATGGGAAAAATGAAAAAAATGTCTTTTATTGTAGAAAATAGAAATTATACTTGATGATTTTTGTGTCTATTTCCAACATATGTGTATGTTTGTATGTGTATGTGTGTTTTGCTATATACCATATGCTGCTATTTTCTGAGAACACAGTAGAAAAGAAAGACATGACATTTACCCTCAAGAAGCTTAGAATTTATGAGAAGAGGTAGATATTTTTTCTTTAATTTCTTTAATGTTTATTTAAACATTGGGAGAGAGAGAGAGAGCAGGGGAGGGGCAGAGAGAGAGAGAGAGAGACAGAGACAGAATCCAAAGCAGGCTCCAGGCTCTGAGTTGTCAGCACAGAGCTCGATGTGGGGTTCAAATCCACAAGCCAACCCACAAGCCTTGAGATCATGACCTGAGCCAAAGTCAGAGGCTTAACCAACTGAGCCACACAGGCGTCCCAAGAAGAGATAGATATTTTAAGGATAGGAATTATACAAATAATTATTCACTTATAGTTGTGATAAGTGCCTCAAAGTAAAGGCAGAATGTAGAGTGAATGCATGAAATATAGCTACTTGACATAACTTGGACGGATTTCCTGAAAACTGAAGAGAAAACGTTGCCAATTGTTAAAAAGAAAACATTATGGAGTAGGAGAAAATAATATTTCAACAATAAAGTCTAGCATGTAAGAAGGCAATGAAATAGAAAGGAGTTTGTCTGCAAATAACATAAACAAACAGAAAAGTCTCATGAGGATAGTAAGCAAGAAGAAGATTGTTTTGTGATGAGACTGGGATGCTTGCTTGTCAGGAGGCATGTTTTGAAAATATGTTTAGACCTTTTAAGAATTTGGAAGGTGTGATGAGAAGGCATTTAAGGGCTACAAATAAGTGAGTGTGATGGAAATATCTACATGTTAGCAATTTAATCTAGTTGCTCTATGGATAATTCTTGGTATGGAGAAGACAGCATCATATAAGTAGATCTATAGTAGATTACTGCAATACTCCAAATAAAAAGTGATGATGGATTCCATGGAGAGAATGTGGGTGAAGAGGGTCTTTCTTTTTCCCCTGTTGTGTCAGGATGTAATGCCTGAAAAAGTTGTAGTTACCTTACAACCAGCCTGTGGGGGTAAGGTGGGGGGATGCCATGCCACTGGAGGCAGAGGAAGATATGGAAAGAACCAGGTTCTTTGATAACAGATCACTGAATCCTTGAAACAAGCCTGAAGTCAAACTAGGATGTCCTGTTATGAGACCTGAGGCTTAGAGAAAAGATTTCTATGACAGAGAAGGGACTGTAGTAAAAGCTGTCCAAGTAATTTCTTAGAGAATGAGATTTCTTCAGGACTAGAGATTCTTTTCTTGAGTTAGAAAAAGGCCTTGAGGGGTTTAAGCAATGCCTTGAAAGTTTAAAGAATAAGAGACACTTTCCAGAGAGTGAGATGTTTTGATTAATGATTTTGTGGGTGACAAGTTTTGAACACTGATAAGAAGCCAAGCTCTAAGAAAGGATAGCTTCACTGAGGACAAAGTGGTCAAAGGAATGAGAGCTTTGAATTGAATAGATCATCAGTGTGAAATTTGTACACCTCTAGGATGATAGCAGAAAAATTGTGGTAGGAAGGAAGAGAATGTGAGTTCAGAATGGAAGTTTAAATAATGAAGAAAAGTGACAAGGAATGAAATAAGTGACAGAAATAAGAAGGAGAATGTAATTGTATAACCATGAGTCTCAATGGAGCAGGGGGAGGGACAGTAATATAATTGGAATGACATTGGAAACAAGACCTTGATGTATATGAGATGTGAAAGAATGTACTGCTTACGCTTGAGAACACAAAGTAAATGGCGTTAGTGAAAGCTAGTTGACATTTGAGGTTCAGAGTAAGAAATAAAATTCAGAGGTAGAGCATGAAGGGGAGTTTAAAAAAAATTTGCAGCAAAAATTCTGCAAGACACAAGAGAAGATTTAGCTGGAATGGGGAGGTTACAAAAATCGGATACAAAGCAAGAAAACCCAAGTCATTCTAAGGATTATAGTAGACTAAAATATAAAAAAATAGGGAAGGGTGTTACTACATTACTCATTGACTCATGATAGATGCATTAGAATTGTGGCAGATTTTTCTTGATGATGTCTTGGAGGGTTTGGTTTATGATAAATTGTCTGCATTCTGAGAAAAAAGTCCTGCCGTTTGTTATGGAGCAAGGTATCATTTTCTTCTGCAGGAGTTGGCATCTGCAAGGGCTCCGTAACTGTGAGGGGCTGAGAAAATATATGTTTTGTTGGTTCCTGGAGAAAATGAAACGTCTCCAAGAATATTAGCCTTAGATTTCAAAAGAAATTGAAATGAGATTGTCAGTACATTACTGTTAAAAGTCTGTATACTAAATATTATCAGTCTGATTAACAAACCATTCTGTATCAGCATAGAATTTTTTAATCCTATCTTCATGTCTGCTGTCAGAGGACTCAGGCTAACAGTACCAACTTCCAGTAGCAGGATTAGACAAAAACAAAGAAACAAACAAATAAACATCGTAGATCCTAAAGTTGATGCCATGGACATCATGCCAATAAATTTTAAAATTTAAGTAAAGTTGATAAACTCATTGAAAAAATCATCTCTTACATAAATTGAATCCATGCTAAAAAAACTTTCTCATAAATGTAGTTCCAAGTCCTCACATCTTCACAGCTGGGTCCCACAAACATAAAGACAACATAGCACCTATTTCAAACAGTTTTTTTAGGTTTTTTTGCAGAAAGTGAAAAAGAAAAAAATCCTTGTGATTGATTTTATGTGGTTTGAATAAATTTGGTACCAAAACCTGACAAAGGTTTTTACATGAAAGCAAAATTTATGCCAGTCTCTGATAAATTTTAATGCAAAAATCCAAGCAGAACATTAGCAAATGAAAGCCACCATAACATAAAAATGGTAATGTATTACAATTATTTTTGGAAATATAAGATTTATGTTGATTATGTTAACAGAATATAAGAAAAATTGAATGATAGCCACAACAAATGCAGAATACAAATTCATGATAAAAACTTAGCAGAGTAGGAACTGGAACTTCTTTAACCTGATTTCAAACATCTACAAACCTCTGTAGCAAACATCACACTTAACGAACTATTATAAAATTTCCCCTGGAGAATATTGGAGTGATGTGTCATTTTTATGTGTTGGGGGAATCAATATTAAAATATAATTATCCACCCAGTTACCTATATCAATCTACATAACTTATGCTCTTCTGTTTTAAAATATCTAGGGTATTTTTTTTTGGTAGCAAAATTTTTAAAAATTTAAATTTTTACAGAAATTCAAATGGGCCTAGATTATCCAAGATAATCTTGAATATAAAAAATTAAATTGTAGAATAAAATACATTAAAGAGCTAAAATAAGATTATATCATATTGAACGAAGGATAGATAACAAATTGTTTTGAATAATCAATCCAGAAACAATACACACAGTCACTTGATATATCACTTATAATGAAGAGAACACTGCAGTAGAGTAAGAAATACATAAGTTTTCAATAATTTTGCTGAATTACTTGCATATTTACTTGGGCCACTACTTCACACCATATGTAAAATCAATTCCATATAGCTTATAGATTCAAATGTGAAAGACAATACAGTAACAATAGAAGATAGAAAAGCATTACAAGCCAACTTCATGACTTTGAAATTCTTAATCTGAACAAAACTAAACCACAGTGTCAGGAAAGTATGTGCAATATATATTTGCATATATGTTACCTAAAATATACATCAGCTATAAATATATTGCTATGTATCTCCAATAAATTAATTTTAACTGGAATATATAAAGAACTACTAGGCACTACACAAAAGGGGATATTCCAATGGCCAAAAAAAAAAAAAATGGTGTTCAACATTATTAACTTTTTTGGGGAAAGAATCAGATTAAGGTCTGTATACAACTACCGAAGTGACCAAAATTGGAATAAATCGAAGATTCCAGGTTTTGGCAAAATATGGAGATTAGGAAACAAGACAATGGAAAACTTATTCATGCATATTTTACAGAACACATGTTAGAATAGTATTGTTAGTTACATTATTCATAATTGCCAAAAACCCATCAACGATGTCTTGGATTAATTACTTGTGGTATGTTAACAGCATAAAATACAACCATAAGAATGGAAAAACAAAACAAAACAAAACAAAACAAAACAAAACAAAACAAAACCCAAAACTACTGTTATGTTCAACAACATGGATAAATCTCACAAACAGTGTTAATCAAAAGAAGACAAACACAAAAGAAATTTATTGGATAAATGTACTTATATAAAGTTAGAGCACAATTATGACAATATATAGTGTCAAAAGTTTAGTTTTTATCTGGTAGCAACTGTAATGAAGCAGACAAATGACTGCTAGAATACTAGTAATGTTTTAATTTTTGATAATGGATGGTTAATACCTGGATTTGTTCTCATTATGAAAATTCAATCTATTATACTCTTAGGAATTGTGAACATTTTGTAGTTTGCATTAAATTTTTATTTAAATTAAAATGAATTATTGCAGCAAAAAATTCCAGAGCAACTTTAAGAGTGAGAGAAATTTATCAGAAGTTTCCAATAGAATTACCCTCCTTTATAATTGGCCAGCAGGTTTTTTCGTGAGCGTTACTATCCCTATCAAGGGAATGGATTTATCAGATTAGCTTGAGCTAATCAAAATCCATTCTCTGGGGAATATGGCTGGATGATACAAAAACAATATTAAGATTCTGTTAACAAGGAAAAATTACTGTAATGGGTTTTCATATAGCAAGTTCAAAAAAAGCTATTTATCCTCTCATGTACAATTTTATAATAAGATGCTTTTAGCTTTGCTCTGGAGACAGAGATTATAAGAAATATCTTGTAAGATGATCAGATCTATGAGCACTCATCCTTTACTATTCTTTTTTATAAAATACCACCCTCTTTATATGATTCCTTCTGTCTTTGTGTCAACAATCCTTCTTGGAAGGTTGTTTAAAAAATGTACTAATATATGTATTTGAATGGAAAAGTATGTTTGTATTTCCGCAATGAAATTACTTTGCCCTGACTGTACCATATTTTATTTGTAATAATTGTGTAGCTATAGAGATTAATGCCTTAGCTATCAGTTAACTTGGTTCCATTTGACTATTTTTCATGTTATACATATTTTCTACTTATTCAGTCAGCATAGACTCTGCTATACAAAGGGCCAGTTTTGACTCAGTTGAGTGGTTACTGAACGGTTCATTACAGGTAACTAGTTCATTGCACACTCAAAATAATTTCAATGTGTTTGTGTAGAGGTGTGTTAACAAAATATAATTTAAATAAATTTATATTTGTATCTGCAATTCTGAGCCAGGGCTGAGAATACAATTACTTCTAAACTTTCTATATTTCATTTATTCAGCAAATACGTCCTAAGCAGCTAATACATCCAGGTACTCAACTAGATGTCTAGGAAAGAGTAGTGAACAAAGAGCGAAAATATCTCTGTCTTTATAGAGTTTACATTTCATGGGGAAAAGGTAGAGAGTAAAAAATAAGAATAATACAAAATAGAAGTGACTTAGGTAAACATATTACATCAATAAATGCTGCAGAAAAAGGAAAAGGTAGAGTACAGTAGAGGGCATTTGGGAATACCAGAGAGGGAGTAGACTACAATTTCCAAAAGGATGATCAGGAGAAGCTTTATAAGAGACATAACATTTGAACTAAGACTTAAAGAAAGTTAGAGAAGTAGACACTAAAGTCCGAGTGAAGAAAAATCCAGTCAAAGGAAACAATCAGCACAGATTCCTCTAAGGCTGGAGTATTTCCGGTGTGTTGAAGGGAGGGACAACAATGATGCCATTTTATATGAGGTAGAGTGATCAAGAAGGAGAGTAGTAAAATATGAATTTAGAGAGTAATTGGGGGCCATCACCAAACATTATTAGAAATTTGACATTTATGCTGAATGAAAGTATTACAGTACTTTGAGCAGAAGAGCGAGATAAATTGAATTCCACTTAAAAATGATCAATTCATTGATCATGTGAAACATGCTGTGTTTTGTAGAAAGTATGAAGAGAAGGGCAAACCCAGGAGAAGCTGTAAGAAGATTGTTTCAGTAATCCAGGCAAGTAAGGATAATGACTTAAAGAAGGATAAGTAGAAATAGGGTGAGGAATTATTACATTTTACATGGAATATTTTTTATTTATTTTTATTTATTTTTAAAATTTATTTATTTATCTTGAGAGGGGGAGAGGCAGAGAGAGAGGAAGAGAGAAATCCCAAGCAGGCTCCACACTGTCAGTGCAGAGACCGAAGCAGAGCTTGAACTCAAGAACCATGAGATTATGACCTGAGCCAAAACCAACAATCATACACTCAATGGACTGAGCTATCCCGGCACACTCCCATGGAGTATTTTCAAGGCAGAGCCAACAGAATTCCCTATTGGACTAGATATGAGTTGTGAGATGAGGAGAATGAAAGTTTTTATTTTGGACTATAAGCTGGAAAAATGAAGATATTGTCAAATGAAGTACAGAGTGAAGTATGGGAATGACGTATTGGGAGTAAAGTATGAACTGGAAAAAAAAATGAGTGTAGTCATTGGCCTATGGATGGCATTTCACATTATGAAAATGAATTAGTTCCTCAGGAAAGTGAATGGAGCTTGAGGATAGATTAGCAACATGGACTAAACCCTAGAGTACTTCAATTTTCAGTTGAGAACAATAGGAAGAATTCACAAAAGTACTAAGACAAAGTTGAGTAGGGAAAAATCCAGGAGACCATGGTGTCATTGAATTTAACATTGAGTATGATTTGCATGGCATATTATGCTTATACTTTTGATCACATTTAATCCCCAACTATGTCACCAAAAGAGTCACTTTTATCCCTTATACTGCCATATTTAAATACAGATTTTTTATAAAGTTTATTTCTTTTTATTTTGAGAGAGGCAGACACAGTGTGAGCAGGGGAGGGGCGGAGAGAGAGAGAGAGAGAGAGAGAGAGAGAGAGAGAGAGAGAGAGAGAATCCCAAGCAGGCTCTACACTGTTAGTGCAGAGCCCAATTCATGGCTTGAACTCATGAACTGTGAGATCATGACCTGAGCGAAAACCAAGAGCTGGATGCTTAACCAACTGGCCTACTCAGGCACCCCTAAATACAGCTTTTAAGAAATAGTGAAGTGGTGACAGTTTTGTTCTTTCCTCAAAACGTAACCAAATTTTAGAAAACAACTTTTAATTGGTGTGTATGTAAAATTTGTCATGAAAGTCAAATAATGCCTACAATACTATTTGCTAAATTATGTATAAGAATACTAGTTTAAAACACTTGTAATTGTAAGGAGTGCCTGGGTTGCTCAATCAGTTAAGCATCTGACTCCTGATTTCAGCTCAGGTCATGATCTTGCCTCACGTCATAAGTTTGAGCACTGCATCACTTGTGATTCTCTCTCTCCCTCTTCCTCTGCACCTCCCCTGCTCACTCTCAAATAAATAAATGAGTAAAACATTTGTAATTGTAAGAACACATTTCATATGAGAATGTCACAGAAACTAAAGCAAATACAAAGTTAATATATAATACGTTCTCAAAGGTATATATTTTTATGTGTTTTTTCATGTAAAAAATACCTCTTTGAAAGTGTAGATTAAAAAATCATGATGGTGAAAATAAAACAGATAGGGGCGCCTGGGTGGCTCAGTCGGTTAAGCCTCCGACTTCAGCTCAGGTCACGATCTTGTGGTCCGCGAGTTTGAGCCCTGCGTCGGGCTCTGGGATGATGGCTCAGAGCCTGGAGCCTGCTTCCGATTCTGTGTTTCCCTCTCTCTCTGTCCCTCCCCCGTTCATGCTGTGTCTCTCTCTGTCTCAAAAATAAATAAACGTTAAAAAAAAATTAAAAAAAAATAAATAAAACAGATAATATACTTCATGAAATGAAACAAATTGCCAGATAAATATATGCAAAAGACATATCTGATAAAAGACTATTATCCAAAATACACAAAGAACTCTTACAACTCAAGGGTAAGTGGCTCTGGCTGGCTCAATCTGTAGAGGCCAGTGACTTTTGACCTTGAAGTCATGAGTTTAAGCCTCACATTGGGTGTAGAGTCTACTTTAAAAACAAACAAACAAACAAACAAGGAAACTTCAACAATAAGAACATGAAGAACATGGTTAAAGAATGGGCAAAAGACTGAAGAGACACCTCACCCAAAGAAGATACATAGATGTGGCATATAAGCATATGAAAAGATTTTCAACATCATGTCATTAGGGAGTTGCAAATTAAAACAACAATGAAATACTACTACACACTTATTAGAATGGCTAGAATCCAGAACACCAACAACACTAAATGCTAGCTAGCCAGAACAACAGGAGGTCTCCTTCATTGCTGGTAGGAATGCAAAATAGTACAGCCACTTAAGAAGACAGTGTGATGGTTTCTTACAAAGCTATGCATGCTTACCATGTGATGTAGCAATTGCTGTCCTTGGTATATACACAAAAGATTTGAAAATTTACGTTCACACAAAAAGTTGTATGTGTATGTTTATAGCAACATTATTAATAATTGCCAAATCTTGGAAGCAACCAAAATGCCCTTTAGTAGGTGAAATGGGGGTGCCTGGGTGACTCAGTCAGTTAAGTGTCCAACTCTTGGTTTTGGCTCAGTCATGATCTAATGGTTCATGAGTTTGAGCTCCATGTCCAATTCTGCTCTGACAGTGTGGAACCTGCTTGGGATCCTCTCTCTCTCTTTCTCTCCCTCTCCCTGCCCCTCCCCTTTTCATGCTCCCTCTGTAAATAAACAAATAAGCTTAAAAATATTATCAAATACACAAATCACAGAGTGATTTAAGCTATTTTATATAATACATTCCTCAAACAAATGGGCTGTTCATAAACAGGCTCATAGTGAATTAGCTGAAGGTGTACTCAGGGGTTATAGTTTTTAAAAAACATGCCTAAGAAATCCATTTGTCTACCTACTTAAAAATCTAATTGGGAGAGGCGGTATTTAAAACTGTTCTATTCTCCCTGAGACATGAATAAAGGAACATAAGCTGTACCATTGGGACACTTGTTTTCTCACTTCCAACTCTCCACTTTGCAAACATGTCGATGTGGAAGTGCTGCATTCAATTATTAAATTAAAAACATAAGAGAGATGCTATTTGACAAACAGTGGCATTCAGACACCCATAAAATAATCCAAGATTGGAACTTCTTTAAATGTATATGTTCATCTAATAACTTAATTTCTTTCCTTTCTGCTCTATGATCGATGCACCTTGATTACATCATGCTTACTTGCACACTGTTTTAGAGAAGGCATAGAAGCTAATTGCAGAGGTGAATTCCAATTACCTGTAATATGAGGTCTTACGTCCTCTGATGTGGCTATTTGCTTCAGTGAGCAATGGAGATCTTTTAGCTGTATACTTCATGATTGTTTTTTTGTGTTCCAGATGCCACTTGAGATTTCAGGTTTCTGACTTAAATGGCATATGTCATTCTTGTTAGTATCTGTCAGATAGAACTCTCCTCATTAATGTTTTAGACAAATATAGCGCAGGCATATCTCAGAGACATTAAAAGTTCAGTTCTAGACCACTGCAAAAAAATTAAGTATCATAATAAAGCAAGTCAAAAGAATTGTTTTGTTTCCCAATGCTTCTAGAAGTTATGTTTACACTATACTGTAATCCATTAAGTGTGCAATAGAAATTATGTCTAACAAAGCAATGTAAATTTATTAAAAATGCTTTATTGCTAAAAATGCTAACTGTTACTGGAGCTTTCAGCCAGTTGTGATCTTTTTGCTGATGGAGGGTTTTTACTCAATGTTGATGGCTGCTGACTGATCAGGGTGGTGGCTATTGAAGGTTGGGATGGCTGTCGCCATTTCTTCAAATAAGGCAACAGTGAAGTTTATTGCATCCATTGAATCTTCCTTTCATGAACAATTTTTCTGTAGCATGTAATGCTGTCCGATAGCATTTTAGTCACAGTAAAACTTCTTTCAAAACTGGAGACAATCTTTTGAAATACTCATACTTCTTTATCACTAAGTTTATGTCATATTCTAAATTCTTTCTTGTCATTTCAATAACCTTCATAGTATCTTCACCAGGAGTAGACACCATCGCAAGAAACCACTTTTCTTCACACATACATAAGAAGCAACTCTTCATCTGTTCAAGTTTGATCATGGAGATTGCAGCAATTCAGTCCCATCTTCAGGCTCCACTTGTACTTCTGTCTTGTAGCATTTCTACCACGTCTGCAGTTATTTCTTTCACTGAAGTCTTGAGTTCCTCAAAGGCAGCTGTTAAGGTTGGAATCAACTTCTTCCAAACTTCTTTTAGTATTGATATTTTGACATCTTCCCATGAATCACAAATGTTCTTAATGGCATGTAGAATAATGAAGACGTTCCAGAAGGTTTTTGATTCACTTTTCCCAGATCATCAGAAGAATTACTATTGATGGCAGTTCTACCTTACAAAATGTATTTCTTAAATAATAAGACTTGAAAGTTGAAATTACTTCTTGGACTCATGGGCTGCAGGATGTATGTTGTGTTAGCAGTCATGAAAACAACATTAATATTATTGTAATGTGTCCATCAGAGCTCTTGGGTGATATTGTCAGGGAGCAGTAATATTTTGAAAGATACGTTTTTTTTGAGCACATCTGATTTCTGTCACCCAGCACATCTGATTTAGCACAATTCTTAAGAGCCCTAAGATTTTCAGAAAGGTAACTGAGCATTGGCTTCAACTTCATGTCACCAGTTGCATTAGCCCCTAACAAGAGAGTTGGCCTGACCTCTGAGGCTTTGAAACCAGGCATTGACTTTTCCTAACTATGAAAGTTTTGGATGACATCTTCCTTCAATAGAAGGCTATTTTCTCTACACTGAATATAGCCATCTTCACTGATTATTTTATCTAGATCTTCTGGAAAATTTGCTGCAGCTTCGACATCAGCACTTGCTGCTTCACCTTTCACTTCTGTGTTACAGAGAAAGTTTCTTTCCTTCAACCTCATGAGCAAACCTCTGCTAGCTTCAAGCTTTTCTCCTGCAGCTTCCTCACTTCTCTCAGCCTTCACTGAATTGAGATTTTAGGCCTTGTTCTGGATTAGGCATTGCCTTAAGGGGATGTTGTGGCTGGTTTGATCTTCTATTCAGATCACTAAAACTTTCCCCATATCAACAGTTAGGTTGTTTTGCTTTATCACCCTTGTGTTCACTGGAGTAGCACTTTTAATTTCCTTCAAGAACTATTACTTTGCATTTACTTGTGGACTGTTTGGCACAAGAGTGTCAGCCTATCTCAGCTTTGGACTTGCCTTCCTCACCAAGCTGAATTATTTCTATTTTTTTTATTTAAAGTGAGAGTTGTGTGACCTTTCCTTTTACTTAAAGTCCGTAGTAGGGTTATCCATTGGCCTAATTTCAACATTAGGCTGATGTGTCTCTTGGAATAGGGAGGCCTGAAGAGAAGGAGAGAGATGGGGAACAGCTGGTCAGTGGAACAGTCAGAACACATACAACATTTATTATTTAAATTTGCTATCTTATCTGGGTGCAGTTTGTGATGCAATTTCAATAGTAACATCAAAGATCACTATCACAGACACTATAATAAATATAATAACAATGAAAAAAAGTTGAAATATTGCATGAATTACCAAAATGTGACTAAGAGACACAAAGTGAGCAAATGGTGTTTAGAAAAATGGCACTGATAGACTTGTTTGGTGCAGGGTTACTACAAACCTTCAATTTGTAGGAAAAAACCTCAATATCTGCAAAGCATAATAAAATGAGGCATGCCTATACCTTGTCAGCATGGAGTTGCATAATTAGCACATGTATAAACATCTGTGTTCAACATCTACACTTCTTCAAGCAGATTGTGTTTAGAATTAACATGTTTGGCTTATCTATTACTTTCAGTTCATCAAGGGTTAACCCATTTATGAAGATAAATAATTTTCAATGTGACTCTATAAAAAGAAACTAAAAGAAGCAATGTAATTAAAATTCACTGTAGATATATTTTCAATAAGGATGAATTCATCATTTATATTTGGGATATAAATAACAAGTTAAATCCATTTTGGAGAGAAAGGTGTGGAAGGTTTCCTTGAGATTGTTTTATGCATGGTCAGTCCAGTTTTGATAAAATATGTATTATATTTTAAGAAGCCTTAACTATATTTGATATTATTTTATTTCTTATTAGAAAATGTTGTAGTGCTTAATTCGCTGATTAAATTCTATGAACCTAGATCATTTTTTAGCTCTGCCTTCTCTTCATGCACCAGATATAAAGAGATTACCACAGTGGTGCCATTATTTTTGATTTCTTCTTTTACTTATACTAGATTATTATTTAAATGCCCATCTATTCCTGAGACACACAGGGATTGATTATAGGGATCGTATTTTCTTTTCTATAGTCAGACACATAGATTAGAAAGTCCCTGTACATTGATACACACCTCCAATCTCAATGCTGGATTCTAGTAAAGCTAATTATCCAATCTTGGCATCTGTGAAGAGAGATATATGTCCTGAAAGCAATCTGCCTAAAAGTGATCTTTGCTGCTACTAAGGTACTAAGAATTGTGTATTCGGAGAGTTTCAAGATCTGAGAACTTTCAGGACAATGTTAGTTATAAATTGTCAACTCCAGTTCCAGTTCCTTTCCCATATTGTGTGTAGGACTTGGGAATACTTATAGCATTCTGATGGTGCTGAGATAGCCCCGAAGAATGCTCTTGTAGATTGCTACAGTACTTAAGGATGTACTGGAGGACGCTCTTAAAGAGTGTCTAAATTGGCTGTTGTTTTGTTGTTGTAGGCCATTCTTTAAGAGTCTACATAGCCACCAAATAAAGATCTTATCAGCTCCAATTCCAGTGACTTTCCTGAAATGCAATCTATGCTTTGAGTTTTGTTTTTGTTGTTTTTGTTTTGTTTTGTTTTGTTTTGGTCCCACCTGAAAGGCAGAGAGTAGAGGGTTTTTTTTTTTCTCTTTTTGTGCAATTATTTTAATATTTATAAAAGATGTCTGTTCTTCCAATAAAAACGTGAGCCAAGGAATGAACATTATGTGCCTTTTATTTGCTACATGAAGGAACAAGTAATAGATTTAGCAGAAGAATGTAACCTGTTGAATTGATTTTATTTTCTTTCTTTTTCTAAAAATATTTCAGATCAATTTTGGAACAGAAAATTGTCTATCTGATGAACTTTACTATCAGTTTGCATCCCAAATCACCACATTTTTCCTTATCCCTTGAGTCACCACAGGGGTTTTAAAAACTACCATAGAGGTTTTAAGAGCCTGTTATTTGGAAAGCGTTCTGTCATGCCACGTGTGCAGATCATGGGTATGCTGCTACTCATGACAGAAAATTAATAGACCATCCTAATGACCCTCTGATTTTCCCTGTTGTTCAGGCAGCTGATTCAATCCCCAACAGCTATAATTAAACAGAGCAATCTGTCAAGGAAGATAGCTGCTCTTGTTAATTCTATAAACCACCATGTTGGCTTTTCCTATTGTGCTCTGTGGCTGACACACACATTTGAAAGCTTTTTGCCAAAGCAAACTGCCAGGGGATAAAACTCTAAACAAGCATCCTGTGGAATGAACCTGAAGATGCTGGTGAACTAAAGCATTGCCTCACTATTTTCAGTTTTGCAACAGACTGTCCTGAGGCAAATACAGTAGTGTATATAAGTAAAAGTTAAAATAAAAATAAAAATAAAATAAAATAAAATAAAAAACAGAGGTCCTGGTTAATGTTTTTGTCTTCTGTAACTGAATCTCATAATAGATCTGTTGGAAGTTACTCTTTTATAATACTAGGGACAGATGCTTTAGCAGTATGTTTTCTTGAAAACTATTATCAGATAAGTCAAATTATGTTGTTAAATGAACACTTCCTATTCTTACATGCTCTCTCAGCTTCCCTTCCTAATAGATTGCAGCTCTCACCTCTAGTCCATTTTGGTCAGGCAGCTTCTCCATATCTCCTCCATGAGAACCAGTTTATACGAAATATAGAAATAGTTCAATCTAGTAATAGGACCAATTTTATGTGCATATTTCTTAACACATAGCAAATCACTATGCACCACAGTTACTATGAAATGTTTGTGTTTGGTTTGGGTGCGTAAGCAGCAGTGGAAATCAGAAAGAACATAAATCTCTCCAAGTAGGAAAACTTGTAAGAATTCACACAATAAATTGCTGAGTTGAGTTTGCAATTAGTGATTTTATAATATTCCCATGTTCTTGAATGAAGTCTTCACAAATAAAATGAGAATTACAAAATCTACCTCTTTCTGAATTCACAGTTTGAAGATTATGGATTTATTATTCCTATTAATTTACAAAGGTTGAGTTCATCTCCATTGCCATTTTCCCTTTTGTCCTTCCTTTTCTGTGGTACTTAAGCTTCTATGTGATGACAAGTAGAGAATCATTCAGTCTCCCTCTCTCCTTCTATCATTGTTTTCCATCCAGCTATTTGTTAATTTCTGACTTCCTTTACTTTTGACCATCTTTAAAATAAAGGTAAACAGGCAATTATTGGATATAGAAAGACATTCCACATCTCTTGAAAGATTAGAACTTGCAAGCAGAAACTCCATGCATTTCTCTTTGTGCAAAAAATTTTGGTCAATTTCTGTGAAAAATCAGACATTCTTTGCCTTGTCCCATTTTAGAGGCATCATCTTATGAAAAACCATATTATTAAAGACATTCCATTATAGGAAAAGAAAATTCGCCCTCTAAATAAAATATATGTATTTCATACATTTTCACTAGCAATGTAACTGGACAGAAAAATCAATTTTAATGAACATTTTCTGGGCATTTCTGGGTCATTTTGACTGCACTTCGGTTGTATGAGCTGGAAAGAAATGCTGGCAGACACAAAGTGACACATAAATTCATTTTCCATAAATAATTTTAGAAATGCTGAATAAACTTTCATCTTTAGTAAGATAAATCCTCCATAAAACAATTTTATACTATCTGATATCCTGAGTGTCCAAGTAATAGATTTGTATGAGTAGTAAGTGGCTTATTAGTTATGTCAGTATGCACTTTAATGTTTCTTAAGTATTCCAGATGAAAAGAAAGTTTTTAGATAAATTTCTCCAGAGGGGAAAAAATATGTAGAAAACTCAAAAATTGTGTGTATACAGCATCCATTTAAAATCCAAACTTGAGCATCTTACATTGTTCTCTATGACCTTTTGAACAAAACACCAAAAGTAAGGACATCACAACATTCAAAACCATAATCGGTCCAAATGGTTTACTTGTTTTTATATATTTTCAAATATGTTTCAATTTGTTTTCATCACTTTTAGACAAGATTTTCTTTCATTACTCCAATTTATGATCATTAGTATGTTATTAATCACTTAACACTAGTCTTTCACCTCATGGTAACCACAAAGCAAAAAACCGTAGATACATAGAAGAGAAAGGGAAGGGGATAAAAAAAAATACTGCCCTGAAAAATCATCAGTTGACAAAGGAAGGCAGCAAGAGAGGAAGGAAGGAATAAAGGAACTACAAAACAGCCAGAAAACAATCAGATGGCAATGGTAAGTTTTTTTTTAATGTTTATTTATTTTTGATAGAGAGAGAGACAGACAGACAGACAGACAGACAGTGGAGAAGGGGCAGACAGCGAGGGAGACAGAATCCAAGCAAGCTCCAGGCTCCCAGCTGTCAGCTCAGAGCCTGAACTTACGAACCTTGAGATCATGATCTGATCTAAAGTTGGACACATAACCAACTGAGCCACCCAGACACCCCTAGTAAGTTCTTACCTATCAATAATTGCTTCAAATGTGAATGGTTAAATTATCCAATCAAAAGACATAGTATGGCTGCATTGTTAAAAAAGCAAAACGAAAACAACATCCAACTATATACTGCCTACAGAATACTCATTTCAATTTCAAGGACACATGTAGGCTCAATGTGAAGGGATGGAAAAAGACATTCCATTCAAGTGAAAACCAAAAGAGAGCAGGGATAGCTATACTTATATCAGACAAAATGGCCTTTAACTGAAAAAAAATGTAATAAGAGATAAAGAAGACAATTATATAATAATAAAGAGGTTAATTCATGAAGGGGACATACAATCATAAACATATATTTGCACCCAACATTGGAGCAGCTAAATATGTTAAGCAAATACTCAGAGATGTGAAGGGAAAAATAGACAATATAATAATAGTAGGGGGTTTCAATACTTCGCTTTCAACAGTGGATAAATCATCCAGGCAGAAAACCAGTAAGGAAATATAGGACTTGAACTATACTTTATTATTATTATTATTATTATTATTATTGCTACTTTAGCAAGCACTATGCCCAACGTGAGGCTTGAACTCACAGACCCGAGATCAAGAGTCGCATGCTCTACTGACTGAGCCAGCCAGGCACCCTTATGAACTATACTTTAGGCCAACTGGACCTAACAGATGCATATAAAATATTACATCCCAAAGCAACAAACTACATAGTTTTCTCAAGCACACATGGAACTTCTCCAGGATATATCATATGTTAGATGACAAAACCTGTCTTAGCAAATTTAAGAAGATTGAAATCATGCCAAGTATCTTTTCTGACCACAAATGATATAAAACTAGAAATCAGATAACAGGAACAAACATAAAAAATTCATAAATATGTGGAAATTAAATACACTCCTAAACAACCAAAGAGTCAAGGAAGAAATCCAAAGGGAAATCAGAACGTATCTTGAAATGAATGAGTGGAAACACAACATACCAAAACTTACAGAATGCACAAAAGCATTCTAATAGGGAAATTTATAGCAATAAATGCCTACATTAAGGAAAAAAAACCCTCAAGGAACTAGAAAAGTTAAGAATTAACTCCTGGAGGAACTAGAAAAAAAGACAAACTAATCTGAAATTTAGCAGATGGAAGGAAATTACAAAGTTCAGAAGAGAAATAATTAAAATAGAAACCAGAAAAAAACAACAGAAAAGATCAATAAAACTTAGAGCTGCTTCTTCGAAAATATGAAAAAACTAACCAATCTTTATTAGCCAAGCTAACAAAGAAAAAGAGAAGGAAGACTCAGAACAAAAATCAGAAAGAAAAAAAAAGAAGAGATATTACAACTAGCAAAAATTACAAGGATCATGAGACTACTCTGAATAAATATATGCCAATAAGTTGGATAACCGACAAGAAATAGACAAATTTCTAGAAACATATAACATACCAAGACTGACTTACGAAGAAATAGGAAATGTGAACAGACCAAAAAATGAATGAGATTAAATTAGAATAAAAAAAACTTTCAAACAAAGTAAAGCCTAGGACCAGATAATTTTTCACTGGTGAATTCTACCAAAAATGTAAAGAAGAATTAACACAGTTTTTTATAAATCCTTCTAAAAAGTTGAAGATGACAAAACACTTTGAAACTCATTTTATGAAGCCAGCATTATTGTACTACTAAAGTCAAATAAGGACACTACAAGAAAAGTAAAGTACAGAACAATAGTCTTAATGAATATAGGTGCAAATATTTTCAGTAAAATATTAGCAAACTGAAAACCAAGATGGTTCAACATATACAAATATGATATACCACATTAATAGAATAGAAGATAAGAATCATATAGTTATCTCAAAAGATTCAGGAAAAGCATTTGACAAAACACAACATCTTTTCATGCCCCCAAAAAAATCAGCAAATTGGATACAGAAAGGAACGTACGTCAACACAGTGAAGGACATACACAACAAACCCACAGCTAACATACTCAACAGTGAAAAGTAAAAATCTTTTCCTTTGGATCAGGAACAAGAAAAGGGTACCCACTCTCACCACTCTTATTCAACATAGTACTGAGGTATTAGCTAAAGCAATCAGGTGAGAAAGAAATAAAAACCGCCCAAATCAGAAAGGAAGAAGTAAAACTGTCATTATTTGCAGCTGATATGATATTATATATGAAAAATCCTGAAGGCTCAACCAAAAACTGTTGGAACTAATTAAAATTCCATGAAGTTGCAAGATATAAAATCAACAAACATAGTGTTACTATACATTAACAATGAAACATCTTGAAAAGAAATAAAGAAAACTTTTGCATCACAATAGCATCAAAAACAACAAAATACTTCAGAATAAACTTAATCAAAGACGTGAAAGATGTATACAATGAAAACTACAATGTTTTGCTGAAAGAAATTGAAGAAGATACAAATGGAAAAGGTAGCCCATGTTAATGGATTGGAAGAATTAATATTGCTAAAATGCATTTACTACCCAAAGCCATATACAGATTCAATGTAATCCTTATCAAAATTCCAATGGCATTTTTCACAGAAATAGGAAAAACAATCTTAAAGTTTGTATCAAACAAAAGACCTTGGACAACCAAACAATTTTGAGAAAGAACTAAGCTGGATGTATAAAACTTCTTGATTTCAAAATGTACTACAAAGCTATAGTAATCACAACAGTATGGCACTGGCATAGAAACAAACACATAGACCAATAGAACAGAATCAAGAGCCCATAAATAAACCCTCCATACATGTTCAATTAATATTTGACAAGGGAACCAAGAACACACAATGGGGAAAGGATAGTCTCTTCAATAAATGTTTCTGGAAAGACTGGATATTCACATGCAAAAGAATGAAATTAGACTGCTATCTCACTATACTCACAAAATTTAACTTGAAATGGATTAAAGATTTAAATATAAGACTAGATATTTTAAAACTCTTAGAAGAATTATAGAGAAAAAGCTTTTTGACATTGGTCTTGGCAATGACTTTTTAGATGTGGCACCAAATGCACAAGTCACAAAGGCAAAATTAAAGAAATACATCTAATAACAATCTACACAGCAAAAGAAACCATCAACAAAATGAAATGTCAACTTAAGTAATGGCAGAAAATGTTCTCAAACCATGTATCTGGTAGGGGGTAAAATATATAAGAAACTCATAGAATATATAAGAAACTCATAGAACTCAATAGCAGAAAACCAAGCAATCCAATTAAAAAATGGGCAGATGAATAGACTTTTTTTTTTCAGAGAAGACCTACAAATGGTCAACAGATTCATGAAAAGATACTCAATATTACTAATCATCAGGGAAATGCAAATCAAAGCCATAATGAGCTATCACCTCACACTTGTTAGAATGGCTGTTTTCAAAAAGACAAGAGATAAGTTTGATGAGGCTGTGAGGAAAAGGGAACCCTTGTGCACTGTTGGTTGGAATGTAAATTGTTCAGCCACTATGGAAAACAATATAGAGGTTCCACAAAAAATTAAAAATAGAACTATTACCTGATCCACCAATCCCACTTCTCAGTGTATATCCAAAGGAAATAACATCAGAATCTTGAAGAGATGTTTGCTCCCCCATGTTGATTGCAGCATAATTCACAATAGTCAAGGCATAGAAACAACCTACATGTCTTCTATGAATGGATGGATAAAGATGTGGTATACATACATACATACACAAAGGAATATTATTCAGCCATAAAAAGGGAATCCCGCCATTTGCAAAATTATGAATGGAGATTAAAGTCATTTTGCTAAGTGAATTAAGTCAGACAGAAAAAAGAGAAATACTGCATCATCTCACTTATATGTGGATTAAAAAAAAAAAAAAAAAGAAAAGAAAAAGAAGGAAAAAAAAAGCCAAGCTCAAAGAAACAGAGGAGAATAGTGGTTGCCAGAAGCTAGGGGAGAGGGGATGGTAGATAGGGTGATGTTGGTCAAAATGTACACATTTCCACTTATAGACATGAACAAATTCTGGGGATCCAATGTACAGCCTGATGACTGTAGTTAACAATACTATATTAAATGCTTGAAAGTTGCTAAAAGAGTAGATTTTAAATATATATATACACACACACAATTGAAATTATGTGATGTGATGGAGTTTTTAACTAATCCTAATCTGGAATAATTTCACAGTAGATACATATATCAAATTGTCAAGTTGCAGACCTTTACACATATTATATGTCAATTTTATCTCAATATAGCTAAAAGAAAAAAATTAAATAAAAAATAAAATAACCAGCTAAAGCAATCTTTGATATGTTCACTTAAAAAAAAAACAAAACTGGGGCACCTAAATGGCTCAGTCAGTTAAGTGTCCAACTTTGGCTCAGGTCATGATCGCATGGTTCATGAGTTTGAGCCCTGTGTCAGCTCTGTACTGACAGCTCAGAGCCTGGAGCTACTTCAGATTCTGTGTCTCCCTCTGTCTCTACCCCTCCCCCACTCACGCTCTGTCTGTCTCTCAAAAATAAATAAACATTAAACAATGAAAAAAAACCTATTCTTTTTAAACTTAAGTTATCAGGGTGAAACGTCAGAGGATGGATAAAAAGGCTGTGGGACCAAGTGGGAAGATTTGACACTTAAGAACACAAGTATCTTGAGGAAATTAGGCAATTGTTAATTTTCCAACTGTTTTTTCCAATTCTTTTTTTTTTTTTTAATTTTTTTTTAACGTTTTATTTATTTTTGAGACAGAGAGAGACAGAGCATGAATGGGGGAGGAGCAGAGAGAGAGGGAGACACAGAATCGGAAGCAGGCTCCAGGCTCTGAGCCGTCAGGCCAGAGCCCGACGCGGGGCTCGAACTCATGGACCGCGAGATCGTGACCTGAGCTGAAGTCGGCCGCTTAACCGACTGAGCCACCCAGGCGCCCCTGTTTTTTCCAATTCTTGAATTTTTGTATGAATAAAAGGAATACTAGAGAAAATGTTCTGTTTCACTAGTTTATGTCATATGCCTAATCCCAGGCTTGTATGGAAAGGCATCTAAAATATGGAGTTACAATAGCTCTACAAAATGAAATTAGAAACAAAGTGTAATGTAAGCAATCTGGAGTGAATGCTGTATGACCAAATTATTAATAGCAGCATCCATCAACAAATATTCCCAATATTCTGTTTTGTGGTGTTGAGCTTACAAATGTCAGATTAATATACTTAAAAAAAAAAAAACAAAACAACCCTTTTGTTTGTAAGGGTGAGAAATCTTTTTATGTTCATTTCTCCATTGGTAGAGAATTAAGCATAGAGAAGACACTCTTTCACATTACCCTCAACAAGAATCAGCAAAATACTCTCCAGAATGCTTTGGTTGTATGTAGAGCGTTTTACGATTTACAAAACATTTAACATCTATCATTTTATTTAAATATCAATGCAACCATAAACTTAAGAGTAAAGGCATTGTTTTTCTCATTTTATAGATGAAAATGACTTGGGGGGCGCCTGGGGGGCGCAGTCGGTTGAGCGCCGACTTCAGCCAGGTCACGATCTCGCTGTCTGTGAGTTCGAGCCCCGCGTCAGGCTCTGGGCTGATGGCTCGGAGCCTGGAGCCTGTTTCCGATTCTGTGTCTCCCTCTGTCTCTGCCCCTCCCCCGTTCATGCTCTGTCTCTCTCTGTCCCAAAAATAAATAAAAAACGTTGAAAAAAAATTAAAAAAAAAAAAAAAAGAAAATGACTTGGAAATCAGCAAAACACATTAGGTGTAGAAAGGGCAAACTAATAGGTAGAAAAAAATACCAAATCCTTTGCACAGCACTAGGGAAAAAGTAGCATAGCAACTGGTGCTGCATCACTGAGCACTCTATGAGCAGCTGACATACTGGGTGTTTGCATGTACTGAACTGTTGACACAAAGACAAATCACAGCTGAATAGACACTTTTAGGGTGGTTTAGCAAAACATCAGGACTTTATTTATATATTTTAAAATATTTATTTATTTTGAGAGAGAAAGAGAGAGCAAGCAGGGGAGGGGCAGAGAGAGAGGTTAGAGAGAGAATCCCAAGCAGGCTCTACAGCTGTCAATGAAGAGCCCCAGGTGGGGCTCAATCCCACGAACCATGAGATCATGACCTGAGCCAAAACCAAGAGTTGGACACTTAACTGACTGAGCTACCCACGTGCTCCCCAAAATCAGGACTTTAAATAAAGAAAATGCTATATATTTACCATGAAATCACCTACATACATGGCACTGTGATCCTTTTATTCATCAAGTTCTAGGCCAGGGTTCATTTAATTAGCTTCTTGTGAGCTTGATAGATTCTGTAGTCCTTCACCACCCTTATATTTTGTATATTATTCAGTCAAAGTATGTTCCTGGAAAATATTTTCCATGTTGTAAACACATGAGTCAATACTCATCATGCTGTCATGAAAATGTAAATCCAGTTGACCCTTGAACAATTTGGAGGTTAGGGGTTTTAACCCCTGCACAGTTGAAAATTCGCATATAACATTTGACCCCCTAAAACTTAGCTACTAATAGCCTACTGTTGACTAGAGGTCTTACTTGATAACATAGTCAATTAATATATTTTGTATAGTATCTGTATCATTTTCTGTTTTTATAATAAAATAAGCTAGCAAAAAGAAAAGTTATTAAGAAGATCATAAGGAAGAGAAAATACATTTAAAGTACTGTACTATATTTATGAAAAAATCTGCATATAAGTGGACACATGCAGTTCAAACTCATGTTCAAGAGTCAGCTGTAGACCTGGATGTCAAGCTCAAACTCAGAGGGAATTATTTACCTTTCAGTAATTAGTAAACAAGAAAGTTCTCTTCCTGTAATGTAGGACTAGTATCAAAACATTGGCCAATGTTCATAGAAAA
This sequence comes from Panthera leo, assembly GCF_018350215.1. Classification (NCBI taxonomy): domain Eukaryota; kingdom Metazoa; phylum Chordata; class Mammalia; order Carnivora; family Felidae; genus Panthera; species Panthera leo. The sequence continues at coordinate 95,763,391 of NC_056684.1, forward strand.
CTCATTGTTCGTTGATTCTGACTACATACATAACTTTTAACCTTCTGATTATAAAGTTTTATTTTTAGAACTTTTCTAATCTCAGTATTTAGATGCAAAATATTATTCATAAAATTTGTATTAGTTATTTGGAAAGAATAGAAAACAGCATTACACTTTACCACCCTGTTCAATTGAAAAGGCTATTATCACCATATTCCAATTCACTTGACTTCTTCCTCAGAAGTAGCCATTATCCTAAATTTTGTATCTTTTTCTTCTTTTGTTTTTCCTTATGGTATTATCACATGTGTTAGTATTCCTATACTTTTATTTGCATATTTTAACCTCATAAAAAGGGAGTCATAATGCATTTATTCTTTAAAATACTATTATTTTCTGAACATTTTGAGATTTTTACTTGGTGGTAGTTACATCTATAATCTTTTACTGCTAGGTAGTATTCCATTGTATGAAGTTACTAATTTATTATCCTTTATTCTGTTTTCAGTCATTTGCTAAGACAAAGAGGGGTACTAGGAACATTTTGGTAGATGTCTCCTGTTGAATATACGTGCTAAGGTAAATTCCTAGGGGTGGAGTTGCTGATTCATAGAGATGCACATCTTTATATTAACTTGAAAAAGCCTATCAGAATTTGTGACCTTGAGGAGTCCACCCTGAGACAAGGAATCAAGGAAGTGATCCTAGAAAGAATTGAGATAAGAAAAAGAAGGCAGCCAGAAAAGGATGAATGTTTAAGCAAGTTAGCATTGTGAGCAACTGGTGCTTCATTCTGAGGAGAAACTATGACAACTTGTGTAGCACGTGGTTGGACCTCAGAGATAACCAGCCTTAAGTGTGAGGGAGCTGGAGTACTTATAATTAACTCCTCTGTCATTGGCCAAGGGCTCCTTCTAGAGCCATTAATTCTCTAGCACTTCCAGCCTTCCCCACATACACACTGTGCTTGCCTGGGGTAGGTGTGAGCAGAGAAAAGACTCTCAAATAAAAACATGGAGATGCTGGCAGCTGAGAGCCGGCTTACCTGTACCGTAATGGCGAAGCCAAGGAAGCTAGCACAAGGAAGTTAAATGTTAATTTTTACTTTCTCTAAGACACTGTATGGATTTACATAGCTACCAACATGTTAAAAATATTCCAGTCATGCCCTATTGTCACCAACATTTTATATTACCAGACTTTTTTCTGTGTTCCATCTGTAGAAATGAGATGAAATCTAATTCCTTGATTTCCATCATCACACAAAGTTCGGTTGGGCAGCACTGGTACAGACATTTTCAAGGAGGTTTTCTGTGAAGCGAAAGAAAGCAGTGGGCAGTGAGGAGAAAGGATGTGAAGATTTTTTATTTAAAGCAAAGATAAACAAGAGTATGTCTGTGTGCTTTGAAGAATGACCTAGCAAAATAGGAGCACTTATGATGCATAAAATGGAGAAGTCTTAGTGAAAAGATTCCCTTAATATATTAAAAAGCGGGTATCTGGTGCATGAGCAGAGATTTTGTCTTAGCTGGGTGCACAGACAATTCACCCTTAACAACAGGAGGAAATTCTCCAGTCAAGTTATCTGGGCCTTGACTTTTCATTTTGGGAAGATTTTTAACTACAAAATCAATTTTGATAAATTTAAGGCTACTCAAGCTACCTATCTCTTCTTGAGTGAGCTTTGCTGGTTTATCTTCCTTTAAGGAATTTTCCACCAATATGGACAGGTAGTGCTATTCAGCTGCAGCTGAATCTTGCAAATTTTGCTTTGTTGTTTTCATTTTCATTCAGTAAATAATACTTATAATTTTAACTTCTTTTTGACCCATGTCTGTTTAGAAATATGTTGTTTCCAAATATTTGAGTAGTTTCAGAGATCTTCCCATTATCAATTTTATTGTTAGTTCTAGTTATGCTTAGAGAATTATTTTGTATAGTGGCCTAACATATGGCCTGTATTCTTTTTTTAAATTTTTTTGTAATGTTTTATTATTTATTTTTGAAAGAGAGAGACAGAGTGAGAGTGAGGGAGGGGCAGAGAGAGAGAGAGAGAGAGAGAGAGAGAGAGAGAGAGAATCCAAAGCAGCTCCAAGCTCTGAGCCATCAGCACAGAGCCTGACATGGGGCTCAAACTCACAAGCTGTGAGATCAAGACCTGAGCTGAATGAAGTTGGACACTTAACTGACTGAGCCACCCAGGTGCCCCTTGTCTGTCTTGATAAATGTCTTGTGTGCACTTAAAAAGAATGCGTATTCAGTTGTAGGGAGAAGTATATATAAAGACCAATTAGATTAGGTTCATTGAAAGTGTGGTTCAAATCTTCTATATTCTTAATTTTCTGGGTTTTTTTCTATCAGTTATTGAGATGGTATTGAAATCTCTGACTATAATTACAGTTTCACCTCTTCTCCCTGCATTTCTATCAGTTTTTGCTTTGTGCATTCTGAAGATACTCTGTTATATGTTTAAGTGTTTAGAATGGTGATGTCCTCTAGATGAAATTATCCCTCTATCATTATGAAATGACTATATTCTTAATAATAATTTTTGCTCTGAAATTATTTTGTGTAATACTAAAGTAGTCACTCTAGCTATCCTTTGATCCCTGATTACTGTTAACATAACATATATATTTTATCCATTATTTTACTTTCAGTTCTGAGAATTCAAATTTTCCTTGGATTTTTCAGTATTCCAAGAAAATTCTGGCTTCCTGAGCCATGGAAATTCATATGGTATAATAGAGCATGTTTTCTTTCCTTTCCTCAGAAATATTTGCTCTTTGTAGAGAATTTGTATGAAACATGTAGCCATTTGCTTTCTTCGTGATGGAGACATTTGCTCCCATTCAGAGGGTTAAAAAATTAAGAACCCCACCCACCCTAAAACACACACACACACACACACACACACACACACACACACACACACACACACACACCTTCCCTTATCTCTTCAAATGTTTGCATTCTAGGTTACTGGGCCTTTAAGGGGCAAACTTTGAAAATAACTTCCATAGGGATGTAGGGACGAATATCACTATGTGTTTATATTTCAAAGAGGGATAAAACTCTGTTGTAAATTTAGAAGATGATTGTCTTATCTTCCCCTGGGAGATATTCATTTGAATTACAAAGGGTAAGAACCCAGTATCCTCTCCTTTCTCTTTCAAAAGAGAATTTGTTTATATTAGGGGAGCAAAGCCTTCTTTTGTTTTATGGGTGTGTGTGTGTGAGCAGCTGCCCTTCTATCCCAGATTCATATTTGCGTTATCTGCTTCCTGTAGTTGGATTCCACTGTACAGGTAGGATTATTCCTCTCTGGCCCTCATAATGTCACCTTCATTGTACTAGGCATGGGGGATGAGTCTGATAAAGCTCTGTTCTCTAACTCAGATACTTACACTTTCTGCCAGTATCTATCTGTCTGTATCTATCTATCTAGTGTCTATCATCTACTGTCTGTCTGTCTGTCTATTGATGGATCTATCTATCTATCTACCTAACTATCTAATCTTTCCTCTACCTGGCACATAATCCTGCAAGTATAGTAACATCTCAGTCCTTTCACAGCTTCTGATTTAACATTAACCTATTTGTTTCTCTTTATTTAATGTGGCATTCTTACATGCAGCATATAGTTGGGTCTTGCTTTTTCATCTAATCTGATACTGTTTACACCACCAACATGATACTTTTTTTTTTTTTTTTTTTTTTTTTTTTTTATCAAAGCTCTTTGATAAACTTTAAACTTTTCTTTGGGGCACCTGGGTGGCTCAGTCAGTTAAGCCTCCAACTTCAGCTCAGGGCATGATCTTGTGGTTGACGAGTTTGAGGGAGTCAGTCTCTGTGCTGACAGATCGGACCTAGAGCCTGCTTTGGATTCTAACTGCATCTCCCTCTGCCCCCCTCCCCCACTCTCTCTCTCTCTCTCAAATATAGATAAACATTTAAAAAATTACACTTTTTTCTAATGATGCCGTTTTGCTAGTGTTAAATTTATTTAGCATTTTTATATTTGACAAGTATTTAGTTTTTCATTTTTGAAAAGTATTTCATGTTACAAAATTATGAATTGACAGATTTCTTTCAGTTCTTTAAAGATATTGCTCTAATATCTTCTATCTACCATTTTGTTTTCCTGACAAAACACTGCTGTCACCCTTATCTGTGTTCTCTAAATGTAATATATACTTTCTCTTCAATTTCTATTATGATAACATCTTTTCTCTGATTTTAAGCATTTCACTTCTGATACACCGTATGTAGTTTCCTTCATGTTTCTTGTACTTGGGTTTTGTTGAGCCTCTTTATCTTGGCTTTACAATTTTTGTCAAATTTAGGGAAAAACACCTGCCATAAATTTTTCATGTATTTTTTTATCATCCCACTTTTTTGTTTGTTTGTTTCTCATCCCCCCTTTTAAGGGAGTCCTATTATATATACATTAGACTGCTTGATATTGCCATAGAACTCACTGATGTCCTATTCACTTTTTTTTCCTGTTTTTCCTCCATGTTTTGTTTTGGAGAGTGTCTATTCATACGTGTTCAAGTTCACCAAACTTTTTTTGTTTTTTTTTTCTGCAACAGCTTATCTGCTTTCAGTATATCTAAGAAATTTATTTTCTCTCTCAGATGTTGTAGTTTTCATCACTGGAAATTGGATTTGGGTCCTTTTTAAAATATCTTCTTTTTCTCTCTACAGTTTATCAATTTTTCCTCTAGTTTCTTAAACATATAGTATGCATTTAAAATAACTCTTTACATGTCTTTGTATAATCCTATCATTTGTGTCATATCTGAGTCTGTTCCAATTGACTGATTCTTCGCCTAACTATGGTGTGCATTTTCTTGCTTATTTGCATTCTGGATATTTTTTTTTCTTTTTCCTTTGTTTTGCTTTTCTTGAAATCTTTATTTACATTCTAGTTATTTAACAATACAGTGCAATACTGGTTTCACTGGATAATTTTTGACTGAATTCTGGGCAAAAGGAAACTTGTTGATGCTGGTTTATTTTTACTCTAATAAATACTCCGTAACTTTATTCTAGCGTGCAGTGAAGTTACATGGAAACAGTTTGATTCTTTCAGGCCTTCTTTTGAAGCATTGTGAGGTGAAATAGGAGCAAGCATGTGGTTGAGTACTAATTTTTCTTATTACTGAGGTACTAGTACTCTAGTAAGTCTCTGTAAGTCTTTACAATTTGACTTGTGGGAGGTGGTATTGTTGGTGGCTCTGTGTAAGTTCATCAGATTCTTCCCTTTAATGATTGTCAGTGGTTCTTTCCTTGGTTCTTTCCTCAACTCCATAGATGTATTAGTCCTAGCCAAAGACTCCAGGGGGCTGCAACTCCATAGATGTATTAGTCCTAGCCAAAGACTCCAGGGGGCTGCTCTGCAGATTCCCAGAGTCTTCAATCCGTGTAGCTCACTCTTTATACTCTGCCCTATGAACTCCAGCCTTTTTGGCTTCTTGGAACCCTCAACTTTAGCTCCTCAACTCATATATCTTGAGGTTCCCCTATCTTTGCCCCAGGAGGAAATTTTCTTTAGGTAGTACACAACTGCATAGGGCTCACTGTTTTTAATTCTGCAATGTACATAGGCTTCAAAACTATACTCTTCTTTTATATATACATTGTGTGTGTGTGTGTGTGTGTGTGTGTGTGTGTGTGCGCGCATGCTCGCGTGTGTTAGTTGTTTCAGATAGATGGGTAGAAGTCAGTCCCTGTTACTGTAGATTGGCTGGGAGTAAAAATCAATGCTCAATTTTTAATAAACATGTTCATTTAAATTGGGGAAGTTAGTATGATGTATAAAACATGTGAAAATACAATAAAGAGGTCTCTGTTAGTATAGATTTCCCTAAAAATTAGCAAAACCTGACTTTAGGTAATCAAGTCTCTCTGTTCCCTTTCTGTTGTAACTTTCTTATTGGCTATTTTGAACCATCATGTGTTTGAATAGGAGACCAAAGACTGTATAGGCAGAATGAATTGATGACTTGATGACTTGCAGGACTATTGACAACACTGACTCCATCTTTGGCCCTCCATCTTGTTTATGCCCTTGCAATGAACTCCCTTGGGGCTACATATTCCAGGCCTCACAGAGGTTAATATACACTCTGACCAAAATGCAGAAAGGCTTATTCTGATCTTCCCTACAGTGGCACACAGAAGACAGCACTTTAGATAACGAGTAGAGATCCACTGGTGCACAGATGGCACCATCTTGGATAACCACCCTTTGCCTCACCACACTGCCGCTCACTCTATAAAGCTGTGGATTAAGGTCTAAAGTCAGGAGTAGGTGGAAAATAGCTGTGTAGCACTTGGATTGCTGTCTGCTCAGTTCCCCCATCAGTAAATTACTCTGAGTAAAAGTCTGCATGGATGGTATACGGTTCTCGTCTCATTTTTTGGTCTCAAGGTGGTTTCTCAGTTGGGAAGATACTTTACTGTACCTCCTCCAACTTCTAACATGACTAAACAGTCAATTTTGTGGAAAACGCTTCTCTTCTGGCTTATCAAACGCAATTTTGCAATACGGTGAGATACTTATTTATACAATAAAGTAAACTAAAACTGTGATGAGAATTTTCTGATATGATACCTAAAATCATATTCCTAATGAAAGGAAAGGTTGGCTTTAAACAGAAATATCATATTGCTTAAGTTGCTTCATAATGCATTAAATGTTTTTTAAAATGTTAGCCCAAGAATAATAATAAAGTATAACTGATGCTTCTACTAGGCACTGCTTGAAATTATCCTTGCAGAAAAGAACTGAATAATAAAAAATACACTGAGGTGATAGATTTTCATTTTAGAAAAGAATATAAATTAAATAAATTCATTCTGAAGTTTTTAAAATAAGGGTTAAATAATTATTGAATTTTATTTTCCTCATAGATCTAATAATAGGGCTCTATCTTCTCTTTTAATGTGTAATCAAATGCCACAATGTGAGATTAGTTTGCGTGAAAATATGGATTTAAGGAAATGATTGATTAACAATATACGTTCATAAAATACTTTTTAAGTTTATGTCCTAAATGGAATCTGATACAAAATAGTTTGCCTTAAGGCACTTCCTTTAATAAATATATTGAAAAGCAGTCCTTCATTAACATACCCAATATTTATTTTTAACGTCCTATGAATTAGGGTAGTATATTACATAGTTTAACCATTTGGATAAAACTTTTATATTCAGAAAAAAAAAAAAAAATAAACCTCAGGAAGGGCCAAATTCTAAAATAGAAGAATCCATTTCATTTGAGGGTTAACCACAGATAATTGAGCCTTGGGCCACTTGAAATGTTATTATTTTGGAAAAATATTTATTCAACCTTCAGCAAATTAGTTATAAACATCTAGTACAAACAGTCCAACAGAACACGTATAAATTAATATGAAAAATATTCTAGCTGTAAATAATTTTGCACATCATCTATTAGTATTACACTGATAAAAAGGAAAAATTAAATCTGAATATTGAAGAATACATTTCTTGAAAAAAGAAATCAGGAGAAAACCAAACTCACATAAGAATCATATCTTCTGGAATCATTGCACATCCCAGAGTCCAGGGTTTCTTATCTCCAGGAACACAGGGCAATGAATTTGTTATTCTCTGGAGGCAATATTATTTGATAAATGCTTCTATTAATTGATTCCACAAATTAACTACTAATCCAGAGCTTTTGATTATGAGTACTGCTAATCAATTTATTTGATAGCAGGCTTTCAGCAGTTTGTAAATTAAAAATTGCCTACATTTTACTGGGTTGGCTTAATTAACAGATTTATCCTAGTTGTGAGAAAGCAAGATCTTCACTTTTAATTTCCTCTTGACCCGCTTTCTCTCTCCACAGGGCCTCCTTCAGAGGTTCTTCAGAAAGAGAAAATTAAAATGCTGTCAACAGATTAAAACACTATTTAGCCCAGAGGAATTTTTTTTTCAGGGGCTGCATATTATGTGGAGCCATTTTAAGACGGCTTTCATGAGGAAAATATTCTTCCAGATAACCAGGTTGTGTCAAGCTAACACATGTGCATGAAAATTGTCTCCTGTGCCAGGTCAAAATGCTGACATCATTATTGCTGACTGCATTATCTGTTAGAGAACCAAAGAGGCTCTGATAAACGTGCTGACTCTCTGGTTGTTTATTTTCGTGGTTACATACCTTTATCTGCATGGAGGGCACACAAAGAACAAAAATGTTCTCAGCCTAAATTTTTATTAAATTGTTCAGAGTCACTTGTCTTCAGGAGAAATGAGGTGTGAGAGACCAATAATTGTGCATCTGTGTCTATCATTTGTATCCATCACAGAGCTATTTTTACCTGATTCTTCTCCATTTAAATCAGCACAACCTAAGTGTTTCTTATTTGTTGAGTGCAAATGACATTTAGAACTTATAACTTGTCAGCATATACTCATAATTTTCCAGGCAGTATAGTGAATGCATATTCACTTTTATCATAACTATCAAATTTTTACATAATTTTAGATGGATGATATACTTGGGACCCTTGCCCCAAATATAAAGAATCCTTGCTATAGGCTTATCTCTGAAATCTGAAACACAAATAGAAGAGTAATTGCCATGACAAGAACTGAGACATTTAAAAAAGTTTACCTTTCTAGACTTTTCAGAGTATACACAGAATTCTAAAATGATCCCAAGATTCCTGTCCCCTGTACATCTACCTCCTCTCAACTATTCAATGAAACACTAATTGAGGTGTTTCTATGAAGGAATTTGAGATAAAAATAAGTTCCAATTTAGGTGACTTTAGGGAGATTTCCTCAGTGGGTCTAAACTAACTAGCTGAGACCTTAAGAGGAGCAAGAGCTCTTTCTAGTGGAAGAGATTGAGAGTGAGAGAGACTCAGTGAAAAAGAACTCCATTTCTGGGTTTGAAGATGGACGGGGCCATATGGCAGGGAAGGATGGCTGAACTCTGGGAGCTGAGAGCAACACCTTACTGGGTCCCTGCAAAAAGAGAAGGACCTCAGCCCTACAGCTGCAAGGAACTGGACTCTGTTAACAATCTGAACAGGCTTGGAAGAAGATTCTTCTTTAATCAAGCCTCCAATTTTTAACACTGCCTAGCCAACATCTTGACTTCAGTCCTAAAAATCCTGAGCAGGGAACCCAACCACATCTGTCTCAAACTTCTGACCTACAGAATGTGACCTAATAAATGGATGTTGCTTTAAACCACTAAATGTGTAGTAACTTGTTAGGCATCAATAAAAATTCAATATATAATAATATCTATCATCCTTGAAAATTATGAAGGATCTTCATGATGTGCTACTGAAATAGTCATAAAAAATTTGTACCAGCTTGTATTGGAATTATCTGATATTGTCAATGTAATAGTTTTTCTATTGCTACTGTAACATTTTACCACCAATTTTGTGCCTTAAAGCAACAACAAAAATATATAAGCTCACACTTCTGTAGATCAGAAGTTTGGTATGGGTTTTGCCAGGTTAAAACCAAGGTACTGAAAAGGCTGCATTTTTTTTTTCAAGAGGCTCTAAGGGAGTCCTATTTCTTTGCTCATTCAGATTGCTGGCAGAATTCAGTTTTTACAATTGTAGAACTAAAACCCCATTTCCTTACTGCCTATCATTTGGGGTCCAATTCAGCTTCCAGAAGCCACATGCATTCCTTAATTATGGCCTCTTAACTTCAACTTCAAAGCCAACCATAGCATGTTGAGTTCCTTTCACCCTTAGATTATCTCCTTCTTCTTTCGTCTTATCTCTTTCACTCAGGAAAATGTCTCTATTTTTAAAGACTTGTGTTATTAGATTAGGCCCACTTGAATAATCTAGGATCATCTCCACATCTCAAGGTTCCTTAATCACATTTTCAATGTTCATTTTTTCCAGGTAAGGTAACATGTTTATAGGTTCCACAGATTAGGGTGTAGACATCTTTGGGGAGCATTATCCTTCCTACATAGCTCTCCCTTTGGTCCCCAAAGATGAGAGTTCAACCCCAATGCAAAATATATCCACCCTATTGCGAAGTCTCTAAAAATCTCAATCCATTAGAAGAAGATCAACTCAAAGTCCAAAATTACATCTAAATATTTCTGATACAAAAGTACCAGTTCTTATTATCTAAATCATTTGGATTACATATTGGTGAGACCCTGGGTGTAGTCTACATTGGTACACAATCCTTTCCATTTGTGGGCACATGAAACTAAAAAACAAGTTCTGTGTTCCAAATATACAATGATGGGGCAGGCATAATATAACAGGTGCAGCTGGTACACTTCAAAAAGGGAGAACATTAGAAAGAAAAAGTCATTAGTCATTAGTCCTAAGCAATTTTGGAATCCTGACAGGCAAGCATCATTAGTTTTCGAGGCTTGAGAATCATACTGTTTGGTTCCTCATTCCACCGTTTCAGCTAACAGCTCTGCTCTATTTTCTGGACTTTGTCCTAAGAGTTATCTTTTCTCTTTCCTGAAAGGTAGCACATGTTTGTCTCTGAGTAATTTTATTAGCCTATCTGCTGCCTGTAAAATTTTCACAGTCTCTCAAATTTATTTTGAAATTTATTCTTTCCTTTTGATCCAAGCTGGGCAATGTCTCTGCTGGTATAAATTCTCAAGTCTTCTGGATCTCCTGTATATGTCATAGTGTTCGCTAATTAGACAAGAAGCTCCTTCACAAAACTTTCCTAGATAAGTTCATTAATATGTTTGCCTTTTGCTGAGATAACTGAAGGACAATGATTTTAAGTTTCTGTTTTTATTGAGGAGAGTTGTGTGTCATACCCTTAACATATTCAAAGAACATTTTATGAGATTGGATACTTTAATGATACAAATTTGTTATCTTGCAGTTCTGTAGGTTAGGAATCTGACAGAGTCTCATGGAGTAAGAGTCGAGGTTCTGTTTTCTCTTTGTGGAGGTTCTAAGGGGAAATCGGTGTCCTTGTCCTTTTCATCTTCTAGAATTCACCATTTCCCTTGGCACATGGCCCCCTTTTTTTTTCAGGATATATAATTCAGGATACAGTAAATTCCACTGTGGTTGGAGTGATAGTACATCCAGAAAGAGATTTTTAGTTAACAATACATACAAGACTTGGGATAAGAAAATCGAGTCACAGAAAATCCCAGGAAGAGACAATTGTTATGATACTTTGGAGCAGGATTCTATAGGACTTGGTGACTGATTTAATATAGTGTGAAGGAGAGGAATGAATAAAACTGCAATTTAGGAAATTTATGTTGCCATTAACAATAAACAAGATCATAAAAGATAACAGATTTGGAATGAGATGTAGGCATTTTTTCATTTTAAGGTGACAGCAAACCACCCAGCAGACATTTGGATAAATAGTGAATTTTAACATTTGAGAGCAATACACCACAAAATGATAATCCCCACATTTGTGAATACCATGGTGACACAAATATCATCTATTTGATAATATTAACCAACACTAGAATATTAGAATGTTGTTGAATTGTAAAGTGCAAGGCTGCTATGAAGGAGCAAGTTATACTTCTTCAGAATGAATCAGATTATACACATTAAATCTTGAATTGCCAAAGGATTACTGTCGTGGATGAAAGCATCAGTAGGTGCACAAACTTATATGTAAAGCTGCTTGAAATGGAATATGATAAACACATAGCCAAAAAAATATTTTGAATTAGACCTCAACAAATCTATTCTTGATATAAGGGGTTAAAAATCCATTAATCTAGAACTATAAAAACCCTAACAGAATTTTCCCTAAATGTTTAATACGAAAGTATACACATAAAAACAAGATAACTATATTGCTTTGTCTGCCAAAATATTAATATTAAAATATTATTATGTGAATAAATGTGTATGTCCCCAAATCCAGCCATGTTGTATGACAAGAACAGATTTTTATTTTATAAAACAATGATGAAGCATGTCACTTTAAAAGAATAGAAGGTCTATTTGCCATTTATAGCATTTGCCATTATATTAAATTGTATTTTTCCCATTAGCATAAAATTGGGAAAGTGGGAAAAATCTTTTGAATACTCTTATTTGTGCATTATCAGCTGGAGGGAATCCTCAGAAATACTCTTAGTATAAAAGTAAGAATTTATTTTTTAAGAGTCCTCAAAATATTCATGAAGAGCAGACCAATTGTTCAATATCTTTCTTAAATTCCTTTTATCTGCTCTCATCAATTTTATAATAATTTTCCATTTACCCAGAGATCATAATCTAAAAAGATATCATATAGAAAAACATTTATATTCTAATCCTTTTTATGTTGAGGAGGGAGTGGGATGGAATGTGTAAGGAAAATATCAGTACAAGTAGAATCATTAGTACTAAATTAAAATTTAGTAGGTCACTTCATCTCAGTTTTTTTTTCAAATCATATTTTATACATGACAGTATAATTGTATTTCCTACTTAAAACTTTCCTTTGTGAAATTAATTACCTCTAAAGGATTTCAATATCAACTTGAAATTAGTATTGAGTTAAGTATTTTTAATTTAATAAATGCATCTTTTAAAAAATGCTAATACCTGGTTTTGAGTTGAAAATAATTTTATGGAAGAAAGCCTTCATTTTTATCCCCTATTTTTATTAACTGGAGATAAAACCTACTAGAATTAATTGTAAGACTATTGACCAGCTTCTCTTAATTTTTGCTTGTAGAAAAATAAGCAATGGTATAGATGAGATAAATAATTTTCAATATGCTACTTATTTACAGATCAGTAAAAAACATGAGAGATCAGTGTACTTACAATAGTCTAAGATACACAGCACAACAAAGGTTTGTAGTATATTCTCACTTGCAGGTAGAATTAGCAAAGCAATGAAAGCAATACACAGATGCCTCTTGATAGAAATGGAATCTCTCAAGGATACCAGCAATAATTTTTGATGGATATTAAGGGAAAAAATGTTGACTGTATAAATGACAAATGGGTATCAAGAGTTAATGAGTGTTATGAAACGTTTTGCTAGGTCTCTTGGGTGGCTCACTCGGTTGAGTGGTTGACTCCTGGTTTCAGCTCAGGTCATGATCTCATGGTTCATGGGTTTGAACCCTGCATCAGGCTCTGTGCTGACAGCTCTAAGCTTGGAGCCTGCTTCAGATCCTCTCTCTCTCTCTCTCTCTCTCTGCCCCTCTCCCATTCGCATTCTCTCTCTTTCAAATATAAATAAACATTAAATTTTTTTTAAAAAAATAACCAATATGAACCATAGGAAAATTGGCCCCAAGTGGATTTTCAGTCCCAATTCACATTATGTAAGCAATCCAAAAACAAAAGAAAAAACAAGCTATACATTTTATTCAAAATGGTGAATGTTCCAAATGAGTGAGAAAAAAGTGCATTCTGCTGCCATTCGATGAAATATTCTGTATGTGTGAATTAGACTGAGTTATGGAACTGCTTATGTCAATTATATCTTATTAATTTTCTGCCTGCTTGACCTGTATTGGTTACTTAAAGATGGGTATTCAAGTTTCCAACTATAATTATAAATTTGGCTATTTCTGGCTTAATTCTATTAGTTTTTTCCTTGCATATTTTGACAACTGTTTTAAGTGCATACAACTTAAGGACTGTTATGTATCTTTGGAGAACTGACCCCTTTATCATAATGCAATGCTCCTCTTTATTATTGATAACTCGCCTTGTTCTGAAATCTGTATAGTCTGAGATTAATATAATTACTACCATTCTCTTTTGTAGTGTTAGAGTTGTGTTTTACTGGTACAACATTCTCTATGCTTTTACTTTGCTTGTTTAGTTTTCATTTTTTAAATTATAGTTGACACACAATGTTACATTAGTTTCAGGTGTACAACATAGTGATTCAACAAGCTTATATGTTATGCTGTGATCCCCACAAGTATAGCTACCATCCATCACCAAACAATACTATTGCAATACTATTAAATATATTTCCCATGCTGTACCTTTTAACCCCATGACTTATTTATTCCATAACTGGAAGCCTATGTGTCCCACTCCCCTTCACCTATTTTGCCTATCCTCTTACCCTTCCCTCTGGCAACCATCAGTTTGTTCTCTGTATTTATTCCATCTCTTTACCTTTTTAAAATTTATTTATTATTATTATTTATTATTATTATTATTATTATTATTATTATTGTTATTATTTTTAGGGGGGGAAGTGCACACAAGTGGGGAAAGGGGCAGAGAGAGAGGGAAAGAGAATCTCAACCAGGCTCCACACTGTCAGCATGGAGCCTGATGTGGGGCTTGAACTTAAGAACTGCAAGATCATGACCTGAGCTAAAATCAAGACTTGGACGCTCAACCACCTGAGCCACCCAGGTGCCCCTCCATCCCTTACTTTTAACTTATTTGTGTCTTTATACTTAAAGAGTGCTTCTTATTGATAACATACAATTGTGTTTTATCTTTTCTAACAATATATATCTTTTAATTGATACACATAGATCACTAACACTTAAGATAATTTTTGATATAGTTGGATAAATATCTCCTATGTTCATAAAGCTTTTCTTTGCAATTACTGTTTCCTCTTTCTCTCTCTTTCTCTCTCTCTCTCTTTTACAATCTTTGGTTTTAATTGAATATTTTATATAGTTAAATTTTCTCTCCTCTCAGCATATCAATTATGCTTTTTAAAATGTTTTTAGTAACTGCCATGGATTTTGACATATCTATGATGTATCTATGCCTTTTGATATATACTTCAATTTAGATTTTGTGTGTGTGTAATATATATAATTTAAATGCATTTTCAGTTAACACTATACCACTCTAAATGTGATTTTGATACCTTTTAACAGAAAATTAATTCTCCTTTTTGTCCCTTATGACACTGATGTCATTCATTAACATATCTGCATCCTACAATTACCCAATACATTGTTATGATTGCTTTGAAAGGTTATCAGATCGAGTAAGAATAAGAAAAATAAAGTATTTTACTTTAATTTTATTTATTCCTTCTCTGATGATCTTCCTTTCTTTTTGTAGATTCACGTTTATGAACCATATTACTTTATTTTGTCCTAAGTAAGTTTTTAATTTTTTTTCATAGCATATTTGCTGGCAACAAATTCTCTCAGTTTTTGCTTGAGAAAGTTTTTATTTATCTTTCTATTTTTAACAATAATTTCACTACATATAGAATTCTAGTTTGGCAGGAATTTATTTTGTTTTTCAGCACTAAATATTTCATTGCTCTCTTGTTGCTTTTGTAGTTCTGACAAGAAGTTCACTGTAATTGTTATCTTTTTTCTTCTATAAGTAAGATGTTTCTGTTTTTTGTTTTGTTTTATGACAACTCAAGGTTTTCTTTTTGTGTTTTGCTTAGTGCAATTTCAATGTGATATGTCTAGGTGTAGATTTCTGGGTATTTATCATGCTTGGTGTTCTCTAAACTTATTGGAACTAGGGTCTGGTGTTTGCAACTAATTTTGGAATATTCTCACTATTCTTCAAATATTTTTTTCAAGCCATTTGTTCTTTCTTTTCCTTCTGGAATTCCAATTATGCATATAGTACACTCTTTGAAATTGTCCAACAGTTCTTGGATATTTTTGTTCTTTTTTTTTCCAGGGTGGACACTGGATTCACCCTGGGTTTCTCACTTAGGACATTTTTCAAACATATCCGTTCAGGAAAATAAAGCCCAGGGAGAAAATGACAATTTTGCTGGGAAATGGAAACCGAGATTAGAATTCAGACTACTGGGGTGCCTGGGTGACTCAGTCAGTTAAGTGTTAGACTTCAGCTCAGGTCATGATCTCGCTGTTTGTAGGTTCAAGCCGTGCATTGGGCTCTGTGACGACAACTCAGAGCCTGGACCCTGCTTCAGATTCTGTCTGTCTGTCTGTCTCTCTCTCTCTCTCTCTCAAGAATAAATAAACATTTAAAACATTTTTAAAAAAGAATTCAGGACTACTAAAACAATTGCAATTTGGGGAACAGATATTAGAGAATATTGCAGAGGAGAGCAGAAATTTCATTTAAATATTCCTTAGATCCTTGAATAATTACCAAGATGTACATTACAGGGCAAGGACGCTGCTGGAACGCTAAGAATGAAATGGAGGTTTCAGACATTGCAGTGTTGGGGAAACAGTAGAGTTCTGACCCAACTAGAAGTTTGGTAACTATACTAGATTTTAGTGGATATCCCAGAAAACCTCAAGAAAGGATCACGTGCTACCCAGATAGAACTAAATTAGATCCACCTGAAGTAACTCTGAAAAATACGTCAGCATAGATATAGAGGTAAGCTTCATGGCTTAGATGGATAGCATAGCATCTTACAGCAAAAGTCAGCATGCAATATGTAAAGAAAGGATTCATTCATTAGAACACATGCAAATATTTGTACAGATAAACCATCACAGAAATACATTTACTTAAGTGTACATAATTAGCAAGGCCTATCTATCTATCCATCTATCTAATCTATCATCTATTTATGTGAGTATACATATTTATACATGCATACATAGACATATAAACGTATACAGAGAGAAGGAATTTTCCATCTACTTCATGTGATAGTAAACACCCAATGAGACAAAACTAATGATGGAAAGCTGATTTGCAAATTTAAATTACAATTCTTATGTGTGATGAAAGACCTAAAAGGAGATATATTTTAGCCAAGAATGATTCTTGAAAAAATAAATTCATTTTACCAACAATAATTCCTAAAGAAGTAATTGAAAAAATATTAAATTAGAAAGTACCCTCAGCTATCAAATTCCACATTAATAAGTTGCCTCCACATAGTTGCATTTTATATTTTAAGTTTATCAAAGATAAGAATGCAGAAAATAGCTACCATAGGAACAACTTACAATTTTTAAATCTATCTTGAATCACACCTAGTCATCAAAACTTCATGTTTTCAAATAAAGCCCCAAGAAACATACTAAAATATAATTAGGTAAATTAGGATGCAGCATGCCTTTCATTTTTTTTTTTTTTTTTTTTTACCAAACGAAAGCTTTGCAAGGAGTTTGTATTGAAAATGAAATGATTATGAAATATAAAATGATTGAACTTAACCTTATTGATATTAGAAATGCTAAAATTATCTGCATTTAATTTTCAAATTTAGAATCTGGCATCACCTCATTGATCTTATGGAATTTTGGAAATCGTTTCCATAACACTGCTTAATATATGTATTTTGAATAGAAATATTTCGAATAGAAATCTTACATTCCTATAGGAATTGGAAGGAGAAAAACAAGAGAAGGATGTAAACTATTTAAAATAAAAACAGAATGTGTTGTAGATCACACATTTGACATATATACGTATTCATGTAGAAACCTCCCTGCCTACCGTCTTTTCATATATGGTTAGAGCCAAATTATATTATCTACTTAAAAGTCTCTCTATATTTTTTTAAAAAATGGGAGCAAGTAAAAATCCTGTTTTTCTATTATTAACACCACTCTCAGATTTTAAAGTGATCATGTGGTTATAACTAATATATTCCTTTATGACCTTTATTCATCATTTACTTTTAATAAAGTAACAAAATGTATCCAGTGATTGAGCTGCAGCTTCCAGAAGTAGTGATCCACTCCTTTCTGCAAATTTTCAACCATTCTTCAGCAGATTGATACATGCTGGGTCTATTTCCCATCTCTATGGTCTAGCTCTGCCCAGGATGTACACCCCCATCTCTGGAGTTATAGGTCTTTGTGCACATAGTCCTTTGTTTCCTGCAAATGTGGATAAAAATAAAACTGTCTAACCTGAACATTAGACTCATATTTTCCCATCACAAAATATTTATTGAACTGTACTCAATAATATATACTACACAATCGATTGTGAATATAGAGGTAAGTGAATAGTGCCAAGATTCTTAAATCCTGCTGGAGCGGAACACAGGTCGGGAGGTGGGGGACCCATCCCTACTGGAAAATAGAGACTGGGATGGGTAGAAAATGGGAGTTAATCGCCATTCTTATTTTCTTAAACATACTGTTATCAAGGTAAATTTCTTGACACCCTACATAATAATAAATACACCTTGATTTAAAAAAACCCTGAGTTCTGGCTAGAGGTTTGTTGTGGTATATAAGTACTGTGTGAACTGTTAGAGCTGTTACCGTGGGCTTCTTCTCTGCTTCTCAATTTTAGGGGTTAAGTTTTATAATCTAAAAATGCTTATTTTTTTTTAGAGATTTGGGCCTATTATTCTGCTAAAATTTAATGCTTTAATATATTTTTAGAGGACATTTTCCACAATAGCCTGCCTTTTCTTCCTTAGTTTTCGTTCTGTATCTTAGCATAGTTTATCTCAGCCCAAGGTCCTAGTTATAGATCTTAACATAATAGTTAAGTATCCACTTGTACCCTTCACTGGATAACTGACTTTAAGAAAATTATATAAGTTTGGTGAGAATATGTCCTTGTCTGACAAATAATGGGACTGGATAAAAAGCTCTTCCAGTACTAGAATCCAGGGATTCTGTTTTCTTCTCACTTTTGGCCAGGCCATACACTTAAAAAAACAAAACAAACAAACAAACTGAACTTTCTACATGAGTACACATCTGACTCTTTAATCATTCAAATTGCTCTTCACTGGATGGGCTCCAATGTCTCTGCATTATTTTGCCTGAGGTGTCTGAGGTTGGCTGTAGAATTGTACATATGCTTGTTTATTTCTGGGAGAGTGAGCTCCTAAATCGAGTCAGAGGCAACACAAAATAAATATTTTGATGGAAATTGTCACTATAAACTTGATACTGATGCTTTCTCATTACTAAAATTGTGACTTCATTAGCATTTTTCTCTCCCTCTTAGATTTAGGGTCTGTGAAACCTCAATAACGATAAGATCTTCTTATCACTTCTGTTTATATAACATGAACTTTACTTCCTCACAAGATAAGTCAATTTTAGAGGTCCATCACAATTAGCAAAACTTTTGCCCAAAATTTTCTTCCAATACAAAGGAATTCTCCCTTTTATGATTTTTATTACTCATGTTCTAATTAGGTTTTTAATCCATGGAAATGGATTATGTTCTGCTTACTTTAAATTAATTTAAAATTAACCATGCAATTTATAGGCTATATAGAATTAACTTCATCAGGAAACATCTCAAGCTTTTGTTTTCTCTTTTTAAGGATTAAACACAAAATAGGGGTGCCTGGGTGGTTCAGTCTGTTAAACATCTGACTCTTGGTTTCGGCTGGGGTCATGATGTCTCAGTTCGTGAGTCTGCGTCCTGTGTTGGCCTCGGTGTGACAGTGTGGAGACTGCTTGGGATTCTCTCTCTCCCCCTCTGTCCCTGACCTTCTCTTGCTCTTTCTCATAAATGAATATATAAACTTAAAAAAAAGAATTAAAACCAAAATATATGAGAGAAATAAAGACTACTTAAAAAATTCAACTACCTATTGAAAAGTGGAAATTGATATTAACACAATAAGATCTTAAAGTAGGGCCTAAAGCAAGCCAGAAGGGAGTGGCATGGTATGTTCAAAGTGCTAAATGGAAAAATCTATAGCCAAGAATTCTTTATCTGGCAAGGCTATCATTCAAAATAGAAGAGATAAAGAGTTTCCTAGACAAACAAAAACTAAAGGAGTTCATGATAACTAAACCAGCCCTGCAAGAAATATTTTAGGGGACCTTTGAGTGCAAAGGACAAGCCAAAAGGGGCAAAGATGAGGAGAAATCAGAGAAATCTCCAGAAACAATGACAAAACGAGTATTAAAATGGCACTAAATACATATCTATCAGTGATTACTTTGAATGTAAATGGACTAAATGCTCCAGTCAAAAGACATAGGGTGTCAGAATGGATAAAAAAACCAAGACCCATCTACATGCTGCCTACAAGAGCCTCATTTTAGACCTAAAAATACCAAACAGATTAAAAGTAAGGAGATAGAGAAACATTGATCATGCAAATGGATTTCAAAAAAAGTTGGAGTAGCAATAGTTTTATCAGACAAACTAGACATTAAAACAAAGTAGACATTTGTAGAACTTTGTAAATACTGTAGAAAGAAATGGGCTTTCTAGGGTTCTAAAGAAATTCTGCCTTAGGTAGACTTTGTCCAAATCTTTTTCAGAAAGTGTAGAAGGCAATATGAGATTGATCCAAACTCCCAAGATTCACCATCTTGGTGGTTCGTAAATTTTTCACTCAGAGATGCCAGTAAGAAATGTTATCTTTTAAATTTAGTTGCTCACCATTAAATTTGTTATTGTATAACATCTTGAAAGGTAGTATATTAATTTGATCTTATTATCTATTTTTTTCCCTGTAAGAATGAGTTATTACTCAAAAAGACAAATGTAGGAAACAAGCCTCCTATTTATGTCACACTGTGTATATTCTGGAGTTAAAAGTGTGTGTAGTCAAAGTACATTACCTGGAATGGAAAATTAAAAGTGCAGTTCTATCCTTCCCCACTCATTTCAGGATCTTCGTAAAGCTTAATGTATTCAAATCAGCAAAACCTTGGCAAATGAATCTTTGGGCACCTGAGAAATTAATAGATGTTAATGCAAAGTCATCACTTAAAACTCTGGGGAGTTATAAAATATATTTTAAGCACTTGAAGTCTAAAAAACGGAAAATAGAAATGATGAAAATTAGGGGCGCCTGGGTGGCTCAGTCAGCTGAGCTTCGAACTTCAGCTCAGGTCATGATCTCGCAGTTTGTGAGTTTGAGCCCCGCATCGGACTCTGTGCTGACAGCTCAGAGCCTGGAGCCTGCTTCGTATTCTGTGTCTCCCTCTCTCTCTGCCCCTCCCCTGCTTATGCTCTGTCTCTCCCTCTCTCTCTCAAAAATAAGTAAACATACAAAAAATTAAAAAAAAAAAGAAATGGTGAAAATTATATATTTGCTATATAATAAACACGGGATCAGTTGGGTAAGAATTGCAAATACATGGAATTAACAAAAAATGTTTCATGAAGATTGGGTAGGACCATGTGATGTTTCCCACAATTATTAAACATCAAGATTATAGTCAGAGAAGAGGCCAAAAAGTTAGTGTTTCTAGACTTTATTGAAATTCTGGATTTGATCCTATACATCATTCTTCTTAGAATATCTCTCTGAAGCTCATATGTAAACAATAAACCCTAGAAAGTATGAATTTAACAATGCCATTCTTTAGATTTTTCTGAAATTTTTGTGGTCCTGGAGATGTTTACCATACTGCTAGGTAACTAGATTATTGGCCAAAATATATCTCAAATTTAACATGTTAACACTAAACTCCTATTATTCACCAGCACACCCCTATTCCCTCCTTTACCTAAACTGTCACAGTCTTCTTTACCTCGGTAAATGAAAATTATACACTCCAAATGCTCAGATCAAAACCTTGGTGTCATCCTTATCCTTTTCTCACATCCCCTCATCTGACCCCTCAGAAAATCCTTTTGGCTCTACCTTCTAAGTCCGTCCTGTGTTCACCTGCTTCTCACATCTACCATTAATTTTCACACATATAATCAACACCTATTTAGATTATAGTAATCTACTCTAACTAATCTCCCTACATATAACTTTGACCTTCTCCCCCCACCCCCAGTGGATGTGAATAAAAATTCATTCTAACATGTATAACAACCCCTTGTGGCAGATGCTATTATTAGTGTTATGCCCAGTTTACCAGTGATAAACTAAAATACAGAGTTTAAGTAAGTCAGACTGAGAAAGACAAATGCTATATGATTTCACCCATACGTGGAATTTAAAAACAAAGCCAATGTGTGAACAAACAAACAAAAAGCAGAATTAGACTTATAAATACAGAGAACAAACTGATGGTTGCCAGAGGGAAGAGGAAGTCGGGAGGAGGGGCAAAATAGGTGAAGGGGAATGAGAGACATAGGCTTCCAGTTACGGAATGAGCAAGTCACAGGGATAAAAGGTACAGCATAGGGAATATAGTGAATAACACTGTAAACGTGTTGTATGGTGACAGTTGGTAGCCACACTTGTGGTGAGCACAGCATAATGCATCGTGACGTTCAATCACTATGTTGTATGTTATATACCCAAAACTAATGTTACACTGTGTGTCAGCTATACTCAAATAAAAAATAAATAAATAAAATCAGCAGCTAGTAAGTAGTCAAACCACACAGTTTACATGCAAAGCATGAACGCTATCATTGCTGTGTATAGTTCTACAAAAAGATAAATATGTCAATTCAGTCAACTCAATAAACCCTAATGGAGCAACTGCTATATATATTTGACAGAGTGTGATTGGTTACTGAAAGCTGTGTGAGGCAGGTGGGATGAATCAGAGACCTAATTTTAGACCAGATTAATGATTTGGAAAATATAAAATATAAGAATGTTAAATGAAGCATTCTAGTTGCTGAACACCATATGATCTCTGATCTCACTTAATTTGACAAGTTGGATCATACAAAGCCATCACTATACCAGATCTTTTATGAACAGACCAAGAGAAATGATTGGAAATTCTGTTTACAATTAGAAATTGTGAACTGTGGAGAACATTAAATGAGCTGAGGCAATTTAATCAAAAGAAAAGTGGATTAATATCTCAGGTCATAACTTATTGCACATTTTGGAAACTGGTTGAAAAATCATGCTGCAAATTCTGGGCACAGCCAGGGAGGATGACAGGTGTAGGAAGGAGATGTTGTAAGGCGTGGCATGTAAGTAGCTGGGAGTCGATCAAAGGCAGGCCAGATACAAGCCGTGTAGACAGCTGGTTGAGGTGTTAGTCAAGGTCAGGCTGGAGTCTGAGAGGATGGCTCCTATTATGCCACAAAGGCCAGAGTTGAAATTTCAAGGTAGCTAGAACAGTATACAAGCCCGGCACAGAATTATAGAGCTAACTACCTGGGAGAAAATGTACACTAATCAGAAAATTTATTTTATGACAAGTAAGGTCATCATACCCACCCTCCCACCTCCCAGAAAGATATTTACTGAATAGCTACCCAGCTGCCACGTGATTTTCTAGCATGAAGGAATTACATGGAAAAAATGTAAATGTTATGAAATAGCCTTTCGACTAAAAATTTCAGTTAATTTATATATACAGAATCCAAAATAATCAAAATGAAACTTGATAGAATGAAGCAATATTAGAATTAGAAACAAAGCAACATTTTTTAAAAGAGCAATTAATTGTTGGGCGCCTGGTGCCTCAGTCAGTTAAGCATCCGACTTTGGCTCAGGTCATGATCTCATAGTTTGTGAGTTCGAGCCACGTGTCGGGCTCTGTGGTGACAGCTCAGAGCCTGGTGCCTACTTCAGATTCTGTCTCCCTCTCTCTGCTCCTCCCATGTTTACGCTCTGTCTGTCTGTCTCTCTGAAAAATAAATGTTTAAAAAAAGTAAAAAAAAAGAGCAATTAATTGGTGAAATCAGGATAAACCTAATCTTGAAGGATAAATGGGCATCTAATAATGGTTATTTTGGAAAAGGACTATCCAAAGAAAGGAATGAAAAAGCACACCAGAGAAAAAAGCGTAGGGCATATTTGGCAAATTTGAGAAACTTTTCTCAGATTTTAAGTATGTGAGACAATATATTTGTTTAGAAGTTTTATTTATATACATAGCTCATTTGGAATTCAATCTGTCTTCAGATTCAATCTCAGAGTTTGTATTGGACTGAGGAGTATTTCTCATGACAACTTGATGGTGCTAAGAAAGCCACACCACTGGCCAAGAAGGGTTAACTGGAACACCTCAATGCAGACCCAAAGGACTGTGTTCTGTGTAAACTCTGTCAAGCAGCATACATAGAAAAGAATTGAGGACCTGACAGTGAAAATATAAAGTAGATTACATATCTTTTCCATTGCTGTAGAATGAACTAATTAGATTCTAGAAGCTTCTGCATCTGAGATACTTTCTTGATTTCTTGGATCCAGTAGAGGCTTTGAGATCCCCACCTATGGTTGAAGCCTGCCTGATCATTACTGTCTTCAACTTCAGTATTTTCTTCCTGCCATACTCCACTATATTCATTTTTTAGGACCCACTTTTTTTACGATACTGTGGTGGTATCTTGGCCATCCTAGGAAGATGCCAGCATCTATAGTGTTTGTTTCTCAATTGTACTTGAAACCATGCTAGTTCACAGCCAAAGACTGACACTTAGAATGCTTGATGGGGAAGTGTTTTGAACTAGTGAGATTATTACAGAGGTAATTAATACAGAGGTATTAATACAGAGGTAAAAAATACAGAGGTATTACAGAGATCATTACAGAGGTAGTGAAAGCAAACTTTTGAACTGCAAACCCCATGAAGAGTTACTTGTTCTTTCCTTTTCGGTGTTCTTTTTTATCTATACCTGTGCATGGCTCTAAAATATTTGGTAATTTAGGTAGTTGTAAAAAAATTACCACTCATTTAGTGTCTATGTGATACTTCTGTGGTAAGTAGTTTATCAACTAATTTACATATGTTTGCTGCTGTGATTTGAAATTTCTAAACCAGAATTGTTATTATTCAGAGTAATTCTAGAAGATTCCACAAAATGAATCTCAATATTTGCTGAGAGGAGAATAAACATGTAGTTCATTTGTTATCTCCCCTATGGACATTATTTTTGAACTTTTACAAATGAATAATGGTATCCTTCAGATATAAGAATAAATATGTTTCTGTCCCTGCAGTAATCATTTTACTGATAAAATGAATAAATGATTTGCTTCAAAACAAAATTAATAGGAATTAAGTAAATAATATATGAGTATTCATCTTCTAATAAGGCTTCCTCTTTTGCTGTGAGTTTTTTTTTCTGGAGTGACTTAAAGAATGACTTATAAATAGGTTTCATTGTTTTATTAATTGTGGGCATCTGGACATTTCAATTGTAAGCAATCTGTAACATTCCTTGATATATCATGTTTTTAAAGTGTTTGATTCATGTCATTTTAGAATTTCATCTTTATTTTCATGGTTCTTGTTCATTTTTAAAGGGCTTCCTCTGTCTTCTAGGCTGAATCACTCTGTAATGCAGTTTCTGGACTTGGACTCAATCTTCATAATCAGTCCAATCAATAACTCAGCCCATTCTTTCAACACTCTTACTCTATGATAAGTGAATAGAAGTTATATTTAAACCAGATCTTTCTACTTTTCATTGCTGGTGAATTTTTCTCTATATGAAAGTTTCAAACGAATATTTGCTATAAAAGGGTATAATTTATAGTCAGTATGAAAATTACCTTTCGCTTTCCATTCCGCCCTTTATTCTTCTCTTAAAATGCAGCTTATTTCAAATTTCAATACTTTTGAATACCTATTGCTAAACAATGGTAGTAAAGAGTACACGCTTCATATTCTCTTTAGGTCTCACTCATAATTTTATAGAAAGAATCAAATTACAATTAAAGAAGAAAATGCTGCCCAAAGATTATAAGAAAACTATTCTCTAATTTTATTAAATATATGATGGCGTTCTGATCTTTGGAGATTGAAAATATGTACAATTTTATTGGAAAGTCGGCCTCTATTGCTATATATTTAAATATGAAGCTAGGTATACATGATTGCACAGAGAAATATAAATTCACACCCACATTTTATAGAAAGTGGTTTATGTTCTTGATAGGAAGACCCAAGGCTAAGATCTGTAACAATGAATATCTCATGTGGAGATTCATATACATCCCTTAAAACACAGGAATAGAGAAAAGGTGCAGGTCAATATAAAGAATATGATATCATGTTGGGTAAATAAGTACCCTATGTATATGTACATAGTTGTATATAATATCTATTTGGAAAGATGAATTATGAGTCACTATTTTTTGCTTTATTTATTAAAATTTTTTTTAATGTTTATTTATTTGAGAGAGAGAGACAGAACATGAGCATGAGCATGAGCAGGGGAGGGGCAGAGAGAGGGAGACACAGAATTCAAAGCAGGCTCCAGGCTCTGAGTTGCTGTCAGCACAGAGCCCAACATGAGGCTCAAAGTCATGAACTGTGAGATATGACCTAAGCTCAAGTTGGACGCTTAACCGCCTGAGCCAACCAGGAGCCCCGTTATTTTTTGCTTTTGAGTAAACTTGGGATAAAAAAAAGAAATAATACATATTTTACCTTAGGGTAAAACATAGGCCTCTCTTGTTGCTTAAATCTATTGCCATAAACATATTTCTTTTGACATTTAAAAAAAGATATAAAATATTATAAAGAACTCATAATGATTATTTGTGTATTTCACATTAATCATATTTGTCCCGATCTTATTGGTTATTCTGTAGTAGGAATTCTAAAATCTCAGTGGTCTTCAAAACTAAAATATGTCCCTTTCCCATGCTACGCGTCTAGTACAACAGTCCACAATGATCGAATAGTTTGGGACCGCAGAATATACAGCTTTCTAAGCAGAGGAAAAACGTAGCAACTTAGATTTGGGTTCTTTAAAATTTCTAATGAGAAGTGACAAACATCACTTCTGCTCATATTTCATTAAAGCACATTATTTTTTCACAAGTCAGTTAAACACAGTAGTGATGAATAATTATCCTCTGGGGTAGGCTTGCAGATATGGAGGCCAAATTGGGTTCTTTTCTCTGTTGTTTCGTTACGGTCTCAAATAAAATGGTTGCGCCTTGAAGGCAGCAAGTGTATAATACAGACACTTTAGCCCCCGTCCCTGACAATATACTTGGTTTCTAATAAGTAAAACACAGTGATTGATTTATTAAATGAGTTCACAGTTTGATTTAGACTTATTGCTTATGTTTATGTGCATAGTATATATCGCACGCTATATGTTTACCATAAATACATATAAAACTTCCATTTGCTTGTAATTTACTTAGCTAATTAAAAAAGTTCCTGCTTTAACTTTATCAGTATTTTGGTGTTGTTTAAAATATATTTATTTAGTCCTAAATTATAACCGTGTAATATAACAAAAGACATCAAAATACGTATTAGTTCAGCTAGAATCAGAATGTGGTGGGAACACATCTATCACTCTTAATCGTGTCTTGTATATTGTAGAATGTGAAAAACATCAAGAGGTATGTTTTATCCTGACTAAAGGATATCCATATTATGAATAATTTGTGATATTTCTCCCTAATTCAACATTTCCCCTTCATGGACGATTTTATTCCTTTGAATGTATTATACAACATGGTGAGTTTTAAAATGTAATGCTTCAAAGTTTCAGAAGGCCATTTTATAACCTATCCTAGTAGTTATTGAGCACTGAGGCATGAAAAAGTCTCTGAATTTTTCTACAGTACAGCTGCCATAATATTGAGGAGCAGTGTAGGTACAGTAAAAACAATCACTAAGAAACAGAAATCTAATTCTGTAACCTAGCAATCTTTATATGCTCTTAATAAATTGTTAGTCTGTGCATATAGAAATTTCTATTTATTAATGCCTTAATTAGTTTTTTCTATGTTTAGTACATAAAAACGTTTTATTGAAGGTAAAGTTAGAACAAATGCTTCCTTTTATTTTCTCCTATAAAATAAAGTGACTGCTATAGCCAAGGAACTTTTTAGACACCTAGAGATACACAAACATGGAGGCGTATATTTAGAACTGACTGTAAATAGGTAACGCATGATATAATGGCCCAGTAAAACAGGGAAAAATGTACTATCATATAAAAAAGCATGCATTCAAAAGCATATTATATAGGTAAGAATAAAACACAGTTTACCAACACTCTTCTGGAAGATGATAATCAGGATGAACACTGATCGGCAGGAGGCAACCTGTACTATTTTACATTTATTGTCAAATGATGGTAAACGGTGAACATTGGTGGCCCATAATTAAATTCTCTCACTGCACAAAACTGTGCATTTAACTGAAAAATGCGTGGGAAATACACACTACAGGTAAACTCTCATGCTGAAGTAACATAAAGAGAGGAATAATATGCTTAAATAAAAGAGTTGTACTCTGTATGTAAAGAGTATGCCCAATATGTTCAGTAACTATCTCTTGAATGTCTCATGTGCCAGCCTTTGACCTGAGTGTGCAACAGTGATCAGACACATGACATGTCTTCATGGAGTGCACGTTCTAGTGGGTTACCACTTACATAAAAAAAAACCAAGAACAAATAAACAAACAAAAATACAGCCCCTAAAATTACTGTTTGAAGTAAAAATTAAACCCTTGTGGTTTCCAAATGTAACACAAGATAATGGAATAATGGAGTAATGTTATTGTTAGCATTTTTTGTTATACACAAGAATGAAGAGATGGAGAAACAACTGAATTAAAAAAAAAGTCAATCTGCCTCTTTCAATGTTTATTACACTGATGGTAGGAAAGTAAAATGGCACAGCTATGTTAGAAAACCACTTGGCACTTTCTTATATAATTGATTATCAATCTAACATGACCCGGCAATTCTACTCCTGGGCATCTACCATAGAGAATGAAACTTATATCCCAACAGAAACTTGTAGTGAATGTTTGTAGCTGTATTATTTTTAATCCTGCCAAACTGGAAATAATCCAAATGCCCACCACCTGGAGAATTAAAAATAAAATATAAAATATCCACACAATGATATACTATTCAACAACAGAAAGGAAGAAACTACTGACAGTTGCTATAACGAGGATGAACCTCAAGGCATTATGCTAAGTGAAAGAACCCAGGCACAAAAGGCTTCAGGTTATATGATTCCATTTATTGGAAATGTCCAAAAGCTGTAAATGTATAAGAAAATCTATAAATAAAAGTAGATTAGTGGTTGCCAGTCCTGAGGATGTGAATGGGCATTGGTTGCAAAAGGTCATGAGGGATATTTTGGATTGATAGAAAGATTTTAAATCTGTATTGTAATAATGGTAGCATAAGTCTTTAAATTTACTAAAAAGTTACTCACTTTCATGCTTAAAATGGGTGAATTTTATAATTTGTAGGCTACACCTTATTCTTTAATAAAGCTGTTTAAAAAGGGAAGTAGGAACAAAAAGCCTACTTTTTAATTACATAATGCAATTAGTATAGTGTATTAAATATTTTCAGGTATAAAGACCCATAGAAAACAATTACAATGAAGTATATCATTGGTATAAATACAGATAATAATGCAAATAGCAAATGAAAAATTCTCATGGCCACAGGATTTGATGATAATTGATTAAATATTTATCTGAACATCACATGCTGTATATTGCATTTCATTTATAAGATTTAATACTGTTTCTTGAAAATTGGTAGACAAACACAGATTTTTTTTATTCCACTTAATGTTGTTTATCTCCTAGCTCTTACGTATGCTTCAGTTGTAAGAAGTTAGGTCAATAATACTACACAAGAAAGGAAATGTCAAGAAGCACCAAACTCCAAATTCATAATGGTAACACATTGACTTGAATAACAGTTGAGGATGTGTTTGCTACCTGTGTTCATAAATTAAATTGTTAAAGTACTTTGTTTTTATACTTTACACAGCTGCAAAATATCACAAACTGATATGTCTTTCAAAGTCATTAAATTTAACTCACTCTTCTAGTTTGTGCTAGTACTATAAAGTCCCAATCTAGTGGTCATTCAAGGTAGTAATTGCACTGCTTGCAATACTGATCATATAGAATTTTATTTACTTACTATCTACCATGTGCTGATCACAAAGCTCAGTGCTTTATGTAAAGCTATTCACTTAACTCTCACATCTCTGCGAGGTAGATGCGGAAATCAGAAAGATGGGGATCAGATATCTAAGTAATCTGCACTGGTCCCACAGTTAGGAAGTCTAAATTTAAATATTCAAACCTAATGTTTAATTTTTTTTTTAACGTTTATTTATTTTTGAGACAGAGAGAGACAGAGCATGAACGGGGGAGGGGCAGAGAGAGAGGGAGACACAGAATCTGAAACGGGCTCCAGGCTCCGAGCTGTCAGCACAGAGCCCGACGCGGGGCTCGAACTCGCGGACCGCGAGATCGTGACCTGAGCTGAAGTTGGACGCTTAACCAACTGAGCCACCCAGGCGCCCCTCAAACCTAATGTTTAACTATAAAACCTGAATTTCTAGGTAACAGATTTAATGACATACCTACTTCTGGTTGAAATCAGTATTCCTCTGAATTAGTTAAGGTCTAAAATAACCAACATCCCCATTTTAGAAAAAGAGAATCTAAGATAGATAAGCCTTGGAGCGTTTGTACCATATCTGTGTTATATCTGAATTATACAAAAGATTAAATGTGATATGTGGGTATATTATGAAGCATCATAATAAAGCCAATGTCAAAATAAACTTAAGAAGTAAAAAAGTAATAACAGCTGAAGCTACCCATGTGCTTCTCCCTCACCTCCTCCTCTATATCTTTCTCATAACTTTTAAAATGTCACCACTTATATATAAATACATTGCTTAGTTCTTTGATGGACAATTTTTTAAATGTTACAAAAAAGCATGGATTCTACAGCAACTTCAATAGTTCAATTTTTTAAATTGAACTATTTTAGATTCATCAAAGTTGTTACATATAGCTTTATTTATTATTTTTTACCATTTAAAATTATTTTATTGTTAGAATAAACCATGGGTGATGTGTCCATTTTCCCCTCATTGGATATTTGAGATGTTCTCAGGTTTTGCTATTATATAATATGGCTTGAAATATATTTTCTGGTTCCCATAATGAAGAATGTCTTGAAATTCCTAGAAGTGAACTATAGGTTGAAGGAATGAGCACATTCAGTTTTACAAGATGCTACCAAATTGATTTCCATAGTAGTTGCATAAATTTACATTCCAACTAGCAGTGTCTAAAAATACCACTTGTACATTCTTTTTACAAAAGTTTGTATCTTCAGATGACTTCCTTCCTCCTACTAATTTATTTCATATAGTGTTTTTCTTTGATTTTAATCTGCATTATAAATGAGGTTGAAAATATTTTCATAGATTAAATATCTATTTCTATTCCTTCTTCTGTTAAAAAATTGATCCTATTTTGTCTATTTTTCTTTTGGGGTATTTTCTTCATATTGACGTTTGATTTACTTATAAATTCAGAATATTTTTATATTACTTATTTTCTTCTTTGTGGCTTGAGGCTTTACTTTCTTTATCAACAGTTTCTCAGCAAAGCATTTTTAAATTAAGTGTATTAATATTTTCTTCTATGATTTCCACTTGTATGGATTATTTAGAAAATCACATTATTATAAATGATATATCTTGTATTTTTTTCCTAAGAATTTTAAACTTAACTGTAGGTTTTATTTCATTATAAACATGGTAAGCATATGATTTATTGCTCAAACCAGGTTATACTTTTTGCAACATTTCACTATGAAAATTTATAACATTAAGAAAAGTTGAAAAAAATCTTAAAGTTAACATCCATTTACAGCATGTATTTACCACCTAAACACCATCATCATTATTGTTTTATCTTTTCTTTATCACTTATCTATGAGTTAATTGTTCCTTCGTTTGTTCATCAAACGACCTTGTTTTTTAATACATTTCAAATGTTTCAGGTATCCATACACAGTTTTCCAAATAGCTTCATCATGAAACTTCTACTATTAGCCAGAATTTAGTATTTATTTACAAGTTCTTTTTCCTTTGAGTTAAAATTGACTTCCAATGAACTTACTATGTTAAAAGTATATTAGTATATTAAATAATTTGGTGAGATTTGACGAATACATATACCTATGTAATAAAAAACACTTTAAAGATATACAGTATTGACAATACCCAAGATAATTCTTTCTTGCCTCTTCCTTTTCAATCTCCATTCCCAACCCCAAGAAACAATCGCCATTCTGATTTTTTCTACCAAACATTAGTTTTGTCTGCTCTGGAATCATACACTATGGGGTCTTTTGTCCAGCTTTCTTCACTCAGCATACTACTTTTGAAATGTATTCCATAGTGCATAAATCAATAATATCCCATTTTTTGTTGCTGAATAAAATTCCACTGTTTGAATGTATCATAATACGTGTATCCATTCACCTATTTATGTCCATGTGGGCAATTTCAGTTTTTCAATATTATGATTTAGCTCCTAAAAACATTTTTTATGTAAGTCTTTTAGTAGATGAGTTTTTATTTATTTTGAGTAAACATCCTGATACAGAATTTCTGTGCTTGAAAGTAGCTGAATAGTTTTATATAAAATTATGAAACATTTTTCCACAGTGGTTTTACCATTTTATCCCCCTACCATCGATCTCTGAAAAGTTCTGGATACTCCGTGTGATTATATTAGGTCTTGAAGTTAGGTAAGAGAAGTCCTCTACTTTTTCAGGATCATTCTGGGTATTGTAAGTCCTTTGAATTTCCATATAAATTTTAGATTCGGTTTGACAATTTCTTCAAATATGCCTGCTGGCACTGGGATTGCAATTGCACTGAATACAGAGATCATTCAAGGTGAATTGAAATAATAATAATATTGAATTTTCTGATTGATAAAAATTATCTATCTCACAATTTCTTTGAGTCTTTAAATTTTATCGGTAATATTTTGTTGTTTTAGTGTACAGAATTTTTAATTATTTTCTAAATGTTTTGGATTTCAATACTGTGGTAATTGAATTTTTTTAATGTTTATTTATTTTTGAGAGAGAGAGAGAGAGAGAGTGCACAAGAGGAAGAGGGGCAGAGAGAGAAGGAGACACAGAATCCGAAGTAGGCTCCCGGCTCTGAGCTGTCAGCACAGAGCCCAATGAGGGGCTCAAACTCATGAACTGTGAGGTCATGACTTGAGCAGAAGTCAGACACTTAACCCACTGAGTCACCCAGATGCCCCATGTAATAGAATTGTTTTAACTTTCATTTTCCAATTTTTATTGCTAGTGTATAAAATTACAATTTATTTTTGCATCCATCAGTCTTTAAAAATGATATTAATACATACACATGGTTGTTTTATAGATTCCTTAGGATTTTCTATGTAAACAATCATTATCAGTTGCAAAAAAAAAAAAAAAAAAAAAAACAAGCTTGATGCTTATTATTTCTTTTATCTGACTTACTGTAAGCTCAAATATAAGTGAGATAAGCGAGTGTGGGTATCTTTGCTTTTTCTTATTTTTTAAACATCTTATTGAAGTATAATTTAGATATATAGAACTGCACATATTTACCAGATACAATGTGATGGGTTTGGACATATGTGAACACCTATGATACTGTCACTACAATCAAGAGAATTGACATGTCCAATACCTCCCAAACTTTCCTGGTTCACCCACCACCACCTTTTTGTGGTAAATAGTTAATGTGAGACTTACCTTCTTAACAAATTTTGAAGTGTACAATGCCATATTATTAATTATAGGCACTCTATTGTACAGAAGATCTCTAGAACTTATTTATTATGCAAAACTTTACACCATTGAATAAAATCTCTCTACTTGACCCACCCCACCCCCCCAGTCCTTGGCAACCATTACTGTATTTTCTGCTTCTGTGAGTTTGACTATTTTCTGTACTTCGTACAAATGGAGTCATGAAGTATTTGTTCTTCTGTGATTGGCTCATTTCCCTTAGCTTAATGTCTTCCAAGTTCACCCCTATTGTCACAAATGACAGAATTTCCTTCCTTTTCAAAGCCCAAATAATATTACATTATAGGTATATACCATATTTTCTTTATCAGTTCATCTTTTGATGGAAATATACAGTGTTTCATATCATGACCATTGTGAATAATACTGCAATGAACATGGGTATGCAGGTATCGCTTTGATATTTGGTTTCTGTTCTTTTGTATATGTGTCCTGAAGTGGGATTGCTGAATCATAGAGTAGTTATATGTTTAATTTTTGAGGGTATTCCATACTGTTTTTTATAGTTACTGCACCATTTTACATTCCTATCAAGAGTATAAAGGAGTTCCAATTCCCTACATCCTTGCCAAAACTTGTTATATATAGCTGTCTTTTTTTGATAGTCATCCTAACAGGTATAGAATGACATCTTATTATGGTTTTGATTCATATTTCCCTGATAATTAGTGATATTGAGCATCTGTTCATATACCTGTTGGTCATCTGTATGTCTTCTTTGGAGAAATGTCTATTCAGTTTCTTTATCCATTTTTAAATTGGGTTATTTAATTAATTAACTTTTTTTTGCTATTGAGTAATACCAGTTCCTTATATATTTTGGATATAACCCCTTATCATATATATGGTTTACAAGTATTTTCACCAAGGAGATGAAAAACTTGTACACCAAAAAAATAGTCTTTGGAACTGGATATTCATCAGAGAAAATAGCGTAGGTAGGCCTCTGAGAGGGTAGAAGTAATGGATTAAGAGAAAACAAAACTGGCTCTGAAAGGAAAACAGCTCTTGAGAGAGAAGGCCATGCTCTGAGAAAAGACACAACTAAAGGACTTGGCAGGAGTTTGGAGTTGGTCCCAGACTTGCTGCTTTTCATCAGCTTCCAGCCTCCATCGTCTGTTAGAGAATTATGAGAAATAGAGAAGCAGGGAGCTCACTGAGGCATTTCATTGAGTTCATGGATTGATATTAACATTTCCCAGGTTAAAAATATAAAGAGTTGATAATTTTAATCTGTTTAACTTTCTTTAAGAGTGCCACACAAGGCTAAACAGAAAAGAACCCATTATTTTTATTTTTTTTTAAATTATTTTTTAATGTTTATTTGTTTTTGAGACAGAGAGAGACAGAGCATGAACAGGGGAGGGGCAGAGAGAGAGGGAGACACAGAATCTGAAACAGGCTCCAGGCTCTGAGCTGTCAGCACAGAGCCCGACGCGGGGCTCGAACTCACGGACTGCGAGATCGTGACCTGAGCCGAAGTCGGCCGCTTAACCGACTGAGCCACCCAGGTGCCCCGAACCCATTATTTTTAAATTGAGAAAAAAAATCTGTAGATATGGACTAGTTTCTCATTTGCCTAACTGTTACTGGTCAAATACTGTGTTCAGATATTTCTAGATTTCACAGTTAACATAATATTGCAACTTATTTTTTGTAAATAATCTTATTACCTAAATAAGATTTAAGTTAACCCAATATACTCCTATGTGCCTCACCCAAATGTAATTATTTATATACTATATCTGCAACTGACTAGGGAACAATGAAATAATATATTAAAAATTGTTAAACACAGGGGCACCTGGATGGCTCAGGTTTTTGAGCATCTGACTCTTGATTTTGGCTCAGGTCATGATCCCAGGGACCTGGGATCAAGTCCCACATTCAGCTCCACACTAAGCGTGGAGCCTGCTTAATTAAGATTCTTTCCCTCTCTCTTTGCCCTTCTCCCCTGCTTTCAGTCTCTCATTCTCATATATATATGTGTATATATATATATATATATATACACATATATATATACACACACACACATATATACGTATACATATACATATACATATATATACATATACATATATACATATACATACATACATATACATGTATACAATGTATATGTATGTATGTATATATACATACATATATATGTGTATTATATATACATATATATATAAAATAAATAATAATTGTTAAGCACAAAAATTGAAAGCAAGTATATCTTATTCTATATATATACATATATATAATATATATATATAATATATATATTAGGTAAATAATAATTTTTAAGCACAAAAATTGAAAACAACTATATCTTATATATATAATTAAAATCTTATATATAATTAAATTATAGGTACTTTTGATAAATTTGTAATGAAAATGTGTTTTACAAAATAATAGTGCATGAAAAGAAATAATATCAAAACTGGGGCGCCTGGGTGGCTCAGTCGGTTGAGCGTCCGACTTCAGCTCAGGTCACGATCTCACGGTTCGTGAGTTTGAGCCCTGCGTTGGGCTCTGGGCTGATGGCTCAGAGCCTGGAGCCTGCTTCTGATTCTGTGTCTCCCTCTCTCTCTGCCCCTCCCCCATTCATGCTCTGTCTCTCTCTGTCTCAAAAATAAATAAACATTAAAAAAAAAAACATTTTAAAAGAAATAATATCAAAACTTAAGAATTATAGAAACAGAAAAATAAATTTAAAAGGTAAGAAAATAGAAGCTTTTCTTAAACAAAACAGATAAACATATAGGAGGAGGGAAAAAGAGAGAGGGAAACAAACCATGAGAGACTCAAAGTCAGAGAGCAAACTGAGGGTTGACGGAGGGATGTAGGTGGGAGATGGGCTAGATGGATGACGGGTATTAAGCAGCACACTTGTTGAAATGAGCCCTGGGTGTTGTATGTAAGTGATGAATCACTGAATTCTATTCCTGAAACTAATACTTCACCGTATGTCAAGTAACTAAAATTTAAATAAAAATTTGAAAAAAAATTGCATGTTAATTACACTGGAATTGAAAAAAAAAGACACCAGCAAAAAACCTCAAAACCAAACATACAAATAAATAATTTTTTCTTAAAAACCACAGACTCTGTGGAATATGGATAGTAAACAGTAGTAGAGTTGTGTTTTGTAATCTTGTTTTTTCAAGTCAAAAGGGACTTTGGAGAATGCCTGGGTAACTCAGTCTGTTAAGTGTCTGGCTCTTGATTTCAGCTCAGGTCATGATCTCACGGTTCATGGGATCGAGCCCTGTGTGGGGCTGCACTGGGTGTGGAGCCTGCTTGGGATCCTCTCTCTCCCTCTCTCTCTCCTGCCCCTCCCCCTCCTCAAAATAAAGAAATAAACTTAAAAAAAAAAAAGGACTTTGGAAAGTCAAAAAGATTTCCATGATCACATGAGCTTAGCAACTGTTGAGTTGAGCAAAGTTAATCTTCTTGAGGACTTTTCAGAGTCTTTAATAAACAGATTAGCAGTAGTTATGATAAAAAATTGATGATAAAGCATGAGAATTCTTTATCCTTATTTAGCTACATAATATTACCCATTAATTCATTCATTAAACAGAATGCCAATTAATATCTTTATTATTAGTTAACAATTTTTACTGGAATCACAATTTGAAAAGGACTTCTGTGGAAAGTAAGGATTACCACAGGTAACAGACATTAATTAATCTTTGCAATCAAACCATGTAGCCATGGACGATGCCCATTTCTTTCTTGAACAAAATTGAGAGCTCAAATACAGCAATAAATTTTATTTAACATAACCAGCTTGTGATTTGTCTCAAGTGATGTTTAGCTATTCTTTTTTTAAGACTCAACGCTTATTTAAAGAAATAGTTTAAATTATCATTTATTATATTCTGTGTGCTTGGGCAACGCTTAGTTTAAAATGTGATTCTGAAACTGAACTCAGGAGAAAAAAAAATAATCCCAACGAAACAACATCTGGAAACCCGACAGATCTGTGCCGAAGTTGCAGGTATCTGAAAGGCACACTGTGGTCGTGCTGTCTACCACTACCACCAACACGAGCCTCATTTGGCCCTGGCTGACTTGCTGAGATTCACCGAGCTACTTTGGAAGCCAAGAGCGCTGAGCCAGGCTCAGGAGTGGCTGCACCACAGTGTGGAGTGGCACTCTGTGAGCATCCCCTACCTTGTGGTGAGAGGCAGGGCTGATGCTGCCTCTGGCCCCTGATGCAAAAGATTAAAATTCTAGGTGAATCTGGCCTTTCTGAGACCAGTTTCTCGGAAATGACAGAAACCACTGACTACCTCTACGGGGGTTCAGAGCCGCGGAAGATCTATGATCTATTCCGGAAATCCTCTGAAGAAGGCAGAAGCACTTGGAGTTCCTGGAGGCAGGGAATCCTTTGACCCAAGAAGGGCTTCAGGTCCTGACGTGGTTCCCAGGACATGGGAGACATGCTATAGAAGAGTGATGGAACTCCATCCAAGAAATGGAATTTGAATTTTTTTGATAACAGGACAGCTTTACCTCTCCTTTATGGCGGGGGGGGGGGAGGGGGGGAATAAATCACAGAATCAATTAAAATAAAATATGGCATTTTTCTCTTTCAAAAGAAAGACCCTATACTTATTAAACAGAGGGTGGAAGAGGCAAAAATAAAGTAGTAAAGCTATAAATGAACCCGGATGAAGTGGGGGTGTACAGAATATTGCATACAGTAGTCTGTGGGAATGTGGGAGGCGAAATGAAGCATACAGTAGGCCAAGCTTTGGCATGTTCACACATGCTGTTGCTGATGCTTCGGGCCATGCCTTCACTACCCCAACTTCCCTATCCAGCTGGTAAAACCCTACCCAATGCGTATCAACTTCTCCCCAGAGCTTCAATTTACCTTCTCAGCAAATGTCAGTTCCTCCAGTCTCTGTGCCTTTGGGGAACCTTGTACACCAGTAAAGTCTCCTAATGCTATCACTCAAATATGAGTAAAATGTGAAGAAATGTGGTGAATTAATTATTCCTGTCCTAGCACAGAGCTAGGCATAGAATTAAAGGGTGTCAGACTGAAGTTTGTTCAGGGACTCAATATGAATGTCATGGATGAAGATAAATTGTGTAGAGGGAAAAGGACATTAATCCCAAAGAAACTTTCCCGCATCTCTTTTATGAGTTTTATTTGGTCAATATGATCATGGCATATATCGCATAGAGCAGAACAAGGGTTGGCAAACTTTTTCTGTAAAGGTGAGCAGTAGGTATTTTAGGGTTTGCAAGGTCTTTGTCTCAACTACTCAACTCTGCCTGCTGCTGTAATGCAAAAGCAACCATGGCAATATGTAAGCAAAATGAACACAGCCCTGTTTCAGTGAAAGTTTATTTAAAAAATAGGGGGCAAGCCATACTTGTCCCTCAGGCTATAGTTGCTGACACCTGTTATAGAAGACAGAATTTCAATTAAAATTTTGCAGTATCTGCTTTAGTAAATCTTTAATTTTTGCATGGGTTGTGACTATCTAATTAAAATGTCACTGGTTATAGGAAAATTTTATAAAAGTGTTATTTGACACAAGGGAGATATAAAATAATTGGCTGTATAACAGCAGCCATAGAGAAAACCAACAAAGTTGAAAGTTAGTTATTTGAAAAAATAATCGGATTGGGAAACAGCATAAAAAAGTGAAGGAGAAGAAAAGATAGAAAATAAATGACAATATCAAGAATTAAATTGGCTATATTACTATGTTACTATATATATAAAGGATATTAAGAAAATACCAAGTACTTTACAGTAATAATTAAGTGAAATAGAAAAATCTCTTAGAAAAAAGATTAACAAAAACACAAAAATAAATGGAAAAGTTGAATAGCCCTAATAGTTTCATATCTAACAAAAGATTGAGTTAGTAAATTAAAAAATTCTTAAACAGATTTCCAGATACAGATGCCTTTACTGTGAAATGTTTATGGAACCCATGATGCCAAGTTCCAGTAAACATTCTTAGAAAATGAAGGACAAACCTCTTCTCACTGATTTTTTAAAAATTAGTATGAAAATTGTTTTGTAACAACTGTCCCTCAGTAATGTGTTGAACCCCTACATGCTGGAAGCCTTCATCACACCATATTTGACAGATTCCATAAGATTTCAGTTACTCTTGGTTACAACAGTGGTATAGTTTTGGTATTTAGAACTCAGTCTTTTCTATTAAAAATTTCCAATCTTGAGCTTTATTCAGAGATTATATCTTATTCTCTCCTGCCACACAGGTTATCTCTGCTTGTAGTAAGTTGGTAAATAGGTGGTGTGAACTGGCAGAGAGATGCCCATCACCCCCAACTAAGAGCTGGGATCTCCCCTCTTGGGCACTGAAGGGGGATACAAGAGGCAGAAGTTACACTTAATGATTGGTCAGTCAGTGGTGGAAAAGTATTCCAGGACTCACATAGTTCTGTCTGCTTGGCTGGTAGCTTCTGCTGAAGTAATTGTTTCCACAAAGATGGTGGGTGGGTCTTTCTCAGAGAGGTGTTCAGTTTCAGCTCCATCACTGACAACTGTTGGGTCTCTGCCTGTAGTCCCAATCTCTTTCCTTGGTTGGTTATCCCACTGATTTACAAGTGTCTCTAACTTCCTTGTTAGAAGAAGAGATTCAATAACCTTTGTTCCTTCACTAAACAATGGAAACCACTAGCCTACCTTTCTCTTCCACATCCTCTAAGGTACATAAAGAAACTAATGCTCATTGCTGTCACAGATTATGTTCTCCAGAAAGCAGACACTGAGGAGGGTGCTTGCATGCAGGAAATCTACTGGAGAATGTTTCAGGATCATCAACCAAGTTGCTGGGTGCTAGAACCATGATTTTTAGAATTATCTAATGATAAATACTGTGCTTGTTCCTTTCTACCATGTCCTATGGTTTCCTCAAGCCTCACTCATTTTTGCATCAAGCTGAGCATTTCCATACAGTTGTTGAAACCTGCAACATGTGTCCTATAAGGCCTGCTCTGCAGGGAAAGAGTTGCTTCTCAATTATATTTATGAATCAAATATATTTGATATTAAAGTCTGACTAAGACATTATAAGACAAGAAACTTATACACCAATCTTCCTCAGAAATATAGTCTCAAAAATGCCTGCAAAATATTGGCAAGTAGAATCTAGCAACATATAGAATGAAAAATATATGATAATCATTGTAATTTAATCCAAGAAATCAAGATGGTTTTTACATCAAAAAATCAATCAGTGTAATTTTCTACATTAATAAAATAAAGGAGAAAAAACGATCATCACAAAGATTGGACAAAAATCATCTGGTAAAATTCAAACTTTATAATAAAAATATTTAGCAAAGTAGGAGTTTAAAAAATTTCACAATCTAAAAGAGAACATCTTTAAAAACAAACATAAAGCAGCTAACATTGTATGTAATGGTGAAATACTGAATACTTCCCCTTTGTGATTGAGAAGGCGAGGTGCCTAATGCCATTTCTATTAAGTATTG
Organism: Panthera leo; assembly: GCF_018350215.1. Lineage (NCBI taxonomy): Eukaryota > Metazoa > Chordata > Mammalia > Carnivora > Felidae > Panthera > Panthera leo. The sequence continues at coordinate 95,804,206 of NC_056684.1, forward strand.
TTTTGAGAGGCATTAGCTAGTGCTATAAGGTGAGGATAGAAACATAGTAATTAGAATAGAAGAATTAGAGCTGTGTTTGTCACAGAAGAAATTATTTTTTGCATTGAAAACCTTAAAGACACAAAAAAAGGAAGGAAGGAAGGAAGGAGAGAAAGAAAGAAAGAAAGAAAAGAAAAGAAAAGAAAAGAAAAGAAAAGAAAAGAAAATCTTAATGAAACTTAGAAAACCACTACTAGAAATACGAGTAAGGGACATCCGTAAGAATGTAGAATAAAATCTAATAGAAATTCACCTACTAAACGAGAAATGTATTTTACAGAGTGGCAACCATCCAAAACAGATGAACAGGTGTGCATCTCTACCTTCTATCCGCATGGAGAGAGAATTATTTCTTCATATCATTATGTGTATCATAGTTTTGGGGTTTTAGTTTATCAAGTTAACTCACTTTCTATTACTATCTCACTAAGAGTTTTTATAATAAATGCTAAATTTTATCAAATGCTTTTTTACTATCTAGAGAAATGATGTGATTTTCTTCCTTTATTCTGCATATGTGTTGAATTACTTAAAAAAAATTTTTTTTTTGGGAAAGAGAGAGAATGAGAGGGGGAGAAGGGCAGATGGAGAGTGGGAAAGACAGAGAGAGAGTGAGACAGAGAATCTGAAGCATGCTCCATGCTCAGTGAGGAGCCCTATACAGGGCTCAATCTCATGACGGTGAGCTCATGACCTGAGCAGAAATCAAGACTTAGATGTTTAAACCGACTGAGACACCCAGGTGCCCCTGTGTTAAATTACTTAACTTTTTAATGTTAAAGCAAACTTAAATTTTGGGGGAAGAAAAACAAACTTGGCCATGATACATTATCATTTTTATACATTGCTGAATTTGGCTTGATAATAATGTGTCTATGATTTTACATCTATACTCAGTGCTTCTCTAAAATTGAGATCAGCCTGTAATTTTCCGTTCCCATGCTGACCTTGTTGAGTTTTGGTGTCAGGTTTACATTTATCTGAGAGCATCTCCACCCCCATTTTCTATATCTGAAAAGTCTCTGTAAGTTTAGAATTATTTCTTATTTTAGTTTTGTTAAACTTATTTTAGTTCTGTTTATGACTATTCAATTGACTATTCAATTGACTATTTAATTTCTTGAATATATACTATAATCCAATCATCAGTTGATGGCCTACTCACATATTCGTGGAACACGGTGAATCTTGGCAAGACTGAGAAAAATTCTACCTCTTAGAAGCATATAGTGAAATTGCAAAGTAATAATTAATAATAATAATAATAAATAAGATACAAAGAAAAATCTGTAAAAGTATTCAGAAGGAAAAAAAAGAAAAAACCCTTCAATTGACTATTGACTATTCAATTTCTTTAATAGTTATATTATTCATGTTTTCTATTTCTTATAGTTATTTTCATATGCAATATTTGTTCTAAATTTAAAAGTTGTGGCATATATACTTTCATAATACATAAGAATGATAGGCAAAATATTTCAAGACTACAAAAACAATGTAAATATATTTATAAATAAATGACACTGAAATAGTTTTAGTAACAGAAATTAATAAATTAGCAACATAATTTTATATATGGAACTACTTACCCAGTCATACGTTATTATTGATCAAATTATTCTAATATAATCCAATTCATGTATTGATTTTAAGAAATATTAGTGTCATCTTTTAATATGGCTCTTACTAACTAAATGATGTCTCTTCATGAGCCTCATTAAAGTGATATTCATTATATCATTTGTAACCTCCACAGTAGGAATTTTTCCTAACACGACTAGTGAAATAATGGCAATTCCATTGAATAACAACCATTTAATAATAACAAAATCTCTTATAACAGAGCTGTAAGAGAGAAATTCAATATCTCATCTCAGTAACTAAGTTACTATATTCGTTTCCTAGGGCAACTCTACAAAGTGTCCTCAACTAGATGGCTTAAAACAACAAGAATTTGTTTCTCAGTTCTGGAGGCTTACAGTACAATATCATGGAGGAGGAAGGAGCATGTTCTCTCTGAAATGTGTAGGAGAATCCTTCCTTGCCTCTTCCTTGCTTCTGGTGATTTGCTGGCAAACTTTGACATGTCTTGGTTTGCAGCTGTGATAGCTCTATTCTCTGCCTTTGCTTTCAGGTGGTGTTTTCCTTGTGTGTCTGTGTCTTCACATGGTCATCTTAAAAGGATACCAGTCACATTGGTGTCCACTCTACTCCAATATGACCTCATCTTAACTAATTACATCTGCAACAACCATATGTTAAGATGTCATTGTATCCTTTTTGGGCGGCATATTTCAACCCATAACAGCTACCAGATTAGTTTTTTGGAATGCGTTTTGAAATATGGTGAAACCAAATTCCTCAGCTACTTGAAATGCACCATGCTATGGTTTAGATATAGTTCCACTGACCTCTGGCTTCTCCCTTCCATTCTGACAGCCAAATTGCTACTCTTCTGAAGGTCTTTTTGTTTTCCCTTCCGGATACTTTTAGAGATTTTTCTTTTCTTTCTTTCCTTTTTTTTTTTTTTTTTTTGGTATCTTTTTTTCAGGTTCACTATATGAATTTTTCTTATCCTTGCCTGAGATTCACTGATTTTGAAGAATATATGATTAGGTGTCTTCACAGATTCTGTTTTGTTCTTCTTTTCCAGAATTCCTGTTAGATAGTATATCAGATGTTCAAACCCCTTCTTCCATATTCCTTAGTTCACAAAATAGTTCCTATTTCTTTGCCCCATGTGCTATTGCATTCTACATAATTTATTTTGACCAATCCTCCAGTTCCTTCATTCTCTCTGGCATTTTCTTATCTTTGTATTTTTAAAAAGAAGTTTTAAAATTTAAATTTAGCTCATAACTTTATACTTTTGATTATATTTTCATTTCTAGAAGTTGTATTAGTTTCTTTTTAAAATCTGATGATTTCCAGTGTTTCCAATTTCCTGTAACTGTGCAAAAGCATGCATTTTATTTCTTTAAATATAGTGACCATGATTATGTTATAGTTACCGGATGATACTTATCTCTAAAATACCTAAAAAATGTTACTGGTTTATTAGTCATATCTATTGTTTGCCTGACTCTTACCATATTCCTCCGTTAAGAACTTTGTTTTTGTTGTTGTTGTTGTTTTAACTTTTTGCTTCTCTCGTAACAGTAGTTGTGAAAATTCATTTAGGTACAAAATAGAAAATTCATTTAGCATATACATGCATACCTTCAGTGCAGAACAACACAATCACCTGTCTAGAAAACTTTAGATTACATTTGTGGCTTAAGGTTTTTAAATGCCCAAGTAATGGCAATAAGGGTGGCAAGTCCTTTTGAGGGGTGAGAAGGGGTTATAATTTCATAGCATTTTTCTTCTGATTTTCTTAGCACCGAGACAACTTTCCTTGCAGTCGCTGCTAGAGGTATAGCTGTATGGCATGTTTACTGTCAGATCACCCTTGACCAGAGTGTGCACTCTTTTGTACTTCCTATGTAAGCACTTTCGGCTTGTCTTTTTTAATCTGGGCACTCAAGCGAGTGATTCCTAGGTTCTGAAAATGCTTTCAGGTTAAAGGAGTTTAATACTCTCCTGACTTCCTAGACCCTTGCTTTACCTTAGATACTGGCACAACTATTTCCTGCTATCTAATGTATAATGTGACTCTTTAAGAAGCTGTTAAAATATGTGTAATCTAGCATTTTAATTGTTTTCAGGATTAGTCCAAATACTATTCCAGTCTTATTATTAAACATATGATTCTCATTTATTTTAGTTTTTACTAGATAACGAAAAGTTTATCTGACACAAAGAAGTAAATGCATAGGTACCAAACCATAGATAGGTATCTACATGAACCATATTTAATCATTTGCTTTTAAATAGTCACACAAGGGGCGCTTGGGTGGCTCAGTTGGTTAAGCGACTGACTCTTGATTTCGGCTTGGGTCATGATCTCACAGTTTGTGAGATTGAGCCCCACAATAGGCTCTGTATGGATAGTGAGGAGCCTGCTTGGGATTCTCCCTCTTCTCCTCTCTCTCTGCCCCCTCCCTACTTGCACTCTCTCTCTCAAAATAAATAAATAAACTTAAAAAAATAAAAAATAAATAGTCATAAAAGACACCAAACATAACAAGGCAGTGGCTAGCTTATATGTTTTAATTATGTATATAATTTTACAATAAATAATTTACATTAAACATATTGAAAGATTATTTTAAGGAAGATTGGTAAAATTTATATACAGAGTTGGCAACAAAGCTAAAATAAAAAATACTGACTTTTTATTTAGAAATTTCTCCTAACTGTAAATTATAAAGAATATTTTAGCTACATTAATCATTCATTAAATTGTGAAGATCATTAGTATTTCCAGAGAATGAAAGATGTTTAAATGGAAAAGAGCTGGCATACAGAAGAGAGAAACTTAGTGAAAGTAGTTCTCCCTTTGAAATATTTTTAGCATCATAGACATTAAATGCTTACTATTTAAATAGTGTTGTAAAAAGTTTCTGTGACTATATTCAACCATTCACCTAGTCCAAACTTGCATTTTTCAAGCATCCATTAAGCACATTTTTCAGGAAGTTTTCCCTCATCAACCCCTTTCTGCTTCTCCTACTGAATCATTCTTACTTTTTTGGTGTTCCTATTTTCTTTCATAAAAAATAATCTACAGCCAACATTAAGTAGCTCTTATTACTTTGTTTTTATTATGTCCCAGAAATTTAGTAAGTATTTCATAGCATTATTTTATTTAAAACCCAAAGGAGAGCTGAGAGATAATTCTCTTATTAATGCATTTTAAGGTGAGGAAAATGAGTTAAACAACCAGTCCAACACCACATAGTTAATAAACTTCAGATATTAACTGAGTCTTGCCTGATTTCAAAGACAGATGCTCTGTTGCCTCCAAAGTAATAGGTGTGTGCTACCTTTAAAGAGAATTAAAAAGTAAAAAATAAATTTAACAGCATCACACCAAGTTCTCTCCCCTGCACACATACATATTCACAAAGACCTGTTTTTCACATCTGTCATCTAATTGAAGCCACCACCCAGTGATCAGCAATTCAGTTTTAAGTGGCATCACCTTCAGAGAAACATAGTGCAGAAGCCATAAAGTAATTTAAAAGGAATTTCAATCTTTGCTCACATCTGCCAAAAACGTTGTTGCAACTCTGAAGTCATAACACTGGTAAGTTCTTCCAATATTCTCTTTTCTCCTCTTTCCAAATTGTCTCAGACACTTCTCAGAGTGTCTCACCCTTGTTCTCCTTCACTGTGCAGATTAACAAAATTCCACTGGGCATTTCCTTGTGAACCCCCTTCCATCCCTGTGGTCTTTACTTTCTCTTTTGTTTGCAAATTCTGAACTGGAAAACTTAGCATTAGGCTGTTAGAGAGGGTCTACCTTCTGGGGGGGTGAGAAGCTAGAAATGTGTGTGTGTGTGTGTGTGTGTGTGTGTGTGTCTGTGTGCGCGCGCGCGCGCCTGCACGCGCGCAAGCGTGTGTGTGAGATAGAGCTGGAGAAAGAGAGGGAGAGAAGGAGAGGGAGAGGGAAGATAAAACAGAATTTGGGTAAAATAGAAAAAAATAGAAAAACCCAAGGGTAAAAAGGTGAAGAAAAAATGAGCTTGAAGTTGCTGTGGCCATTTTGCTTACTTTACAGGGAAGCCTTATGAATAAATGGAATAACTGATTCTAAAATACAATCACTTCTCTGCAGAAAGGTGACCATGGCAATGGAAGATATGTTCTTTAAGACATTCTCTTCTGCTAGAAACCTAAAGTATTCTTCCCTTGATATTTTAACTGGGTAAGCAGTTCTATAATATGTACATTTAATTCATAGAGATTAAAAATGAATATTTTTAGTTTATAATACAGCCACTTAGGAAAATACTTTATTACACATTGTATAAAGTTAAACATTCACTCACTAGGGGCGCCTGGGTGACTCCATCAGTTAAGCCTCTGACTTCAGCTCACATCATGACCTCACACTTCATGAGTTTAAGCCTCACATCAGGCTCCATACTGACAGCTCAGAGCCTGGAGCCTGTTTCGGATTCTATGTCTTCCTTTCTCTCTGCCCCTCCCCTACTCAAGCTCTGTCTCTCTCTGTCTCTCAAAAAATGAATAAGTGTTACAAAATTTTTTTTTAACATTTACTCACCAAGACCCAGCAGTAGTATCTCTTCTAGGTTTTTAACTAAAAAAAAAAAAAAAAAAAAAAAAGAAAAGAAAAGAAAAGAAAACACATTATCAACATAACATATTTATAAATGTTTGTAGCACTTTTATGAATAATGGCCTCAAGCTAAAAACAACCTAAATGTCCAACAAATGATGAATGGATAAATTGATACTTCACATACTAGAATACAACTCAGTTATTAAAAGGAATAATAACTGGATGAATCTCAGAAGTATTATGTTAAGTGAAAGAAGTCAGATACAGAAAATAAATAACTATGTGGTTCCACTTATATGACATTCTAGAAAATTCAAAATTATAGAGACATAAATTAGATCTGTGTTTCCCAGGGGCTGAGGTTAGGAAGGAGATTGACAACACAGAGGCCCAAGGGAACTCTTTGGAGTCATGGGAATATTAAATATCTTGACAGTGGTGGTACACTGTTTACATTTGTAAAAAAATAAAAATAAGAATGAATATTTTCATTTGTCACATATATAAATGTATGTATTAATGCACTTCTTCAAACTCTTTTACAATAGTTTTGAATATTATTTCTAGATATATATTTTTAAATTTTCTTTATCTTTGAGAGAGAGACAGAGCAAGTGGGGGAGGAACAGAGAGAGAGAGAGAAAATGAGACAATCCCAATCCGACAGTGCAGAGCCTGATGCAGGGCTCGAATTCACAAACGTGAGATCATGACCTGAGCCGAAATCAAGAGTTGCATGCCTAACCCACTGAGCCACCAGGCGCCCCTATTTCTAGATATATTTTAAAACACGTAGGAGAATAACTGTCAACAACCCCAGAGTTTTCCAAATTCTATACTCTTCCCTGGGATTACCAGTTTAGGAAGCTACATTAGTTTTCTGGTCCCTTGGGTTGCATTTAACATAGGGCTACCTCAGAGTCCTATTGCTATGAAACTCTGTTTCAGGTAGAGAGCCTTTGTTTACATGAATGTTTACAATGTAGAGTCCTAATCCACTCTCTGGTGCCTGAACAGAAGAGTGCTTTTATAACACAGAGCTAGTGGGGCCTGCCTCTAATGGGTGAATTGTAGCACTGGAGTGGGGGTGGGGAGGAAAGTGGCACTCCCTGTCTTCTTGGCCATACTTAACTTAACCTAGAACAACTGGGAATAGTTGGGAGTAACAGGGAGCTGAAGCATGGGGGGATGGGGTGAGGAGTAGGACAAGGCTGTCGCTCAAATGTCACAGATTTGCTGTTCTGACCCAGATATCATAGATTTTCTTGAATAAATCAAACTGTTTTTTCAAACTGTTGTATGCACATAGGACAATTTCCAGAGATTTTATATGGCTATTATTATTTTTAAAAGCAATTTTCACCAAAAAAAAAAAAAAAAAAAAAAAAAAGGTGTTGTGCTAGAGGAAGGGCTTACTGAGCTCCTCACACTGCCATTCCAGAAGTCTAGGGCAAATTTTTCTTGACCTTCAGAGACTTTCATAATTAGTTTTGTTCATATAGTATTAGTGAGCGGTTGGGGGATTGATTCTAAATAGTTGCTACACATATAAACTGGGATAGTACTTCTAAACTCTGGCAGAACATGATTGCTACAGGGGGTGCTTTTTAAAACACACTGATGAGGGGCACCCGGGTGGCTCAATTAGTAGTCCAACTTCATGACTCAGGTCATGATCTCTCAGTTCATGGGTTTGAGCCCCGTGTCGGGCTCTGTGCTGACAGCTGGGAGCCTGGAGCCTGCTTCAGATTCTTTGTATCCCTCCCTCTCTGCCCCTCCCCTGCTTGTTGTCTGTCTGTCTGTCTCTCTCTTTCTCTCTCTCAAGAATAAACAAACATTCAAAAATTAAAAAAATAAAACTATTGATGAACAGGTTTTACCCTTAAGATATTCTAATTAAAGTATTCTGGATTTTCAAAATAATTCCTGGATGATCCTATCTGGAGTCAGATTTGAGAACCACAGAATTAGGGGGGGGGGGGGATTCATGGATTGGATTCATAGCTGTGACCTTTATGATTTCACCCAACATTTAAAATTGAGATTACAAACTTTCTGTGGGAATCTGTATAATAAGTACTTATCCATTCTTTACACCACTATAAATAAATAAATAATGAAAATAACTCAGAGCATAAAGTTTTAATTGCCTTTGTGTGATAAAGACATGATTTGCACAAAATAAACATTCTCTTTCTCAGCCTCCTGATGTATATAATCATCTATACAAATGTCTATTCTTTATGGACCCATTAAGGGATTATAGCTTTTACAGCAAGTGAAATATATTGGTAGGACTTAGTAACTTTCATGGCTGCACAATGTGGCAATCACATATCTTTGGTTACATCAGGAGAAGGAGTGCCTAAAAGAGATCTGGAAGCACATAAATGGTTGGAGGGCAAGAATATAGAAAAACCGTGTCACAATCCTGGAAGAATTATTCTCCTGACCTTATATAGGGACCCCTAATCTCACCTAAAGTGGCTTTGACTAAGAGGCTTCCAAAGGTTATGGTATTCATGTATCCAAAACAGAAAGAAAATTAAAAGCAATATTTCTAGAAACGTTGCTCTAATCATTACACTATCCCTCTCTGGAGGATAGGCATTTCATTTTGCAATTGCAGCAATTGCTATGTTCTCCTATGTGATTTTACCTAATTATATAAGTGGGCTATGTTTTGTCTAAGATTATTATCACTAATTTAACAAACATTTCCAAGTTTCAGTTTGTGAAGAATTTACCAGTAAAATCTTTTGTTGTTATTTTTTTTTTAATTCTTCATTTCTTTTAAAGGTGTTAATCAACACTGTGACAAGACTGTTCATGAATAACATTTTTTTTTTACATTTGGAAAATTACCAGAAATAAATTTAATTAAACTTTAACAAGAAATGTTAACTGTAGACTGTGATCTACATTGTACGAAACTAATGCATGTTAATGTCAAAGGCAAAATATTACCTGTCATTCTTGCCACTGTCACTTTGAAAAAGAGGGTAAAAGGTATTTAATGTGCTGACCTCTTGAGAGCACATTTTGCTGGGTCTTTTTTCATGTCTCCTAACCATCCCAGGTCATGGTATGTTGGTAGAATAACTAACTTTATAATAATTTAAATGATATAAAATGTGAAATAAAATAAAAATTTAAATATTAAAGTCAGTGGCTTTAAAACAAAAATAAAAATAGAGACAGAAATAAACACGGCCACCCAAATTTTAACAACTCAATAATTTCACCATAACATTAAGGTCATGGAGCATTGAGCCAAATGTGAATTTAAGAGGTTGTGTGTCTTCATTCCCTATAATCACATTGTTAAAACATTATTATGTCTTGATTTCTTGCTTCTTTCTCACCCTCACGTCCCAAAATACTAGCAAGTTCTTTTGAGTTGAGAGTATCTTCCAATCTTCTTCCCATCTTCTTCCCACTGCCATTATAATTCATTCTTGATACAAGGATTAACATATGAAAAACAAGAATTCATAGAATATATTGCCCCTTTTTATAAGTTCCTGATGTTGAACTGATATTTGACAAAGAAGCCAAGATAATTCAATGGAGAAATTTTTTTCAGTAAATAATAGTGGAACAACCACACATTCACATGCAAAAATAAAAATAAAAAAATCTTGGTGTGGATCTTATACCTTTCACAAAAATTAACTCAAAATGAATCGTAGGCCTAAGTGTAAAATGCAAAAGTATAAAACTACTAGAAGATCGTATAGGAGAAAATCTAGCTGACTTTGAATTTGATGATGATTTTTCTAGCTATAACAACAAAAGCTTAATCCATGAAAGAGAAAATTTATACATTGGACTCCATTAAAATTGAATTTTTTTTTCTGCAAAAGACATAGAAACGAGGGAATGAGAAGAATCCGGCTGACTGGAAGAAAATCTTTGCAAACACATATCTGATAAAAGACTAGTGTCCAAAATATATTAAGAACTCTTAAGTAAGTGTAAGTACTACACTCTTAAGAATAAGAGTAAGAAGTAAGTAAATAACCCAATTAAAAAGTGAACACAATATTTGAGCAGACATCTCACCAAACAAACAAACAAAATACAGATGGCACATGCATATGAAAAGATTATCAATATCGTATGTCATCAGAGAACTACAAATTAAAACAATTATCAGATACCACTACACATTTATCAGAGAGGCTAAAATCCAAAACACTGACAACACCAAATGCTGGCAAAGGTGTGGAGCAACAGCAATTCCCATTTGTTGATGGTGAGGATGCAAAGTGGTTCAGCCTCTTTGGAAGGTAGTGTGACAATTTCTTATGACTCTAAAATTCTCTTAACATACAATCTAGCGATTTCATTCCTTGGAATTTCATTAAATCCATTAAGAACTTCTGTTCCTTGCATAAACCTGCACAAGAATATTTAAAGTGGTTTTATTTATAATTGCCCAAACTCAGAGGTAACCAAGATGCTCTTCAATAAATAAATGGATAAACTTTGGTACATCAAGACAATGGAATATTCAGCAATAAAAAGAAATGAGCTATCATTCCATGAAAAGACATGGAGGAAACTTAAATGCGTATTGCTAAGTGAAAGAAACCAACATGAAGACGCTGTGTAACGTATGATGTTAACTATATGACTTTCCTGAAAAGAGAAATCTATGGAGACGGTAAAATGATCAGTAATTGCTAGGAGCTCTTGGCAGGTGGAAGGGATGAATAGGTAATGCACAGGATGTTTAGGCACGTGAAATTGTTCTGTATGATACTGTAATAGTGCATACATGCCATTATACATTTACTAAAACCTATAGAGTACTCAACACAGAGAGTGAAAATTAAACTACAGAATTTAGTTAATAATAATGTAACAATTTCAGCTCATCAATTGTAAATAAACATAGCACACCAATTGAAGATGTTAATAATGGGACTCCTGACTGACTCAGTCAGTTGATCCTCCAACTCTTGATTTTGGCTTGTATGATAATCCCAGGGTTGTGGGATCAAGCTCCGCCTTGGACTCCACACTGAGTGTGAAACCTACTTAAGATTCTCTCTCTCTCTCTCTCTCTCTGTCTCTGTCTCTCTCTCTCTCTCTCTCTCTCTCTCCCTGTCTCTCCCTCCGCACCTCTCCCCTGCTGACACTCTTTGTCTCTCTCTAAAACAAAACAAAACAAAACAAAAATTAAAAAGATGTTAATAATAAGTCAAACCGTGTAGGTGGCAGGGGAGTTGAGGGGTTATAGGAAAATTCTGTACTTTCCACTAAATTTTTCTGTAAATCCCCAAACTGTTCATTCTAAAGTCTATTACCTGTTTTGAAAAAATTTCTGTTGGCTTTTTACTGCTTTAGAATTAAATTTAACCTCTGTACACTTTCTTTTAAGGTCCCACATACTCTGCTTCTTATCTCTTTCTCACTTCATCTTCTGTCACATTTTACTTGTCCCAATTATCCTTCATTGTGTTAATCAAATATAATAAAGCTTTCCGATTCAGGACTCCTACAATTGCTATCCCACTGGTAATGTTTTTAACATAAATCCTTATGCCTTCCTTTCATTCGTATTCCTTCAAATAAGACTTTAATTATCAATTCATCTTAAGTTCTTTTTACATGGGACTTATCAGTAGGTGATACTTTCTTATGTATGTTTCTCATGTTTCACCTACATAAGAATGAAATTTTATAAAATCAGGCACCTCATTCGTCTTGTTTACAAATGTCACCTTACAACTGTTTCACAGTCTGAATAATGGCCATTATGTAATAGTCACAAAATTAGTATTTGAATAAATTAATAATTAGAATTTTATAGGCGAAAAAAATAAGAACCTGAAAGTTTGAGGACCTGTTAATGCCCATCCAGCTGGAATGTCATAGGAGAGGAATCTTATTTCCTGCCGGTTCTTTGAGCAAAATGAATGTTCACCTACAGCGGACTGTGAGGCAGTGCAGCACAGGAAAGTCATACCATCACTGGCACGATTTTAGGGAAATAGAGTGGTTTTCACGAAGATTGTCATGTAGTTTTTGTCAATTAGTTTGCAATAAAAACTTAAATAAGTAACAGTGATATATCAATAATATATATTAGGTTAAAATACGTGGATTGTTCCTAAAACATAAAGTATACACTGTGTGCTGATTTTCATTTACATACCTTACAAATCAAAATGGAATCCCATCATTTTGGTCTACAAGCACCCAGATCTCCACAATTATTGCTCCGTGTAATGGCAAGATTTTCCCGATAGCCTCCTAGGTCGCCTCTAGGTCACTTCCCATGTGATCAGTTAAAATGTATTTTGACAAGAGAAATTTAAATGCCCAGAATTTTTTAGCCTGAGGATGGAATGGTGCTACAATCCATCAATAGATACTTGAGACTTCTTCTGGATAAAGTTATTACACTCTGGGCTATACAACAGGATGAGTGATTCATTACTTTTTCTGGTTTGTGCACATTTAGGGCCATATATTTAATGTTAGAATGAGATCACAAATTCAGGGAAAACATAAAATATATAGTAAAATTATTAGATTGATCCTTAATTTGGTGGATGTGAAAACTTTTTGTATCACTTTTCCTTTCCTTTCAATTAAATGCCCAGAAATATTCTTTTTAATTGATCTAAAATACATGAAATTTGGTGAAGTTATTTAATTAACTTTAAATCAATGTTTTCAACAAAATTGAACTATACATAAATATAAAATATCAGTTTAATTGATATAACCATTTATAGCAAGATAATACATATGGGTAAAGTATCATCTATTACCTATATTATAGTATAGTTCTGTTCCCCCAAATAATTTAAGTTGATTTTATTGAGATAATAAACATTTATTGATGAAAAGAGTGGCCTATCATACAGAGTGGCATAAAATTTTAGCCTCTTTAAAACTTGTTACTGTCCTAAATCTTCACAATGACATTTGAGTGTCGTTGTCATTTCATTAACATCGCACGTCATTTTACACTTCAATTAGGTAACTGCAGATCTTAATGAGATTTTAGTAGTAACAATATGCACTATCATAAAATTTGTGAGCTCTTATGGTGAAATTAAGCTCCAAAGCTTATGTGGAGTTGTAAACTTCCTGAGACAGCTCAAGTAAATGGAGACTGGTGCCCATGGCTGATTTAAGGCAAAATTTATCCCATACAGTTTCATGGGCCCTTTGGATTCTCTGCTCCTTTCTGTGCAATCAATGATCACATCAGTACTTGAACCACAGGGCTCTTGATGTCCAGGGATCTCCTTTCAGGCTTATAGGGAGTGGTAATCCCTAAATAAACTGATCTATTTTCCTTACTTTGTGTAAAAAGACCCTGAATCCCAGAGAGGCCCTGATCATTGATATATTGCTAAGGTGTTGCAGAAACAGGCAGAGAAATGGGATTTGCTGTTTCATGTTGCCTGTGTAATTTGTGTTGTTACTGTTTCAAATCAAAAGCAACCAATCTGTAACTATATTCTGAAAATTCGCTGGCTAAAGATCAAATGAATGAAAGTATAAGATGTTAAGTCCAATGCGACTTTATAAGGGAAAGTAAGAAATATTCATGAGAGCAATATCACCAGTGATTATATTCCACAAAGGAAGACATTGGATGATGTATGTTGAAAGTGATGTGTATGTGGTGTGGGAGTGGGGGGATCACGTGCTTTGTCAAGCTTACCAATACTTTTATATTACTGTATTAATATTTAATACTCATTAAATACATCATGTTATTTGACTCATCAATAACAATTCACAAAATCATCATTCCCACCATTAGTTTTCTGGACTTCACACATATCTGATTTTCCTCTCACCCAAATGGTTATTTCCATTTATTCTCCTTTGGTCTCTCCTCAACCCCCTCATTTCTAGATATTGGAGTGCCCAGGGCTCAATCCTTAGACGTCTCATTCTCTTGGTGCTCACATTTAGTATGAAGCTCCTGATTCCTCCTGCCACCCCAAATCTATTCCACCCATTCGTGTTAGTCAGATGGAATACCGTCTTTCCAAATGTTTCAACCCAAATCTTTGGCATGATATTCAACTTTTCTCTCTATTTTATAAATACATCCAATCTATTAGGAAAAATATACACAGATGCTGAGCACCCCATCACTATCTCTAAAGCTCCCACCTTGGTCCAAGCTACAAATATCTCTTCCCTGCATTCATATCTTGTTTCCCTGCTTCTCCAATTACTTTCCCACAGGATTTTTCTACACAGTACATCAAAGTTATTATATCATTCCTTTACTTAAAGCCCTCCATTCCTTTACTTATTTCTTCAACAAATGTTTATTGATTCTCCATTCATTCATTGATTTATTCATCACACGTTTTCATATGGTGGACTCTCTTTAGATCCTTGTATCTATCACTAAACAAGCAAAAAGCCACATCACTTATGGCCTTCATAAGCTTACATCCAAGCAAGGAAGAAACACACAATAAACAAGAAATATGACTTAAAACAGAAATTACATTTTTTTTATTAGTAGTTTTATGAGGAATAGTAAAAGTAGATCAGGGTAAGGGGGATCTAGAATGCCAGGTTGTTGATGATGGAGAGAAACCCAAGCAGGGTGCAATACTAAAGTATGTGGTTAGAGTAAGGCTCATTGAGAAGGTGAGATTTGAGTGCAGATTTGAGGGAGGTAAGAACCTAAGTGTACATCTTGAGGAAGAGTGTTCTAGGCAGAGAGAACAGTAGGCACAGAAGGCAAAAGGTAGAAGCCTGCCTGCTGTACCCTAATCATTTTGCTCCAGTAATGCTACTCCTTGAAACTTGAGTCTTACACCCATGCTGTTGAACCAAGGTCTTCATTTGTGTTGTTGCTTCTTCCTTGAATGTGCCTTTACAGTATTTGCAAGGCCAAATATGAAAATCTTTCACATCTTTGCTCTAGTTTGACGTCAAAGAGACCTTCCCCTGACCACATTATTTAAAACTGCAACTCCCCTCCCTTGGCACAGTCCACCTCCCTTCTCTGCTTCAGTTTTGACAATTCTACTTGGCATAATCCATTTTACTGTATAATTTATTTGTCTTATCTATTGTCCATCTCTCAGTCTAAAGGTTCATCTCCATGAAGGCAGGGATTTTGTCTATTCTGTTTATTGTGCTATCCTGAGGACTTAGAACGGTACAAGGCACTATCTTTTTGGGCTACCCTATATTTTAACTTTTTTTTTTCATTTGCATTTATTTATTTATTATTTTTAAATTTTAATTCCAGTATAGTTACCATAGAGTGTTATATTAGTTTTAGGTGTACAATATAGTGATTCAACAATTTTATATATTACTTAGGGCTCATCACGATAAGTATACTTTTAATTCCCTTCATCTATTTTACTCATCCCCCCACAAGCCTCCCCTCTGGGAACCACCAATTTGTTCTCTATAGTTAAAAGTCTGTTTTTGATTTGTCTCTTTTTTTCTTTGTTCTCTTTATTTTATTTTCTCCCAAGATTTTATTAAATTCTAGTCAGTTAATAGGTAGTGTAATATTGGTTTCAGGAGTAGAATTCAGTGCTTCATCACTTACTTATAACACCCAGTGCTCATCACAACAAATGCCCTCCTTAATACCCATCACCCATGTAGCCCAACTCCCATGCACATCCCTCTATCAACCCTATTTGTTCTCTATTTTTAAGAGTCTCTTATGGTTTGCCTTCCCCTTTGGTTTTATCTTATTTTATTTTTCCTTCCTTTTCCCTAGGTTCATCTGTTTTGTTTCTTCATTTCACATTTAGTGAAATCATGGTATTTGTCTTTCTCTGACTGATATCATTTTGGGCTACTCTCTATTTTAATCTAGTAAATGGGATTTTCAAAGCATTGAATAGTCATAGAATGATAAAAAAAAGGATGCTTATTTTAGAAGCCCTAAATTTTCCACTAACATTTTCCCATCAAAATAAAACAAACAGATAAATACTATGGTAATGTAAGATACTAACATCAGAAGAAACTAGATTAAGTATAAACCAGATTATAATTCATAAGGTTGGTTAAGTCCTTCCATTTCTAAATATTTAAATGGTAATAGTATTAGATTTCTTACAAACTACAGATCAGCTGGATAAGTAAAATATGACTTCTTGGAAGGGAAATCATGTCATTAAAGGGTATTGGAATGCTGATCAAACATTTTTTTTAATGTTTAATACTTTACAAAAGTTGCTGCTAATTATAATCACATATCAAAGTTCTTTCCAACGTCTTTTTAAGTTTGAGACACTTCCCCCCCCAAAAAAAAACTCTATAATTTTTTAGATACATTTGTGCCCCTGGTGGAGTGCCAGTCTGCCTGGGTAGAATGGAAATTCAGACACTTTGGAGTCCTTTGGCTTGGTGCAGTTCAATCTGCCAGACTATGGGTTTTATAATTCTAGGAGAGTACCTCCCAGAGAAGGTCATTTAACAACTGTGTGGTCATGGTGGACTAAGAGGTAATGCTACAGATAGAATCCATTTTTATTTTTGGACATGAGTGAGGTTGGGATCAAGCTTCATTCTTTTGAATCAGTTGTCTCAAACTCACTTTACCATGAACACCTACTCTTTCTTCTATCAAACTATCTCAGCATCCTTGTCAAAAATCAATTGTTCATAACTGTAAAAGTTTATTTCTAGATTCTAAGTACTATCCTATTGATCTATGTGTCTGTCCTTATGCCAGGACCATACTGTCTTGAACACTGTGTTTTGTAGTAGGTTTTAAACTAAATAATTATGATTATTCCAACTTTGTTCTTATTTTTTAAGAATGTTTTAGCACTTCTATATCTTTTGTATTTCCGTATAAATTTTGGAATGAACTGGCTACTTTCTGCAATAAGTCCAGACTGGGTTTTGTTAAGGTTTGTGTAGATCAATTTGGGGAGTATTGACACCTTAACAATATTAAATCTTCCAATATCTGAACATGGGATGCCTTTCCATTTGTTTAGATCTTTTAAATTTTCTTTTAAAATCTTACAGTTTTCAGTGTGCAGATTTTATACCACTTTTTATTATTATTATTATTATTATTATTATTAGGCTTGTTTTAGAAAGAGAAAGAGAGAGAGAGAGAGAGAGTGCACATCAGAAGGGGAGAGGGGCAGAAGAAGACAGAGAATCTTAAGCAGGCTCCATGCCATGCTGGGCGTGGAGACTGATGTGGGGCTCGATCTCACGACTGTGAGATGATTACCTGAACCAAAACCAAGAGTCATGTGCTCAACCAACTGAGCCACCCAGGTGCCCTTATACCACTTTTTAACCTTGATTCCTATGTATTTTATTCTTTTTGATGCTATTATAAACGAAATTATTTGCTTAATTTCATTTTTGGATTATCCATTGCCAGTATACTGAAATACAATTAATTTGTATATGTTGATCTTTTATCCTGCATCTGCTAGATTTGTTTAATAGAGATATTTTTAAGGACAACAGTACAATGGGGAGTCAACCTTAACACATTTACAATGTTTCCATAGCCTGAAATATTATGTTTTGAAAGCACGCAGAGTGCGTCTGGAAAAAGACATAGGCAGACTGTATCATGCAAAAAGCCATGCCAGACCCTTAGCTCCTGAAACCTGGAGGAGACCAGGGAGTCCTTTTCTGCAAGATCCAAGGCAGTCTCTGAGGAAGACCAAGCCCTCCCTGTACTGCTTGTAGAGAAAGTCTTCCAAGTTCTGTGGGGAGACCATAGGTGCAAGAACAGAGACCCTTTAAAAGCCAACAGACTCACTGATATAGTTGGGCCAAATGAAGTGAAAGTACAGAGTTGAGATACTGGTATGGAGGAGGGAAAATTAAATAATTCCAGGATCAACAAAATTCCACAGCTATAAAACTAAACAGACAAGGACCTGAACATACACACACATTTGATGACGATTTAGTATAAAACAAACTAGTTAAGATATTTAAAATATGTCATATATAAGGACATTTAATTCAACAGAAGGCAGTATAACAAATTTCTTTATAACCTATTTGTTCTCTACTCTGAATGACTCTGCCACTTTCCAGTTCTTTACTAAAGCATCAGGCATTTAGTGGTATATTCTCCTATACTTTCCCTTACTCATTAATCTTCAAACTCTTAATACAGGAAATCTCTTTTCAACAATTATGATTCAGAAGACTCATACTCAAAATACATAAAAGCATATTGAATTGAAAAGTAACCAAAAAATTTGTACTTGTGTATATAAATGCCCAATTAGCAGTATTATCTATGACAACTGAGAGGCAACAGAGATCTTACAATTAAAGAATAAAAACTTTACTGTCATGAAGACACTGTTTCAATCCTTTGGAACAAAAGTATTCATATATTATTTCTGTAATAAAATACATCTTGGAAAATCATTATAATATGGTGCGATAAGTATTATCAAATGGGCAAAGATACACAGTGTTATGGAAAAGTAAAAGCAAGAGTATCCACCCCAGCCTTGAAGGTTTACTGCAGGCAACATATATGTTGTGGCCTGAAGACTAAGAAGTATTGTGTCAGGTATATTCTTTGTGGAGGGGAAAGCTGTGCTTTCTCTCAGTTATCAATGATCATTTCTGCAGGTGTTTGCTTTTAACATCACCTCTTTGGAAAAGTCTCTATTCTATTTCTTTCAAGGAATTACAATTGGAATGGACTGCCAAATAGAGACAGTATGAGTGGCTACAACCCTCTTAATATCTTCCAGTGCCTCACTCTGGTCAGTTCCAGTATCCTCTACTTTCACTCTGTGAAATTCTGGAGTTGTTTAGGAGATAATGTCAGATAATAAGACAAAGCTAAAACAGAGACAAAAAGTCAGCTATCAAGATATATGGCTTGGTGACTAAGTGGGGACCTTAAACATAAAAGGGTCTATCTATAAATCATATTAAGGGATTGGACATTTCTTGAGAAGAAAGAGTAAGATTTTTAATGGTTCAAACAAGGAAATGGCATCATTTATGTCCTTAAAACATATTCAGAACAGGGGCATCTGGGTGGCTCAGTTGGTAGCATCTGACTCTTGATTTCTGCTCAGGTCAAGATCTCATTTTCATGATATCACGGTCGTGAGAATGAGCCCCATGTTGGGCTCCATGCTGAGCATGGAACCTGCTTAAGGTTCGTTCTCTCTCTCTCTCTCTCTCTCTCTCTCTCTCTCTCTCTCTCTCCCTCTGTTCCTCTCCCCCACTTGCATGCTCTCTCTCTCTCTCTCTCTTTCTCTCTCTCTCTTTCTCTCTCTCTCTATATATATATAAAAGAAAGAAAGAAAAGATACTCAGAATATAAAGCCATTTAACAGATTGTGGCAACAAGAGATGATGGTAAAATAATTTGAGTTATACAATGTACTAAGAAAAAGCAAAGGGTGGTTTTAAGAAGAAAAATTGTAAGGCAGTAAAAGGAAGTGAGAAGGACCAATCAGTTCTCTAAATAGGACCCAAGAGTAAGGTAATTTTGTCCCTAGACACATAGTAACAGTCTTATCTGGGAGACAGTAAATATTAGTTGTCTGGAATTGCACAGACCATTAAGAACAATTAAGTGAACATAATTATCTCCTTTAAGAGTTTTAAAATTACATTTTTATGCAAATTTGATATTTACCCCAATACCTTGCATATTCTAAATCTGTTGAAGGTTTGACAGATTTGTTATTTTTATTCTAAGAAATTATTATTTTTATAATGTTTATTTATTTTTGAGAGGGGAGGGCAGGGGCAGAGAGAGAGTGCAGATGAGGATCTGAAGCGGGCTCTGGGCTGACAGTGGAGAGCCCCATGCTGTGCTGGAATTCAGGAACTGTGATATCATGACCTGGGCTGAAGTCAGAAGGTTAACCAACTGAGCCACCTAGGTGCCCCTGGTCTAAGAAATTATTGTTTACATCAGTGGTCTGTCATTTCTCAAGGACTACATTAAATTCCAATCAAAAGGCCTGAGAGTAGAATTATCAATATGTTTTTTTTTAATTTTTTTTTTTTTTACGTTTATTTATTTTTGAGACAGAGAGAGACAGAGCATGAGCAGGGGAGGGTCAGAGAGAGAGGGAGACAGAATCTGAAACGGGCTCCAGGCTCTGAGCTGTCAGCACAGAGCCCGACGCGGGGCTCGAACTCACGGACAGTGAGATCATGACCTGAGCAGAAGTCGGCCGCTTAACCGACTGAGCCACCCAGGCGCCCCTCAATATGGTATTTTAAGTGATATTCATAGATAGAATCTTCATATGCTGTGAATATAATTACTGGATTCTATAATTTAGAAGTGTAAAGATAATAATAAAAGTAAAATTTGCCCAATCATTTCTAAGAAAATAGCGTGAATATTGAAATGTTACTTTTACCAATAATTTTGCTTCTTTCTTTGATCATAAACAGAATCAGAGTTAAATACACTAAAATTAATATTTTATTGTTACTTTAACATTTCAGAAATTATTTACAATTTATCTCTAAATACCTTTTTGCATGCCACTGGGAATAATTGTGTACTATAAAAGTTAGCCAACAGATATTTTAGAAAAATCTTTAGTCATACATGAATTGGACTTTTTGATCTCATGGAAATCATTGTCCAAAGGCAATTCTAGCATTAGCTTTTACAACATTTCTGAATAATATATTTTCCTCAGCAGAGGGCTATGTATAGATACAGTTGTGAGTAGATATAGAGAGATAGTTATTGATGTGGATATAAGTTGCTACCAGAGTTTAATCATATTCAGAATGTTACAGCAAAACACTTCTGTTTACAAATAGCCTAGGTATGTTTAACATAAAAAAGATCACAGCACAGAAAATTAGCTGGGCTTAGAGAATTGTCAAAAGGGTTTAGAGAGCAAGAGTCAGAGGAATATAACCTTTTTGGAGATAGGAGGCTGCAGAAATTACACAAATATGGTTCTAATGAGTTCCCCTTTCTACAGTACCAAAGTGAGAGGTTCACTCAGGATTTTGGGAGTTCATCCAAATTTTGTGTTGCCCACCATGGCCAGGGGAAGCTAATGGCTTCCCCTTCATTCCAGTCTTTCAAATATTATGTGAGTACTTCTCACTGGTATAATCTAATCCAGAATCCTGCTGACGAGAGGTTCTGGGAAATACATTTCTAAGGTTTCTCCCAAGCAATGTGGAAGAGAATAATACTGATTTGCCAATTCACAACATGACACGAAGATGCAGAAAAATAAAGTATGACTATAGATGCAGGTATATAAAAAGTTAAATGATAAAGGTTTATGTATTTGAGAGATATTATGGCCAAAAAAATTGAATTTCTTTATTCAACAACAAGAAACCTCCCAATTCACAAATATTTATTTAAAAAATACTAGATGTAATTCTTAGGACAAATGCCCAAAGAATGGGCAATTCAGGTATTTTTATTGTATAAAAGAATAAGATTAGGGAGAGAACCAAGATTTGTTTCCACGTTTACTAAAAGGGTATAGTGAAAACAACATATTCAGGTAATAAGGAAAAAACAGTATCACTTTTACATCTTAAGTTGGTAATGATGTTTAATATTTTCCATTATTTACTTTCTATAATATCTTTTTATGATAATTTTCCATGCTCTTAATTCTAAAATTATTTTATAATGATTTAATAAAATTATAGTCATGTTTATTTAACAGATTTTCTGTTACTATGATCTTTAAGACTATCCTTTAAGGCAGCATTATATTTCATTGACTTGAATTATAAAAGCTTTTTTTCTGCTACTCAACATTTAGGTTCTCTGGACACTGGTACAGAATAATAGATTTTAGGCATACAACTTTTTTTTATTGCTTTGATTGATGTGTTAGAACAAGTTCCTAGGAAAAGAAAACACAAATATTTTTTCTTTAAAATTTTTTAAATGTTTATTTATTTTTGAGAGAGACAGAAAGACAGAACACAAGTCGGGGAGGGGCAGGAAGAGAGGGAGGTAGAGAATCTGAAGCAGGTTCCAGGCTCTGAGCTGTCAGCACAGAGGCCCGTGGGGACTTGAACGCCCGAACTGCAAGATCATGACCTGAGCTGAAGTCGAACGCTTAACTAACTGAGCCACCCCCGTGCCTCAAAAACACAAATATTTTAATGGCACTTGATATACCTGACATTATTTTAACTTATATTCACTTTATTACTATTATCTGACTCATTGACACATAATTTAATTTTATCTTTACCTTGTAATTAACATAACAAATGATATTCTGCGTACATTATTCACACCTTCATATGTATTTTATGGTTCCCGTCTGATTTCAAGGTTCTTATAGTTAGGATTTTTGCTTTGTTCATTTTTCTGTCATACACAGTGACCAAACCACAAACACTCAGTAAATACATATTAATTCATTTAAATTTTAGGATCATAAAATATGAAAAGCCCAAAAGAAAATTTAGATTATTCAGATAGAGAAATATGTCAAGAAACTTTTGCCTGCTCACCATGTATTTCAACATTATTCTTTTTATGTATTCTATGTTTTTTTTAAAGTCTATTTAGTTTTGAGAGAGAGAGAGAGTGCACGTGAACAGGGGGGAAAGCAAATAGAGAGGGAGAGAGAGAGAGAGAGAGAGAGAGAGAGAGAGAGAGAGAGAGAGAGAGAGAGAGAGGAAATCTCAAGCAGGCTGCACATTGCCAACACAAAGCCCTATGCAGGGCTCAATCCCATGAACCCTGAGATCATGACCTGACCCAAAATGAAGAGTCAGACGCTTAACCAACTGACCCACCCAGGTGCTCCTTCTTCTGTTTTTAATGGGTTGTTTTCTGATGTATTGGCTTCCATCTTATTGTATTAGGATTCAAAAAAGAACTGTAAACCTTACCTTGTAATTCTCAAATCTGGTAAGATAAATAAGCATTTTAGAAAAGTTAAAAAAAAGTATATTGCTTCAGATGAATTATATTTGAATGTGATAAATTAAAGTACAGAAAGTTTGTATGTGGCTTCCCATAGTCAGATCGAGGTGCTTCAAGGAAAACTCTTCTTATGTGCCATACTCCTAAACTTTAAGAGCTTTGTTCAGGTTTAAAACAAAAGGAAGGAAGGAAGGAAAGAAGGAAGGAAGGAAGGAAGGAAGGAAGGAAGGAAGGAAGGAAAGGAAAGAGCAGGAAAGGAAGGAAGGAAGGAACAAAAAAAGAAAAAGAAAGAAAGGAGGAGAGAAAGAAAGAGAAAGAAAAAAAGAGAAAGAAAGAAAGATTTGCTTTGAGGTATCTATGAGTATTAATGGCTCTGCTATTTAGATATGAAGGCTGAGATACAAAATATGACGATTTTCACCTTGAAAGTTAATCTATATGCCTATGCTCTTTTCTGCTACTGAAATGCATTACGTTTCAAACCTATTTCTCTGATAACCTTATAAACATTAAATTTTTACCATAGAAAACAAGGGGGATTTTTAACTAAAAATTGCAATCTTTTTCCTTTTGAGATATTGTCTATGACTGCTTTTTGTTACTTTTCAGAGCTTAAAATTGCATGCTTATTGCTTAAATAACTTGATAATCCTAACATATCTATTTTAATAGCCAAATTGTCCTTGAGTTCCATATGGACCCAAAGCCTGTAATTTATTTCATTTCATTTCATTCCATTCCATTCCATTCCATTTCTTCTTACATATAAAGAGAAGTTTAAGGTCATCACTTTCTGTGACTACATGGTTTTAAATGGTATCAGTATCTCAGAGTCTTATAATAGACCTTGAAGGCTATTCTCTTTCTTTAAGGAAGTCTCAAGGATATGGACATTGCTGGGGAAATCGTTGAAATTCAAGCAAGGAGTTGTTGGGACATTTTTTAAATGCCTAGATGAAAGTCCAGAAATTAGAGTGGACATAATTGAAAACTCAGAGAGCTCAGCAGCTAATTTCTAAGTCTGAAGCAACAGAGGAAAGGAGTAGAAGAGCATAAAAATGGTTAGACACAAAAAACTGTAGAAAAATTGAAATATATATGGATGACAGGTTATTTCGGGAACAAAGTCTGACTATACTCAGTTTACTATAGCCTCATTGTTTTACATAGCTTGACTGCTATCACTAATCTGCCTAATGTTCAGAAATGGATAAAGCACTGTATGTTTCTAAACATATAAAAATGGAAACAATATTTTAAATATATATTATATTTATAAATATATTTTTTATTTCTTCTTTTTTTTTGTAAATAGCTTCATGCCCAACACAGAGCCCAACATGGGGCTCAAACTCATGACCCTGAGATCATGACCTGAGATTAAGAGTCAGATGCTTAACTGACTGAGCTACATAGGTATCCCTTATCCTTATATAACATTTTTAAATGAAACATGTTCATCTAATTCATCTAAATTCAACCGGAAGACATTCACCAATTGTGTATTATATACTCCCCCTTGCTTATTTTCTGGACTATTGGAAATTTAGTGACCCCCCCCCCCACCGCCCCAAGGCTTCATCTGATTACTCTTATCCAAAAAGCAACTGCTTCATATTTAGACCTTATTTTTATTTTGTCTGCTATGAACTTCCTTTTAGGACACAGTATTTTATTTTACCAATTTTCCTGGGAAAGTACAAACTTTAATTAGGTGTGAAAAAAAAGAATATTTTGTCAACCAGCTTATGTAAATCTGAGCAATTACCATCAGAGAATGAGGGATGGAAGAAGAAAAAGAATATAAGATTTATAAAAAGAGCCAAATACTTGTTATGAATTTTAAAGTGATATTATATTGATTTTTTTCTGGAGAGTAAATCAAAGAGAAAGTGAAGAATATCAAATCCTCTCTAACATTTTCAAATCCAGTATTTATTTGATGATTTCTCTATTTTGTTTAAATATTGTAGTATCTTATAACCCCACATTTATAACATGGGTAAAATCACGAACACTTTTAAAGGTAGACATTTATGGTCTGGGTGTTCACACACTTCAAAGTACTACCGCGCAGGGAGTGCCAAAGGTTAAAAGAGAAAACTTCTAAATATTGTCATATATTTTAGAATATTTCTGGTTTTTGGGGCGCCTGGGTGGCGCAGTCGGTTAAGCGTCCGACTTCAGCCAGGTCACGATCTCGCGATCCGTGAGTTCGAGCCCCGCGTCAGGCTCTGTGCTGATGGCTCAGAGCCTGGAGCCTGTTTCCGATTCTGTGTCTCCCTCTCTCTCTGCCCCTCCCCTGTTCATGCTCTGTCTCTCTCTGTCCCAAAAATAAATAAAAAACGTTGAAAAAAAAAAAAAGTTTAAAAAAAAAAAAGAATATTTCTGGTTTTTGATGTTTTCCTTGATAGAATAAATATTAGAATGGTATTAATTGGAATGGTATCCATAAAATTCTGTAGTCAAATTATTACTTGTTATAATCCCACAGTTTAACTGAAGCAAAAGCTATCCAATGCTTGCACTGGGTACATGTGTCATTCCAAAAAAAATTCTCCAAATAAGCTTATTAGCATCAGCCTAAGGATTGGATCCTCACTGAGTGGAGGTTAATATTATCCTGTTCAGTGGATCATCAATTCAACAGATTCTAGAGAAATGATATTTACTAAAGTCTAAAAATCAAGCCAAACTGATTCCTTTGCGTATAGATAATTAAGATTTACCGAAGTCATTAAATGTCAGACAAATCTAATATTGAGAAAGTCTGGATGGAATCATATTTTAATTATGAAATAATTTAAAACTTCTTTCAAAGGGCTAATATTTCTATTGTCAGAAGATTATCCGAGAGACAATTCTCCAAAGGCTCCTCACCTTCTGCACAGCTTCCAAACAGAGGCAATAAGAGCTTCTATCCTGCATGGTTTTCTCCTAGATATTTGTACAACAAACAGCATTGGAAGATAGAGGTAGTGCCTCCTCTGGGGCAAAATACAGAATCCTTTGGTGCCCAAGATAATAAAGATAATATATTTCCTTTGAGGCAAAGGTTGAGTAGATTTACTAGTGGCTCCCTTTAAAATATTGGGGTTTCCTAAACTCAAGTTCCTTCAACTACAATGTGAAACCACTGTATGCACAGCACCCACCTGAGACTTCCTCTGAATCGCCTTCGTGGGGTATGGGGGGGTGGGCAAGGAGCCAACACTTGCATGATGCTCAGATTGCCTGCTGTGCAGTGAGTAATAAAGTACTTTATTGGGAGGCCTGGGTGGCCCAGTGGGTTACGCATCTGACTTTGGCTCAGGTCATGATCTCACAGTTTGTGAGTTCCAGCCCCGTGTTGGGCTCTTAACTGGCAGTGCAGAGCCTGCTTGGGATTCTCTCTCTCTCCCTCTCTCTACCCATCCCCTGCTTGTGCTCTCTCTCTCTTTCTCTCTCAAAATAAGTTAACTTAAAAAAAAATAAAGTTCTTTATTTCTGGCCCAGACAATTTGTGACATCAGCCAAAATCCACAAAATTATGTCAGGCCAACTTGTAACATGCAAGCAGGGTAAAATTTCAGACCCTTTACAGTTATTGAGAATGGATAATGTCCAATCCTGTGATGGTGGAAATGGACTTCTGATTTTAAGAAATTATATTTTAGGGGGGCCTGAGTGGCTCAGTCGATTAAGCATCTGACTCTTGGCCTTGGCTCAGGTGGTTATCTCAGGATTGGTGGGTTCAAGCCCCTCCGTCAATGCTGACAGCATAGGGGCCTGCTTGGGATTTTCACTTTCTCTCTACTCCTCCCCTCCCTCAAAATAAATAAAGAAACTTAAAAAAAAAGAAATTACGTTTTGGAGGCTTTGCCCATGATACTTATTTACATGTTCTACACACACACACACACACACACACACACACACACACACCTATATTCAGTATAAGAATTTAATAGCATAAAATCTTAGCTGGTAGGCAATCACTCCCAGTTGTCTGTCCTTTCACAGTACCTACCTGATGCCCACAGCTTTATTTGGTGTTTGGCATATAGCAGGTATTCAATTTGCAAATAAATAAATTCACCTCCTATATCTCCTTACTTTAATTTCTCATAATGTTTCTATAACCTTGATGATTCTATAACATGCTTCTGTAAACATGCATGCTTCTGTAGAAATGCATCTTTATGGGGGTGCCTGGGTGGCTCAGTTGGTTGAGTATCTGACTCTTGGTTTCAGCTCAGATCATGGTCTCACGGCTTTGTGGGTTGGAGCCCCACATCAGGCTCTGCACTGGCAGTGGGGAGCCTGTGTGGGATTCTCTCTGTCTCTCTCAAAATAAATAAATAAACTTAAAAGGTGCATCTTTATGCTTTTCAATGAGTTTCTAGGAATCATTTTAACATATATTAAATTTCTGTTTATATTATAGAAAGTTAAAGATTAGCATAGATATCTATTTATTTAGAGCAATTTGACTCTAGTCCTCTACAACAATTGATATATGTACTGACAGCAATTTGTCTGCTCACTTTTCAGTAGGAATGCAAACCACGTTTGAAAATCCTACAAAAAGCTGATGTAAATCTGTTAGTCTAGGCTGCATCACACCACAGCCTATTGACCTGACACTGACTTATGTAGCAAAAAAAAAAAAATGTTAGAAATAAATCCTTTTGTGTTAGCCTGTTTTCACACCTGTTCCAGAAGTATTTTAGTCTTAGAAAGTATTTTGAAATCCTATCAGGATGTCATCAAGCAGTCTTTATATCTGATTATGGATTCTTTCTGTGATAGAAATGATTCTATGCCAAGCAATAGTGACTTCTACAGAAAAGTTCAGCTATGAATTTATAGAACTGCATGATTTCCTCTTATTCAACCCCTTTTTTATGATAAAATAATTTGTAAGAAGAAAAATTAACTTGTGTTTATGTAACAAAGGATAATTTAAAAAAATGTAGTTAACTTTAAAATTTTTTATTCAGAGGTAACTGACACAGAACATTAGTTTCAGGCATAAAACATAATGATTTGATATTGTGAAATGTACAGAATGGTGACTAATAATGCTGTATTATATATGTGAAAGTTGCCAACAGAGAAACTTTTAATTCTTCATTGTTAATTACACTTCACTCTTTTAAAAAGCTGGATGCATTCAAACTTATATTAAAATGTCTCTCAGGTGGCTCAGTTGTTTAAACATCTGGCTCGTAAAAAAAATAAATAAACATCTGGCTCTTGATTTGAGGTCAGGTCATGATCTCACAGTTCTTGAGATCAAGTCCCATGAGGGCTGTCAGCATGGAGCCTGCTTGGGGTTCTCTCTTTCCCCCTCTCTCTCTGCCCCTGCCCTACTCATGTGTGCATGCTCTCTCTCAAAAATAAAGAAAGAAACATTTAAATATTTTTTTAAAAATGTGTCTCTAATAAATACTAACACATGAATTAATGAGGCACATATTGTTTTCATAAGGTCTATTATTTAAAAAACTAAATTGCCTGCTAATAATTAAACAAGTCTTAAAAATCCCATGCTAATAACAATAAATATTACAATCTTACTTTCAACATCCCCCTATTAATGGTTTTTTATATATCCTATGTTTCAGAAAGAAATCAAACATGTATATATTCCTTTACTATAATAACTGCTGCAGCCTAAGATAGAAACACTTATTCTTGCAGAGAATATGCATGCCTGGCTTACCAAGTGACCCTCAAAACTGCTTACTCAGATCCTGAAAGGATTCTAGCATTTTATGTGGATATTAAAAATACCAATATATAATACAGATGACTCCACATCTTGTTTCCCCCCCTCTTAATAATGTAACTCAGATCTATTTATTGACTGCATCATTCTTTGTATAAATGTGTTATCACCTATCTAACCTATTATATTGCCAATTTCAGCTTTTTGCTGTTCACTGCTTTCAAAATATTGCCATAGTAATTTCTCTATACTATTATGAATGTGTATTTACATGTACATTCTTCTCTCTACCCCCCCCCACTCTCACAGGCACATGTACATGTGCAAACATTCCATTATCTATTATATGATATAATTCACATCTTTTGTAAAACATACAGTCTCCAATTTTGAGATGTGGGGTTTTAGAATATGTGACAAAAGTAAACATTTCTGTTACATTTCTATGTAAAAATATTTAGCATCATAAAATAGTCTGCCCCATTTTAATTGATTAGTGTGCACTGTTTTGTTTTGTGTGCTCTGCACTAAAGTTCACCCTAGTCCAAGTTCACTTTCCTAAATCATTATCTTCTCTTAATAGCATCACTCACATTACTAATAAAACAGCTTACTGAGCTTTTTATTTTAATTAGGAAAGCAAATTTTTTGCATTGTGATTCTCTGGAAATGTTCTTAATTAAAGTGCAATATGGTACCTAAAGTAAACAAATTATCTATGTAGTGCAGCAAGTAATTTTATTTTCTGTAGGACAAACTATAGTTACTTTAAAAATAAAAAGGAAAAGATTTAAATAAGGTATATCATAGTTAAATTCTTTGTTTTTAAACATGGCAACCATCAAATTCCGTCTTTAAAAATGATAACATTTTAAACCATAACACTTAAACACTCTGTTATATAAATGATTATATCTAATTTTTAAGCTAGTATGCATATAATAAAATAAATATATTCTAACATGCATTATATAAAAATATCACTGGAAATTAAAATGTTTCAAACTCACCAGAGGAGCTCACTGTTTCAAGAAATCTAATCTTATTTTGTTTTAAAAGCAAAAATAGTTTTACATGTCTTAGTCATTGAGGACTGACTACATGCTTGACAATTCACATTATTTCACTTAACAAGACCATTATCTTTAAAATTACATTCTAACATACCCACTTAGAGGTGAGGAAAAATGGTAAATTGTCCAGTGTCACACAACTAGAAATATCAAAGCTGGTATTTTCATGCATTTTAAAAAAATTTTTTAACACTTATTCATTTTTGAGAGTGAGAGAGACAGAGCATGAGCGAGGGAGGGGCAGAGAGAGAGGGAGACATAGAATCTGAAGCAGGCTCCAGGCTCTGAGCTGTCAGCACAGAGCCCGATGTGGGGCTCGAGGTCCAACGTGGGACTCGAACTCACACACTGCGAGATCATGACCTGAGCTGAAGTCAGACGCTCAACCGACTGAGCCACCCAGGCACCCCTTAATGCATTTTTTAAATTTTTTTTAACGTTTTTTATTTATTTTTGAGACAGGGAGAGACAGAGCATGAATGGGGGAGGGGCAGGGAGAGAGGGAGACACAGAATCTGAAACAGGCTCCAGGCTCTGAGCCATCAGCCCAGAGCCCGACGCGGGGCTCGAACTCACAGACGGTGAGATCGTGACCTGAGCTGAAGTCGGACGTTTAACCGACTGAGCCACCCAGGCGCCCCCCTTAATGCATTTTTTAATTAAAAAATCTACACCCTGAAATAAGCTTTATGTCTTTTGTGTGTCATTCATTTTATATTCCATTTTTTATCTTTACCTAACAAGGTGTTTACAACGCAAATATATTATGAATATAATCTTTTGTGAGTCAATAATAGTCCTTTTTAGATTTTCTAAATTTAATTTAAATGTAAGTGTCTTTTTTCATTAATCCTTTGCTTAGTTTATTTGTCACAATCACTTTGTCACATAAGGGGACAGCATGGACTGTAGCCAAGGGCATGGGCTCAAAATCAGGCAGAGTTTTCAATCCTAGCTCTACTACTTTCTCCCACCCAGCTTTATTGAAACATAATTGACATATAACATAGTGCAAATTTAGGGTATACAACATGATGATTTGATACACGTATATATTGTGAAATGATTACCACAGTAGAGTTAGTTAACACATCCACTCTTTTTTTTTCCCCTACAGTTTTATTTAAACTTAGTTAACATATAGTGTAGTATTGGTTTCAGGAGTAGCATTTAGTGATTCATCACTTACATATAACACCCAGTGCTCATCTCAACAAGTGCCCTCCTTAATGCCCGTCACCCATTTAACCATCCCTCTGCCCAACACCCCTCCATAAACCCTCAGTCTGTTCTTTATCCTTAAGAGTCTTTTATGGTTTGCCTCTCTCTCTTTCTTTGTTTCTTTTTTATCTTATTTTATCTTATATCTTATTTTACTTTATCTTATTTTATTTTTCCTCTCCTTCCCAAATGTTCATCTGTTTTGTTTCTTAAATTCCACATGTGAAGGAAATCATATGATATTTGTCTTTCTCTGACTGACTTATTTAGTTTAGGATAATACATTCTAGTTCCATCCAAGTTGTTGCAAATGACAAGATTTCATTCTTGCTAATATTAGTAATATTCCATTGTATATATGCCACCTCTTCTTTATCCATTCATCAGTAAATGGACATTTGGGCTCTTTCCATAATTTGGCTATTATTGAGAGTGCTGCTATAAATATTGGAGTGTAGTTGCCCCTTCAAATCAGTATTTTTAGATAAATACCTAATAGTGGAATTGCTGGATCTTAGGGTGGTTCTATTTTTAACTTTTTGAGGAACCTCAATACTGTTTTCTAGAGTGGCTGCACCAGTTTGCATTCCCACCAACAGTGTGAGAGAGCTCCCCTTTTTCTAAATCCTTGGCAACATCTCTTGTCTCCAGAGTTGTTCATGTTAGCCATTCTCAAAGGTATGAGGTCATATCTCATTGTGGTTTTGATTTATATTTCCCTAATGATGACTGATGTTGAGCAATCTTTTCATGTGTCTGTTAACCATTTGTATGTCTTCTTTGGAGAAATGTCTGTTCATGTCTTCTGCCCATTTCTTAACTGGATTATCTATTTTTTGGGGTGTTGAGTTTGATAAGTTCTTTATAGATTTTGGATACTAGCCCTTTATCTGATATGTCATTTGCAAATATCTTCTTCCATTCCATTGGTTGCCTTTTAGTTTTACTGATTGTTTCTTCCACTGTGCAGAAGCTTTTTATCTTGGAAGTCTCAATAGTTCATGTTTTCTTTTCTTTCCCTTGCCTTTGGTGACATGTCTAGTAAGAAGTTGCTATGGCTGAGACCAAGAGGTTGTTGCCTGTGTTCTCCTCTAGGATTGTGATGGCTTTTTGTCACACATTTAGGACTTATATCCATTTTGAGTTTATTTTTTGTGTCTATGGTGAAAGAAAGTGGTCCAGTTTCATTCTTCTGCATGTTGCTGT
Organism: Panthera leo; assembly: GCF_018350215.1. Lineage (NCBI taxonomy): Eukaryota > Metazoa > Chordata > Mammalia > Carnivora > Felidae > Panthera > Panthera leo. Next base: position 95,836,536 of record NC_056684.1, read on the forward strand.
CCAGTTTTCCCAACACCATTTGTTGAAGAGACTCTTTTTTCCCATTGGATATTCTTTTCTGCTTTGTTGAATATTAGTTGAACATATAGTTTTGGGTCCGTTTTTGGGTTCTAAATGTCAGTGTCTTTATATTATTCATCAGATAGTATAACTTGAGATATTTATTCTAGTGAGCAAGTATTCACTCTTTTCTGTGTTTTTTAAGTCAAAGCAAATTAAGCTCCACTTAGTAATGTACTAGAGCCCAGAATATATGACTACAATTTTCAGGTGAGCTGGGTGTTAAAATATTTTTTTAAATGACAGAGAAAAAATGTATTTAATCTTCTGTTCTTGTTATTGGATAGTTGAGGAATCTACTGTTTAATTCTTAGCAATAGTTTAGTTGTGAATATATTTCCAAATACATAGATAAAGTACTAATAAGTAGAGAAAGTAGCATAAAATGAATTATACCTTTTTTTATAAGGAGGATTACAAGATCATCTCATTATACTGCACATGAGAAAATAAGTTACCTGTCAGAGAAATGATTGTCTAATGGTTGTTAATATATAGTTATACTATGTCATTAGTTATAGTTTTTTCCTGAACTCCCTCTGCTTTTATAATAAGGAGATATCTTCTGCCTGCATTCTAAATATCCAAACAAGTTAATGTTAAAATTGGTGTATTCTTATTGGCTTGGGGAGAAATACTGTTCATCTATGAATAGTTACAGTGGATTGGTAAGTGCTAAAATGTGAGACAGTGTAGATGCTAGAAACAGACCATCAGACTTTCCTTAGTACTATTTCTCCCCACTCCCAGTCACATGAGTGGATTTAATCATATGGAGAGACAGCACAGGCCAGAATGGAAACCTTTGGAGCTGCCTATTCACACATTTAAAAGCTATTAAACAGTTGTAAAAGCAAATTCTTTTTTCTATCACTTTTCTTCTCTTTGGAACCAAAGTTGTTTCTGGACACAGTCAGTAACAATTATCAATAGATTCTTGTGAGCATGATATCTTGGAGCATATAGGAAAAGATAATTGAAAGGTAGCAAAATACAAAAGAAGAAAAGAAGGAAGAGGAGGAGGAGAAAAGAAAGAAGGGGAGAAGGATAAGGGAAAAGAAGAAAAGAGGGAGAAGGAAGTGAAGGAAAAGATGAAAGAGAGAGGGGAGAGGAGGAGAAGGAAAAAGAAAGAAGCAGCAGCTTACAATAGATCATCAGGACCATACATCAAGTAGGTCCATTCATGTAATAAAAATGGGTTGAACTTATTTATTTTAAATAATACTCATTAAACAAAATGAAATGAAATAAAGGGCTAGCAATAATGGAAGGATAAAATATGCAATGGCAAAAAAAATAAACAAAAAGAAAGAAGAGATTGTTATATTGTTATCATATAAAAAGAACTGAAAGTACAAAGCATTAAATAGGAAAAGGAGTTATTTTACATTGGTAGGAATGCATCTATAAAGAAAAGAGGTTATTCTTGAATTTGTATGCACCAAATAATATGGGATTAAAATAAACTTTGTTTAAAAATCCAGGAGCAATGTGTAGATAAACTGATAAAAATGTAAACCATAGTATGAGACTTTAATAAAACAGTTTAAGCAAAATAATGAAAAAATATGAATTGATTTAAACTACAGCCTTATCATTCATGGTTTAGAATGTGTATCTCATAGTTCTTAAAAATTATTTTAAGAATCTGTAGGGACATTGTTTATTTTAGCAAATATTAGAGGAAAAATTGAAGTCTAAAAATAGAGGAGAATTTATAGATATTACATTAAAACATCCTGAACAACAGCTTCCTAGAGACCTAGTAATATGGAAAAAACTTGCATTTTATTTTAAGAAAAAATATTAGGTTTGTCTTTGATATCCTAATGTGTATTAATTATGTATTAATACCTTGCAAAAAGATTGAAATCCACAGGTGACTCTGGAATTATTTTTGTATTTTTATTTTTATAGTTCCCAAATGACCTATGATATACAGCTTCGGTAATCAGAAGCCAAAAACACATTTTTAAGAATAAACTTAATTTTGTATTTATTTTTAATTTTTAAAATTTTTTTTTGAAAATAAACATTTTAATTGAAATTCCATTTGCATAATTTGACACATGATGTAGAGAGTGTTTTATAAGAGCCTTTTGTTGAAATTTTAATTATGTAGATATGAGGTACAAAGAATTGATGAAAGTTGTAATAGCTTCATCTTGGTCCATGAGCTCTAGCTCTTACAAAACATTTCACACACACACGTAATCCCCCTGTGCACTTCACATTTGGGTCTGGTAGTTTTGCCTTGAGCTCCAAATGAATAGTTTTTTTCTTTTCTTGTTCCATTGGTTAGTTTGAGAGAACCCTTAAAATGAATATTTACAAACATTGCTTGGCTTGCTTAGGCAGCTACCTATTACTTTAAGAATGGGACTCCTGTTGCTGCCAGGTTGAGTTGCTGTGGAGAGCAAGGATGAGAGGCAAAATTGCAGCTTTTAAATATTTTTAGAAAAGAAGGAGTCGACTTGCTGACATCAGGCACTGCAATCAATCCCCATCATCTTTTCATTCTCAGGAATACGTGGGGAAAAAGACCACTTCAAAGCTAAATTGATGTTTCACTATTGAACAAGAATTTAAAAGCTCTTTGCCGACCAGATTCTTATTTCTTTTATTTATCTTGGACATTGAAAGTAGAGTCAATATAAAATTGTTTAATGTAGAAGGCCTTCCTTAAGGATTCTTAATCATCTCCTTCTATTATTTCAATTCCCCTGTAGCGCAGTAACCATGTCTATCTTAAACGACCATAATAATAATTGGTCTTCCAGAGAGCCATATACTAATATCATAGCGATATAGTAGTAAATAATAATAATTAAAAATAGGAATTTTTGGCTAACATTAAAGAAGATATTTTTCATATCAAGATATTCAGCCATCACAATAGATAAAATATATAAAAATAATGTGTACGTGCACTGTAATGAGTTACAATATCATAAACTAAATCACTAAGAAACTAATAGTACTAACCATCTAGGTTACATAATTTTAACTGACTCTGTAAACAAGGTGGCTAAAATAAAAATCAAATGGTAACAGCAAGAAATATTTTTAAAATCGTCAAAATACATTATTTTACAATTGAGTTTCTAGAATGATTAAGCATTATCATTAACATGTAGATGGAATGGAGCAGGGAGGGATTGATAAGATGGCAAATTTTTGCTTCATGGTAAAATATGTAGTAAAGACATTTTGGAAATACATATAAGTGTTTTAGGAAGTTATGGCATCTACTGGAAAAAGGTGTGTAGATGTAATAGAATCAAATGCATAGCAGACAAAATTGAGGGAAATAACATACTGCGTCGAAATAATTGTGCACATTGACTCAACCATGGAGCAAGCTTCGTTTAGCCTTTTGCAGGTTTATTTTTTATATGTATTCAGTGGGTAGTTTCTGGCAGCTAGTGGTTTCTGGAAGATGGAATGAATTAAGGGTACCTACTCAGATGGCTTAAACTTTTTAATAGTGTTTGTGAAGACTTTAAAGAGTGTTCATTCACCTAGTTTCCAAATAGCCTTTCCCGTCTTTGTTTCCTTCTGACTAGAATTACCTCCCTGAAATTTGCATTTTGAAGAGATGGCCCTCAGTTTCTACATAAGACTAAGTAAAACATTCACATCTCAAAGGCACAGAGAAACAATGCAAGTTCCTCCTAGAAGGCGTATTGTTTCCTAAATCCAAAATTATTACAATACTTATGAGCTTTTTGAGATGAATAGGGACTGGTAGAAAAGTGGCCTTTTTCTCTTCTTGTGAAAGCTCAGTTTATAGGACAGCTGTTTTTAATTCTTTAAAGAATTGGGTTACAACCTGAATGCAATCAAGGGACTGAGACAATCACCCCACTATATTATCTTCAACTATACTTGAAATCAAAAGATTCCTGTGTTCTAGATTTAGAGCTATTTGTCTTTGGAATGTTTTTCTCTCTGGGTACATTGTTTCATTTAGCTAAGGCTACACACATAGCTAGGTTGCCTTCCCTTGTCTTGAGGTTTTTCATCACATTCCTCAGGGAGGGGCTCTACCACACAGAAAGCCAAACCATATTCTCAGAATGCATGACAAGACAAGTAAGCCACCATAGCTGTCTCTGTGAGAGAAAAAGCAGATAACCAATAAGAAACAACGTGACATTTTACCTTCCTTTCTCTACAGGGCAAGATCCAAGAGGACTGACTCTGGTAAGAATTCTCATGTTTCACAGACTTCTGCCAGTATTCCCAGGCTCCAGAAAGAGTGAGTTAAGTAGAGTGTGTAACTCCAGTATGTACCAGAATTTCATGAGGTTCTCCATTAATTTTAATTTTAGTTTTCCCTGGGCTGCTTATGGGAATAACTCATGGCAATTTACCAGAGAATCCCTCAGCGTCACATCAGCCCTAGGAGGCCATCTGGGGCCTTCCTTTGAGATGTGGGGGTGTTCAAATTGGTGTGGAAGGATTTGTATAAAATCTTCAAAGACAATCTTTCTTCCAATGTCAAAATTGATTGCAAATGAGACCTCAGTTTCTGGGCCAGTGTTTTGATGATGGAACCCTAGTAGGGTGCAAAGTGGGAGGCCCAGGTGTTGTTTTAGGTTTCTGGTCTTGGAGCTGCTGTAATTTTAAGGCTACTAACTTTGTGGACTCTTGTTTATGATCTTGTATGTCTCTGCAGAGTGGAAAGGCAATTAAGATGGACTTTTAATAGACTGAATATTCAAGTAAAGGAAAGTAGAAAGATGCAATAGGAATCACATCAATCTTACAGTCTTTGGGGTACCTCTTGTGGCTTTCACTTTTCATTAGTCTTCTGCAACGAATCTTCTAATGAAGCTCTCTTAGAATCTTGAAGCCTTTTGGAGTCTTCTGCATAAAATAGGTAGCCCATTCTATTTGATTTTAGGAACACTTGTTTTTAATTGTACTTCTCTAATGAATGATTTTGTCTAATTGGAATATGTCCCATAATGGCCATTGTAATTCTAGATTGTCTTAGTAAGACTTTACCAGTTTTGTAGGTATCTACAGCTTCCAGAGAAACAGTTCTTTGACATATAAGCAGGTATGCTGGAAGGAAGCACTTTCAGTTCCTTGAAACTTGATGATTCCATTTCTTTAGCTAGGGCTTGGCTCTCTTGTAGCCAAATTAACACCTAAGAGGAATGTGCTACTGGGTTGGTGATATTGTGGTGTTCTACAGTGTGCCTTTTGCATGGAAATTTTCTGGAGGTTGCTAGGTGATTTAGTATCAATTTAACCCATTCTATGATTAACGTATCCTAGCACAAGACTCTATAGAGTTAGGTGGCTCGTACTCTAACAGTTTTTAAGTGCTTGATTCAGGCCCATCAAATGTGACATTGGCTTCCATAAGCAATAGATCTACTGTTTCTTTCATGAGAAGTTTTGTTTATAGTGTGGATGACCTGATGGTTTTTAATAGTGTGAGTGACTTGATTCTACTTAGATTTTGATGTGCCATTGGTCAAACATTCTGAATTTCTTGTTTTAATTTATTTCCTCAAGTTCTCCAATGGTTTATGCTGTGGACTTACCTCAAAGGTTTGTGAGTCCCCTAATGACTGCAATCCATTGCACTCATTGGAATTCCTTCTTCTTGAGTCTCCTAATGGCTGCCACTCACTGTCAAATCCTAGTATAATTATTCCAGAACTTTTCCAGGATCCCAGAACTTTCCTGGGAACTTTAAAAAACTTTGAAAACTTCCTGGAGAATAAATATGTAATTTTGCAGGTTTTTTAAAAACACAAACAGGGTAGAATCAATATAGTATTGTCACAATCAGATGGCAGTTGGTTATATTGTCTTTGTGCTTGATCTTTTTGTTTTATAAGTAAAAACTTAGTTTTAAACAGCCAATAGCTGGTTATGTTTTAGAAAGCATGATTAGATTAATTCTTTAATGGTGGCTTCAAGTTCTTCCTTGTAGCTCTAGAAAATCCACTCAACCTTCTGTAACTTTTTTAAAAACTGGAAGGTTTGCCATTTGACTTTGCACTCTGAAAGCAACGTTTCAAGCAAAGAAAAAGAGTATTTATATATAAATATAATAATAACATAATATAAATATGTACATTAAAAAAATAAAGTTTGTTTGGATCAGAATGCTGCACACAGGGCGTGAAGCTTAAATCTGAGAGTGGCTCACCCACAGCCCTTGGTACTGATGAGAGGAACAATAAGCTAAAAGGGGTCAGTGTGCATCTCATCTCATGGACTGTTAGCAGTCAGCTTCCCATCCTACTAATTGTTACCAATACCAAAGACTTAAAAAATGATAAAAGAAGACCATTTAGGTGATACAAACAAACTTTATTTAACACTTCATGAAGCAGTCTTCATTCACAGAACTGCTGAACTGTCTTTACTGAAGAACATAAATGAGTATATACAGTAAAATGATGTAGTTAAAAAATCACCAATTAGGAAACAGTAATGTAAAAAATTGATTTAGGCAAGTATCCATCGACAGACACTGAGCCATTGTGTGAATAGTTGCTGGGAAGCAGATATTCATTAGCAGATATTCATGCGGTTGGAAAACATCAGGCCAGATTAACAACTAGCATGCCCATAATTCATAAAAACAGACATTATGTCTCTTGATGTTATGCGAAGGAATGTATACATTCCTTGTAATGTGGTTTAAATCGTTTGTAAATGGTTTGATCTAAGTATGATCATGAGATAACAAAGAGAATGATTTAAATTGTGGAACATTTTATACAAGTGGCCTGGATGCTTCAAAAGTATCAGTGTTATGAAAGACAAAGTCAAGAAAATTAAAAAAAGACTAAAGATGCGTGCAACCAAATACAGTGTATAATTTTTGGTGGAATCTTGTATTAAAACAAGGTTGGCAGTTCATTTTATGAACTGTTAGATAACTTATATATGGATTACATTTCGTATAATATTATTGAATCAAAGTTAAATTCCTTGGTATGGAAATGGGACTGTGGTTATGTAAAGGCAAGTGATCTTAAAGGCAAGAGGATGAAATATTTAGGAATGAGTACCATCATGTCACTGATTGACTTTTGAATATATAGCAAAGGAGAAAGAGAAAACATATTTGCCAAATGTTAACAACTGGTGAATCCTAGTAAAGGGTAAATGAATGTCATTAAAACATGGCTTTTACTATAACTTTTCTTTAGGTTTGATACTTTTGAAATTAAAAAAAATAGGGCAAGTAATCAAAAACAGACAAAATACAGAATTTTATACATTCCTAAAAGTTGTATCTTCATGAAACCCATCCATTTCGTTACCAAAGACTTGTCTTTTATAATGAATTTAATATAAGCAAAGACTTATATATGATTCCAAAGTTTTAAGAGACATTTAAGAATCTTATTTTCATGGGGCGCCTGGGTGGCTTGTCAGTTAAGTGTCAGACTCTTGGTTTCAGCTCAGGTAATGATCTCATGGTTTGTGGGTTTGAGCCGCACATTCGGCTCTGCACTGACAATGTGGAGTCTGCTTGGGATTCTCTCTCTCCCTCTCTCTCTCTCTCTCTCTGTCCCTCCCCCACTTGCTCCCTCTGTCTCTCTCTCCCAAAATAAATAAGTAAAAAAAAAAGAATCTTTTTTCACAACAGTCATAAAGTAGAAATCAATTCTCACAAACATAATAACCCCTCTTCTTACATTAGCCTTTACAATTTACCTTTCCATGTTTCATTCGAATATGAAAAAGGTTATGGCCTTGTGCACAATTCCTTTTAATCTTTATGTGAATTTAGGAATATACTCAGTTCTTTTAATTATATGAAACAAATTCATTCAAATAATGAATGAATGTTTTCATAGTAGTTTTGGTAGTATAAGACTGGAATTAGATTTTAGCTGAGAGTAGAAGGAGACAATTCCCAATCTATACTCAAAATAATGTATTATTTCTTAGAGTAACAGAAAATAAGAAATGACAAAGAGAAAATAGCTATACACTTCAAACCATGACAGCTTTGCAAATGGCATAACAAAGTTGAAAGTATAAAGAAAATTGTAATGTTCAGATGTACAGTGAGAAGTCATTACTTATAGTCTTTTGAAGACAAAGTTTGCTTTGTGTATTTTGAAAGAGAAAAAAACTGTTTGGTACTATCCTTTTGCTTACAAACTGAGTGCTAATAATACTCCTTTTACTGACAATTGAGAGATTACACTGTGAAAATCTGTGATAGGATTGTGAGAAAGCTTAACATGTTCTCTTATTTAGACCATTAAAATAATGAAAATATCATCCTTTCGTACAAAAGATGGGTACACTTGAAGCCACAACTTTTTTTCCTTCTTTTCAGAGTGGCATCATTCTTAAAAATGTTATCTCCTTCGAAAAGGTAAGCAATGCACACGAGTTTTAGAAAATACAGGCTCACATCACAGAACTGTAATCAAAGTCAACAATTTTGTACTGATTGGCATGAAAGTTTGAGTGTTAAGCTGATTCTTCTGTTGGAATCGTTTGATCACAGCAGCACTCTGCTATATTAGGCTTTCAAATTAAATGGTCGTAAGTACTCTCCTTACTGTATTGCAACATTCATGTTAATCTACTGACACTAAATATAAGCTCATTTGGCTCCTACTGGAACGGTATTTTTAAAACCGTGGGTCACAGTCTGATGGCATCAACTTTATGCATTGAGACTAGCATTTATAAATAATAAAGCAGGGTAGGATAAAACAGACCATAATACTTGTACATGTGTCACAAGAAGCAGACATAAATATTGTTAGTGAATGAGTGTGTGTATTTATGTGTGTAATTTTGCAATATAAAATGTCATGCTCTTGGTTTCAGTTTATTTATTTGTTTTTTAAGTTTATTCGTGTGAGAGAGAGAGCAGGCTCATGAATGGGGGAGGGGCAGAGAGAGAGAGAGGGAGAGAGAGAATCCCAAGAAGGCTCTATATGGTCAACGTAGAGCCTGATGTGGGGCTTGAACCCACAAAACCATGAGCTTATGACCTGAGCCAAGATCAAGAGCCAGATACTTAACCAACTGAGCCACCCACACACACCAACTCTTGGTTTCAATTTTAAAAAGTTGAAGGCAATGACTTGAATTTTCAAAGGGTGTAATAGAGGCTGCTACTTTCAGGAATTTTACTACATAATAGCAAATTTTAATGAAACATATTTCCAAGCACAGCAAGATTTAACTTACCAGTCTTACTAAAATAAAAATGGTGTTTTTATAAATATTTTATTAATGTTTTCTCATGTGGAAAATATATGCTTATCACAAACAAACCTAGAAGAAGTAGAAAATCTGATTATGAGTCAAATTGAGCATCTTATATTCAAAAGACATTTGTATTTTATTGTGGACTCTTTAGATTATTTAAATATTTAATTGTTTTTCTAGTAGGTGGTTAATACTGATTTATAAAAATTTAGATACTTATATATCCTATATTTTACAAATATTTTCCCAATTTTTCTGTAGTGTTTGAGTTTGTTTATTCAGACATTTTCAAAGTATATGTAGTGAAATTTATTATGTCAATTGCTTCTGGATTTGTCTCTTTAAGGCCTTTTCATACTTATGATACCTATTCAGTACCTATATTCTATCTTTTTCTTAAAATACGAGTATCCTACTAGTATAAACCTTATTAAATCATGGTAGATTTATAGAATATTTTAATAACACATAGAGCTAGTCTTTTAATACATTAACATTTTAAATATGTTTCTGGCTAGTTCTGCTCATTTGTTTTTTATTTTCTAATAATTAAAAAAGTGTTTTTAGAAGTTTAGCATAAAAGTGGATGAAATTAAAACTGTATAGTTTGATGATTATTCTAAAAAGACTCAGATGATAGCTGAACAAAGCTTAAAAAAAAATAAGTAATCAAAGATCAAGGTATAAGGCATTACTAACACACTGTAGGAAACAAATATTCTAATACCTATAGTAGATTATTTCTGACTGCACAGGAATGTTATGAATATGGAATAAGCAGTATGAGTTGGGCCTCTTCTGCCTAACATGATGTCTGTGGAATCTATATATGCTGTTGTGTCTTGCATGATTTTGGTCATTTTCATTGCTTTATGAAATTGCATTAAGTGACTATCCCAAATGTGAACTGGCATATGAATTAAGTGTACGAATTTCATGAAGAGTATTGTTATGGACATTTTTTGTATATTGTATATTTTTTATTTTGATATTGTTTCTCCTTGGGTTAGTTTTGGTAATTTGTGTTTTTCAAGAATTTGTCCTTTTTCATTTAAATATTCAGATAATATTGGCATTTAGATAGCATTTTCATTCTCAAATCCCAGGGTTCATTGCTTGGACCTGGTCTAGTCTTCATCTTCACTCATTCTCCTATGGTAATAATCCCCAAATTCCTTCTGTAGTCTGGAACTCTTCTTTGCATAAAAGAACTACCTGCTTATTCTAAATCTCTACTTGGACGTCTAAGAATCTCAGACTTAACAAGCTCTGAATTTAAACTCTATTTCCCCCCAATTTTTTTTTCTTTCTCAGATGTCATCTCAGCAAACAGCAACTTTCTTTCAGTTGTTCAGGCTAAAACCTTGAGATCATCTTTTTTTTTTTTCTTTTTTTCTTGTTTCCCCTCATACCTCGTAGCAATCTCTTGGCAATATCCGTTGACTATTTTCAGAAAACAACCTCTACTTCTTCTTCCATTGCAGGCACTCTGGCCCAAGTCAAAGTCCCTTTTTGCTGTGATGATTGTGATAGCCCTTTGGTAACTCCTCATCCTTCTCCACCTCCTCTTCCTCTCTCTTCCCTCTTCCGTTCTTTTTCTTCTTCACCTTCTCCTGTTTTTCCTCTTCTCTTCCCTTCTTTCTGTGCCTTCTCCTCCACCTCTTTTCATTTCCCCCCATCTCTCACATCATGTATTTCAGTCTTCTACCCAAAACCCTTCAAAAACTCTCTTCTTAATCATTTTAAGAGAGAAAAGCCTTAAAGTGGTCCACATTACAGCTATATGATTTCCAGGTTTTTTTTTTTTTTATTACATTAGCCTCATCTCTTCTAATCTTTCTTACTATTCCGCAAAAGACAGAACATGTACCTGTTTTAGAATCTTTTTCACTTGATTTTCCTTTGCTCAAAATATTTTTTTCTTGATCCACATGAATCAAATATTCCTCCATGAATTTCTGTATTGTATTTAAATCATAATCCCACACCAGACACGCCATAGTTCCTTCTCTGATTTACTTTTCTTATTATCTACATGGCATATTTTAACGTACTGCATACTTATATAGTATGTGTGTATGTATATATTCATTTATTTTTCACTTATTTATGTTTTTGTTTTTCTGTATCACAAGTGAGAACATAAGTGCCTTGATAGGAAGGATTTGGGTTGTATTTTCAGGACATAAAAGAACATCTAACACATGGTAGACGCTTAACAAACATGTGGTAAATGAACATTTTGGAATAATGTATAAAGTACTTCTTTTAGAATGGTTTGTGAGGCAGGGCATTTATGCTAAATTCTCCATATTTTGAAATCTAGAAATGTCTTTGTTTTGCCCTAAATTGTGAAAGAGTATTTCTGTGTAGACAACTAAAATGTTTGGATTTACTCTCAGCTCTTTGAAGATTTTATTCTATTCTTTTCTAAATTCCTTTTTTTTTTTGAAGCTTTTGGTTGTTTATTTTAAAGGATCTGTCTTTTATCACCAGGTACTTTTAAAATCATCTCTATTTTATTGGAAATTTTATAACTCCATGTCAATGTGTTAAAATACAGATTTAAAAAAAATATACTGTGCTTTTAATTTCCACTTATCCATGTCTTTATTACCTAAAAATTGCACAGCTATGATCTATCATCCCTTTAATTTTTTCTTCTGCTCCATCTATATTTTCTATTCTTTTTTAGGTATTTTGATTAAATAAACACTAGAATTTTTAGTTCAACACTTCATATGTATTAAAATGACCTTAATATTTTACATCTGTCTCCGTATATTTTGTTCTATGGTAGAATACAGTTTATAAATTTTCTGATTTTTTTCAACAACATATTTTGTTCTATGGTAGAATACAGTTTATAAATTTTCTGATTTTTTTCAACAACTCTACTTTTATTATTGAATGTTTATTGATTGTTTACAAAAATACACCTCACCATGTTAAATTAGCTTTTGATATCTCATTTTTTCTGATTGCAAATTTTATTTTATTGAATATTTAATATGTAATATTTTTATATTGTTTTTGATACTTTATATGTGAAATTCTTGTGTTATGATTGCATTTGATTTCTGTCTTCTGACTTTCACTTGTAGTTATTTGTTTCACTACCAATTTTAAAGATCTTTGTGTATGGTCCTATATTTAGTTTATCTTGTTGAATGGAAAACATGGTGGGAAATAAATCCAGTAACTCTGAGGCCTTTTACATAGCAAAATTACTAGGGTTCTAGAAGTGTGGATCATGTCAAAATACTCCTGTTAAGTGAAAGATAAATTGTTGCATCTGGCCACTATAGGCAAAAAGAAGCACAATTCCCGGTGTATCTCTTTGGATATTGGAGGCAACATCTTCATCATTTGGATGTGTTATACTGTCCAATTTACTGAGTGACCTGAAAAGCTGCTAGATTTGAGTGGGGCCCAGAACATAAGATGGCTTTGCTACAGGTCCATCCTGCCTTGAAAACTGCTCTGCCACTTGGGCCATGTGATGCAGTAGATTCAGTGGTGCTTGAAGTGTCAGTGGCAGATAGGGAGGCTGTTTGTAGGTTTTGGCAGGCCTTTGTAGGTGAATTGCAGCACGGGCCCTTAGGATTTTAGAGCAGAGCCCTACTATCCTCTGGATAACTACTCTCCTTTTGAGAAACAGTTCTTGACCTGCTACTGGGTCTGAGGAGAGACTGAATACTTAAACTTAAGCCATCACATTACCATGTGACCTAATCTGCCCATCATGTAATGAGTCTTATTTCACCTCCTTAAAGTCGGGCATTCACAACCATGCTACATCATCAAATAGAAGTGGTATATAACATGATATGGCCTGAAGGCGTGAGAAAGTTACCTGAGAAGTGGTCCAAAGGCCCATGGCCTCACTTCTGCTGTGCTACATTCTCTCAGCCTGCAACCATGGCCTCATGGGGATTTGCCTATGATAAACTGACAGAGAAAGAGAAGACTTAGATTTGACTTAAAGATGTTTCTGCAAGATATATAGTCAACACCTGATGGTGAACAGCTTCCACACTACAACCCCTGTCTTGGAGATCTCTGAAGGATGGTAATGAAGGGAAATCTTCCCTGTGGGCAGAACTTTAAGCAGTGCACCTAATTTTTCACTCTGCTGGGAAAGAGCAGTGGACTGACATGTGATTATACATTGATTCATGGGTTGTTCTCAATGGTTTGACTGAATGTCAGGGACTTAGAAGAAACACAATTGGAACATGTAATCTCTCTGAATGGGCAAAAAACAGGAAAACATGTGTGTCCCACATGAATGTTTACCAAAGAGTGACTTCTGAAGAGGAGGATTTTGATGATCAAGTGGAGAGGATGACCTATTCTATATATACCTGTCTTCATCTCTCTCCAGCCAATGTCATTGCCCAATGAGCTTATAAACAAAGTGGTCCTTGTAGCAGGGACAGAAAGTATGCATGGCTTCAGCAACCTAGACTTCCATTCACCAAGGCCAACCTGGCTCTGGCCACCGCTAAGTGCTCAATCTGCACCAACAAAGACCAATGCTGAGTCTTCTACATGGTATCATTTCCTTATGTTTATCAGGTAGCTATTTGGTGGTAGGTTGATTATTTAAGACACTTCTATGAGGGTAAAGGTGGCATTTTGTTCTTATAGGAATAGACACTTCTTCTGGATATGGGTTTGGCTTCCTTGCATGCAACGTTTCTGCTAAAACTACCATCCATGGACTTACAGAATGCCTTATTCACTGTTCTTGATATAGCACACAGAATTGTTTCTGATTAAATAACTCGCTTTGTTGCAAAAGAAGTGAGGCAATGGTTGGGGTGCTTGGGTGGTTCAGTTGATTAAGCATCTGACTTTGGCTCAGGTCATGATCTCACAGTAGGTGAGTTCGAGCCCCACATCGGGCTCTGTGCTGACAGCTCAGAGTCTGGAGCCTGCTTCCAATTCTGTCTCCCTTTCTCTGCCTCTCCCCAACTCATGCTTGCTCTCTGTCTCTCTCTCTCTCTCTCTCTCTCTCTCTCTCTCTCTCTCCCCTCTCCCTAATTGCCAATGAGGCAATGGGCTCGTTATTATGGAATTTACTGGTCATACCATGTTCTCCAATGTCTGTAGCTTTCTTGATTGAATGGTGAAATGACTTTTGAATACTTCTTTACAGTCTAGCTAGGTGACAATACCTTGAAAATTTGGTTAAGATTTCCCAGAAGGCTATGTATGCTCTGAATAAGCTTCCAGTATATGGTGGTGTTTCTCCCATAGCTAGGATCCCCAGGTCTAGGAATCAAGGAGTGGAAATGAGGAGTGGTACTACTCACTATTTTCCCTAGTGACCCTCTAGCAAAATTTTTTGCTTCCTCTTCACAGTATCTTAGGCTTTACTGGCCTTAGAGGTATTAGTACTAAAGGGGTGAATGTTTTCACCAGAAGACCCAACAATGATTCCCTTGAACTAGAAATTAAGAATAATACCTGGTCATTTTGAATTCCTTGTGCCTCTGAATCAGCAGGCAAAGAAGGAAGTTACAAAGAAGGGATTCTTCTTGATTACCAAGAAGAAATTGGACTACTACTCCACAGTGGAGATGACGAAAAGTATATCTAGAATGCAGGGGATTCCTTAGGGTGTCTCTTAGTGTTTCAGTGCCCTGTGATTAAGGTTAATGGAAAACTACAACAGTCCAATCCAGGCAGGACCAATAATGACCATGACTCTTCAGGAAAGATGGTATGGGTCACCCTACCAGTTAAAGAATCACACTCAGCTGAAGTGCTTCCTGAAGGCAAAGAGAATAGTATAACCATATGACACGTAATGGCAATAAAGACTAATTTTTATGAGTATTTCCTAAAAATTCCTTATTTTGTCATGAATGTGTATATCATATATCTTTGTTTTCTTCCCTCTCTTATTCCCTTATCAGGTAACCTAAAATGTATTGACTTTATAACATAGTATTAACTGTTGTTAATTTTATATCATAATGCTATTATTTATCAAGGGGAAGAGTAAACATCATTCAAGCACTTAACATCTTGGGACTTCATGTGTTTTGGGTTGTACATAGGATAGTATCATGTTAGTATCATGTTAGGGATGGACTTGTGATGGTTAATTTATGTGTCAACTTGACTGAACCATGGCGTGCCCAGATATTGTCAAGTGTAATCCTAATTTAGTCTGTGAGGATCTTTCTGGGTGAGACTAACGTTTGAATCAGTAGACTAAGAATGGATTGCCCTCCTAAGTATGGGTTGATCTTATACAGTCAGTTGAAGACCTGAATAGAACAAAAAGGCTAACTTTCCCATGAATTACAGGGAAATCTTTCTGCCTAACTACCATTGACTGGAATTTTGGGCTTGAATTGACATATTGGCTTTTTCTGCTTTTGGACTTGAATGGAAATATCAGCCCTTTCTGGTTGTGAAAGAGAGTGCAAGCCTCCTAGCACTCAGACTGGAACCACACTATAGGGTCTCTGGATTGTCAGCTTACTGACTGCAAATCTTGTGATTTGTCAGCCTCTATGATTGTATGAGTCAGTTTTTTATAATAAATTTCTTTCTCTCAATCTCTCTCACTATGTATAGACACCCTGCTGGTCCTGTGTCTCTAGAGAATTTCTAATACACTGATTGTAATTATATATATTTGGGTTATGTGATATTGTTCCATGAGCTGATGATATATATAAATACAAATATATTTATTTTATATTATATATATATATATATATATTCTGTATATATAAACATATCACTATATAAACATATATATTCCCCATATTATATAATTTCTGTTGATCTGTCTTCAAGTTCAGGGAATCTTTCCTCAGTCATTAGTATTATTTTCTCATCCAGTGAGTTTTATTTCATATATTTTTTGTTTTGTTCTGTTTTACAATTTCTCAGCAGTTTGATTTTTATGGTCTCTATTTCTTAATTCAGTGTTTCTATCTTTTCATTATTTGTGACCATATAGATCTATAACTATTGTGCTTCACTTGAATACATTTCACAGGTAATGTGTTTTCACAAACTGAAGATTTGTGGCAATCTTGTGTTGAGCAAGTCTATCAGCACCATATTTTCCAACAGCAATTGCTCACTTCATGTCTCTGTAATATGTTTTAGTAATTCTCACAGTATTTTAAACTCTTTCATTATTACATTTGTTATGGTAATCTGTTATCAGTGGTTATGACTCATTGAAAAGTCAAATGATAGTTAATCTTTTTAGCAATAAAGTATTTTTTAATAAGGTATGTTCATTGTTTTTTAGACATAATGATATTGTTTACTTAATGGACTATAGAATAAACATAACTTTTATATACACTGGGAAACCAAAACAAAAGCCATTTGACTTGTTTTATTGTGATATTTGCTTTATTGGGGTAGTCTGGAACCAAACATACTGTATCTACAAGGTATGCTTATATTTTCCTTTATATCTTTAAACATAGTTATAATAGCTGCTTTATTATCCTTGTCTGCAAATTTCAACATCTAGGTAACACAATATTATCTTTTGTTTAATGTCCTTTCCTCTCTGAATTAATTATGTCTTTCTATTTCTTTAGATTTCAACTAATTTTGGATTGTTTCCTTGGACATTGCAATGGATATTTTTAGCAACTATAGATGATCTTATGACTTTCTGATGACTATTTTATTACTATTATTATTTATTATTATTATTATTATTATTATTAATTGCTTTCAAGAGTAGAATTCAGTGATTCATCACTTACATGTAACACCCAGTGCTTATCACAAGTGCCCTCCTTAATCCCCATCACACATTTGGCCCATCTCCCACCCACCTCCCTCCATCAACCCTCAGTTTGCTTTCTAGTTAAGTCTCTATTTTTTTTCAACTTATTTTCAAAGACCTATAATTTCACTGAGCTTGATCTATAAAACACCATTTCTCCTTTTAGCCTGAGTTGAGTTTTCCCTATGAATAAGTGTTTCAGAGATTAGCCAGGGATTTAGACAGAGAAAATTTAGGGATCCCCTCTCACTTTTCCTTTTGGTATTTCCCCTCTTACGTTAAGTGGCTGCATTTTTACTAAATCCTGTCCTATGTTCTCTCATGTCAGTAGGACTTCAGGGTTTTTGTTAAATTTTAGCCACATTGAATTATAATGGCTTGAGACTCCTCTCAGGATGAGTCATAAATAATTTGATCCTGTATCATTGTCTTCCTCTTTGTGTCAACTTCCATGGAATATCAGCTTGCTTCTATCCCTCTCCAGTGCCTTGAGGAAAATGTTTATGTTTTGTTGAGTTTATAATTGTTATCTGCAGTAGTGTTGGTCGAGAGAGATTACTTGGCCATGACAGGAACAGAACTCTCTAGGGAATGGCAATTATCGGAACCCGAAGATTGTGCAGAACATAAAATAGCATAGATATGATTAGATCAAAATGAAATCCATCTTACTTCATTGTTCACGTCTGGTGTACATTTGAGAGAATATTTTCAACATCTATTCTTTTGAACATTTGTAAATTTTACTATCACATTTTACATTTCCCTAACTTAAGACTTGATATATATTATAAAAAGAAGTTCCAGACCAGGGAAAGAGGTCTTTAATAGAGTCCAGAGAAAAGTTGTCAAAGATTAAGGTGTTAGTGCAAGTCATAATATATAGTCCAAACAACTTCGAGTCTTAAAAGGAGCTTTGCTTTTTATATTACTAATATAAGCCACTTAATTGTAAAATCCCTGTGTTGACTGCAAATTCATGTTATTGGTGCCAGTTAGGCAACAAAGACTAATGAACTTTTGAGCCATTATTCATATCGCTTCGTCTATATTGTTTTCTATGATCCAACATTGGATTTATGATTCTCATCATAATTGTAATTAATGACCTCAGAAAATAATCAGTACATTATAGTAACATTTAAAAATAATTTTATTTATGTTAGGGGTGCCTGAGTGGCTTGTCAGTTAAGCATCTGACTCTTGATTTTGGCACTTGATCTTGTGGTTCATGAGATCGAGACCCATGCCAGGCTTTGCACTGAGTGTGGAGTCTGCCTGAGATTCTCTTCCTCTTTCTCTTCCCCTCCCCTGCTTGTACTCTCTCTTTGTCTCAAAATAAACATTAAAAAATAATAATTTTATTAATGATAAATATTGAATAAGTACCAAATGCATTCATTATGATGTTTATTTTGCATGCATTACTTTTAGCCATCCTGAAACTCTGAAGGTATAGTCATATCAGTTTATCAACTTTGCAAAACCAGAACAAAACAAAACTTTAACAGTCATAGAAATTAAGTAACCTGCCCAAACCATGTGGCTAGTAAGTGGTAAAATCTTGTTCAAACAAAGCCAGTGGGTTTCAATAGCAATTTACCAGATTTTATTCCCAGTACATTTATTTTCCTTTTTTAATCTTCTTTTGGTGGGACAAAGATGAAAGAAGGGCAAGAATGTTAAAAAAAAAATAATAATTTAATAATTTATGAGAAACTGACAGATTATTTGAGCTTCTAAACCTTACATTTTAAATTGTTAATCTCAAATCAACAAAATGCCCACGTGTATGTAATCAATAATAATATTTTTAATATGAATGCAGTTGTCTTGAATTGGGAGAGTGTATACTTTTATGCTTTCTGATTTCCCATCTTTGTGCAGCATATATAGTATTATGTTGGACAGCTTGAGGACTGAGAATAAAATGATGGAATTTTAGAATTTAGTGAATTTAAAAGATTGAGAAAGTAGTCTTTCAACTCAGCAAGTTTTATTTCTCACTGTTTTATGATAAGGTTGTATGCCATTGACTCTTTTTACACTGGATTAAATTAAAAATTTTTTCAACTTAATAATTTACAAAATTACAAATGAAGACTTCACTTTATTAAAAAGAAACTTGTCTTTTGGGGAAAAATTTGCCCACCATGTCCTCTGGATATATTTGTGGGCATTTTCTCTCTATGGCCATTAATTTATTTCATTAATTTTATGAAGAAGTTTTTAAGTTACTTACATAAAACAAATGATTTCTGTACCCTGAGTAGCTTTAGGTAATCAAGCGTGGTCTGTTCCACTCTCCTGGTTCCTGGATGCCCAGCATCACTCCTTGCCCTGCAGGTCCTGCTTGCATTCATAGTGTCACAACTACCTGCCACCCCACCTTAGATGAGGTGATGGTAATGGCCAACTCCAGCAACATGCAGATTGGGATTTATGTGGAGACCTAGCCAAGAAGTGGTTCCTCTTGGGGAAAATGTTTAATGTCATGTGCTTGGGGTGTGGAGTGAGACCCAGTCAGGCTTGGAAATAATTTTTATTGTAAAGGAGAAAACCCATGGAGAACCAGAAATGAGAACAAATTCAAGGCCCTAATTAGCAAACCCAAATATATCAAGCAATGGTAACATTCTTAAATGAAAATAATGGAAGTATTACTGTTGAATGGATAGAAATGGAGATATAAAGGGCAAAGATAATGATCTGGAGAGCATCTTTTCACTCAACCATGACTCTGTTCCTGATGAAGAAATTGAATCCAGTTCAGAAACACCTTTACCTCCAGCATCCACAGCCAAAGTAAACAAAATTGTAAAGAATAGACAGACTGTGGCTTCTGTTAAAAATGACCTTCCTCCAAAAGATATCAGAGTGGTTGGCTCTGCACATGAACAACCTAGTCAACTTCCTGAAAAGTCTTCCTCTTCACAACAGAATACACATGAAAAATCTAACTGTGTGAAAAAAGTAGAAAAATTATAAAAAACAAACAAGCAAACAAAGAAAACAAAAAACAAAAACAGGGAACTATAACAGAAAAAACTTAAGAGCCCGGGATGTTGATGCTACAAACCCTAATTAGGAAATTCTGTGTATGATCAGAGACTTTAAAAGGATTGTAGACCATTGACAACAGCAGGTCTTATTGATGAAAATGACCATTCAGTAAAAAATAAACTCAAATGAAAGCTCTAGATGTAATCATAATCCCTAGTAAAAATATTGTAATGGTATATAAGTCTACTTTTAGTTTTGTCTCAATAAGTTACATAGAAAACCAAACATTTGGTCTTGATTTTGCCTTTCATGACTCAGATCCTAAGTGAAATGGTTTAGAAGGATTACAGGTAGACCATTAGTGGAAACTCTATTTGAGAGGAGAATGGCTATGTCCTTTGCTGCAAGTGGAAAACCTCAAACATAGGGAAGGAACGAACCAAGATTGTTCTGAAGGAATTCATGCTTTAGCAGCTTGAGATATTTTCTTAATGCCAAAGACCAAACTATAAGAAGTTAGAACTTCAAGTATATGCAGTTTGCTTTGAAATTTATAGTGGAAATGTGTTTGACTTGCTAAACAGGAAAGCAAAATTAAGAATGCTTGAGGGTGGGGTGCACCTGGAAGGCTCAGTCGGTTAAGCATCCGACTTCAGCTCAGGTCATGATCTCACACTTTGTGGGTTAGAGCCCTGCATCAGGCTCTGTGCTGACAGCTCAAGTGGTGTGATTACAGGAACAGGAGGTCAAATGTGTTGAAGATGTACTGAAGCTCATTGACATAGGCAACAGTTGCAGAACATCTGGTCAAATATCTTCAAATGCACATTCACCTTGGAGCAATGCAGTATTTCAGATTATTCTTAGAAGGAAAGGAAAACTACATGGGAAATTTTCTCTTATTGATTTTCCTGGAAATGACAGAGGTGCTGGTATTTCCAGTGCAGACAGGCAAACTAGGCTTGACGGTGCAGAAATTAGTAAAAAGACTTCTAGCACTGCAGAAATGAATTAGAGCCTTAGGTAGAAATAAACCTCCTACTCCTTTCCGAGCAAGCTAAGTCACTCAGGTGTTAAGAGATTAATTCATGGGTGAAAACTCTCATGCCTGCATGATAGCTACAAAGTCTTCAGGAATGGCATCCTGTGAAAATACTCTTGATGCATTAAGGTATGCAAATAAGGTGAGAGAATTGACTGTGGATCCAGCTGATGCTGGGGATCTTCATTCAATGATGCACTGCCCACCAAATCAGATTGATGTCTTAGAGGCAGAGTGGGGTATGGGCAGTTCCCTTCAGATATCCAATGTAAAACTTCTTTGTGAACACAGTGAAGAAGAGGTTTCTCCACAATTGTTTACTTTTCATGAAGCTGTCTCACAAATGGAAGAAATGGAAGCACAAGTTGTAAAAGATCACAGGAGGGCAGTGTTTTAGGAATCTATTCAATGGTTACAAGATAAAAAGTCTCTCCTAGAGATAACTGAAAAAGTAGACTATGATGTAGGTTCATATGCTACTCAGCAGGGAGCTATTCTTGAGCAAAAATAGAAATTTTAACTGAACTCTGGAATAAGGTGAAAATCTGTAGCTCTGCAAGAACAGGCCAGCAAGCAGATCAACCCAAAAAGACCCTATGCCCTTTAAATCAGCATTTGCTGCCAAAGGATCCCCAGAACCCACACTACTGTAACATGTAATGGTTATACTGTAAGAGCCATTTGAAAGTTTGACATTGTTAAGCTTCTGTGGAAAATGCCTTGTCCCTTCATCTGTATGACATCTCGGTTTTGTGAAACACTCCTTTGTCTACAAAATACTTCTGATCCAGAAGATACATCCAAACTTTGGGAATAGTGAAGTATTTTCTTTCATTTGCCCAAATTGTGATTTACTTTTAGAGATCCTTGCCAATTGTATTTTCTCTACGATGAAATAAGACTGTGGACTTGATCCAAAGGTGAATAGTAGGGGGAAGCCACAGCATTTCCTTTTCAGTGTTCCCAGCAAGACTGAGCAGTTTTAAGTCTTTCGTGTACATGGATACCTTTATACATACTTTGCCCACTTCTGGGGACAGCCATGCTCACCTCTTCCTGCTTTGTGCCTTGGCGAAGGCAGGTGACGCTAAATTTCTGAAGCACAGCCAAGATAAATCACAGTTCTTATTTGTCATTATAAATTACCTTTATTCTGTGTACATTTTACTATATTTGAGACATTTTTGTGTGTGACTAGTTACTTTTGCATTATGTACTGTATTATTGAATGGAACTGAAGTCAGTGATGGTGAAAATAGCTGCTGGGCCATTCTCTCTTATAAGTAGAGGAATCTGGAATTATGAGTTTTAAAATATAACAATGGTTTTAATTTTTTTAGCTTTTTCTTTGTAAAGACAAAATATAAACTAGTTGGTATGTAATAAAAAAGTAATGAAATTTTTAAAAATTTCCTAAAATTACATGTACCTAAATTATGCTATATAACACTGAGCTGATTTGATCTGTTCAGTTTACAGAAAAAAAAAAATACCATTAGAAAGTTGACATAAAAATTTCTTTTAAGGGATGGTGAGCAGATGAGTTACCTTTTTGAAAATAAATAAGATACAATAAAAATTATCACATGATCCTGTAGATTTATTATTTTTTTACTTATGCTGCTACAACAAAGTCTAATTAGCAATGGTTATTTTATGTTTCTCTGAGTTGCAGTTTTTGAAAAAAATCATACCTTGATTTCCTGTTATATACATGACAAAGAATTGATGGTGAAAGGGATGAGTTGAAGAGTGTGAAATAAAGCATTTTCAATCATTACAGGAAGAGAAGAAACCCTGTAATTCACAAATCAGCATGACATTTCTTCAAAATTTTATTACTTCAATATTTTATTCACAGAAATTAAACCACTTTACTATTCTAAGAATAATAGGTAGTCGGATAATTTATGTAAGAAAATTAAATAAAAGATGTCAGATTTGAGTGAAGACAAAATAGTTTTTAATAGTTTAGCTTAAAATTAAGTACTAGGTAAAAAAATACATTCAGTTATTTTATTACAGAGGATCTTTACAGTATTCTACCCCTTCATTATGTTAGCTTAACACATATCCGTAATTCCCATTTTATTAAACTTAATGAGAAAAACGAAAGGATCTAGGACATAAAAGTTGTGAATTGCATATCATCATCAAAATAAAAGCTAATTCATGAGATCAGACAAAGAAAATGGGTACTAGGGTAATAACAGTTGTGTCCTAGTACTTTTCACCAAAACCTGAACACAGCCCGGCCACCTTTCTGTTGCTCCATTGCACGCTGAAAACTAAACCGAGCTCTATTAACAGATTAATGAAATCTGTTCAAGATGAATAGTTTGTCTTAATTTGTCAACTTTTCTACCCTGAAAAACGTTTGGATATGATGAGTCATATTGATCAGACAATATTTGTCATGCTATATTTTAATAAGCATTTTCATTATAAAATAATCTTCACCAAAAAAGTATAAGTATGTAGATCAAATTTAATGCATAGATTATACATGAAGAATGATTTTAAAAATGAGAGAAAACAATTAATTTTCATGTCCCTATGTTCCAGCGTAGAAGACAGAAAATAAGTTGAACATGGCGAAATACACACATAATAATTCTCTTCCCAGGATAAAAGAGGCTCTGTGGAAAAATATAGAAGTTCTATCAGGAAAGAGATTTGTGGTAAACTCCACATCTTGAAGGCTTTTCTCATTCTGAAACAAATATGTTCGTGAAAAGAAAAATATGTGATCTATTTAAAGGAACATCTGGGTAGTTAACCTGATTGGCAAAATAATTTTTTATATTTTAATTGTCTTCAAAGAAAATGTTTTTGTGTTGTTGTGTGTGTGTGCATGTACATGCGAATTAGAGAAACCAACTGAAAATAAAAACCATGATCTAGCTATAAAGCAGTCCTTTAGGCTGAATGAAAACATGCTCCTAGGGACCAATTTCGCAATTAGGAACTTTTATTAGCCTTCTAGTTCATGCTTTTGTTTGTTTGTTGAATTTCAGGAGATCTGTCAGTTAACGAAAACGTCAATTATTTATTATAAAGTTATTTAGCAACTAAGATTGAAATAGTGAAAGCAATGTATATTAGGGCATCTTAACATTTATTTGTGAGAAGGCAGCTTTCAAGTAGCCTAGGGAGAATAAATCCTTTTTATTTCCAGATTCTCCAGTGATGTCTTGCATGTAATTTAGTATCTCCATATCTCTAGGTACTTCTAAAATCTCCTATTTTAGCTGCTGGCATAAGGAATAAAATGCCTTATAAACATTTTCCTGTATTCTTCTAAGAGACTACAAAATAGGAAACACTGCATATTAGTCGTCCTGTTGACTACAGTGCATTCATAATGATAAGGTAATTAAGCACATTAAAGTAATTATTTAAAACAGATAAATGTCTTCTTGTGCCTCAAGAGGAAGCTTCTTACCGTATCACTTGTGTTGCAACTATTCAAGCACAATCAAGTTGAGTCTTCTAAATTCTTGCTTCAGGAAAAATTTTTGAAAGTTAACTAGGTAGTGATTTCTCTGAAAATTTCAATTTAAAGTCATAATGATCATGCTTACACAAAAGTAATGGCTTCCTTCAGCCACAGAGACTATCCCTAGTTGATATAAATATGTAGTTGCATTCTTCAAAATTACCACAAAATAAGCAATTTTGTAACTCAGGAATGCAACAGGAACTGAACCAAATCAACTGCGTAGTGATGTCTATCACCGTGTCGCAATTACACAGAGGGTAAACAAATAAAAATCACCATAAAACGACTCTTTCCTTTATATTTTATAGACATGGTCCAAAAGTTGTTTTAATTACCCCCCATTTTGGTCTATTACCTCACCTCCCTCAAATATCGGTATAACTTATTTGATAGTAAGTAGATAGTCTTCTATTAAACCAAACAATTTGGATTCCTTACTGTCTCCTGTTAGTCAATGTAGAAACCTGAGATTCAAACTTATTGGTTTCCTATGTAACTTGGAGAAAATCAAATATGTTCCAAAGAAAAGCCATCATACTGTTAAAACTTAGTTATAAAGGAAATATTCGTGCCAACAGCTAACTTCAATCCAGCTCATAAACACTGGCATGAAAATGAGTCTTACAGTTCACTATCCACACCATTGCCCATAATCTGATAGGCCTATAATTTAAATATGGTGCCTCAGTACAAATGTAATTGTAGTGATGGGCCACTGGTAAGTGAGGGATAATTCCAGGAGCTGTCTGTTGTCTCTTTCCATTCTAGGACTTTCTCAGTGGCTGTTGCCCCAAACAAGACACTTTGGTTCTTTAAGCCAGTAAGACTGGGGTGGTTTTATTAGAATATGAGGCACTCTGTGCAGTGCAGACCAGGAGCTAGTGTTTGGATAACTGTTGCCGTTGTATCTCCCACACTACCCTCATTCTCACAGTAAATGTGAATGTTTAAAAATAAGTCGCCTTGAAAAAAAATAAGTAGGCTTGAAAACAATTAGGAGGCCTTTTCTGTATGACATTTCTCTCCAGGCATTCAAGCCAGTACTAAGCGAAATATAATTATAGGCCAGACTTGCTTTCTGACTCCTAATCACCACCTTTGATATTTTACCTGCTCTGCCTTCAGCTCTTGCTCCTAATTTCAGAGTCTTTTCCTACTGCTTGGGCTCAGCTGTACTGAGATAATAATATAATAATAAACATATTACTGTAGACATTGCACTTTCCCTTCTCAAGAATTCTTATATATTTTTTCTTAAAGTTTATTTATTTTTGAGACAGAGACAGAGACAGAGCATGAACGGGGGAGGGTGGGAGAGAGGGAGACACAGAATCTGAAACAGGCTCCAGGCTCTGAGCTGTCAGCACAGAGCCCGACACGGGGCTTGAACTCACGGACCGCGAGATCATGACCTGAGCCGAAGTCGGCCGCTTAACCGACTGAGCCACCTAGGCGCCCCAAGAATTCTTATATTTTAAACAGAACCACACAGGATAATGCTTTATCAAAAGGAAGAACTGTCTAGTTGACAACTGATAAATGTGACTGAAAGATATGAGGAGGTAGTTCATACACCACCCTTGACTGGTGACACAGATTGTGATCGCTCTCAGCGCTGACTTTGTAAAACTCTCATGGTTTCATTTACTTTTCTGAATACCCACCTAGAACTTTGGAAATTATGTAACAGAGAGTTTTTAAACTTTGCACATTCGAAGCAAAAAATGGAAAGTGGCAAACCATGAATGAGGGACTATTTCTTTTTTGTATTCTTCTCAAAAAAATACCTTGACAGGATTTATGAAGAATCATCCAATGAAAAAAAGTACTCGTCAGTGTGGGAGAAGCTTTATTAGAGCGCCATGTCCTAATCTTGTTTATATATATCAGAAATCTTAGTCACACAAGAAAAATGGACCAGAATTAATACACATTTGAAAAAGCCATATTGTCGCTGCATAACTCAGATATACTAGTTCCCAGTCTTATATCTCTCTCAGACTAAAGTCTTATGGTTTTCTCCTGGAGGTATTCCCTTATGCTACTGGGAAAATCTGTGATCAAATTTGCAGTTAATGAGGGTTGATAGAGTCCAATTTCCCACTGCTATAATTTTAAACACCCACCTTTTTTTTATGAGCATGGTGTAATAATGTTCAGCCTTTAAATTTAGATGTAGGTCATGTCAAGTTCATAATAAAAATCAGTTTATGGAAACGAAGATTCATTCTTATTTATCTTCTTTTCTCTTTTTCCTTTTATTCTTGTTTAGTTCCATGATGGCAGGATGTTGGTGTACTGATACTGAATTGACCTGGCGATCAGTCACTGAATAATTATCAACTAATTCCCTTTTTTTTTTTTTGGTTTTATTATTTAATCCCTGTTTGCATATAAAAAGATAACCTTGGTGTACAAACTGAACAAAAATGAGTCTAATTTTAATAAATAAGTCCAAATTTTGATATTTATTTACTATGAGGAAAGAGAAATAAGGGAGTTTTGATTAGCACCAAATTTTTAACGGTGATTTCAGATGAGAGCAGCAGTAATGCCTCTTTGTCTAATTTATCACTGTATTTTTTTGTTGTCGCAAAGTACAAAGAGAGTCTTTATATAAATCAGTGCTTATAGGGTCACCTGGGTGGCTCAGTCCGGTAAGCGTCTGACTTCTGCTCAGGTCATGATCTCATGGTTGGTAGGTTGCAGCCCCATATCGGGCTCTGTGCTGACAGCTCAGAGCCTGGAGCCTGCTTTGTATTCCGTGTCTCCCTCTTTCTCTGCCTCCCCCCCATTCACGTTCTGTCTCTCTCAAAATTAAATAAACATTATTTTTTTTAAAGAAATAAGTATTTATAAATAGAAGTTAAAAAAACAATTTTTTTAATGTTTATTTATTTTTGAGACAGAGAGAGACAGAGCATGAATGGGGGAGGGTCAGAGAGAGGGAATCACAGAATCTGAAACAGGCTTCAGGCTCTGAGCTGTCAGCACAGAGCCGGACTGGGGGCTGGAACCTACAAGCCGTTAGATCCTGACCTGAGCTGAAGTCGGGCACTTAACTGAGCCACCCAGGTGCCCCTATAAATGGAAGTTTTTAACTATCTACATTATATCTGGGAAATATTCTCCTAATTAACATATAATGAGAAGTATAATGATATTGGAAAGAACAGCTTTGATCTGAGCATCAAATTCCATGGTTTCTTATACCAACACTGTAGTCCTGCACCACACGATGTAATATCCACATGACAAATGTAGCTATTGAGTACATGAATGTGGTTAGTCTGAAGTGAAATATGCTGTCAATGCTAAATACAGAATTCTTATAACTTAATATAAAAAAGTAAACTCTCTTAATATTAAATTTGGGGTTGATTACATTTAAATAAATATTTTAGATAATTTTACTTAAAATATATTTTATTCATTTCTTTTTATTTTTTTAATGGGACTACTAGAAAAATTTTATCATTTGGGCAAATATTCTCAAAAAAGGTAAGCCACAGTGGTAAATCATTTTTATTTCAATTTCTTTTTTCAATTTTAAAATAGTTATTCAAGTATAATTGACATAGTGTTATATTAGTTTCAGATGTATGATATAATGATTCAGTAATTCTATTCAGTACTCAGTGCTTATCAAGGTAAGTGTACTTAATATTCCCCGTCACCTATTTCACCCATCAGCCCACCCACCTCCCCTCCAGCAACCACTAGTCAGGCAACCACCAGTTTGTTCTCTAAGAGTCTTTTTTTGTGTGTCTTTTTAATTTGTTTATTTGCTTTGTTTCTTAAATTCTACATATAAGTGAAATCATATCGTATTTGCCTTTTTCTGACAGACTTATTTCACTTAATATTGTATTCTGTAGATCCATCAATGTTGTTACAAATGGCAAGATCTCATTCGTTTTTATGGCTGAATAATATCCCATTGTATATATATATACAAACACCCCACCTCTTCTATATCCATTTATGGATGGATATTTGAGTTACTTCCATACCTTGGCTTTTATAAATAATACTGCAATAAACATAGGGTCCATATATCTTTTTGAATCAGTGTTTTCATTTTCTGTGGATAAATATCCAGTAGTGGAATTACTGGATTGTACGGTAATTCTGTTTTTAATTTTTAAGGAAACTTCATACTCTTTTCCACAATGGTTTCACTAGCTTGCATTCCTACAACAGTGCACAAGGTTTCTTTTTTCTCCGTATCCTTGCCAATGCTTGTTGCTTCTTGTGTGTTTGATTTTAGCCCTTCTGACAGGTATGTTTTGATTTGCATTTCCCTGACGATTAATGATGTTGAGTAGCTTTTCATTTGTCTACTGACCATCTGTATGTCTTTGAAACATGTCTATTCATATATTCTGCCCATTTAACAAGATTATTTCTTTTATTGTGTGATGCACTGGTAAGTTCTTTATAAAATTTTGGATATTAATCCCTTATTGAATAGATCATCTGTAAATATCTTTTCCCATTCAGTAGGCTGCCTTTTTGCTTTGTTTATGGTTTCAGTCCCTATGCAAGAGCTCCTTATTTTGATGTAGTCCCAATAGTTTACTTTTGCTTTTTTTGTTGTTGTTTTTTTTTGTCTTTTTGGAGAGAGGGAGAGAGAGAGTGCATGAGCAAGGGAGAGGGGGAGAGGGAGTGGGGGGAAATCCAAAGCAGGCTCCACACTCAGCATGGAGTCCAATGTAGGGCTCAACCCCACAAGCCTGGGATCATGACCTGAGCCAAAATCAAGAACTGGATGCTCAACCGACTGAGCCACCCAAGCATCCCAGTTTATTTTTGTCTTTGTTTCCCTTGCCAGAGGAGACATATCTAGAAAAATGTTTCTATGGTTGGTGTTAAAGAAATTATTGCCTATGTTATCTACTGGGAATTTTATGGTTACAGATCTTACATTTAGATCTTTAATACATTTTTAGTTTTTTTTTTCTCTGAGTGGTATAAGAAATTGGTCCAGTTTCATTATTTTGCATGAGGCTGTAAAGTCCCCAACATCATTTGTTGAAGAGACTGTCTTTTTCCCATTGTATATTCTTGGCTCCTTTGTTGTACATTAATTCTAAAATTGTGAGTGTATTTCTGATCTTTCTGTTGCATTACTCTACGTGTCTACTACTTTTGTGCCAGTACCATACTGTTTTGATTACTACAGCTTTGTATTATTTCTTGAAATCTGGGATTGTGATAGCTCCAGTTTTGCTCTTTTTCAAGTTTGTTTTGGCTATTAAGGATCTATTGATCTTAAAAATTTTAGGATTATTTTTACTAGTTCTGTGAAAAATGTTGCTGGTAATTTGATCAGGATTGTATTAAATCTGTAGATTGCTTTGGGTAGTATGGACATTTTAATAAGAAGACTGAGATAGCAATACTTATGAAGACAGAGACAAAGAACACTACATAATAATAAAGTAAACAATTCAACAAGAAGAGATGACAGTTGTAAATATTGGAATGTCTGGGTGGCTCAGTCAGGTAAGATTCTCTCTCCCTCTGCCCCTCACCCACTCATGCACACTCTCTGTCTCTGTCTCTCAAAAAAATTGTAAATAGTTATGCACCCAACATGAGAGTACCCAAATACATAAAGCAACTATTAATAACCATAAAGGAAATCAATAGTAATACAATACTAATAGGAGACTTTAGCACTCCACTTACATCAATGGATAGATCATCCAACCAGAAAATCAACATGGAAACAGTGGCTTTGCATGACACATTGGAGAAGTTGGATCTAACAGATATTCAGAACATTCTATCTTAAAACAGCAAAAATACATATTTTTTCAAGTACACAAATGGAACATTCTCCAGAATATATCACATGTTAGACCACAAAACAAGTCTCAACAAATTCAAAACTATTGAAATCATATCATGCATATTTACTGACTGAAACATTATGAAACTAGAAAGCAATCACAAGGAAAAAATATGGAAAAAAGTATATGGAAGCTAAATAACATGTTACTAAGCAATAAATGAGTCAACCAAGAAATCAAAGAGAGAATAAAAAAATACATGGAAACAAATGAAAATGAAAATGCAATGGTCCAAAATCTTTGAGATGCAATAAAAGCTGTTGAGATGCAATAAAAGCTGAAGATTAGAGCAATACATGCCTCCCTCAAGAAGCAAGAAATATCTTAAATAAACAACTCAACCTTGCCCCTAGAGGAGCTAGAAGAAGAAACATCCAAAAGCCAGTAGAAGGAAAAAACATAAAGATTAGAGCAGAAATAAATGAAATAAAGGCCAAAATATAAAATAGAACAGATAATGAAACCAGGAGTTGCTCCTTTGAAAAGATCAATAAAATTAGCGAGACTCACCAAAAAAAAGAAGAAAGAGGATTATGATAATATCAGAAATGAAGGAGGAGAAGTAACAACAGACACCACAGGAATACAAAAGAGGGTCCCCTGAGTGGCTCAGTGAGTTAAGCTACCAAATCTTGATTTCGACTCAGGTCGTGATCTCACAGTCCTGAGATGGAGTCCCACATCAGGCTGTGTGCTGAGCATGGGGCCTTGGGATTCTCTCTCTTCTTCTCTCTCTGACCCTTCCGCACTCATGCACACACATTCTCTCCCTCAAAATAAGTAAACTTAAAAAAAAGAAAGAAATACAAAGGATTATAAGAACATACTATGAAAAATTGTATGTCAGCAAATTGGACAACCTAGAAGAAATGAATAAATTCCTAGAAATAAATAAATTACCAAAATTGAAACAAGAAGAAATAGAAAATTTGAATAAACTTAGTATTAGCAATGGAATTGAATCAAAAATAAAAAAAAATTAACAAAAATCCAGGATCAGATGGTTTTCCAGGTGAATTCTACCAAACATTCAAAGACAAGCTAATACATAGTCTTCTCAAACTATTACAAAAAAATGGAAGAGGAAAGAAAGCTTCCAAATTCATTCTGTGAGGCGTGTTACCTTGATACTAAAACCAGATAAAGACCCTATGATAAAAAAGAACTACAGGCAAATATCTCTCATTAACATAGGTGCAAAATCCTCAACAAAACATTAACAAACCAAGTCCAACAATACATGAAAAAAATCATCCACCATGATCAAGTGGGATTGATTCCAGGATTGCAAGAGTGGTTCAGTATTTGAAAATCAATGTAATACATCACATCAATAAGAGAAAGGATAAAAACCCATGATTATCTCAGTAGATGCAGAAAAACCATTTGACAAAGTACAGCATCCATTCGTGATAAAAATTCTCCATAAAGTAGGTTTAAAGGGAACATACTTCAACATGACAAAGGGTACATATGAAAAACCCACAGCTAACATCGTTCTTAATGGTGAAAAACAGAGTTTTTACTTTAAGATCAGGAACAAGACAAAGATTTCACTTTCACCACTTTTATTCAACATAGTACTGGAAATCCTAGCCACAGCAATCAGACAAGAGAAAGAAATAAAAGGCATTTGAACTGGTAAGGAAGAAGTAAGACGTTGACTCTTGGCAGATGACATGATACTACATATCGAAAACCCTAAAGACTCCACTAAAAAAACTACTAGAACTGAGAAGTGAATACAGTAAAATTTCAGGATACAAAAGTAATATACAGAAAATGGTTTTGTTTCCATACACTAGTAATGCAATAGCAGTATGGTATGACATTTGATTTTTTAAAATAAATTTTTTAACATTTATTTACTTTTTGAGAGACAGAGAGAGACAGAGTATGAGCAGGGGAAGGGTAGAGAGAGAGGGAGTCACAGAATCTGAAGCAGGCCCCAGACTCTGAGCTGTCAGCACAGAGTCCGACTCAGGGCTTGAACCCATGAACTGTGAGATCATGACCTGAGCCAAAGTTGGATGCTTAACCCAATGAGCCACTCAAGTACCCCTGACATTTGAATTTTAATTGAGTCTTGGGCATTTTGGGTATGATGCTATGAGATTTGGGGTCTTATTTCTGTCTTCCTTTTTAAGAGGCCTTTTCTGACACTGTGCTTATAGTGGAAGGCCAGGGTCTCACCTCATTACTGCCTGGTGGGGGGTGGAAACCCTGGATTCTCACTAGGCCTCTCTACTGGCATCAGGTCCTCTGGAGACACTTATTACTGCCTGGAGGCACTGAATGCCCCAGGTCACTACTAGGTCCCTTTTGACACCTTCCCAGTGGGGATACGGCCTTGTTACCACATGTGGGGATGAAAATCTAATCTCTCCACTAGAATGAGGTTGGAAGGGCTATAGATTTTTCTGTGGTGTTTGGCTGGAGTAGAGCAATTATAGTCCTGATGTTTCCTGGCTTCTCAGGCAACAACTTCCTTGGTCATTTGGCTCAGGAGAGCAGGCTTTTCTTGAGGCTATGTTTTTTTGGTCTGGTTTTTATAGACTGTATGAGGAAAAAATGCACAGTAAATGCAACTGAAAATTTAAAATCCCTTATCAAAACTGGGCTGCCACTGGAGTGGTTTTTTCTTTTACCTCACTCACAATCAATATCTAGTTTCAAAATGTTCTCCAAAACCCTATTTCCCCTTTGAAATGTTTTTATTACATTGTTTCTTCTTTTCCCTCAGATAATACTTAAATTTAGGTTTGTTTTCTACTCCCCTTCCTGTTTAATGTTTGAAAAGAACATATTGAATATGTCATCCATTTGCCAATAGCAGCAATGAGCATAAAATCAACCACTTTCCATTATAACCCCTTTCTTGTATAACAATGCCCAATCTCCAATTTTCCAAGCCCATGAGTTTCCTTCTTGCCGTAGTTTTCCCAGAAGAGCCCTTCATTCAGTGGGAATATATATACAGCCCTGAAAATGTTCTGGCATTTATTCCCCTAGTTGCTCAAGCCATTCAGCCTGCCTGCAATGGATTCTCTACTTCTCTGAATAGTCACATTCTATGCAATATTGAAAAGTCGGTTCAAATTTCCATAAAATCTTTCACATTCACTCTAAAATCACAGCAAGTTTGTCTGTTCTTATAAGGTATGTTGTCTCTGAATGTAAGTTTTTAGTCATATGAAGCTCATAGTCCACTTTTACAAAAAATATTTCATACCACTTTTACCACATATTATTTATTTATTCATAAAAGTATATTTACTTGCTTATTTTGAGAGAAAGGAGAGAGAGATAGAGAGCATGCAAGTGGGGGAGGGCTGGGAAGAGGGAAAGAGAGAGAATCCCAACAGGCTCCCCACTGTCAGTGCAAAGCCTGATGTGGGCTCCAACTCATGAACCATGAGATCATGACCTGAGCTGAAATTGAGAGTCAGATGTCAGATGCACCCACACCATATACTATTTATAGATAATATAACCAAGCTATGAACATAATTTCAAAAGTTAATATAATATCCTAATTGAATTGTACAGAATAAATAAAAGGAGTACAAATTATTTTTTAAAAATGATGTCTAGGGGCGCCTGGGTGGCTCAGTTGGTTAAGCGGCCGACTTCGGCCCAGGTCATGATCTCGCGGTCCGTGAGTTCGAGCCCCGCGTCGGGCCCCGTGCTGGCAGCTCAGAGCCTGGAGCCTGTTTCAGATTCTGTGTCTCCCTCTCTCTGACCCTCCCCCATTCATGCTCTGTCTCTCTCTGTCTCAAAAATAAATAAATGTTAAAAAAAAATTAAAAATGATGTCTATGTAATATGTAAGTATTTTGATATTTCAATGCCAAAAAGCACTGTGAAACTATCAGAGCTCTGTAAACTTACTCTGAATAAGATAGCCACTAATGCAGACCAATAGAGCTGTTTTTATATTGGTGACTCAAATAAATTGAGCCATAACTGCAACTGGCTTTGTGTTCAATGACAAAATTATCTACTATAGTGAACAAGTCTTGGTAACATCAGAGCTGAAATAGAATATGTTCCTTTGCCGTTTTTATAACACTGTGATTCTTGAGCGTATAGTAACTCATGCACAAAATATTTTATCCATTATGTAAACTGGAGTTAGATTCTAGGCGTAGGTAACTGTATACAGATTTTCTTTCCCCAGGATCCCTGGTCCTGATCACTTAAGTATGTTATACTCCAATAATCAACAGTCATAGATGTTCCTGCAAATATCCCAATACTTCTAAGGGGAATCATATTGTTGATTCTATAGTCACAAGTGGACTAACAATTGTAATTTTGAATTTTTATTAACTTGTATGTTGCTTTTAATTTTGTCTTAGTGTGTGAGATCCTATATATGTTTTTGGAATGTCTTATAAGATTGTTATATCTTCATGGCATCTAGTACTATGCTTTTGTGAGCATAGATTTTCAATACATAGCTGACATTTTAAAAGTTGCTAATATTGATGAATTTACCTACAGAGGAGAGGGCATTTATTTTGAAACAATTCTTTTTTTTTATTTAAAAAAATTTTTTTTTCAACGTTTTTTATTTATTTTTGGGACAGAGAGAGACAGAGCATGAACGGGGGAGGGGCAGAGAGAGAGGGAGACACAGAATCGGAAACAGGCTCCAGGCTCCGAGCCATCAGCCCAGAGCCTGACGCGGGGCTCGAACTCACGGACCGCGAGATCGTGACCTGGCTGAAGTCGGACGCTTAACCGACTGCGCCACCCAGGCGCCCCTGAAACAATTCTTAATTATTAGCAAAAGCTATTTAATTTTCTTAAGCACTCATGAAACAATATTGTGCAACTCAGGGATTATTAAAAATTTTGTGAGTAAAAGTACTTACATATTATGACAGGAACACTGCATTCAGAAATTCAGAGAAATTAGGTGTTGAGGCTTACTTTAAAAAAAAAAATTTTTAAGTTTATTTATTTGAGAGATACAGAGACAACGTGAGTGGGAAAGGGGCAGAGAGAAAAGGAGAGAGAGAGAATCCCAGGCAGGCTCTGTGCTGTCAGAACCTGACACTGGGCTCAATCTCACGACAGCATGAGACCATGACTTGACTGAAAACCAAGAGTCAGACACTTAACCAGGTGAGCAACCCAGGCACCCCAGAAGCTTACTTATCTTAAAATACAGATGTTTTTTCTTAGGTCAATTTAAATTTCAAAATACTATGACAATACTAACAAAACATTCCATTAAAATAATAATTTATATGTTCTAAAATATTTTCCTAACATTATCAAATTATAATATTTCTAAATCAAGTGTTAACCAGCAAATAGTCAATAGTCTAAGATTTTTAAAATAAACAAGAGCTATCTACCCTGAGAACGTCTAGCTCTTCAAAAGTACTGTACTGAGTACAGTTTTTTTTTGATTACTGTGGCTGTTTTAACAAATGACACAGAGGCTTGAGTCACTTTATCTGTGATGAATACTGTTGCTCATGAATTGAGGAAAATTATCAGCTCAGTCATGTGCTGGACATGAACGTATGATCATTACTTCTTAAACAGAATAGTTCTAGAATAACATTAGTAGATGTTATAGGAATCAGTGTAGCATATTAAAAGAGAACATAGACTTTGGGATTGGAAAATATTGTCTTTGGGTTAATACTATGCAACTTCCTAGATTTGACCTTCGGTGATATACTTTGCTCTCAACTTGGTTCATCAATTATAAAATAAGAACTAAGTATATTCATGGTTTTTAAGAGCATGAAGATACTTGGAAGCAAAATACTAATATTACCCAAGATATGTCTGGGAAAAAAACCCACTAAAGGTAGAGTGTAGTCAATGATAAAATTATTAGCAGGGATTACATATTTAATATACAAAAAAACATCTGTGACAATAATAACCATTATGAAGCACCTGTTGTAAAAATCTGGTGATATCTTACTGTTTAGACCTCTTACTTACTGTAGTCCAGATGTCCATTTCTGGAAAAGGTCAGATAGCAAATATTTTAAGCTTTGTGATCAATGTGCCAACTAGTCCACTCTGCTGTTCAAGCACGAATGCAGTCGTAGATAATATGTAAAATAATAGGTGTGCTGTGTTCCAATAACAGGTTATTTGTGGACAGTGAAGTTTGAATTTTATATAGCTATTATAATTCACAAATATTCTTTTTAAAATTTGTTTCAAACATTTAAAAATATAAAATCATTCTTAACTCATGGCCCATAAAAAATAGGCAGTGTGCCAAATTTAGCATGCAGAACAGTTTGCAATTTGGTGTAGACTGAATCAGTGAGATTCAAGAGAAATATGTAGATCAGGCTTTGTAAAAAATGTTCTGGAATCTTTCATTAAAACAATTAATAGTGAATTAAAATAAGTCTCTAACTATTCAGTTCATTAGCCTCTTCATCGTTAGTGAACTTTATGCATATTCTACCCCAAACATCTTATTCTATAGCCATACTTTGAATCTGGTCATCACTGAAAACTATTCTTCAGAAATATGAACTTTTAACACTTTATTCTCTGATCATTATCAGCTGTATTTCTTATTTCATTATGATCTCTTACTTCATTGGGTGCTTTGACTCGTCCACCTTTTAATTATCCGCAGAATCATGTCTCTTTTTCCTTCTTTTATGAATTTAAATCCCATGCTCCATTTTTTTCAACTACTCTTACATCTTCCCCATTATCCTTTGTCTGTAATTCTGTAGTTAATAAAATCCCAATCTCTTATTGATACAAGTTTTTTCTTTCATTTACCCATCAGTTAGGATGCTAACAGGACGGGGTGGGAGGGGGAAATAAATTGCAATTTTAATGGAAGAAACATGATAAAAAATGATCTTTATTTTTTTGAACATTTTTTCAGCTTTATTTTGAGAGAGAGAGGCAGGTATATAGAATGAGTGGAGAAGAAGCAGAGAGAGAGGGGGACAGAGGATCAGAAGCAGGCTCTGTGCTGACAGCAGAGAGCCTGATGCAGGGCTCAAACTCATGAACAGTGAGATCATGACCTCAGCCAAAGTGAGACACTTAACCGACTGAGCCACCTAGGTGCCCTGAACAATGATCTTTAAAAATGTTTACTAAGAGACCACCATTATAATTAATATACATACAAAACTAGTTCTTCCATTGTTGAGGTAGACAGAAGTTACTACTCAAGGTTTTCCTTTCAATTCTCTATTGATGTAGATAGTTAACACTGGTGGAATATTTGAACATAATCCTGTCAATTGACAAATGGGTTCACCTCTAATAAATGGACTGTTTTACACACAGTTTCCATTTTCCTTGTTTCAGTGGCAAAAAAAAAAAAAAAAACCCAAAAAAACCCAAAAAACAAAAAACACATTATGTGGCATTGTTCAGAAAACATAAACATACTTTACACTTTGCTACATTATGGTTGGTAGGAAATACATTGGTATTATTGCAACTGTTAATAGCTGTAATCAAAATGTGCCCCCTTCCTGGTCCTTGATAGTTTTCTGTTAAGAGATGGCATATTAGTATCAAAAGATCCTCATTTTCTTTTTTATAAAGATATCAAGAGCCATTTAATTTTTAAAAAATCACCTCATTTGTTTCAATTTATTAGACGTTCAACTCACATTTCTTTCTGAGATCAATTCTGAGCTTGCACAGCCTGTTGTATATAACCATCAGAAACTTTACTCTGAGCTAAAAATGAATGCCAAAGATTTTGCCTAAGGCTATCTTGAACCATTTCCAAAGGAGTGTTATTATTTATGAAACTTTATTCCCATATTTTTCTAAAAAAAATCCCCAAACATAAATTGCCTACCAGAAAGATGTTACTACAAGACCAGCAACTCTTTTTGGTTACTCTAGAACCTGAGACTAATTTTTCATGTAAAATCAGCAAAATGCTGATATCTGTAAAATTTTTATTTATACTAGTGTCTCAGATTCAGTAACATTTTTTTTTTTTGAAAGTTTCAAAGTTTATTGAAGAGATTTTGACAAGTCCATGGAATAGTTTACAAATTGAGGAAGATGTAATGCTACTGGAGCAGGATTCTCGCACAGAGAAACAGCACACCAAGACTTTTCTGTCCAGGAGGCAACTTTATTCATTGTGATGGCATGGGTTCAGTGGGTTCATAACCAAAAAACCCAGCCCTGAGCATAGCAGGATGTAGGTTTTTATGCAATTCCTACTTGTTTATCTCCCCTATATGGTGACATATAATCTGACTGGACACAGTCCACGTTACAGAGTCTTGTCAGAGCTCTGCATATGTGTATAGGAGTCCATTGGGCCACATTGCCTTCCTTTGTTCTGAGGAGGCCTCCACCACATTCCTTAGGGAGGGGCTCTACCACCCTACCTTGAAACATTGCAAGGAATGCCATGATATTTGACTTATTAACTATTATTATTTTTTTAATTTGTGTAGTTAAACTTTTGTTTAAATTCCAGTTAGTTAACATTCAGTGTAATATTAGTTTCAGGTGTGCAACTTAATGATTCAACACTTACAGTCATCATCTGGTACTCATCATAAGTGCCCGCTTTAATCCCCATCATCTATTTAACCCATTTCCCTCCCCCTCCCCCCATCTACCTCCCCTCTGGTAACCATCAGTTGTTCTCTACAGTTAAGAGTCTATTCCTTGGTTTGCCTTCTTCTCTTTTTTTCAACCTTTGTTCATGTGTTTTGTTTCTTAAATTCCACATATGAATGAAATCATATAATATTTGGCTTTCCCTGTGTGTGTGGTGCATATATATATATATATATATATATATATATATATATATGCCATGTTTTCTTTACCATTCGTCAGTTGATGGACACTTGGGCTGTTTCCATAATTTGGCGACTGCAGATAACGCTGTTATAAACATCTGGGTCCATGTTTCCCTTTTGGAAATAAACAGGGCCACATATTATTATATTATCTATCTGTGAACATGTATACTGCTTGTAGTACTGGGAATATTATCTTATCCAGAAGTAATTTGTATCTGTGTATAAGAGCTGGGTCCTTATTAAAGTGGTAGACACACTAGGAAGAGCAGTTTGAGTGACCAAAATTAATTAAATATCAAAATAATCCTGCCAAATTATTCCTGGAGGCCCTGCTTTTATCTCTCTATTTTGCAGTAGCTGGACAGAAATTTTATGAATAACAGTATCATACTTTCAATTAAAATTGAAATAAATTGTTCTGGGGCACCTGGGTGGCTCAATCGGTTGAGCATCGGACTTCAACTCAGGTCATGATATCTCAGTTGGTGAGTTCGAGCCCCACATGGGGCTCTGTGCTGACAGCTCAGTGCCCCTCCCCTGCTTGCACTCTGTCTCTATCTCTCTCTCAAAAATAAGCAAACAATAAAAAAAAAAAAACATTTAAAATATTTTAAATAAATTGTTCTGAAATTATTTAATTTTTTTAAATTTTTAAAATATTTATATTTTGGGAATGTTCAAGCAGGGGAGAGGCAGAGAGCCATGGACAGAGGATCTGGAGCAGCTCAATGCTGACAGGCTGACAGGCTGACAGCAGAGAGCCTGATGTGGGTCTTGAAATCACAAATCACAAGATCATGACCTCAGCCATGTCAGACTCTCAACCAACTGAGCCACCCAAGTGTCCCAAAATTTCTTGATAAAAGATACCCACAATCATTTTAGCCTGAGAAATAGTCTCTAGAACCAGCAGAGATATTTTTTTTTTCTTTTTGTTGGTTACAATTATGTAGGTATCTTGGAAACTAAATCAGGAAATGTTCTTTCTTCTTGTATTTTGATATGTTTCAGCATCTAGATATCATAGCATCTGATCATGGATCAGAATAAATTCTCTCACCTTGGTACATTTCAAAGTAGAGTAAAAAAATGGTATTAATTGCTTTATAAGTGATGTTTAAAGTTTCTGCTCTTGGAATTAACCATCAATAATCAAAATGGCATAGTCAAGATTTATTTTGATCTGCAATGACGGTATCATTTGGCTAATTCTTCATTTAAACTAACAATGTAGATTTTTTTTTCTACATTTAAATTCCAGTTAACATACAGTGCAATATTAGTTTTAAATGTCCAACATATTCATTCCACACTTCTATACAACACCTGGCGCTCATTACAAGTGCGCTCCTTAATCCCCATCAGCTGTTTAACGCATCCCTTTGTGCATCTCTCTTCTGTAACCATCAGTTTGTTCTCTGTTTTGCCTTTTTTTTTGTCCTTTTGCTCGTTTGTTTTGTTTTGTGAAGTCTACATATGAGTGAAATCATATGGTATTTGTCTTCCTCTGACTTATTTCACTTAGCATAATACTCTCTAGCTTCATCCATGTCATTGCAATGCAGATTTAACAACTGCAATATGATCTGTTCTGCTTTTTGTCCGAAGAACATACTCACATCTGTTGATTACCCAAACTGAACTCACAGATAGCTTGAGTCCAACTATCCATTTTGTTTAAGCATCTGATAACCTGACACTCCCTCATAAAGCTTGTGTTGCTCATGAACTTCATTTGCCTTCTCTAAAAATTTTTTACTTAATTATATTCTGGCTGTGTCCTTTAGTATTAACACATATAGAGAGGGTTTTGCTTTTAGTAGAATTGTAACCTAAGTGGAAAAACAGTGTTTCTTAATTCTTCTGTAGCCTCCACCTGAATATCCCTGACAGTAAATAACTATCTGCAGAAAAATCATTATTTTGAGAGAGATTGAGAGAGAGAGAGAAAGAGTGAGAGAGGGAGAGAGATTTGACTTATAATTTTGAACAGTAAAAGATTTTCTAAAAATTCGTGTTCAGTGTTGCTCTAAAAGCTCCGATATGGACGTGTTGCAATTGAGATAGTGTAACTGGAGAAGAAAAAGAAAAATATAGAATTATACTCTGTGTTAGCAGAAAGCCTGTGCAGGATGTTGAGGTATTTAATGAGTAGTAGGTGATATCATTCTAATTATATATTTTTAAAATAAAATCACCATTTTGGAGGAAAATCCTAAATAAGAACATTATTGGGACAAGAGAAAATTGAGG
This sequence comes from Panthera leo, assembly GCF_018350215.1. Classification (NCBI taxonomy): domain Eukaryota; kingdom Metazoa; phylum Chordata; class Mammalia; order Carnivora; family Felidae; genus Panthera; species Panthera leo. The sequence goes on from NC_056684.1 coordinate 95,878,063, forward strand.
AGAGAGCATTTACTTTTGTACAAATTCCCTGACGTTACCACACTTTTCCCAAGGGTAGTGGAGACAACTAGAGTTCACATATATCTAGATCCTCTCTTTTTCTTGGGCATTTTGGAAGACTAAATTTCCTGGCTTCCCTTGAAAACAGAAGGGTGTTGTACTAAAATAGGTAAGCCCCTGTTAATGGACATGTATCATTTCCAGAACAAGGCATTAATAATCCTTTGTGCTAGCTGGCTGCTCTCTCTTCCCCTGACACTGCATACTCAGAGGCCATGTGTTGAGATGGCAAGAAAAGATGGAGGAAGCTTTGATCCCAGAATCACCACACTGAGGAGAACCTGTCCTATTTCCTCTTGCCAGCCCATATTAAATTGAGCATAAGTGAATAATAGACTTCTTTTGTGTAAAGCCACTGAGCGTTTAGTGCTTGTCTCTAATACAACTGGTAATTACTTGCCCATTTGGCGAGTTCATGGCAGTAATCTAAATACCTTTTGACTTTAGGCTTGGGAAAATAATTCCATGATGATTCCAGTCAAACAAAAATATCCCAATATTTAAGATGTTTGTATATTGTTCTTACAACAGAATTCATATTATATTTTTACTCATTAGTGTCCTTATATATTTATTCAAAAATTCAGATTTTTGAAAGAAACTTTTTACTAAGTTGGTTACCCTGACGCTAAATTCTATTAGCTCTAAGGAAAAATGATAGTTTTTCAGTTTACCACCCATGTAATTATTTATGGAATCATATCTTTATATGTAAAGGAGAAAGCAAAATAAAATACTTTCTTTAAAAAAAAGTTTTTGTTATAGTTGACACACAATGTTATGTTCATTTTGGAATTTTTTTGGTGTAGTTGACACACAATGTTACATTAATTTTGGATGTACAACTTGGTGATTCAACATCTCCATATGTTATGCTATGCTTAACACAAATGTAGCTACCATATGTCACCACACAACACTATTACAGTATCATTAAATATATTCCCTATGCCTCTCACTCCCTTTCACCTATTTTGCCCATCCCCCCACATCCCTTCCCTCTGACAACCATTAACTTGTTCTGTTTTCATACATCTGATTCTGCTTTTTGTTTATTGATATGTTTTGTTTTCTGAATTCCACACAAATAGTTTCTGACGTTTCTTTTGTAATTCTGTTTTTCTGAATGCTTTCAAGTACTGACTCTTGTAATAAGTACAGGCTTCAAGAAGAATGCAAACCTTTTAGTAGTTCTGCCAGCAAAGGACTAACCTGAAAGAACTAATACAGAGATGTAAATAACTATACAAATTCTTCATATAGAAATATGTATCATATCCATGTATATAATGGATTATATCATACATTATTACATATAAAATATTGTATATAAAAGAATATGTTGAAGAATAATCCATTTTTTTCCTCCTGAATTTGCTTTCATTGTCATCAGACCTCTTTCCACTTTCCATAGGACACTGATAGTGTTAATTATATTACCCTTTCTTCCATACAACTAGCTAGAAAGTCCTTTCTTGCTCTCTCTTTTAGATAATGCTCTAACTTTTCTTTAAAATCTAGCTTAAAAGTCCGCTCATTTTAAAGCCTCCTTGACAGCTCCATCCTTGCCAGTGGCTCTTCCTCCACTCAGCACTGATTTAACAGTCACTGAGCTCCAACCATGGGTAAGGTAGGGTGCTGAGGACATAGCAGAGAACCAAAAGGCACTACAGAGCCATTCCTCTCATGGAGTGACATGGAGGGATACAGGACTAAACTACCAAATAAATATTTCAGATGGTGACCAATACTATGAAGAAAAAGAAAACAGAGTAAAGTAGAAAGCCTGCCAGGGTGGAAGGAACTACTTTTGTAGGAAGAGTACAAGCAAGGCTAACCAAAACGGAGTAAAGATCCCAGCCATTCACATAGTTGGGAGAAAAAATTCCAAATAGAGTTAACTTAAAGATAAAAGGCAGAAGCATGCATGGTATGTCAAGAACATAAAAGAGGCTATTAATATTAACAAATAGAAACAAATATAAATATTTAAAAAAATATCTGAAATTCACACGTAAGGTTTATGGAACAGAGTAGATTATTTTTAATTATTATTACTTTGATCAAATAACTGTGAAGTTTCTATGTGTCCCAGTTCTTACCCATGGATTGATGCAATGAAAGAAAGCAAGTATCATCTTACACATATGCATCTGGATTGTAAATGAGGAACACCAAATTACAAAAAAAAAAAATCTGGATGGTGTTAACAAGGGAGAAATGAGCAGTATTCTCCCATCCCTTTTGTCTTTTTAAAGAGAATTTCCTTATAAATGTAATGGGAAAGAAGAACCCAGATCCTGATTCTAGTCCTTTGAAATGTAAAGTAATCTCTCCACACACAAAAAGATTAAACTAATGTATAGTCAGGGAATGTCTCCATGGCCCTGGGTCTACTCCCTTGAAATTAAACACATACTTCGAGAGAAGTAAATGTGTCTGTTGTTCTCATCAGGGAATTAGTGGTCATTTAAAAAATAACTTTATGAAACATTTTACATATCATATAATCCACCCATTTCAAAAGTACACTTCAATAATTTTGGGGGCACCTGGGTGGCTCAGTTGGTTGAGCGTCCAGCTCTTGGTTCTCACAGTTCTTGAGTTCAAGCCCCCTATTGAACTCTGCACTGACAATGCTGATCCTGCCTGGGAGTCTCTCTGTCTCTCTCTGCCCCTCTCCCATTTGCTTGCATGTGTGCATACTCTCTCTCTCAAAAATAAATAAACCTAAAAAAAAAAAGGTACACTTCAGTAATTTTTAAGTAAATTTACCAAGTTGTTCAACTATCAACATAAATCATGTTTAGACTATGTTGATCACCCCAATGAGATCCCTTGTGAGCATTCATTGCTCATCTCCTGCTCTTGGTCCCCTACTTAAACCACTAATTTGCTGTCTCTATTTGTATCTAGTTTCGCCTTTTCTGGGCTTCCTACAAATGGGATCATGCACATGGTCTCTTATATGTGGATTATTTTACTCAGAGTAATATTTTTGAGGTTCCTCAGTATCACAGCATATATCTATATATAGTTCATTCATTTCTTGCTAAAAAATATTCTTTTGTACTGCTATTTTGTTTATCCACTCACCAGTTGGTGAATATTTAAGTTGTTTCCAATTGGGGACTATTATGAGTAATACTGGCAAGAACATTTGTGTGTAAGGCTTTCTGTGGATGTATATTCTCATTTTGGGGGATAGATAACCAAAATTAGACTTGTTTGGTCATATGGTAACTCTATGTTTATTAACCTTTTTAATAATTGCTGGGCTGTTTCCCAAAGTGGCTGTGTCATATTACATTTCTATAAGCAATGTAAGAAGGTTCCTTTTCCTCTATATCATCACCAATATTTATTTTCTGACACTTTTATTAGAGCCATTTTAGGATAGGATAAAGTGGCATTTTTATTATAGACATTTTAGGATAGGATAAAGTGGCATCTAACTGTGGTTTCCATTTGTCTTTTCCTAATGACTAATGACATTGAGGGGCACCTGGCTGGCTCTTGAGACAAGAGCACATGACTCTTGATTGCAAGGTTGTGAGTTTGAGCCCCATGAATGGTGTAGAGTTTACTTAAAATCAAATTTAAAAAAAAATTCAAAAATGATATTGAGAGTATTGTTGCATGTTTTTTAGATATTCATATACCTTATATAGTTAAATGTTCAGAACTTTTGCCCATTTTTAAAATTGGGTTATTTTGTCTTTTAAGGTTTAGATGCCTTCTTTGTATATCCTGCATATAAGCCCCTTATCAATATTTTGCAGATATTCTTTTTCACACTGTTGGTTGTCTTTCCATTTTGTCTGGTGCCTTTACAAGAATGGAAGTTTTGAATCTTGATGAAGTTCACTTTATCAGATTTACTTTTCACAGACCATGTTTCTCATGTCATGCCTAAGAAATTTTTGCCTAACCCAAAATCAATTTTCTTCAAAAATGTATCACTTTAATTCTTACATTTAAGTCTGATCAATTAAAATAAATTTTTTTGATGTTTATTTATGTTTGAGAGAGAGAGAGGGACAGAGTGTGAGCAGGGGAGGGGCAGAGAGAGAAGGAGACACAGAACCTGAAACAGGCTCTAGGCTCTGAGCTGTCAGCACAGAGCCCGAGACGGCATTCGAACTCATGGACCACGAGATCATGACCTGAGCTGATGTTGGACGCTCAACTGACTGAGCCACCTAGGCGCCCCAAAGTCTGATCAATTTTGAGTTAATTTTTAAACATGCTGTGAGGTAAAAGTCTAAGTTCATCTTTCTGCATGTGAATATCTAATTGCTCCACTATTATTTTTGAAAAAGACTACTTTCCCCAATTACTTGCCCTAGGACTTTTGTTTAAAATTCAATTGATCACAAATATAAGGATTTATTTATGGTTCTGAATTGTTTCATTATTCTCTATCTAATGCCAGTAACACATTCTCTTATAACTGTGGATGTATAGTAAGTTTTGAAATTGAGAAGTGGAAGTCCTCCAACTTTGTGATTCCATTTCAAAATTGGTTTGGCTATGTGAGGTCTTATACTTTTCACATACATTTTAGGATCAATATGTCAACCCCCGCCCCACCTTGCCCACACACATACACTCAAAAGCCTGCTGGAATTTTGGTAAGGATTTCAATGAACCTGTAACTCAATTTTGGTAGAATTTCCATCTTAACAATATTGCCTTCAAATTCATGAAAATGAAATGTGTCCCCAATACTTGGGTCTTTAATTTCCCCATCAGTGTTTTGTAAAATGTGTGAGTCTTCTTGCATTTCTTTACATAAACTTCTGAAGTAGTTTCTTCTTTTTGATACTATTGTCAAAAAATATATATTATTAATTCCATTTATAGATCATTCATTTTAAAGCACTTTTAAATGTTTATTTATTTGTTTATTTACGTATTTATTTTTGAGGGAGGGAGGGAGGGAGAGAGAGAGAGAGAGAGAGAGAGAGAGAGAGAGAGAGAATGCGCAGGGGAGGGGCAAAGAGAGAGAGGGAGACACAGAATCTGAAGCAGGCTCCAGGCTCTAAGCTGTCAGCACAGAGCCCAATGTGGGGCTTGAACTCACAAACCGTGAGTGAGATCATGACCCATGCCCAAGTTGGATGCTTAATTGACAGAGCCACCCAGGTGCCCTATGGATCATTAATTTTTATATGTAGAAACTAATTTTTGTATGTTGATCTTGTGTCAGGCAACCTTGTTACAATTGCTTATTCTAATAATTTTCTTTTGTGAATTTCTTTTATATGTGGGATTATATCATCTACAAGCAAAGATAGTTTTATTTCTTTCTTTCCAAGCTGATATTTTTTTTTTCCTTGCGAGATTGTACTGACTGTTCTCCAGTACAGCATTGAAAATAATGGCAAGAGCAGGCAACTTTGCCTTATTCCCAGATGCAGAGGGAAGGTCTTCAGTCTTTCTGGACCTTGACCCTCTTTAGGTCTTAAGTATCCATCCTACAGCACTGGTCATATTAGATTCAGGGGGATTAGAGTATCATTGTTTACAAGGAATTACTTAGTCCACAGGGAACTGGCTCACCCAAATTTCCACCTCCTCCCAGCGGGTGGCTCAAGGTTAATGAGTGACTAATCAACAAATATAAAGACATATCTTCCTTGCCCAATTTGGGACAACTGTGTAATCCCAGCTTCAAAACTCTACATACAACTGGATGAAGCCTTAGTCACAACTACATTGCAGGTCAGTTTTTCCTGCTGCCCAATTTTATTTCTTCATTTTATCTATAGTTGTGTCTCCAAACAGCACTCTACACCGACTCATCTGTCTATAATTCTCCATTTCGGAATATCTATATCAAGTGAACATAATCTAAAATAAGTGCCACACTCCAACAGAAGTCAGGGTGAGTCATCCTGAACAATTTAAGGGCAAAAGACAAAAGAACAGCAGTCCTCATCTTGTACTTCTGGAAAATCTGTAGTTTCAAGTTTCTTTAGTACTCTGGATACCCTAACCCACCTCACTAGTTTTGTTTACACTCATCTCTCTTTTTCCTATTTTAACGTGCTTAATTTTCTTCTTGATTCAAGGGTCATTCATTGTTTCCTTTTGTTGCCTTAACACTTTAAAATCTCATTTCAAAATTAGGGTAGAGCAAAGAAATCAAAGAAAAAATCTTTAGTTCTCTACCATTTTTTGCTGCAGCTTCGAATGCTTTGGGGGTTATTCAATGCTTTAGATCCTGGATATTAAGTAGTACAGTTATGGTTGGAATTGAGATCTGTGTCTAAAAGATTTATGTAATAGTAAATCTTCCTGAGAACGAATTATCAAGTAGTGCTTATCATAATGTGCACTTAGAAGCTCTTACAAAGATGATATGAGCAAGGGCTGAGACACTGTAGAGAAACACTGAATATTCCTTATGCCTCTCTTGATAATGATTCCACTTATTAATTATTTTAAATCCTTTGGTGGTAAGACAGAGGTTAATTAAAAAGGGATTAGAAAATATATTGTAATGTTTTAGGGGAGTACCATCTACAAACTTCTGGGAATATCCAAACCTCTGAACTTGGCTTGAGAGTCTGAAGCAGGCTCACACAATGCTGGCAGGCATCTCAAGGTCAATAAAATCTTTTAATTTTCCATGCCAAATTGGTTTTGGTCTCCTGTAAGTTATCTAAGAACCTGAAGAAGGTTGAGTTATTAAGGTATACGGTAGAAGGGAGAATGTTAGGCACAAGGAAAGTTCTTACAACCCTAATACGCATCCTTGGTGCATTTACCAATAATGAATTGTCCACAAGATCTAATGTGCTTATCACTTCAAAATAAAATTAATATTAAAAAATGAAAAGCTATGAATTCAATAGGCTATTTTTTTGAGTTCTATAATAAATGTGCAGATTTTTCTAGGCCATGGGTGTAAGTTTGTCATTGATAAAGACTATGCTGTTTTGTTTTCTTTTGCAAAAGGAAAAAAAAAGAAACGCAGGTAACCTCAAATAGTGAAACATATCAATATAGTTTTCATGCTTGGAGTATATCCAAGTATATACTACTTGCTTGGCAGAAATTCTGACTAACGTTAAGAAAGTTAACTATTTAGAAGGTTAATTTAAGGTCTTGTACTACTTTAGAAAGTCATCATAGTAAAGTGGAAAGGTTGATTAGGAATCAGGAGTCCTGTAGTTTAGTTTCTACTTTGTCACTAACTAGCTGTGTGACCCTGGGCAAATCACTTAACCTCTAAGATCACTGTTTTCTCATGTGTAAAATGAGGAGATTGAACTACATGATCTCTAACAGTGTTCAACTAAATCTTCAACTAAATCAAAATATAGAGAACTTGATAGAAGTAACTTCTACAGAACCGCTGCACATAAAAACTAATGTTGAAGACAGAAACAGGAAGTTAGACAAGATCCTTTACATGTACACATCTCTTCTAATCCTGGATGTTCTCTGAGGGCCATTCCTAACACTTTCTCCACAGGGGAAGGTTATGTAAAGATAAATAAAGCAATATTTCCTTTGCATATTTTAGTAGGATTGGAGAACACAAGAGTAGTATACACATATTTCTTTTATTTTCATCCGTCTGACAAACTTAGAGTGTCTTCCTCCCATGTTGGTCTTATATTTTATTTATTTCTGATATCCCATTGATAAAGCATTATTCTAAGAGGCAAAAGTAAAAAATAGCAATATGTTGTTTACTTGGCAGCAGGTAACCAAATAACAGTGTCAGTCTCTATTAAAACCAAGAGATGAAATGTATACATTTAATCTATCTCTGGGGCTATGGATTGAAAATTGTACTCCAACTGTTATTAATAAGTAGAGAAACTGGGAGAAAGCAAATGGATATACTCCAAGGTAACTTTTCTACTCAAATAAAGGTCACTGAGAGTGGCCAAAAGCATCCCAATTGTGTGATTAAAAACTAGATAGGATTTCTCCCTGGGTGTCACAGAAATGTCTCCTCCTCTGATAATAAAGGGATATCACCAGAACATTCTGAGATTTTAAGACTATCACATTTGCTGCTTCATCTAATAGCTTAATTCAGACATGTGGATCCTCTTGGTTGTATAGTTGCTAACAAATCATTCGCTTGTAGAAAATGTCCTTCCACTTGAGTTACTTAACACGGGCTCATATGCCTCATCTTAATCAGCACCATTACAATTTCTTTTCTAACCATATATATTTCACTATTCCATTATATAAAATAGTGTCTATCATACCCTGGAATGTTTCTTCCATCAGGAAGTTAAATTTCTTAAAATATATTTTTCTTCATTATAATGTAAAATGAATTTTTCCCAATTCTGACAGGGTTTTACTTTTTCCCCAAAGCTTAACTTTACCAACTAACTGGCAAAGCAATTCAATGACAAAATGCTACCCTTGAGCTAAACTGTCAACCTAGTCGTTAGAATAAAGACACAGATAAATGAAAAGAAAAAATGACATGTATCACCTACAGCTTTAGTGCAAGGAATTGTAAAAGAGCAGAAAAATCAAGATAAAAACATTCTTCTTATGGAACACTTTCTATTCGTATATGATGATCTAGATTTAAAGTAAATAAATATTAAGTACTAAAAAGTTTTTACCAATTAGAAAGACTTATAGTAGAAAGTTTAAAAAGAACATGCAGTCCATAAAAGAAAGAATTTAAAAAGCTGACAAACATAGGAAGACATATTGAAGCTCACTCATAAACCAAGAAATAAATATAAAAATGTTAATGAACCACCACTCTTTAATGATCAAATCATCAAGAATTTTATAAGTGATAGCACTCAATATTGGCAATGGTAGAAGAAAATGGAAAATTTTATATACTGCTGATTGAAGAATAAAATAGTATAAGCTTTCTGTAACAGTTTGACAAAAAACACCAAAAGCTTTAAAATGGCCCTATTTACTGGCTCATCTGAATGGGTAAGTGGGTTGCGTCCGACTCTTGATTTCTGCTCAGGTCATGATCTTACCGTCATGAGATTGAGCCCCACACCAGGTTCTGTGCAGAGCGTGGAGCCTGCTTCTCTCTCTCCTTCTTTCTCTGCCCCTCCCCTTTCAAAATAAATAAATAAAAATTTAAAATATCTCTACATATCAACCCTTCTGGGGATTAACCTAATGGATTACTACAGAAATAAGTGAAGATTTAGTTTCAAGGATGTTTATTATAAACAAAAAGCAATATAGGAACAAACTTTATGCACCAAAGGTGATGGTGACTGCATTATGTATAATATAATAATATTCACATATTAGTATTTCACATATATTCTCTTTTCATGCATGTATATTCATGTTTCACAAAAAACTGTTGAACCCATAGTGATGTACTTATAAACATGGAAAGATAGATATAATATATTCAGTAAAACAAGTTATAAGATTACATAGTTGTATTCAGGTATGATTTATTTTCTTATGGTATTCCAGTATCTGGCAGAATGCTTTCCCCAAAGTGTACATCATACATTTGCTGAATGAATGAATGATGAATATAACTTTCGTACCTTTCAAATGGATTCTTTATGCATTTATACAGTGTGATACTTAGATAGCAGTAGATGTCATGATATGAAAGTTCCTTTTGCTATTTATATTTTTGTTAACCTTGGGATTATGTATGGAATCTGTATATAGTGTGCTATTTTTGAAGTCACTTTAAATCTAATTCACTTATATATTCCCTCTACTTGTATTCATAGAATAATGTATGGTTTTCTCTCATACTTTATTCTTTATAATTTTTAATATATGCTATATTTAAGTTGAATATTGTGGCAGTCACCATAGAAAAGATTAAATGATTAAAATGTAAAGAAAGAAAAATTTTAATGTTCTCTAGAATTCACCTTTAAGCCAGCATAAGATAAAGATTTAAAGTACTCTAGAAGGGCGCCTGTGTGGCTCAGTCGGTTAAGCATGCAACTTCAGCTCAGGTCACGATCTCGCAGTTTGTGGGTTTGAGCCCCGCGTCGGGCTCTGTGCTGACAGCTCGGAGCCTGGAGCCTGCTTCGGATTCTGTGTCTCCCTCTCTCTCTGCCCCTCCTCTGCTTGCGCGCGCGCTCTCTCTCTCTCTCAAAACTAAATAAACATTAAAATTAAAAAAAAAATTGAAGTGGTCTAGCAAAGGACAAAAGGCCTCTTTGTCTTAAGAAAATTAAGTACCTCTTGTTTCTCCTCATTAACAGCTTCTGTGCTTGGCTACCTTGGGAAAACCAAAACAACCTTAGATGGTAATTTCCCAGTCTGGCAATTCCAGATCTGCAGCATTTCTTGGTCACTAACTTCTGGGCCTGTAATTAGCTGCTGCTCTTATGGTTTTATACAGCTGTTTGTGTGTCTGATGGTCCTGCATAGGGTCAGGTTGATTTTGGAAGAACTACATCTATCTGAGTCTTTAATGACACTGTTATCTCACTTCCCTTGACAAAACAGATAGGTGGGAGGGACAGAAATAAATCTATAATGAGTAAATCAGTGAGCCGAGGTTTTATATCCGAGGAACGCAGATTTTAAGTTTTCCTCCATTGAGTGTGATGTCAGCCGTCTGTGTGGCAGATTGCTGTTGGCTCTACAGAAGCATGGAGCAGGAATCAGGCCTGTGAAGGGTATGAACAGGGGAAAGTGGACACCAAGCCTTCAAAACATGTGCATAATCCTGTAGAATGTCAGACAATCATCAGAGTTTATCTTATGATTACTCACCTGTGTCTTCCTTTCCATGTTTGCCAGCTGCTTAGCAGCCCCGCCCCTGTTTTCTGGTGCTTTCCTGTCTGGCCTGTGGTTTATGGTCAGCCTGGCCACCGAGTTGGTCTGTCCAATGCCTAGAAACCTTTTACCTTCCTTGTGACCTACCTCACCTGCCATTCACTTTTCAGCCCTTGTCATCCTCATGGTCAGAGTTCTTTCTGATTGATTTCAAGTTGTTGAGCATTGCCAGTGAGTGTCACAACAGAATGCTGCTTTGTCATCCAACCTCTAACGGGACTCTTCATTAATTTCTTGGATCACTATCATATTCACTATATTCATTCATTAATTAACCCACTTAACGTTTCTGATTATAATATACCAGGCCAACACTGCCCCTTGACAAAGTAGAAAATGTGTGTAAATTTCTATCTGAATTATTTTGTATTACTTCTCTATCCTGCTTTCTTCACTGTCACAAATTTTTTCTACTACATTTGTTCTCTGGTTTCCTCCTTCCTTTTTGATAGACTGTTTTCTTTTGTCTTCTTTGACCCGTTGCTGGTTGTCCTCCTATCTCTGGAATTCTACCCAATGTCAACGCATAGGAGCTCCTTTACCTCCTTCACATCATCAGTGTGGGCATTCTACATGGTAGGATCTTTGCTTTTGTAATCTCTAATTTTTACCCATGGGAACTTATTCACTCTTACACATTCATTTATTACTTTTATATGGATTACATGCAATTTTTATTTGAAATCTATACTTCTTTCCATACATCCCATTCTGTATTCCTACCTGAACTCTCACTAGTATCTAAAACTGTGAAACTGTGGTCTTCTATTTTCTCTACCCTGACAAATTACATGTCCAGTATGCCTGTTCTATTGTACCTCAGAAACTCTTAAAATAATTACCCCCTATTAAGTGTTTTCGGGACTACTGTGTACTATAGATAAATAATTGAGGTGTGAATGTCTGGACACAGAGAAATGGACCATTGTTTTCTGCTCACTCTCCACTTTACACAGTAATAAAATATGTATTAAGAGAGCTAAATCTCCAGCGTCACGTTTTGTATTTTTTGGTGTAGAGTCAATAAGAAAGCTCATTGGATTGCCTGGGTGGCTCAGCGGGTTAAGCATCCAACTCTTGAGTTCGGCTCAGGTCATGATCTCACGGTTCGTGAGTTCGAGCTCTGTGCTAACAGTGTGGAGCCTGCTTGGGGTTCTCTGTCCCTCCCCTGTCCATGCTCTGTCTCTGATTCTCTCAAAATAAAGAAAGAAACAAAAGAAAGAAAAAAAGAAAGAAAGAAAGAAAGCTCATCTGCCCTCCTAAAAAGTGACTTATTAATGTTTGATATTCCTCTCATTTTATAAGCATGAATGAATTAAAAGTATAAAGATACAAATTTCTTGAAGGTAAACTTTCTGAGTAGATTTCAGTCAAAGTAGGTAGGATGATACCAATATTAGGAGAAGTTACCACGCAGCAGTATTGAGTATTTAAAAGGGTGGAGGATGCCAATGGAATTCAAAGGTGACATCAAGGGGAGGCTGAGACACCAATAATTAAAACTCAGTAACTTCGGGTGCCTGGGTGGCTCAGTTGGTTCAGCGTCCTTCAGCTCAGGTCATGATATCATGGTTCATGAGTTCGAACCCCACACATGACAGGCTCTGTGCTGACAGCTCAGAGCCTGGAGATGCTTTGAATTCTGTGTCTCCCTGTCTCTCTGTCCCTCCTCTGCTTGCACTCTGTTTCTCTGTCTCAAAAATAAGTAAACATTAAAAAGTATTAAAAAAAAACTTAATATCTCAACTATTCCAAGCGCTGGGCTTTAAGAATTTCATGTATATGAACTGAGACAAACTATTTGCAGAGATGTTTTACATCTTCTCTGGCCATTTGCCTTAGTAGAAACTGTAGTAAAATCCACTAAATACACATTTATGTGGCCTAAGGAAGCCTGCATGATCAGGTAACATAGGTTCCTTATTAAAGCCTTACTGCGTATTGAGTCTAGTTTAGGGCTTTGTAATTATGCAAGACTGTGCAGAAACTGAGACACTCAGAACACCAGAGAACATGATAAAACAGGGCAGAAAATAGTGGTGGTTGTATTATTCATGAAAGTCACATACTTGCTCTGTTTTACTTTCCTGCTGGTGCTCTTTTTTCATATGCCCCAGTCTCCTTACTCAGTCTCGATCCACAGCTAATCCGAATTCAGTCTCAACTCATGTCTCAGCTACCTCTCACTTGAAGTAATGATCCATCTGTTTAAACCATGTGGCAGCTTACACATTATGATGATATTATGTTGATTTTTGTTCTTTTTGTGTACTTGAGGAACTGGATAACTGTATACTTTTCATAATAAGAACATTGCAACATCAACAATTCTAGTACACATTATCATCTCCTTGATTACAATTTTCTTCTCATTTTCTTAGTTCTCAGAGTGTCAGCCACAGTATTGGATGCAAGAAAACAATGGAGCAATAAATTTAAAATTCTGAGGGAAAATGATTTCAGACTAAGAATTTAACATTTAGCCAAACTATCATTAAAGTGAAAGCATTTAAAACCTGCTTGAGATCCACCAAAATCTCAAGTGTATAGCTCCCATATTTGATGTTCCCAAAATGGATAAACAATCAATGTCATTTTCATACTTGCACTCTCAAAGATAGTAATTGTGAGTTCTTACCTGCCCCAAATAATGTATTTTCCTGCCTTCTGCCCCATGTCTTAACACCCAATCTTTCAAGGTACCTGTAGGTGTGTAGTCCATCATATTCTTCCACCCTGTGAGCTAATGGGATAAATCTCATCTAAGCCCATGGAATAATCCCATGCCATTGGCCAAATGGTTGATAGAATGAGAAGTTCCCTACTGGGTATCAGTAGGGAGATAAATGAATCCTAGCTCCTTGTATTTCATATTTGCCTGACAGGAGGAGAGGAGTTTCAGGGATGGAGTTGGGGACTAAGAAGTACAGGATGATGAAAGTGGTGAACTGAATGTCCAAATTAATTTTCTGAGAGTAAATCTTTGAAACATGTCAGCCCTGTAGTGAAACTGATTTTATTCTCAGCACTATTCCTAGCCAGGTCCCAAATCCTGATACACAATTGGGACATCATTTTTTTTTTTTTTTTACTCATCCTGACAGTGTTGTTGTTTCAACTGTTGAAACTGGAGTCTTAGCATCGACCCTAGTGGACAGACAACAGTTCATATAGGGGTGACACCAGTTCTGTCACTTCCCTGGTGAGCCCCACTATGTCAGGAGTTATTTGGGTGTGAGAGAAGATACTCCTTCCTTCTTTGTTTTATCACCAGAAACCCTTAAAGCTAGCAGTGGCTTGCATTATAATGTAGGCTGATAACTTTTGCACTTACTCACAGAACCATCTTCCTTGGACATTGGTCTGCATGCAGGATGGCTAGGGGTAGGCAGGTGCAGAATTGGCCTTGATGCTCCTCTGAAACCTGATTTCAGAGTCTGGTCCTGGCCCCATTTCCTATCACCTCACTGTAAATTATTTTTCAGGGGCCCAATTGCACTTTCAGTAATCTGCTCTTGGCTAGGTTCCTTTAGTCCCCTTCTGTGATTATGATTGTTTCCCAAATCTGTCCCTGCTCCCAGCTTTGCTGTAGAAACACACAGCTGGCAGGAGAGATTGCCACAGTAAGACTCTTTCTCTTCTTTTAAAGTAACTAAATGTTTGATTTCCCCCTAAATGTTCTCTGCATTCTTTGAACCCAAATATAACTTTACTTTGTACTCATAAGTAGAAAAGGAAAGGAAAAAAAGGGAATTTTCCACTTTTTCCTTGTTGACTTCTTTACTGGGAAAGGGAGTTGGCCAGAAGTTTCTTCACATTTAATTCCCTTTACATCTTCTAACATGAATGCATGCCAAATTTTAATTCTAACCAAATGGCGGGAGGTAATAACTGACTATTCTGCCTTCTAAAGCTATCAGTCTAGTATGCCCCGTCTTTACAAATTCACATAAAAGTCAAAAAATTTTCACTGCAGAAGGAACCTGAGACCAGTTGGTAGAGTCAACTTAGTTTAAAAATGAGAAAAGGAAGTGCATGCCCAGTGATGGATTATCAAAGATCATATTAGCTTTTGAAGTTGGGACTAGAATACAGTTCCCTGTATTGCACAGCAAAATATTCCCCTTTTTTTATTAACCTGAAAAATATTTAAGTGTATTTTAATAATTGTACTTAATATATGACATATCGTCATGTGGACTCTTTCTGATGTGGCCAAGAATCATGCTGAGTTTTAGGCTACATTTACTTTCAGTCTATTTCAGGTGAAACTCAGAATATTTTTGCTGTACTACTTGACATAAAAGTTTCAGTTTTTAAAGGAAAAATAATGTTTCCAAATCCTGATGGAACCACAAAGATTTGTGTATTTTTTTTAATTTCCAAAATTGGTGGGGAAGAGCTTAGAGACGCTTTTAGCATTCAGGGGGAAAAGAGCAAATGTAACAATGGGCAAAGTCGGAGACTGCTTACAGATTATAATTTAAACAGAATACAAAGGCCTCTGGCCTGAATACAGATATCTTCTGCACTGACCAGCCATGTGTCATTAGTTACAATTTAGGGCACTGCCCTAACAGAGCCCTTGCTAAATATAGTCCTATCACCCAGGAAGTTTACAAAATATGTTGCCTCCTGCGACTCTTATTACCACCCAGCATCACATTAGCAACAACATGTTACCAAGAGAAGGAGACACAAAATCTCTATTTTATTATAGGAAAGTACAAGTGCAAAACATCTTCCATGTGGGGTACCTGCCAGTGAGGGGCACCAATCAGAATGCTGCCTGAAGGGGCAGAAAGCAGGCAGAGAAACTCAGGTGCCAGAGGAATACAGAAAGCGATACTAAGATGAAACTGCTACACAGATCAGCCAAAGGCAAACCCGTTGAAAACAATCACATACTAAGTTGAAAGCGGCCTGTGGAAAGGCATCTCTGTAACAATTACAGAGCTCGGTAAAATATTCTTAAAGGAAATAGGAGTGACAACGATCACTGTCATTGGCTTTTTTTTTACTTTCTTTTGTTTTTCCCCCCCCCTTTTTTATTATATGAAATTTATTGTCAAATTAGTTTCCATACAACACCCAGTGCTCATCCCAAAAGATGCCCTCTTCAATGCCCATCACCTACCCTCCCCTCCCTCCCACTCCCCATCAACCCTCAGTTTGTTCTCAGTTTTAAAGAGTCTCTTATGCTTTGGCTCTCTCTCACTCTAACCTCTTTTTTTTTTTTTTCTTCCCCTCCCCCATGGGTTTCTGTTAAGTTTCTCAGGATCCACATAAGAGTGAAAACGTATGGTATCTGTCTTTCTCTGTCATTGGCTTTAATGACAGAGTGCAGCTTTCTCATTCGGAGTTCCAAGCTCCACCATGATTATTAACCAAACACACAGATGGATGGTTCCAAAAGCTACTCTGATTCTCAAGAGCTGGTAGTTACGTGGTAGTCAGACTTCTCACTTGAGTGCCAAATCTCGGTCAAATCTGGGCCTCACAGGAATGAGTGGAGAGTACAGATGGGCCACGGGCACACTTTGAGGAGCACCCCACTCGAATATTTCTATTCTAAAAGCCCTCTAGTTTTAATGTCCCATTATGTCTCAAAAGATATATAAATTGCATGATTATCCAAGGAGTTTGGGGAGAACACATATTAATATATTAATACAAATATGTTTCAAATATCACTGACTTCACTGCTTGATCAAGTATGCTACAGAATTCCTATTGGAGTCAAATTATGTTCATGTAATTCTAAAAATGATATGCCAAAAACTGGTGAATCAATTATTTAACAATACTACTGAACTTCCCATATTTCTAACCTGTAAATATATTCTGGTGAGACTTTATTTCTTGAAGATTATGGAGTAGAAAGTGATATTTTTGTTCTTATTGACGAGGCAAATTTCTGCTACTCTAATAGGATGCCAGTTTATATGTACCACATTAATAGATGTATTTAAAGTCATAGGCAGAAGAAGAGAAGTCTGGGAGGTGGGGAAGAAAGTGTCTCTAGTCTCTCCTTGAGATTAAATAGAAACCTTTTTTGTATGTGTAGCTTAGCTGAGCTCATCTTGGGCAGTGAGTCCAGAGGACAGGCTGTCCTTAGTGCAGGGATTCTCCAAAAGCATGCTTACAACCTTGCAAGTCTAGTGACTCTTCTCTCTGACTTCTAATACAGGTAAAAAATAAAACTATGAATCAGACAAAGATAAAAGTCCCCTTATGCCAGATCAATAAATAGCTTCCCCAAATAACAACTTACTATTTTTCTTTCTTTACTTTTCTCTTCCATTTAACAAAGGGAAAGTTTATAAAACACAGAAGACCTCAGTTGAAAGTGGGTTCATTCTTGATTTCCCCTTCAGATGACATGTCCCCATTTCTGTGCATCCTCTAAGAAATAGCAAACTAACTTTGCTATCCTCCAAAATAATTTAATTTTCACACACTGTAAATTATTAATTTATTTTAATATAGATTTATATTCCTAAAATTTAAGACATCCTAAACTGCAAATTCTCTTTTTATTTTTTTTGCTGGAGAGGTCAGTTATTTATTGAAATATTTCAACCTCTCATACTTTCTGCAGAGGGATTAGCAGAATTGTGCAGAGTGATGCGTAGTGGCATTATCAAACCAAATTGATCTGAGCCCAAGAAAGGAGAAAGAATTGCATGTAGGATGCAATTTGCAATTTGGAACATACAGTCAAATAGCAGTCTCATCAGGATGGTCTTCCTGGAGCCATTGTGCTGGTCAGCCACAATGAAAAATCCTATCTGAGCAGTATTCAATGGATTAGCATATTCCAACATTAGCACACTCTGACTCTTCCTCAGTTCATTACCACAGTTGAAGGGCATTGGCACTTTTCTATTTCCATATATATTTTTCCCTAAACTCTGTCTTCAATCAGGTTAATACTGAAGTTTCAAGCTTTCGCTTGTAATTGTAGTCAGAAATATGGCCACGCAAACGTACTAAAAAAGAAAAAATGACAAGTGTATTAAGCAATAAAAGAATTGCATTGCTTTAGTCATTTAAGTAATATACATATTCACTGTACATAATATTAAATTTTTACCATGAAGTCCTCTTATAAATGTGTTTTCTTGACTACCAAAAATAATAAACTGAAAATGGAACTCAAATTACGAGAGTTTATTTCTTACAGAATATCACAAATGTGTAAGAATGAAGTTTAATTCATTTGTATTCCTTAATCTAAAGGATGTAAATGTAATTATGTTGATACAAATTAGAGTGTCTCATCATATGATGATGTATTTTTTTTAATTTTTACATACATATTATTTTTAATTGGGAAAAGCCAAGAAAAAAATTTAAAAATAAGAAAATTACTACATCTTCATTGAAACTAATTGGAAAATCAGTATCATTGCCCAAACCATGAGGAAAATGAAATGGTAAATAATTCAGTTCATCCCAATGAACAGAAATCATTGGGTAGACGGAAGGAAAGAAGAAAAGAAGGAAGAAACAAAGAAAAAAAGAAAGGGGATGGAGAAAGGAAGGGGAAACTAACCAGGAATTAATATACTAACATATTTTTTGAGGACAGCTAGACTTCAAAAATTTTTCTGACCAAGGGGCGCCTGGGTGGCTCAGTCTGTTAAGCATCCACCTTTAGCTGAAGTCATGAATTTGCATTTCATGAGTTCGAGCCCCACATTGGGCTCTGTGCTGACAGTTCAGAGGCTGGAGCCTGCTTCGGATGCTGTGTCTCCCTCTCTCTCTCTGTCCCTCCCCTGCTCACTGTCTGTCTGTCTGTCTCTCTCTCTCTCTCTCTCAAAAATAAACAGTAAAAAAAAATTTAAAAAATTTGATCAAGATACTTAATAAGAAACCAAGGAGGAAAAGACGTAAAGATGAGTGGTTAAGTATTAATTGACTACAGTTCTAAATTTCTAAAGATCAAGTTCTGTGTCTACTGCATGTTTGAACCTTGTATCTGGCTCAGATGTTCAATAAATATTAGCTAGAAAGGAAAATTACAAAGAACATGAAATCTACTTGAGGAGATTTTTTTTAATAGCTAATGCACTTACTTGGGAAGACTTACAACCAATGTCTGCAAATATAACTCAATATAAGGAAGAACTTTCATTCCTCCCCATAGGTAAAAGAATCTACCTTAGAAATAGTAAGTTTCTTGGGGCGCCTGGGTGGCTCAGTTGCTTAGGTCATGATCTCACCTTACATGAGTTCGAGCCCTGTGTCTGGCTCTTTGCTGACAGCTCAGAGCCTGGAGCCTGCTTCGGATTCTATGACTCTCTCTCTCTCTCTCTCTCTCTCTCTCTCTGCCACTCCCCCACTCATGCTCTGTCTCTTTCTGTCTCTCAAAAAATAAATAAATGTTAAAAAAATTTAAAAAAAAAGAAATAGTAAGTTTCTTACCCTAAATTGAGCAATAGGTATAAATAAAATGGGGGATGTGTGAATAATGAACATCCAGGTTTATTAAAACTTTAGGATTATAATTCTGCAATTACAAATTACAAACAAAAGTTACTCACAAAATATAATAAAATAAGTTTTACAAATAATATACCAATAAAATTATATCTAGAATGTTAACATGCAATGCTGTAAAATGTTGATTTAAATAAATATTTCTCTAGAATCATTGTTTCTAATTAGAGTTCAAAAAATTCAAATAATTTTAGCATAATCAATGCATTTATGATAGCTCACATCCATTTCATACACTTTCCCTTTGTTAATGAAATCATAGAAATACATTTTAAGGAGAAATAATATATACCAATGAGCAAATTAGAAATATAACAGCTATATGATTGAAATGGACGTCATTAACTTCTGCTAATTAGTTTCCATTTTTGGGTAACATTAACCTTAAGGTGAAAATTCTTTTCTTTATCCTAACAACAGTGTACACATGTTGTACATATTGGATTCTTGCATCATCAACAAGGAAAATAAGTTTTCTTGTATCTAGTTGAAGAGAAAGTTCCATTTGTTACCCAAGGCATCGTATTTTCAGAAATATAGTTTTACATTACTAGACTTCATAAAGGTCATCCTCAGGCAAAGCTGCAATTTTGGGACTTAATGTTCTCTGCCATTATAGTTTTGTAAAATTTCCATAATATGAATTCTCAGAGAATCCTGCAATACTTCTTGGGTCATATCTCTAACTAAAAATTGAAAGTAAGATAAGTAATTTGTTCATTTACAGTCAATTAATTTTGTAACTGCAAGAAATGTATGAAATGTAAGAATTCATTAGAAAATAATTGATTTTCATTTTGAGTCCAAGAGGTCTGGTAATCTACCCACTTAAAACCACTGCAGAAAACAAAACAAACAACAACAACAAAACAACCCACAAACACCTAAGAATGATAAGAAGCAACTAAGATGTTTTGAAAAATCAAAAAGACACAAACATACATAGAGTGACACTAATGTTAAGGCAACACATTGCCTCTAACAACAAGTAAATAGGTCTTTCATTCACAATTTCTTGATTATTCCAGTTTGATGTTCAAAGTGCTTTGTACCCATGCTGTTGTCTTCAGTTTCTGATGTTCAGTGTTTTATAAAAGTTCAAAAAACTTAAATTTGGCAGCAAAATGATAGCAGCAAGGAACGGAAGGACACCAAAGGCTTTTCTTTTCATGGGTAGACAAAAATAATTGCTCTAATATTTCAAGAAAAGTCCTTAAATGTTGCAAAAGTAAATTTCAATGTTCTATTCCTCAATTTTCCATCCATTTCTATTGCTTCCATTAGAAGTTGCTGTGATGGGAAACTTTAAGTAAATTCGTCCATGCAGAATTGTGTCCCCAAAACAAATTAGGAATCTATACAATATATTTGAATACAAAGGGAAGAAAAAATTTAAAACTAGATCTCTCCTTCCCAGAGAAACCATAAAAACAACTTATATGATTAGAATAAGATGTTACTTTATGAATCAAATCATTTTTAGCAATAGTTTACAACCAAAACCCTCAGATGGGCTGTTTAATTTTGTTGTTCTTGACAATATATTTAGCCAGTGGTCTTCAGTGGAAGAAAGATTATAAATGTGTGTTTCATACTCTGATGGATGAATATTTTCAACTGAACTTCTGCATATGTAATCTCAAAGTACACATTTACAAAATAAACATTTTCAATATATTGATACTCAGAACTTTCCAAATATTCAGAAAGAAAACATACTATTTTGCAAAATGTTCATTCAATAATTGATATATAATGTAAGCTTTCCATAAATATGCATTATTTAAACAAAACTAGATGTGCCTATATATGTATATATTTAAATTTTATTCTTAAACTACCTTATTTAAACACTTAACATTATGCTTCAGGACAGAATAAAATGAAACATCAGTGTATGTTTTTGTGTTTTAATTGCACATTTCCTAAATCTCAAATTGTTTTTATACATTCTTAATTTGTTCATCTATCAAAGTAGCACTAAACCAGCAAAGTCCAATACTGTGGTGTTGGAAATGTTCTAGCAACATGTGCTATTGAGTGAGGAGTTAACATTTAGCTAGTATGACTGAGGAAATGAAATTTATTTTCTTTAAGTTTAGTTATTTTATACATAAATAGCCACCATGGCTACTGACTACCATATTGGACGACACAGCTCTAATGTATTTGAAAGGAATTCAACAACTATTACTTCTCTTTATCTTCTATAAAATTTCATTTACCATTGTCACATGTTTTTTCACAATAATATATACTAAGAATATTTAGTGACTTTTTTTTTTGGTTTTGCTTCATCAGCGTCAAACCAAAGTATATCTGTCCATATATTCTTTTAATGTTTATTTATTTTTGAGAGAGAGAGAGAGAGAGAGAGAGAGAGACAGAGTGTGAGCAGGGAGGGTCAGAGAGAAAGGGAGGCATAAAATCTGAGGCAGGCTCCAGGTTCTGAACTGTCAGCACAGAGCCTGACAACGGGCTCAAATCCATGAACTGGGAGATCATGACCTGAGCTGAAGTTGGATGCTTAACCGACTGAGCCACCCAGGCCCTGCTCTGTCCATATTTTTAAAAGGAATGAATAAACTGGGCTTTCTGAGAAACAGAAGACTCACCACCATCAGTTATGCAATTATAATGGCAGAATGTCTTATGACTCCAACATTTCCTCTCTCCTCGGAATTCACCTTGCTTACACCATTTCTCCTCTTAAAAAATCAATTTCAAAGACTAGCTCCACTATAATAACTTTAGAGCCCAATAAAGAAGCAATAGAATTTGTGTTCTCACTTCCTTTTAGTGGCCACATTTCGGAATAATCTCATTTACATAAAAGATGAAATTCAAATTTCATAAGTTTAAGTCAAAATTTCTCAATTTTGTTGCCCTCATCTGCTCTTTATTTTAGCCACACAAGTCTCATTGTTCTTCACAGAAGCTTCACTCTTTGCCTTCTCTGTTTTCTCACGCTATTTCTTTTTCTTGGATTTAAAATCTATTTTACAATTCATAACCCAATGCAACTCTCCTCTTTATCACAAATCCTTCCCAAATATTTCATTCATTCTAAGAGCTCTTTCCTCAGAATTCTGAAGCTATCTATACATGTTTTGTTTTTTTTTTTGTTTGTTTGTTTTCAATGCTTATTGCTCTACCATATTCTATCTTGCTCCGTTACACTTTGTATATCACACTTCCCCCTCTGGAAAATAAGTTCTTCATTAATATTATCCAGTGACAAATTTGCTTTATACATTATATGTCAGATTAATATGAATTGGCTTGACTGAAGGATTAGGGCAATATCCATTGGCCAACTATAGAAAAAGGATTGCAATGAGAGAGAAGGGCTAATATGTACTTGTAACAGCTTTGTCCTGAGGAAGTTGTACAGATTCTTTGAATACAGAGGGAAAAGATAAACACTGAGAAATTAGCACACAATCCTGAGTGCAATGGCCATCAGCTGTTGCCATCCACAGGAAACTTGTAATGTTTGTAAAGCCTATTTTGGTTGTCTTTCTTTCTTTCTTTCTTTCTTTCTTTCTTTCTTTCTTTCTTTCTTTCTTATTTATTTATTTATTTATGTTTATTTTTGAGAGAGAGAGACAGACAGAGCAGGCACCAAGAGGGGCAGAGACAGAGACAGAGAGAGAGAGACAGAATCCGAAGCAGGCTCCAGGCTCTGACCTGTCAGCGCAGAGCCTGATGTGGGGCTCAAACTCACGAACCTTGAGATCATGACCTGAGGCGAAGTCGGACCTTTAACCAACTGAGCTACTCAGGTGCCCAATGGTTGCCTTTCTAATCTCCATTTTTCCCAGTTTTTTTTTAATTTCCCATGATGCTCTCTTTAATTTCTATCAACATACTTTGTATGTTGTAAAATCTTATAACTCCATTCAGTACTTTAACATTTCTCTTTCACAATGTTTAAGAAGAGGTAATTTACTGAAAAACAGGTACTTAATTTGATAAATCACTTGTACTGTTTTTTTAATAGAATTGTGTCAGGTAGTATTTGAAAATTGTAGTCTACTTCTGAAAAATTTCACAGAAGCTACCATCATGTTTGGAAGCAGATAGAGTAGGTTAGTCCTGAAATATTTAGGAAGTTCTTACTTTTTAAAAGTCTTTGAAAAGGCATATGATGCCTTCACTTATTTTTTCCTCTCTGGTGATTTCTCACATCTTTGCGGTCACTGATTTAAGGAGAGCAGATTTGCCACAAGATCAGATTCTTCGTTGTAGATTCTCTATAGGAAACACAAAACACCTATGGCGGATAGGATTGAGTGACGGTGGAGAAAGGTAGCTGTTAAGGGTTAAATTTTGTCCTCACCTCAATTCAGTGTTGACGTCCTAGCACCCAGTACTACAGATGTGACTGTATTTGGAGATAGGGTCTTAAAAAGAGGTAATTAAAATTAGATAAAATCATTGCAGAGGGTCCTAATCCAGCTCAACTGGTGTCCTTGTAAAAACAGGAGATTAAGACACTAACACTCGTGGGGGAAGATGGCCAAGGAGACTTTGTGCTGTTTAAGTACCTACTCTGTGATACTTGGTTATTAAAGCCCTAGCAAACTAATACAGTAGCCTTTTGGAGCAGTGTTAAAATATAATTAGAATTCTTTTCTAAACAGGTAGTTTACAATTCCAATAAACTATTTCTTTTATGTACAATAGGTATACAGTTGGTGAACCTAGGTTTGAAATACATAATAAAATGACTGTCCAGAAAAGGAAGCATTTAGGCAAATAGGCATCATTAGACATGAAATCTTCTAAATGGGATAAATGTTTTCCTTTAGCCTGACATTGTACCTGCTTTTCCATTTACTGGGCCTTGAATATAAACCTCACCTAGAAAAGTCTTGGAGAAACTGTTATTGTTGACACTGAGGGCACATGAAATTCAAACACTAATCCTGTTAAGGAACATTCTATCTGTTGGATCATTCCTCATCTCCAGTCATAAATCTGCATTCAATAAACATTGAGCCTTTTGCAGCGTGCACAACAGACAATCAATGAAACAACACAGATTTAATCATGTACTAATGAGGAATCAGGTTAAGCTGATAGGACTTGATTTTTGCACTTCTTTGGTACGTATTACATATCCTGCAAATTTACCAGGATCTTATTATTTAGACTTAAACAATAGCAAAAAAAAAAAAAAATAGTGGCAAAAACAAAACAAAAATAGCATTATCTTAAGATATTTAAAAATGATGATAAAAAGTTAAACTAACATAGATATGCTTTGTAGCCATGTAATCCTTTACATCTATCATCTGAATTATGTGATATTTAGCATGTTCTTAATTGTTAGTCATAAGACATATCGTCTCTGGTACTAAATGAATTTTTTTTTTTATTGTAGTAAGAATGCTTAACATGAGACCTACCTTCTTGAATATTTAAGTGCACAATATAGTATTTTAAACTATAAACACAATGTTGTGGGTCACATTTCTAGAACTTGTTACCATTATGTAACTGAAACTTTATATTCATTGAAATGCAACTTCCTATTTCCCTCCCCCCAGCTCCTGTCCCTAGCAGCCATTAGTCTACTGTCCCTTTCTATGAGTTTGACTATTTTATATACCTCATATAATTGAAATCATTCAGTATTTGTCTTCCTGTGGCTGGCTTATTTTACTTAGCATAAAGTCCTTCAGTTTCATCCTGTTGCATATGATAGGATTTCCCTCTTTTTAAGGCTGAATATTATATACATATATATATATATATATGTGTGTGTGTGTGTGTGTATGTGTGTGTATATATATATATATATATATATATATATATATATATATATATATAAAACATATATATTATATATAATAACATTTTCTTTATAACACATATATATATAATAACATTTTCTTTGTGAATTTTCCTTTGTGAATTCATCCATTGATGGGCATTTAGGCTGTTTCCACCTTTTGGCTATTATGACTACACGAATTCTCAAAAATTAATACTAGTACTTTGTGATGCTTTCAGTTACTTTTAAGAGAGTCAGAATTTTTGTTTTAAATATTAACATTACAATACATTTATGTGGCACAGTATACTATGCATTCTACCCCAGACCTAGTCTGCCTTTGTTCAAAGCCTGACTTTGCTACTTACTAGTTGAGCAAGATACTGAATATTTCTGTGCCTCAAATGGTTACCTGTAAAATATGTCTGTTAATACTTCCTATCATAGGAGTGTTGGGAGAATTCAGTGAGATATAACAAAACATTTAGGGGTGCCTGAGTGGCTCAGTCAGTTAAACTTCTGACTCTTGATTTCAGCTCAGGTCATGATCTCATGGTTCATGGGACTGGGTCCCACATTGGGCTCTGTGCTATCAGCATGGAACCTGCTTGGGATTCTCTCCCTCCCTCTCTCTGCCGCTCCCCTGCTCATGCTTCCTCTCCCTCAAAATAAATAAATAAACTTAAAAAAAACCAAGAAACATTTAGAAAAATGACTTATATAAATGCATGCTATTATTACTTTATTGATATTATTGTCCATTCACAGATTTATTTCCTGTTCTCCTGGAGTAAAAGGTACCTCACTAAAAAAGTAAAGATAGAAACCCTAAAACCATAATGAGAATTCATTTTCTATCAATAAACTTTGTAAAAATGTAAATACTGTTAAGGGACATTGCTATAGATACTTTAATAGAGACACGACTAAAAGCAGAGTTATATTCAGATTAACCTGAGTTAAAGCTCATCCTTATTTCTTACTGTCTGTGTGACCATTAGCAAGCTGCAAAAACTCTCTGAGCCTACATTTCTTTATTTATTAAAATTATGGTATACATGGCTTAGGATTATTGGGAAAAGAAATAAATTAATGTTTATGAAGTCCTCATTATGCCTAGAGTATAGTAAATCCTCAATACATTTTTGTTTTTATTGTTGTTTTATTATTTTCTAGTTATCAGTGTTTATCAAACACCATAAAACTTGATGGCTCAAAGCAATGATTTATTTTTTATATTTCATGGTTTTTTGTGTTGGCTGAGCTCAGTGGAGCAGTTCTCACTTGTGGTCCCTCACATGAGTGTAATCAGTTGACAGCTGAACTGGAATTATCTGAAGGCTCAAGTGGGCTGGATAGCTAAGATAATTTGTTCTAGATTCACATGTCTTGTATCTTATCTACAACATAAGGAATACCTTGGTACTATCCAGGCATCTCTCCCCTTGAACTTTTCACTTGGCAGCTTGAAGTTCTTGTAACATAGCAGTCTCGGGATAAATTGATTTCTCAAATGGAGGCTGGCCTTCCACAGGGTAAGTAACCTGAAGCCCAGGGTTTAGCTATAAAAATGTTTTGACTTAGCCATTGAAGCCACATAGCATCATGTGTACGGGATTCTTTATGTTACAAATGAGTCATAAAACAACCCTAGGTTTAGGGGAGAAAATTATACAAGAGTTTGAGAACTAAGGGTGTGATTATTAAGGGGTGAGCAATCTTGGAAGTAGAGCTACAATATCATTACCTCTGTGATCCTGATTATTACCATCCACATAGTCATCACTATCATTATCTATTCTTTTTTTTTATGTTTATTTATTTACTTTTGAGAGAGAGAACACAAGCAGGGGAGGGGCAGAGAGAGAGAGGAAGACAGAGAATCCCAAGCAGGCTCCATGCTGTCAGTGTGGAGCCCAAGGTGGGGCTCGAATCCATGAACCAAACCATGAGATCATGGCCTGAGCCAAAATCAAGAGTCAGATGCTTAACTGACTGAGACACCCACCTGCCCCTATCATCATCTATTCTTTTTAACAACAATTTGTTTCAATCTTTTTTGGGAAAGACGTAAAAGAAATTGTTAGTACACTTAAGTTACCAATTGTCTTTAGCCAAATAATTGTACTTTTGAAAGTTATTCTAAGAGAATAATCCAAGTTATGAAGTATAATTTATTCATAGACATGTTGTCCTTCAGATAAATTTGGAAAAAAATGAGAATAACTCAGTAAAAAGAAGTAAATTAATATATTTATTCAGGAAAAAATATTAAGGAAATATTAAGAATGATGGTTTTAAAGGAATTTTTTATAATATTTTATATTTCCACATCATATACATATATATGTGTGTATGTGTACATATATGTATGTGTATGTGTTATATATAGAATGATGTAATACGTTGACATTAGCATGATACTTTTAGAAGCAACCAAGAGCTATATATTGGAGTGTACTGAAGGGAAATAATCAATATATCAATATTGACAAATTATTTAGTGGAATTATGAGGTATTTTTTCATTCCTTTTTCTTTTTTTTTTTAACATTTTACTTATTTTTGAGACAGGGAGAGACAGAGCATGAACAGGGGAGGGTCAGAGAGAGGGCGACACAGAATCTGAAGCAGGCTCCAGGCTCTGAGCTGTCAGCACAGAGCCCGACGCGGGGCTCGAACTCACAAACCGCGAGATCATGACCTGAGCCGAAGTCGGCTGCTTAACCGACCGAGCCACCCAGGCACCCCTTTTCATTCCTTTTTCAATTACTAGTGCAAGTGTCATTTTGTGGCCAAACTCTTTGTCCCTTTATATCTTATTGCACTGTCATTCAAAACTCTTTCCCTGCACTATTTCTAATATCCAATGATTCAGTTATACTAAATGCTTATAGATTCTTGAATGCACCTTGTTTTTTTTTTATTAACAAAAAATTAATGTTTGTTTATTTTTGAGAGAGAGAGAGAAAGAGAGAGAGAGACAGAACATGAGTGTGGAAAGAGAAAAGGGGGAGGGAGACAAAAGTCCAAAGCAGGCTCCAGGCTCTGAGCTGTCAGCACAGAGCCTGATGCGGGGCTCGAACCCACGAACCACAAGACAGTGACCTGAGCTGAAGTCAGTCGCTTAACCGACTGAGCCACCCAGGCACCCCTCACCTTATTGTTTTAACCTCATTAATAATCGTTTTTGGTTCCCCGCTTCCTATCCCTCGGTTCACCTCTAATTTTACTTGCAGATGCCATGGACAATTTTGTGGGTTTTTGTCTCACATTGGTAATAGATCAGCCACCATGGCCCATCTTCCTGTTTGACTCTAGCACTTTTTATAGCACCTTAGGTGCCACTGTAGGCCTCAGACCAGCACAGGTGGAAGGCGAGGAGGATGAAACATCCCTGGAGCAAATGCTCAGTTACTGAGGTCAGAGAGGCAGAAGAGAAGTGCTCCAGCTTTCCACCATTGAGTAGACAATTGGGGAGCCACTGTATTCTTTTCTAAGAAGGACTTAGCAGAATCCAACTCCCGTTTCTCATAGCAGTTATTTAACCATCACATCTTTATGTCATCTTTCTCATTCTCGGTGCCTTGCTTCTGCGTTTTGGAATGACTGCCCAAGTAACATACCTCCTCAAAATTCTTTATCTCAGTTTCTTTTTCTTGGGGATCCCAGTTTCTGACTGGATGTCAGTTTTGGTATCTTGATTTCTTGCTCAGCTTGAAGATTCATTTATATATGTATATATAATGAGGTCAGGTTCCCCCTGACCTCCATGGAATGTTGACTTAGCCTTAAGAATCCAGGCCAATCCAACTTTTCCAGCAAGGCCTTTCCTGATACCAAAGGTGTTTGATTTTTTTTGTGCCAGCACACAAACTCCTCCATTATAATATTTATTACAGTGCATTTTAATTGTGTCCTTACATTTAGCAGACTTTAAGGTTTTGAGGATAATGACTTATTGTGCTCCTATTTGTATATTAACATTTGATAGTTGGTATATAATTAAGTACTCACTAGCATCATTTTAACAGATAACTGAATTCATAACAAAAACATACCATTGAGAATCAAGTGTACTTTAATCCTAGATTGATGAGGATGGTTAACTAAATTACTTAAAATCTCAAGATCCTATGTCTTTATGGTGTCAGTTATTTTCTCTGTGTGTCTTCTATTTTTTTAATGTTTATTTATTTATTTTGAGAGAGAGAGACAGCGAGTAACGGAGGGGCAGAGAGAGAGAGAGAGAGAGAGAGAAGCAGTTTCTGTGTGGTCAGCTCACAGCCTGACACAACACTTGAACTTATGAACTGTGAGATCATGACCTGAGCTGAAATCAACAGCCAGATGCTTAACAGACTGAGCCCCCCAGGTACACCTGTGGTCCTCTAATTTTTAACAAGATGATGGCATCAGCTCTAAAAATTTATTTAAAATTATCTAAGTTCTATTATTTAAAAATAAGTATATAGCTATATGACAGACCCTAAGGAGATCCCTCAATGCATCATACTCTTTGTAATCTTATAAAAACCCCTCCCCTTAGGTATGGGCAGAATCCATAAATTATTTCTACCCAGGATATCTAAAAATGGCAAAGGTGATGGGACGCCACTCCCTTGATTAGTTTACATTATATACCAAAGATGATGGGATGTCATGACCACGGTTATATTATTGTGGGTAAAACTCAGTAAGAGTTAAATATTCTCCTGCTGGGATTGAAGAACCAAGGAGCCACTTTGTGAATTGTTCCTGGGGAAGGCCACATGACAGAGAACTGAGACTACCTCTAGGATTTGCTGGTTGCTTCTGACAGTCAACCAATAATAATCAGGAGCCTTTAGTTATACAACCACAATAAAATGTATTCTGCCAATAATCAGAATCACAAAAAATGGATTTTTCCCCAGTGAAGCCACCAGATAAGAATACATCCCAGTTGAGTGTGGAGGTTCCTCAGAAAATTAAAAATAGACCTACCCTATGACCCAGCAATAGCACTGCTAGGAATTTATCCAAGGGATACAGGAGTACTGATGCATAGGGGCACCTGTACCCCAATGTTTATAGCGGCACTCTCAACAATAGCCAAATTATGGAAAGAGCCTAAATGTCCATCAACTGATGAATGGATAAAGAAATTGTGGTTTATATACACAATGGAATACTACGTGGCAATGAGAAAAAATGAAATATGGCCTTTTGTAGCAACATGGATGGAACTGGAGAGTGTGATGCTAAGTGAAATAAGCCATACAGAGAAAGACAGATACCATATGGTTTCACTCTTATGTGGATCCTGAGAAACAT
This sequence comes from Panthera leo, assembly GCF_018350215.1. Classification (NCBI taxonomy): domain Eukaryota; kingdom Metazoa; phylum Chordata; class Mammalia; order Carnivora; family Felidae; genus Panthera; species Panthera leo. The sequence continues at coordinate 95,908,516 of NC_056684.1, forward strand.
AACAGAAACCCATGGGGGAGGGGAAGGAAAAAAAAAAAAAAAAAAGAGGTTAGAGTGGGAGAGAGCCAAAGCATAAGAGACTGTTAAAAACTGAGAACAAACTGAGGGTTGATGGGGGGTGGGAGGGAGGGCAGGGTGGGTGATGGGTATTGAGGAGGGCACCTTTTGGGATGAGCACTGGGTGTTGTATGGAAACCAATTTGATAGTAAATTTCATATATTAAAAAAAAAATAAATAAAAAAATAAAAAAAATAAAAAAAAAAAAAAAAAAAAAAGAATACATCCCAGTTGACACCTCAATTGACTTACAAGACCATGAGGAGAGGATCATAATAATAAATGCATGTTGTTTTAAGTCTTTAAGTCGTGTTACATGGCAGTAGAAAATTAATAAAATGTAAGTTTAGAGATTATAATTGAAAAATTACACTAAAAATGTATTACCTTAGCTGTTTTTGTGACTCAAATATCGGTTTATCAAAATAGTTCTCATCCCCTTTCTCTCTTAAATCCTTTCCCTCCAAGGTCTTCTGAATATTTCAATCATTCCCTTTCTTCTTCTATTTCCCAAGAGGATTTAGATATGACAAGATTTTCATGCCAATGAGTGTAATGAAGTGAGCATAAAAGTACCAAAAAAAAAGTGATGTATTGACACGAAATTCAGAAAACAAGCATCACTATCTGTTGTTGAGAAGCAATTGATAATAGATTGGTATGATAGGCAGAAAACTGGATCCCCAAAGATTTCCAGTCCTGGGTCCCCCAAATCTGTGGATTTGTTGCCTTACATGGCCAAATGGACTTTTGTAAGTGTGAGGAAAGTAAGTATCTAGAAATGGGGAGATTATCCTGGATATCTAGGTGTGCTTGATGTAATCACAAGGGTCCTCATAAGTGGAAGCAGAAAGCAAGAGAGATTTGAAATGTTACTCTGCTGGCTTTGTGAATAGAGGAAGGGCAAGAGCCAAAGAAACGCAGGCAGCCTCTAGAAGCTGGAAAGGCAAGAAAGCAGTTTCTCCCCTGAAATGACTGGAGGAGTGCAGCCCTACTGACCCATTTTAGACTTTCAAATTGTGGAATAAACAGACACTTTAAGACTATTCTATTAAATATATTGATTTTTAATTTTATTTAATGTTTATTCATTTTTGAGAGACAGAGACAGAGCATGAGCAGGGAGGGGCAGAGAGTGAGGGAGACACAGAATCTGAAGCAGGCTCCAGGCTCTGAGTTGTCAGCACAGAGCCTGATGCAGGGCTCGAATCCACGAACTGTGAGATCATGACCTGAGCCGAAGTCAGACGCTTAACTGATTGAACCACCCAGGCGCCACTTAATATATTGATTTTTTAAAAATACATTTTTTTACTCTGTCTATACCTTTATACTTCCCAATAACCATTTTCCCTGGGATAATCTGAATTATTCATATATATATATATATATATATATATATATATACATATATATATACACATTTATACATACATATATATATACACACATATATATCCTATATATGTATATATATATCTTTTTTTAAGTTTTTAAAAATGTTTTTTATTTATTTTTGAAGGAGAGAGACAGAGCATGAGCTGGGGAGGAGCAGAGAGAGAGGGAGACACAGAATTCGAAGCAGGCTCCAGTCTCTAAGCTGTCAGCACAGAGCCCGACGCGGGGCTTGAACCTGTAAACTGTGAGATCATGACCAGAGCCAAAGTCGGACGTTCAACCAACTGAGCCAGCCAGGTGACCCTGAATTATTCATAGTTATTATAACTTTTAACCAAAAGAAATAATATCAAATTAAAAAAATGCTCAGTGGTGGTTCATTGAGGAATGGCTGCTATCATAATCAAGCATTTTAGGAGATTCTCAAAATTCATGAAAATTCATGAAATACATGAATGCATACAACACAATTTTCCACTGCTGCATACACGTATGTATCTTTTTATAAATTACTCACTGACACACTGCAGGGCTATATCATGTTTTTAGTAGAGATGGAAGGTGAGATTTGTTGGCTGACAGAATTAGAAAGATGTAGCAAAAGTTGGTGCATTCTTCTTCCATTGTTCATCAGACCTAAAAATTACTTGTCAACTTACATGGCAGATACCTTACATAGCACATACTTTACTGTCTTACTTGATCCTAAGTGGTAAATGAAACAAGAAAGTGGGGTTGCTATCCTTCTAATTGTCACCATAAAGGATAAGGGCAACAGCTTATGTATCTGTTACCCTTAACATTAAACATCTTCAGATTCTAGACATTTTTCTTTCCAAGGGGGAAGAAAGGGGCCAGAGCTGTGGTGGACTGGCAAGAGAAGATATCTTTTCATATTACTAAACCCCCATGCTTGATTATAAAGAACTGAAAAATCCTCTTCTGTGAGGAATCCTAAATGACCCAATAAAATTGACATTAATGTAAACCATTGATTATATATTTTTCCTGCACTAAAACAGGAATGAATTGGCCACGTTGGCCTCTAAATGCTTCTATTTTATAATTAAACCTATAATTCAGGTTGCTGTAATCAGAGAGCAGTAATCTTACCAGAACTACATAACCAAAGCTCTATGGTTCAGAAAACTAAATCATTCAAGAACTTGAATATGGATCACTTATATATGATCCAGATACCTGATTATCATTCCTTTAAAATAAATTTTGAAGAAAACAATGCATTAAGTAATTATCTAATGAGATCAACAATTAAAGTAGTGGCAGCAAGGTAAGAGGTTCCTCCAAGGAACTTTGTCCTTCCTTCTTCTCTGAGTCTTTTAAATATATTCGAGAACAAGGCAGGCTGCTCAGTTGCTTTATAATCGATTGATGACTGTAAGGAAAAGAATAAGGAGAGTTTAAGTGTTTGTGCCTAATTCATTCTACAAAATCAATCATTAAAATTTGAAACGTATTTAAACATTTTTAGAAAAACTATCAACTTAGAAAGAAGGCAAAAAATGTAAGTGGCACCTCCTTACCATGTCATACAAGGGCAAAGGTCACCCAAAGGTTATCTAGATAAAGATACTTAGTGCAATTCACTGTTCACTGTTGATCCAACGCCCCAGGCTTAGTAAGTTACAACTCAACTGGTAGAATTTTGTCAGGTAGAGATGCAGATAACTTCTATCCAGTAGAATAAATATTACCAAAACTTACAGTTGACAGTCTATTTGACATAAAATAGTTGTATTTAACCCAGTTATCTTTCCCAAACATTTTTTTTATTAAATTATATATCTACACCTCTACCTTGATCTCTGCATCTTAGCTATTTCTCTTTCTTTGTTTCTTCATTCTGTCATCTTTCTGTCTGTCTGTCTGTCTTTCTGTCTTTCTTTGTCCTGTCTGGCTTTATTTCTGTCTTTCTTCTTTCTTTCTTCTCTTATTAATTAAAATTAAATAATCTATGTGAAATGTATTCATTTTATATTTACATGGCAGGCATGTAATTGAACCATTTGAAAATTAGAGTTTAGTATTTTTGTAGGTCATCCACTGAAATATGCAAGTGGGCCTACCTTGGAGCCAAGGTAACTGCCAAGTAAACTTGGAGCCAAGTAAACTGCCTTGCTGGAGAAGTGTATACAGTGTATGTAGTTAAAGGGCTATTTAAATTTGAGCTTTTTTTATTTGTTGATTGGTTGGTCAGTTGGTTGGTCGGTCGGTTGGTTGGTTGGTTGGTTGGTTAATAGAGTAAAATCTGAGTGTAACAGCAGAACTTTTAATTTTGCTGACTCTGGAAATCGCAAGGTTTGCTGTTGTTGTTATTTCTACTATATTACGGTTTTGGTTTGTCTTTTTGTTTCTGATTCATGCAGACTGAAAAGCTATTTTCCATTGGTGGGAACTATGGGTAAAAACTGAGTATGATGGTTGACCATTTGATGATCTCTAGTAGGTGAATAGTGGAGATCAATCCTGTCACCTGAAAGATGACCGAGAATCTAGTCTATATTTATTTTTGTGGATTTGTCTACTTATGAATTCAAATGAATTAAGACTTTAGTGATCACCGGCAAAGAGAGAAGTTTTCTGGGTCTTGGCCAGATTTAACTTTTATTTGTGGCGGAGGCTGCAGCTCTGAAGCCATAAGCTCAGTCATAGCCCTGAGTGTGTCATTGAGGTGAAGGCTTCCATCTTTCTTTTCTTTAGGTGAATATAAAGTATTTGGTAACTCTGGAGTGAATTAATAAATTGAATTATTACAGCATTTAAATTAAATGGGCTATATTCAGATTGACATATAGAGTATTTCCAAAATTGACAGAAATTAAGGAAACAGAATTTTTAATATTATAAAATGCTTGACTAAAACATAAATTCTTCTCAGTAAAACTGCTTTTTCAGAACATTTAATGAATTCAGATTACTATAGTTAAAATGAATCTCTGAACAGATCAGATGGTTTAATAATTTTTGTCTAAGAAGATGAAAAGGCAGCATTACGTATTCTCTTTGCTTTTTCATTGTGAAGTATAGCACAAGAATACATTTCATTTTTATGAGATTTAAGTTTATCATAGAGTCCTTTTTAGTCTGAACTTCCTATATGTCTTATTGGGGTTTATTTATCACATAAGCAGACTACTCATCTTTTTTAAAGGTGAATTAGTGTTCAACAAGATTGAATCACAATTCTGATATTTTTATATTTGTTGTATATAAGTTCAAATATTATTTCTAAGATTCTAAGTAATGTAAAAATGTGAGTAAATACTTAATAAATTTAATATATTAATATCATTTGCATAGCTATTTAATTTCTCAGTAATTGGGAATAGTGAAATATTGACTACCAAGTGTGATTTTAAACTTCTACATTTTGCTTTTTATTTTTACGTGTTTCAAGAGATTATACCTTTGGGTAATGTTAAAGAAGATCCTCATTTTGCCACCCTAAAAAGATATAAAATAAATGCATGTAACAGTGGGAAATTGTATTATATGCAGTCATGAACTTTGATAGCCTACTAAGATACTTAAATATGATAGCCATTCCTCAATGAACCACCGCTGAGCATTGTTTTAAATGATATTTTTTCTTTTGGTTAAAAGTTTTAATTAATATGAATAATTCATATTATCCTAGGGAAAATGGTTATTGAAAAGCATAAATAGGGAGTAGAAAAATGTAGCTTTTTAAATCAATATATTAATAGCGTAGTCTTCCAGTGTCTGATGATCCCATAACTAAAAGAAGAGAGCGAAAAACAAAACGTGAATGAATATTATGAAAATGTTTGTAAGGCATGCAGAAAGGAAACTTTTACTTGTCTTGGCTTATAATGTCTGCAAATACTAGATCCATACAGACACAAAGGGTTGTACAAATATTTTTGCTAAAATTGGATCAGTTTGATGTGTTTATTTTTGAAATGTTGTGAAGCATTAACTGCCGAATATTAATGCCAAACTGGAATTTGGCTTTCTCGCTGTTAAAATGATAAACGATCATCTTTCACCTTCTGTGCAATCTGCCCAGATAGTAGTGCTTCCATGGCCCACTGAAGTGATTTTATCTCGAGATAACTTTATCATGCCCTTCATTATTAAAAATAGAACAAAGTTTCCTCACATGTGGAAGAACTCAGCTTTCTTAAAATTATGTTGTTCAGGTATCCCTGTGCTTATCTTAATCTAGTGACCACATATCTTGTGATAAATATTTTGATTTTGCTGTCCCAATATCAGGCCTTCCATCTAGAAAAAGTAAAAATTATAAGGAAAATACTTTTACCTAAAATTGTCTTTTATGTTTCCCAGAAGGCCTCTGGAAAATCATATAGATATGTTCTTTCCTTTATAAAAAAATACACTAGAAATAGATTTGCTTGTTATGCTCCCTATTTTCAATGAGATCAGTACAATTGTAAGACCTGCATAAGAGTTTTCAAATCAGAAAAGATGCTTAGACCACCCTAAGTTAAGACTGTGTAGCTAAAATATCATTAATAGAAATATTTCATTGTTGGTACACTCTATAAATACTTGGGAGAATTATCAATGACTTTGTATTCCATTGCTTGTTCTTACTCTCTTGGGAAACATGACCCAATTCTTAGGAAATAGCTACATGCCATACCTCAAAAAGAATTTTACTCCCACATTCTGATATGGTTAGTGAGTGTAATAAATTGACCACAGTCATTTAGGATAATTATCTAACAGGTTTCTGCTTCCCTCTGATGGTTGCCTGAAGGCTCTGCTTTAAGCTGCTTCTAGAATTTGTAAATTAAACAGTAAAAGGACAATCACAATGCATTGTGGAAAGAATTGTATCAAGTACTTTGAACTAATGATAATTCAAATAGACTGTTGTGTACAGGCTTTGAAGCCCACATCACTTATGTAACTTTTAGACTGTACCAGTGGACCAGTTTTCTTTATAGTCCAGAAACAGATGTGCTCCATGAGAGTGCATTGCTGACCTATAATACAGCAGAATAAGAATTAATTATCCAGGACTAAAGAACTGATGAATAAAATTTAACTATGGTAATTTGTGTGGAATACTGTTGACAAAATTTTAATTCTCTATTTTGATGGATATGTGAAGGAGTAACTATCTGTAACCCTCAATTTAGTAGACTATATTTTTTGAACTTAAATGAAATATTTTTAATGTATATGGTTGTCCCTGAACCTCTTTGTTCTCTTGCCCTTACCCAGAATTTAAAGACAAACACTTTTTTGAGCCTGCTTACATTTTAGGGAAATAGAGACATTTGCATGCATTCAATAAAAACTTGCCTTCCTATTTATTAATGTTTAATTGGACAAATCGATTGTGTAGCCAAGGCATCACATTTGAAAATGATTCTTATTTAATTAGGCATGGCAAGCCCACTATTAAGCATGGGGTGCTGGTGGCTCATTCAGTTAAGCATCTAACTATTGGTTTCAGCTCAGGTCATGATCTCACCGTTTGTGAGTTTGAGCCCTGTGTCAGGCTCTGTGCTGACTGTACAAAGCTTGCTTGGGATTCTCTCTCTCCCTCTCTCTCTCTGCCCCTCCCCTGCTTGCGCTTTCTCTCTCACTCTAGCTCTACTTCTTCCTCTCTCTTTCTCTCTCTCAAAATAAATAAAAAGAGAAAGAATGGTTGACTTCATATGTGGAGCTAGGACTTCCAGACCATACTCACCAAGGAGTTTGTGAAATGCTTTGTCATATGACATATGGAAATATGTGAATACAGTTCTGGCTTGTTACTGGATTTGCAGAGTCCTATTTTGACAAGTGATAAAAGAGGTTAATTCCTGACAGGTAAGGGACATAAATGGGGTCCCTCAAGAAAAGAGAAATTTACCCAAATTTATGAGTATTGTGCATGAAGTCTGGCAGAGAAATTTTCTTGAGGTTGGTTTTCTAGCTTTATAAGAGAAGGTTTTCCAAGCCTAATTTGAGGTTTAGTATAAAAATTTCCAGACAGAAGTTGATTCTCTGGCATTTGTTTTTCTCAATAATGAATGGCTCTAGATTTATAGACATAACTTGGAGATATTGTGGGTTTGGTTCTAGACCATCACAATAAAGCACATATTACAATAAAGTGAGTCACATGAATTTTTTTGGTTTCCCAGTGCATATGCAAGTTATGTTAAAATATTACCATAGTCTACCAAGTATGCAATTGCATTGTTTAAAAAAGCAATATACATACCTTAACTTGGAAATACTTTATTGCTAAATAATACTACCACCTGAGCTTTCAGTAAATTGTAATCTTTTGCTAGTGGAGGGTGTTGCATGGATATTAATGACTGCTGACTAATGAGTGCAGTGGTTGCTGAAGGTTGAAGGGACTGTGGCAATTTATTCAAGTAAAACAACAATGAAGTTTGCTGCATTGATTGACTTCCTTTCATGGGCCAACAATTTCCCTGTAGCATGTGATGCTATTCATAGCATTTATCCACAGTAGAACCTCTTTCAAAATTGAAGTCAGTCCTCTCAAACACTGCCCCTGCTTTATCAACTAAGTTTATGTCATATTGTAAATCCTCTGTTGTCATTTCCACAATTTTCGCAGTGTCTTCACCAGGAGTTGATTCCATCTCCACTTTCTTTGTTCATCTATGAGGAGCAACTTCTCACCTGTTCAACTTTTTTCAGGAGATTGCAGTAATTCATTCACATCTTTAGGCTCCACTTCTAATTCTAGTTCTCTTGCTATTTCCACCACATCTGCAGTTACTTCCTCCACTGAAATCTTAAATCTCTTAAAGTCATCCATGAGGGTTGGAATCAACTACTTCCAGACTCATTTTACTGTTGCTGTTTTGACCTTTTCCCATGAATTATGAATGTTGTTTATGATATATAGAATGGTGAATCCTTCCTGTAAGGTTTTCAATTTACTTTGGCCAAATCATCAGAGGAGGATAGAGGATCTCTAGGGCAACTATATAGCTTTACAAAATGTATTTCTTAATAATAAGACTTGAAAGTCAATATGACTCCTTGGTCCATGGGCTGCAGAATAGATGTTGTGTTAGCAGATGTGAAAACATTAGTTTCATTGTACATTTCCATCCAGGCTGTTAGGTGGCAATGTCAATGAGTAGTAATATTTTGAAAGAAATCTTCCTGAGCAGTATGTCTCAACAGTGGGTTTAGTATATTCAATAAACCATGTTGTAAACAGATTGGCTGTCACCCAGGCTTTGTTGCATTTTTATAGCACAGGTAAACTAGACTTAACATAATTCTTAAGGGCCCTAGGATTTTCAGTATGGTCAGTGGACATTGTCTTCAACTTAAAGCCGCCAGCTGCTTTGATTCCTAATAATACAGTCAGGCTGTCCTTTGAACCTTTGAAGCCAGGCATTGACTTCTCTTCTTTAGCTATGAAAGTTCTAGGTGGCACCTTATTCCAATAGAAGGCTGTTTTGTCTACACTGAAAATCTGTTCTTGACTATATCCGCCTTCATTAGTTCTCCTAGCTAAATTTCTGGATAACTTGCTGTAGCTCCTACATCAGCATTTGCTGCTTCATTTTCACTTCTATGTTAAGGAAACGGCTTCTTTCTTTAAACGACATGACCCAAACTCTGCTAGGTTCATATTTTTCTTTTGCAGCTTCCTTACCTTACTCAGCCTTCATAGAATTAAAGAATGTTAGGGCCTTGCTCCGAATTAGGCTTTGGCTTAAGGGAATATTGTGGCTCATTTGATCTATCCAGATCACTAAAACTTTTTCCATATCGTGAATCCATCAGTTTCATTTTCTTATCATTTGCATGTTCATGGGAGTAGTACTTTTAATTTCCTTCAAAAACTTTTTCTTTACATTCACAACTTGGCTAACTATTTGGCATGGAAGGGCTAGCTTTAGGCCTGTCTTGTTTCTTGGCATGCTTTCCTCACTAAGCTTAATAGTTTCTAGCTTTTGATTTAAAGTAGAGACTTGCCACTCTTCCTTTCACTTTTTGGCCATAGTAGAGTTTTTAATGGGCCTAATTTCAATATTGTGTCTCATGTAATAGGGAGGCCCAAGGAGAGGAAGAGAGAAGGGTAATATCTAGGTGGTACAGCATTAAAACACACACAGCGTTTATCCATTTTACCATCTGATAAAGGTGTCAATGTGTGGTGCCCCCAAATATTTACAATAGTAACATCAAAGATCACTGATCGTTGGGGCGCCTGGGTGGCTCGGTCGGTTAAGCGGCCGACTTCGGCTCAGGTCATGATCTCGTGGTCCGTGAGTTCGAGCCCCACGGTCGGGCTCTGTGCTGACAGCTCAGAGCCTGGAGCCTGTTTCAGATTCTGTGTCTCCCTCTCTCTGAGCCTCCCCCGTTCATGCTCTGTCTCTCTCTGTCTCAAAAATAAATAAAATAAAAATGAAAAAAAAAAGATCACTGATTGCAGGCCATTATAAAAAATATGATAATAAATATTAAAACCTTTGAAACGTTGTAAAAGTTACCAACATGTGACACAGAGACATGAACGGCGAATGCTGTTGGAAAAAAAAAAGGTGCCTATAGATTTGTTCTGTGCAAGCTTGCCACAAACCTTCAATTTATAAAAAACTCAAAATCTGTGAAGTGCCATAAAGTGAAGCACAGTAAAATGAAGTGTGCCTGTACAGAGCCAACTCAGGAAGATTTGTATGGTTAATGAATATTCTTGTAAAACCTATGTAAATAATCCAGCCCATTCACATTTGTGAATACGTTTATGAACACAAACACATTTATGAACATAATTACAAACAAATCACATTTTTATGAACAATAAAAATATTTGGAGATTACTTATGATGATAAGGTGATAAAAAGTCAAAACAGATCTGAAATTTAAGTAGAAAGTGTATTTCTAGCTGTTATTTAATGAGAAACAACTCAAGGGTTATCTTGGAGATTAACTTAGTATGACATTGTGTGCTACTGATTTACAGTCCCAGGCATTATAATGCTGCATGCTAACTTACAGAGCTTTCCAGAGTAAAGAGGTAATTGATTCCTGTAAGGTGGAACCAGTAATCCCAATGGTTATAGATTATAGCCTTGTTGGACTTTAAATGGTTTTGTATCTAATGGAGGAATCATATACTAGTATGACTATTATTTACTAATAAGTAAATGAAGAACTCATTTACTTATTAAACTGTGTACCTCACATTATCCCCCATTATTTAATTAGTTGAACACATTTTAAAATGAGTGTGTTGTATGAGAGACATGTTTCGTAATATATTGAAAATTATACTTTAATAAATATTAATACACATATTAAAAACTCTCCAGTTATGCCATTTTCCTACCACTAGCTATTAGTGGAATGTAATTTTAGATACTTTTTCAGCTATATATCTCTACTAGATATATAATCAAGGTACTCCATGCAAAGATAAGGACATTTGGAAAATTTCCTATTAAGACATTTTAAGTCTTCTGGGAAACATGCCAAAGTGGGAGGATCCTAATCTCACTTCATCCATGGATACAACTAGTAACACCTACATCAGTGTAAATAACCCATAAAACAACTCAGGAACTTGCAAAAAAGACTCCACAGCTAAATGTATAGAAGAGACCACATTCAAAAGGGTAGGAAAGGAAGAGACACAGGGGGGAGCTAAATGGACCAATGGGACTGTCCCTGGGAGGGAGGGGTGCAGCAGGTGTGGAAGGGGGAGAAGAGCACATCCCCAAGACAGGCACTTCAGCACAGGGGACCTGCACAGAGATGAATTCCCATGATGTTTTGCTTTGAAAACCAGAGGAGCCCAACAATCAGTAGGGTTTAACACCTGGAACTTTAAAAACCACTGGGCTCAGGAGGGCAGTCCCCTGCCTTTAAAAAGACAGCACAAGAAATAGCCCCACTGAGATACAACATAGAAGAGCGGTTTGAAAAATGCCTGGGATATACAAGAAGAAAGTATATTTACTAATCTCAGAGAATGTGCTGGAGGGGCAGGGATCACTGGGGGCTTCTCCAAGAATAAAGCAGCTGGTGGGTACCATTTCCCTCCCATGTCCCGCAGCCTACTTACATAGACCCTTATAGGATGAACTCAGCATGAACACTCTCCACCTAGCTTACTAACAGTGTTCCCCACCCCCATGTTCTCCCATGGTTGATCCAAGCCTGGGCAGGAGTTTTCCCAGGAATCTGTAGTTCCTCTCTTTCAGCTGACCAGCACAGACTTTGAAACAGTAGATGTCCTGCCCCCACATTCTCCTGCAAATGCCCCCAGTTTCCAATATGCCATTGGCCACAGCCCATCCAAAGTGGTGTCACAAGCCTGATAGTATGCAAGAAGCCCTAACAGGGACCAGCACCACTCCAAAGTGACTCCTGCCTTGGAGAGAGGGGAAGATAACCACATACAGCAGTCCAACTGCTGCCCCAACAGTAGGCTGGGGGCAGACATCTAGGCTGACTGCAGGCCCCATAAATCAATTAAAGCTTCTCAAGGGACAATGTAGGGAAATTGTCCTGTAGTTCAGTTCTGTTGCACTACTGGCAAACACCTGGTCTGACTCAAGTCAAGCCCAAGGCAACTCCAGACTGACCACTAACAACATAAGGACCAAACCCTGCCCTCAACAGGCACAGAGAACCATTGTAGACAACTACATTAAAAGCAAACATGACCCAACCACAAGGGTAGGGCACATGCAACACACTTGGGAAACACACCTGAAGTGCCAGGTTCTGGTGAACAGATAATGTTGCACTATAGGACACCACAGGACCTTCTTCAAAGGCACTACTCTCAAGAGCAGGAGATGTAGCTGACTTTCCTAAACATAGAAACAGACACAGAGTTAGACAAAATGAAGAGACCAAAAAATATTTCCCAAATGAAAGAACAGGACAAAAGCACAGCAAGAGATCTAAACAAAATGGAGATAAGTAATATGCCTGATAGAGAATTTAAAGTAATGGTCATAAAGATACTACTTGAGTAAAGTGGAGTTCAGGGAGACCCTCAACAAAGAGATAGAAAACATAAAAGAGAGCTAATCAGACATGAAGGATTCAATAAATAAAATTAGAAATACTCTAGAGGGAATAAGTAGTAGACTAGAGGAAACAGAAGATGGATCAGGGACATGGAGGACCAAGTAATGTAAAGAATTGAGATGAACTAGAGAGTTAGAAAAAAAATAATAAATGAAAGTAGACTTAGAGAGCTCAGCAATACCACCAAGAATAATAACATTTGCATGATAGGAATCACAGAAGGAGAAAAGAGAAAAAAAGGGGGCATAAAATTGATGTGAAGAAATAATAGCTGAAAACTTCCTGAATCTGGAGAAGGAAAAAAATCTAGATCCAGGAGGCACAGAGAGACCCCAGAAAATCAAACCAAAGAGGCCCACACCAAAGAACATAGTAATTAAAATGGTAAGAATTAGTGACAAAGACAGAATTTTAAAAGCCACAGGAAAAAACAGTTACATACAAGGGAAACCTCATAAAGCGATCAGCTGATTTTTCAGAAGAAACTTTGCAGGCCAGAGGAAGTGACATGATTAACTCAAAATGCTGAGGGAAAAAACCTGCAGCTAAGAATATTCTGTCCAGCAAGTCTATCACTCAAAATAGAGGAGAGATAAAATGCTTCTCAGAGAATCAAAAAGGAATTCATGACCAATAAATCAGGCCTGCAAGAAATGCTAAAGAGGACTCTTTAAGAGGAAAGCAAAGACCATAAATAGGAATAAGAAAAGTGAGAAGCACCACAGAAGTAAAATTAAGTATATCCATTAAAATCAGTCAAGGGATTCACAAAATAAAAGGATGTAAAGTATTATACCATATACCTAAAATGTGGACGGGAGGAGGGAAGTAAAGAATGGATTTAAGCTTAAGCAACTGTCAACTTAATATAGACTGCTAAATGCATAATATGTCACACATATACTTAACTGAAACCTCAAATTTAAAACTGGCAATATATGATAAGGAGAAAGGAATCCAAGTATATCACTAAAGAAATCCAGCAAACCGTGAGAGCAAAGAGCAATAAGAAAACTATAAAAACAATCATAAAACAAGTAACAAAATGGTCATAAATACATAGTATCAACAATTACTTTGACTATAAATAGACAGTGCACCATTTGAAAGACGTAGGGTGATAGAATAGAAAAAAAAAGTAAATCCTCTCTATATGCTGCCTACAAAAATTTACCTTTAGACATAAAGACACATGCAGATTGAAAATGAAGGGATGGAAGAGCATTTATCGTGCAAATTGAAGTTTAAAAAAAGCCAGGATAACAATACTTACCTAGACAAAATAGACCTTAAAACAAAGACTATAATAAGATTCAAAGAATGACACTACATAATCAAAAGGATACAATCCAACAAAAAGATATAAAAATTGTAAATATTCATGCACCAAATGTGGAAGCACTCAGACACATAAAGCAGCCAATAACAAACAAATAAAGAAAGTAATCAATAGTAATACAATAATAGTAGGGACTTTAACACCCCATTTATATAAGTGAATAGATCATCCAAACAGAAAATCAACAAGGAAACAGTGGCTTTGAATGACACATTGGACCAGATGGATTTAACAGATATATTTAGAGCATTCCATCCTAAAACAGCAAAAATATACATTCTTTTCAGGTGCACATGAAACATTCTCCAAAATAGATAACATATTAGGCCACAAAACAAGTCTCAACAAATTAAAAAAAGATTGAATTCCTACCATGCATCTTTTCTGACAATGCTATTAAGCTAGAAATCAACCAAAAGAAAAAAATCTAGAAGGAAGAAAAATACATGGAAGTTAAATAACATGCTACTAAGCAATGAATGGGTCATTCAAGAAAGAGCAAATAAAGAAATACATGGAGGCAAATGAAAATGAAAACACAATGGTCCAAATCTTTAGGATGCAGCAAAAGTTGTTCTAAGAGAGAAGTGTACAGCAATACAGGCCTACCTCAAGAAGCAGAAAAATCTCAAATAAACAACCTAATCTTATTACTAAAGAAGTTAGAGAAAGAACACAAGTGCCTGGGTGGCTCAGTTGGTTAAGCTACCCTTTTCGGATTAGGTCATGATCTCACTGTTTGTGAGATCAAGTCCCATTTTGGGCTCTCTGCTGCCAGTGCAGAGCCTGCTTTGGATCCTCTGTCCCCTTCTCTTTTAGACCCTCCCCAGCTCTCTCTCAAAAATAAATAAATATTAAAAAAAAAGAAACGAAAAAAAAAGATCAAACAAAACCCCAAACCAGTAGAAAGAAGAAAATAAACATTAAAGCAAAAATAAATGAAATAAACACTTAAAAAACTAGAACAAATCAGTGAAACCAGGAGGTGTTTCTTTGAAGAAATCAAGAAAAATGATAAGCCTTTAGCCAGAATTTAAAAAAAAGACTCAAAATCAGAAATTAAAGAGAAGAAAAAACAAGTGACATCCAAGAAATGCAAAGTGTTATAAGAGAATTTTTGAAAAATTATATACCAGCAAATTGGATAACCTAGAAGAAATGGATAAATTTCTAGAAACATATAATCTCCCAAAGCTGAATCAGATAGACATAGAAAATTTGTACAGACTGATTACCAGCAAAAACAAACAACAACAACAAAAACCAAATCAGTAAGGAAAAAAAAATCAATCAAAAGTTCAAGACCAGATGAGTTCACAGGAGAATCTTATCAAACATTTAATAAAGAAGATTTAATACCTATTCTTCTCAAACTGTTCCAAAATATAGTAGAGAAAGAAAGCTTTCAAATTCATTCTACCAGGCCAGCATTACCCTGCTACCAAAGTCAGATAAAGACACAACCAAGGGAGAACTACAGTCCAATATCTCTGATGAATATCTCCTCAAGAAAATATTAGCAAACCAAATCTAACAATACAATGAGAAAATTATTCACCATGATCAAGTGGTATTTATTCCAGGAATGCAATGGTGGTTCAATATTCACAAATCAATCAGCATGATACATACATTAATAGAAAAGAGGATAAAAACCATATGATCATTTCAATAGATGCAGAGAAAGCATGTGACAAAGTACAATATCCATTTGTGTTAAAAATGCCAACAAAGCAGGTTTGTAGAGAATATACCTCAACATAATAAAGGCCATATATGAAAAATCACAGATTACATCATATTCAATGGTGAAAAACTTAGAGCTTTTCTCCCTAAGATCAGAAACAAGACAAAGATGTCCTCTCTCACATTTTTATTCAACATAGTACTGGAAGTCCTAGCCATAGCAATCAGACAAGAAAAAGAAATAAAAGGCATTCAAATTGGTAAGGAAGAAGTTAAACTTTCACTATTTGCTGATGACATAATACTATATGTAGAAAACCCTAAAGACTCCACCAAAAAGCTCCTAGAAGTAATAAACGAATTTGCTATGATCACAGGAGAAAAAAACAATATGCAAAAATTTCTTGCATGTCTATACATTAATAATGGAGTAGAAGAAAGAGAGATTAAGAAAAGAATTGCACCCAAAATAATAAAATACCTAAAAATGAGCTTAACCAAGGATGTGAACGACCTGTATTCTGAAAACTATTGATGAAAGAAATTGAAAATGACACAAGCAAATGGAAAGATATTCCATGCTTATGGATTGGGAGAATAAATATTGTTAAAATATACATACTACCCAAAGTAACCCACATGTTTAATACAATTCCTATCAAAATACCAATAGCATTTTTCAGAGAATTAGGCAAACAATTCTAAAATTTGTATCGAACCACAAAAGACCCTGAATAGCAAAGAAATCTTGAAAGGGAACAAAACTGAAGATATCACAATTTGATTTCAAGATATATTACAAAGCCTTAGTTATCAAAACAGTATGGTACTAGCACAAAAATAGATACATATAGATCAGTGGAACAGAATAGAGAGCCCAGAAATAAACCTATACTCTTACTGTCAATTAATCTTCAACAAAGGAGGCAATAATATACAATGGGAAAAAGTCTACAACAAAAGGTTCTAGGAAATTGGATAGCTACATGCAAAAGAATGAAACCATACCACTTTCTTTCCAACACCAAACACAAAGATAAACTAAAAATGGATATAAGACCTCAATGTGAGACTTTAAACCATAAATACTAGAAGAAGCACAGGCAGTAATTTCTCTGACATCAGCCTTAGAAACATTTTTTTAGATATGTCTCCTGAGGCAAGGGAAGCAAAAGCAAAAACAAACTATTGGGAACACACTAAAATAAAAAGTATCTGCATAGTAAAGGAAACTATCAACAACTCTAAAATACAACCTACTGAATGGGAGATGTTTGCAAATGACATATGCAAAAAAGGGTTAGTGTCCAAAATGTATAAATAACTCATACAACTCAACACACATACACACACATAAAAAAAAAAAAAAAAAAAAAAAAGGCCACAAATAATCCAATTAAAAATGGGAAGAAGACATGAACAGGTATTTCTCCAAAACAGACATACAGATGGCTGTCAGTCCTATAAAAATATGCTCAACATCACTAATCATCAGGAAAATACGAAACAAAACTACAATGAGATATCACCTCACACCTGTCAGTATGGCTAAACTTAAAACCACAAGACCCAAATGGCGGTGATGATGTGGAATGAAAACTGGTGTAGCCACTCTGGAAAACAGTATGGAGATTTCTCAAAAATTTAAAAATACAATTACCATATGATCCAGTAATTTCACTACTGGATATTTACCCAAAGAATAAAAAAACCCACTAATTTGAGAAGATATATTCATCATGCACCCCTGTGTTTACCACAGCATTATTTAAAATAGCCAAGGTATGGATGCTATTCACAGGTCCATCAATAGATGAATGGATAAAAAAGAGGTAATATGTAAACACACACACACACACACACACACACACACACACACACACAGATATATACAGACAATAGAATATTATTCAGTCATAAAAATAATGAAATCTTGTTACTTGCAACAACATGGATGGATCTTAATGCTAAGTGAAATAAGTCAGAGAAAGACAAATACTGTATGATTTTACCCATATGTAGAATTTAAGAAACAAAACAAAGAAAACAAAGACCTAAAAACATCCCAGATTCTTAACTATAGACAAAAAACTGATGGCTACCCAAGGGGAGGTAGGTGGGGGGATGGGTGAAATAGGTAAAAGAGATTACGAGTACACTTATTATGATGATCATTGAACCAGGTATAGAATTAGTGAATCCCTATTATTGTACACCTGAAACTAATATAACACCATACACTATACTGGAAATAAAATTTAAAAAAATTATATATTTAGTGAAAATAACTTGGGTGGGAAAAAAACTTTTAGGTAATGTTCTAATTATATGAATTTTGACACATTTCTAAGTGACTTATGTTTAAGTTAAACATTCTTCTCTATCCTTGACAAGATTATGTTTATTCTCTAGAATTCTAGGTTCTGGAGATAATTGGGGAAATATTCGAAACTTGAAAATTAGCACACAAATGTAAATTACTATTATTTTATCTTACCAGGCTGATAACTGAAATCTTTTTCTATTCTAATATGCTCTATTTTTCCATTACATTGTTGGTATAGTGGTGTTATACCTACTCGGAATTCAGTTATTATGAAAGCCTGTCATTAATTTTAGGTCTATTTCCAGATACCCAACTAATCCCCAAAAGCTTTTATTTTAACAGTGAAATGAACTTATCCTATCATTAGTCCTTGGGCCTTTTGAAGAATTGCTGTAAAAATCATTCTTCTTTTTACCAACTTCATCTTTTGTCCTTGTTCTTTTTAATCTTGCATTATAAATTTTGACTGTGTCTACAGTGGTATTATTTTAAATGCCAAGAGATATGCATATGAAGATCACCATCTTTATTTTAATAGTAAAGTATATATATGCATATTGACATTGGTAATGGCAAAAATATTATTTCTTCCATACATTCAATGTTCATTAATTACATAAAAGAAAGGAAAATTAAAGGATATCTTTTAAAATCACAAGAAAAGAACCTCATTTCTTGTTACCTATTTAACATAATCTCCTTTTTGAGTTTATTTTCCATTCATGGAGATAAATCCTTTGAATGTTGTAATTTCAGGATATTTCTTTTCTACTCTTTTGAGAACAGTAGACATTTATCTTAATAGTTATTCAATATAATTTTCAAAATTTTAAGGTAGGCTTTCCGGCAAATAAAAAAAATAGGTCAGAACTTCCTTTCAGTGATGTTGACAATGTCTTGCTCTGGAAAATACTGTAAAACTACCTATAACGCTATTATTACCACATTTATCTTATCAATGGTGGTTTATTAGAATGAAAAATGCTATTTAAAAAGTGTTTTTTTAAGTTTCTTTTAGGAAAGCTGTACTTTTTACCATTAATAAGCAATTTCATTATTACGTGAAGGCAACAATACTTCCTTTACTCTTTATAAAGACACTTACATACCATATGAATGTTATACTTAATTTCAAGGACAATTAAACAAGTTATTTTGAATGTTATTTTCATAACAACATAAAGTATCTCAGCACCAGATTTTAATAAAATGTAGTAGTTGAACCAATCTGTTGGCGATCAGAGAAGACAGGAAACCTGCTGATATATATGATTGCTCTAACTTAAGGGGTTGGCAACCTTTAACACTTGTACCAGATGGTGACACACTAGGATATTTGGATTGGCAACCAGCCTCTGGCAGTAGCTCAACCCCCTCTGTCTTTACTACTATTTGGAGTTATTGCTACTATTCTTGGCCATTGGCATAGTCACCATCAATAACGATCTTGGATCTCACAAAGTTACTGTGGCCTCCATGTCGTTCTACCCCATCTGCTCTAAACTCTGTACTAGCAAATGAAAAAAAGGAAAAGATGTTTTAAATCCTGAAAGGGTGTTTTTTTAAATAGTTTTATTATGTGGATTACAGTTCCTGGCACATAAGAAATCCACTGTTTCATTGAGCAGTATCCTCAACAAGTGGTCGCCCTGCCGTGGGGTGACAGCCACAATGATGAGGAACTCATAGTTTACCTTTTCATAGCTGAAGTCAAGAGCAAGTAAAAGAATTGAAGTTGGACTTTAAGACTACACAAGTATTGGCTGTGATGATATAGATGAAAACTTCTGTGGTGTGAAAATTTTATAAACTTTCCCATGATAAAAATTAAGTTAAATAGAATAAAAAGGAGAATAATTATTATCATCAACTGTTTCGGTTCATTTCCACTATTCCTTGCTTTACTAATCTATAAAAAATGGACGAAGGATATGATGGTAAAATTACTGACTCGCTACACACGCTTTAATGTCTAACATGTGCACTGATTTCTTTTTATTAACACTCCTCCAAACTCATCCAAAATATAGTAGTTTGCTTGTATAATTACAATAACTTCTCTATTTGTTGCCCCACTTCTCTCTCTATTGTTAACAATCAAACAAAATTTCTCAAAAATAAGTTTGAAATGATGAGGGAGAAAAGCCGCTCATTTCAGATAGGAGAAATACACTAAAAAAGAAAAAAAAATCAAAGTCTCCCACGCAGAAAGAGCCAATGATGGTACCTATAGGTCTAGTCATTTCAAGGCTGTCAGCAGTTCTGATTGAACACAGTTTGGGTCAGTGTTTTTATTTTTAAGGAAAAAAAATACCCATATTCAATTGCAAAATACAGGAACATTCTTATTTTATGCTGGTTTCAAGAAGCAAAGCTTTAAGAATGCTTCTTAAAGGGGCACCTGGGGAGCTCTGTTGGTTAAGTGACTCTTGATTTTGGGTCAGGTCATGATCTCTTGGTTTCTCAAGTGGAGCCCTGCATGGGATTCTGTGCTGACAGCAGGGAGCCTGTTTGGGATTCCCTGTCTCTCTCTCTCTCTCTCTCTCTCTCTCTCTCTCTCTTTCTCTCTCTCTCTCCCCACACACTCTGTCCCTCCCCTTCCCTCTCTCTTTCTCAAAATAAATAAACATTAAAAAAGAGAGAGAGAGAGATTGCTTCTTAAAAACACATGATTCCTATTTATGAAGCATTTTCTATTTCTTTGTAATTCAAGGTTGCTTTTAGGAAGATCTGCCACTCTGGGCTCATCTTAAAATGTAGGCCTTTGAGAAATATAACCCTTTTCTTTTGAGAAATATGAAACTCTCATAGTTTGAGAAACTAGATGTGTTCAACCTAGTATAGAACTAGACTGAAGGAAAAATGTCACCTTTGTTTCCTTTTTCACTCTCTGAACCATTCTCTACCCAAAAGCTAGAATGATATTTACAGAATGCAAGCAGGATCATATTCTCATTAAGACACAGCAATGATGATTTTGTGCACTGGGCATGTATTCCTCCTGCTCTAATGGGTATTAAATAGAATCTGGCCCTTTTTTTAGTATACGTGCTATTGAAGCAAGCACTAGAATCTGGTCTTTTTATTCTTACAACTTTAACTCATACTGAAAATTTAAATTATCTACATTAGAGCCACACATTTTAAAAGGACAAAAAAATGAAAACTGGCTCCCTAAACATGATTTTGCTGTCCATAAATTCTTGCCCAGGGGGAAAAAAAAATCTTAGGTTTCAAAAAGTTCTAGAACTGAAAAACAGGTTACTTAGCTTGGCCTTATCAAGGTAAAAGACTCTTTTATCAGAATGATAGTTCACTCAACTGGATTTATCAAACAACTGTTTATTCTTCTGAGTGCATTTTAAAACCTCAGCTGTTTCCATCAACCTTAAAATTTTTATATAAGGAAGTTTGTCCATGAAAATAAGCTCTACATTGAAACCTCTGCCTTAAATTGAACTGCAGCAATATAAAAAATATCTTGTCCTTAACCTTGACCTTAGGTATCTGTCAAGACCAATATCTCTCTTTATACAGTAATTGATCAACAAGGGTCTGCTTAATCAACAGGTTATTTTGGTGATTTTTTTAGGAGGTAACTCCTTAAGCTGCATCTTAGTATCCTTCATCTCTGGCTTCTCTCCTTGTATTTTTATCTGGTTGAATTATTCCCTTTCTTCAGAAGTCTATATAAGTATTCCCTCCTCAGGCGGACATAGGACCTGCAATTTCCTACTTTTCTCTATTACAGTCCACTCTCCATTATATTTATAACTATTTGTAACATGAAATGATGTGATTGCTTACTCAATGGTGCTTTGCTTGTTTTCTCTCTACTGATATATTCATGAGGAGCTCAGGAACTACTAAGTTATTCTACATAACTATATCCTGAATAAATGTGGAAAGAAAGAAAGAGACACTGAGGATAAAAACAATGAGATACAGTTCTTATTCAAACACTTCTGGGGGGGTCAAATAAAGAAAATACAGAATTTAATATCTGTTTAGTCCGTGTACATAAGTGCTCCAAAAGTAGTGCGAACTACAGCAATAAATGCTGATATTAAGAAATAAACTTGACAGATCACCTGCAGTTAGAAAAATGACGTGTCTTGAGTGATTGAAAAGGGAAATTACTGGCCAGGAAAAAAAATCTGCTAAAAAGGAGTCTGACCTTACAGTGATGCTGTCAACAACAACAACAAAACAGACAAGTAGTTTCTAAATATTCAGTGCTGAATGAAAAAGTGTTACTGTCAGGCGTGAAACCTGATCTCGCACAGTGCCTGACTAGGCACTCAGGGGTGAGGTTTGAAGGACAAGTAATATTGCCAGACCTTTACAACTAAAAGGCATTTACTACCTTTATCCCCTATTAGGAAAGCAAAGTCTCTAATTAATGTTAATTGAGTGGTGATGTATGGGTTTATTGGCACTGGACCGTTATCAATTGATGCATAACAAATTACTCCAAAATTAAGTGACTTATAACAATAAATATTTACTAACTCGAACAATTTATTTTTTAATAGTAATATTTGAATAACTCTATGCCAGCAGATGGTGACTACACTTATTGTGGTCAGCAATGAGTAATATATACAATTGTCAAATCATTATGTTGTACTCCTAAAACTAAAATAACATTGTATGCCAACTGTGCGTCAATAAAAAAAAAAAACAAAAAAAAAACAAAAACAAAACAAAACAAAAAAAACTTCAAAACATTTTCTTTTTTTTTTTTTAATTTTTAAATTTTATTTAAATCCAAGTTAATTAACACATGGGGTAGTAATGATTTCAGGAGTAGAATTTAATGACATCAGTTACATACAACACCCAGTGCTCATCCCAAAAAGTGCCCTCCTTGATGCCCATCACCCATTTAGCCCATCCCCCCACCCAATACCCTCCAGCAACACTCAGGTTCTCCGTATTTAAGAGTCTCTGATGGTTTGCCTCCCTCTCTTTTTACCTTGACAATTTCTAAAAGCTGGATTTCCGGACTGACTCAGCTGAGTGGTTATTAAGGGGTCTTTTATGGTGTTTGCCAGGACTGAATGAAAGTTTGACTAGGACTAGGGAATTCACTGCCAGGATATATGTGTGCACACATACATAGATACCTCCATACATATCCATATACAATCAAGCAGTCAAATAGCATTTATTTGATTGGTTGTTTGCTGGAAAATCTTAGCCAATACCAAGCTTCCATAAATTTTGTCAACTCATAAAACCTTAGGAGGAGTTCAAGCCTGATAAGTTTTCTGTGAAAATGTATGCTAAATTACCAGTTTGCTGGAGTAGTTTGCAAGGAGATTTGCCAGGGAGAGCCACAAGGGACAATAATTCTGTTACTCAGGATATTTGGATCCTAAGAGAAGTATTTCCATAAACCTCAGGGTGTTCTGCTGTGAAGGTCTTCCTGTTCAGGGCACTCACAAATTATGTGTGAACTCAGTTCACATAGGTCTGCTTGCTGGAGGAACAGTGAGACTATGTGAAGAAAAACAGTATTTTTTTACTGTTTTAAAAAGATAGCTCTGTAGAAATTCATGAGAGGCCTAGTACTGAAAGGGAGGTCAAGTATGTTAACTGTCAGAATCAGAATCCATGTGAATATACATGTACACACATATATGTACACACATGTACATGTACTCACGTATAACACATATTTGCATGCATAAATACATAGATGGAAAAATATATAAATGAGTGTATATATCCAATGCAAGATAGAAAACTAAGAAGTTCACTTGCTTGTCTTACCTCCTATTTAGGGGGAGAAAAGATACTGAGGATGCAGAGACAGTAAAATAGAACAAAGAAAATGTAATTGGAAATGCTGTGAATGGGAAAATTCATCAGTAAGCACATACCTATATGGCTTTCTGGGTTACTGAAAGTAAAATAATCAACAGCATATCAGATAAATTTTTTCTCATTTTATTTTTTACTGTTAATATTTTTATTATTGATACTGTTTATCTCTTTTTTTTTAAAGTTTATTTATATTTGATAGACACAGAGTATGAGCATGAGCTGGGGAGGGGCAGAGAGAGAGAGGGAGACACAGAATCGGAAGCAGGCTCCAGGCTCCAAGCTGTCAGCACAGAGCCTGATGTGGGGCCTGAACCCACGAACTGTGAGATCATGACCTGGGCCCAAGTCAGATGCTTAACCGACTGAGCCACCTAGTCACCCAGATAGTGTTCATCTCTTCTGGCATTTCCATTTGAGTCATCGTTTCTCTTTGTCCTCAGACATGATGTCTTTTTCCACTAAGTCCATTAATATATTAATAATAGTTATTTTAATGTTCCTCTGCAATTATTCCAGCATCTGAATCAGCTCCAAATCTGTTGATTTCTTCATTGTTCAATAAGAGGTTTTGTTTTCATTTTTGTTTTAGGTGTATCCCATAATTTTGACTTCCTGCTGGACATTGAACACAGAACAGTAAAGAATGAGATAAATAGCACTTCTATCTCCTCTCCTCTTATGCTCTAAGGGCAGGTACTTGGGCCAAGCTAGTTGGAAGATGATCTGGGTTTGGGTACCATTATTGCTTCTATCACCTTCAGTGCAGTACAGTTTCAGAGTCTTCTAGTGATGAGCTTCTCTTACCTTCTGCTTTGAGCAGGAACTGGTTGCCTGCAAGTTTTCCTAATCTAATGCTCATGCTCTGTTCTCAACTTTCTGGGGTCTACACCTGACAGAGAGAGCTCCCAACACCACACTCTTGCCCCTCCCCAGTAGCAAAATATCATTGCTTGTTTGTTGGTGCTAGGCAACTTCAGTTCTTTGATGGTCACCAAAACAGTTAAGATTTTGGAGTTTATTTGCATTTTTCTTCTTATTATTTAGGAATGATATACTTTGCAATGCTTTACATTATGAACAAGGGTAGAAAAGCTTACCTTTCTTTTCGAAAACAATTTTCCGGGGTATATATTCTTATTTAAAAAGGTTTTCTTACTTAATCCTTTAATATGGCACTCCACTATGTTTTAGCTTGCATTGTTGGCAAGAAGACTGATATCACTCTTATCTTTGCTTTTTTGTATATAATGTCTTTTCTCTTGCTGCTTTTAATACTTCCACTTTATCACTTTTTTTTCTAACAATTAGAGAATGGTATATACTTTGGTATGGGTTTCTTGTTATTCTTCAGTCTAGAAATGATCTATCAGAAGAGAGAGAGCTCACTGGGCTCACCTTGATAGCTTGCCTTCTTTCTTGGATACTGTCTTGCCTTGCAGGTGACCCAAGTGCATATATTTTGAAATTTGCTGTTTCATATATTTTGTTTAAGTTACACTTTGTTTAAGGAAGAAGGGTAAAGTTAGTCTTTTTAATCTCATCTTGGCCGTCACAAGTTTCATTACACATTTGATTGACACAATTTTTAAAATTTGATTTGCTTTAACAATTAAGTAAAATTTTCCTTATTGAGAACTGTAGAGTGAGAAATTATATTTATATTTTTGTATTTTGTAAATTCTTTTATTTCACTATTCTTAAACAATTTGGATTTCAATATGGAGGTTAATGGGATTAGTGGAGCTCCTTGTAGTTCTTGTAGTTTTAGATCAGGTACACAATCACATATTATATGTAAAAATAATAAAATAGGGTAAAACCACATACTCACCACTTTGCCTATGAGGCCCACTAAGTGTATAACGAACTAGGTTATTAAATGAACTTCCAGGTATTGAGACACATGCTACCTTATAGGCAACAACATATAAAGAAAGGAATACAAAAACAACATGAAGTAACTTACACAAAAATTTTTGCAATGATAAGGTAATTTCTCTGGATGATTATTAATTATCAAGGCTAAACCATATATACATTTTAAATATACCATATGCAGTGAGGCACAAAATGAGAATTAACCGCCATTCACTGATTTTTAAATTTTTTTTCATATGATTGAGACTCAGTTGGAATAAAGACATTAGTGTTTTCTTCAATGCATTTTTATTCATATATATGTTACCACAAATACATCATTCAAAGACACAATGTGACCAGATTCAAAGACATACTATAACGTTATAGACTTCAAATTTATGTAAGTTTGAAGCCTTTGACTGAATTATGTGATGAAAAAAATACAAGAATGGAGGAACTTCTGGTTTCCAGTTTGACATGAGAGGATCTTGGAAGTCAGCACTCCATCCTAACACCAAGAAAAAAAGCTGAACAAATTAAAAATCAACAACTCTTCTTAGATCCATGAGGGAATTGAGGTCATAGGCCAAACCACTGCCTCCAAAATTATAGAGACAGACAGGTAGGTCATGAGAATCACAACTTGCCAAGAGGAGAAACCTCAAGGGAACCAGTACCCAGGTACAAATACCTATGCTGTAATTGATAAGTTGCTGGAGGTTCATATGGATAAGTAAGATTAAAAACTCCAGGAAGGGCCAGTCTCACATGGGTCCCCCACACTTTTGTCAGTTTTAACTATAAGAGTCCTATCAGATTCTCAGTTTGTTCAAAATAATAGTAGAAACCATGTATTCAATGATTATAGCTTATGTGTAAGTGAAATGAATAAATAAACAAATGGTAAATAATAGGATTAATAAAACAAGCTCTTTGAATATACGCATGCTTTCCTTTCTTCTCAAAGCTTTTTTAAAAGACTTAAAATTATACAAAGTAATAAACATACCAATGCATTATTGGATTTGTGACATTTATAAATGTAATATGTATAACAGTAATAGCATAAAAAGGGGAAAGAGAAAATAGAGCTGTATGGAAATAACATTTTAAAATCTCAGTGGAATTAAGTTTATTTATACATTTAATACAAATACTGATAAGGTAAGATATATATGCAAACCTAGGGCAACCACTAAGAAAATAAAAAAAAAATACAATGAAGCGCTGCTGGGTGGCTCAGTTGGTTAAGCGGCCAACTCTTGATTTCGGCTTAGGTCATGATCTCACAGTTCATGAGTTCGAATCCCACATTGGGCTCTGTGCTATCAGTTTGAGATTTCCTCCCTCCTTCTCTCTCTGCCCCTCCCCCCCCACACATGCTTTCTCTCTTAAAATAAATAAATGTTAAAAAAAATACAGTGAAAAAAATCATCAAAGAAATTAATATGTTACCCTAGGCAATACTCACTCAATGAAAAATGAAACAATTAGGGAGGAATAGAGGAGTAAAACAAACAGGTTGTAAATATAAATCCAACTATATCCATTTTAACACTGTGAATGGATTAAAAACCCAATTGAAAGACAACTGTTTTTACATAGGAGTAAACAAACAAACAAACAAACATTGTTTAACTATGTATTGTCTATAGGAGGCACATTTTAGATGCAAATACACAAACAGATTGAAAGTAATGGATGGAAATGATAAATTATGCAAATAGCAACTATAAAAAAGTTAGAATGCTGATAGTATTATAAGAAGAAACTAGACTTTAAAACAGAAAGTGCTGCAAGGTATAAAGAGGAACTTTTTAAACACTACAAGTGTTAACCTATTAGAAAATATGACAATTATAAACACACAGAACCTGACAAGAGAGCCCCAAAGTACATACAGCAAAAGCTGACAGTATAGAAAGAAAAAATTGGTAATTCAGAAATAATACAGATTCAATATTACACTTTCAATAATGTGTAGAACTGGGCAAAACATCAACGAATATGTCCATATCAGTTACTATCTTCATCCAATCTATTTATTCTTTTCCCTCTTGTCTATCGCTACCATAACCTCACATATATTCTTCAGGCTTCTGATAATAATTAGCAAAATCTAGATACTCTCCTTCAGTTCAGACTTCAAAATTGTTTGCTAGGGCATTAGAGATCCAGCTCTGATTTAGGACTGGATGCAGAAACATGTGGTAAAAATGTGTAAGGTATAGGGCATGTTCTTTTGTAAGGAAAATACTTAAGGTAAAGTAATTGCGAGGTCTTCATACAAGATAGGATTAGTTTTAACGGACACGGGAAAAGCAGAAATGTCTGTATCCAAGATGTGCACACTCATTTCAATTCATCAAGATGTCTTTACTACAATTATGTAGGTCTCAGTCTTTCTGATAAATAAGGGAAATTTTACTTAGTACATCTGGAATGGTTGTGAATTTAACTTACATTGTAATACAGTGCTTGCCATATCATATCAGAATTCATTGTCTGTCTTTTTTTTTTTTCTGCAAGATTTTCAAGATGTAAGACCTTGTAGAGTAGTCATAAGAATAGAAATTTGGTCCACAGAATTTGCCTTGAGCTGAGAAGCTAAAACTTACAACTTGTCATTTACTTTTTTAAATCAAGTTCCATTACAAGGAGCCATCCTATCTCAATTCTGTTACGAAATACTGCATCATTCATAGATCAACGTCAGAAGCACAAACGACTCCAGTTATTTTAAATAGGAAAGGAATTAAAACAGGCATGTTGGTGCTTACAATATTAGTGGGAGTTCTGAGGGAGAAAGTTCTAGATTGGATCATCTAAGAATGATTCACAAAATAATGCTGGATTGCTCCACAGAGGCTTGCATTAGTGTGTGCCTATGGCGAGAAGCGGCAGTCATTCCTGATAGAACTACTTCTCCCATCTGGGAAGCTAGAGAATGGACACTGGAAAGACTTTTGCTACAGAATGACTTCATGTCTCCCCTGTATTACTTACCAGACCTAACAGCAAGAAGTTGTAGGAAATAGTCTTGGGGCTCATTCCATCCTTCAAATCTCAAGAGTACATCTCCTTGCTAAAAATGTACTTTATTTCCAATCTCTTCTAATAGGTAAAAGTTAGAATGGGGGGTAACTTTACACTTAATCCAGACTGTCCAGGAAATAAATAGAGTCAATATCATAGTAATTCTATTCCCATGTAAAAATACACATGAATTGCAACTTATTTAATGGCCATTTCTTTTTCTCCTTGGACTCATATTTCCAGGCAGTTTCCTCCCAGATTTTGGTAATATATACATTTATAAGTTAAGAGTTTGTAGTAAGTATACATTTATATTTCTCTGCAAAAAATTTACGCATATAAAATGAATTTAAAATGTATGCAATTACCATATTGCTTTAGAGTGTCATCTTGAATAATTATTCTGAATTATGTTATTATTACAGTTGTTACTGAGATCATATTTAATCCAAGCAACAAAATATATCTTGATTTTGAAATATAACTATCAAGTCATGTAAAATTACATAGGGGAAGCATTATAATGGGTGGGTACATCTTATTAACAACTTTTAATGTATCCATAATTTAGTATTTTTTAAATGTTAGAATGAAACATTATTTCGTGTTCCTTAATAACAAAATGAAAAGAGAGGGTATGGGCACTATTATGAGTGGGGCTTATGGAAGGTGCATTAATGATTGTTGCTAAGTCCATTATCTCAGTAGAATACACAATGGTAAACTCCAGCATATTCCTATTAAATTAATCTAAGTCCAACACACTTATGGTGGGAATGAATAAATACAAAGATAAATAGTTGAGGAATGACAATGACAAGGTGTCTTATTCCAAAGAGAAAACAAATTTATATTTCCATAAACTTGTCAAAAGAGGCATGAAAATGTGTCTTCTGGGACTCATAAAAATGTTAAAATATATTACTACCTATTTGAAAATGCAAAGATAATATTTTGGATTTAAATATGGATTTTTTAACCACTTCCTCCTTGAAATATGTAGCAGGTAAATGAAAGTGTTCACCAAACTTTTCCTCATTACTCAGCATTGTGAAAATTAATAAAGGATATGTGTTAGCACACTTTTTACAAATTTGGAATATTTAGGTACTAAGATGGAGAGACACTGTCTTAATAAGCATTACTCATTTGTTATCTTATTGACATAGTTGCTGACGCCTGCAATTTTAGTGGATACACTCATTGCTTTGTCTCACAGGAGCAATGAATTGTTTTGCAACAGAGAAGTTCATTGACATAAAAAAGTCTCTTCTCCTGACTATGGAGAGTGGAAGAGTGTCTTTAAAATAAGCGAATGGATTTATGCTGATTTTCACAGCAAAGCCCTTTTCATTTTATGGCTTACTGTCATATTGTACCCAGGAAAGCATTTGTAGAAGATAGAATAGATTGAATTCATGTCAAGAGCAGTAGATGATACATACTTCTCACAGCAAATGACTTTAAAGGAAAAAATCTCATTAAGCATGTTTTTCATCAGAGATTAATGGATATTGAGGTTTTCAATATACCTCTTAATCTCAAGAAAATCACTAGACAAAATTCTATTTTGTTTTAGTGTTAGGATTTGCTGCCAGTTCCTAGGTTACATCAGGAAATTCTTATCTCTAAACGGTAATAGTTTTAATATTTTGATCATTCTATATAAGTGAGAACAAAATTTAATTCAGAAATTAAAGAAACAACACTTTCTGTTTTGATATACCTATAAAGTTTCCCTTGTTTATAAGTGTACTGCTATTTTTGGCAGTACAAATAAATTTTTATATTTGAACAAATAAATTTCAGTTCTATAGCCTTTTAATCTTGAAAATGGACTTTCAAAACATGTAGCAGCTGAAAGCTTCATTGTGCAGCCTCATAAATAATCACATAATCCACTGGCAGAGACATAGAAATGGAATTGGAATAGCATTTTGTAGGGTTAATTTAATTTCTGGTAAATGCTGAAAATTATAATTGGGTTTTTTTATGACTATTTTGAGAATACAGTTGTATACGGTTGAAACAAATTCATTCCCCCGTGAACAATGCAGATACCTTAGTATCCCAATGAAAGAGAAGGTCACATCTTCTTATTTAGAATAACAAATTCATTTTATTCCCCAGATTCAGAAAGGAATTTTAGTGTTATCGGTTTTTAATCACACAGTATCAATGTACTCAAGTGCATACGCAAGAGTCAGAGAGAAGCTATTTCCATCTATTGCTTTTTATTTTCATTTCCTTGCCTCTCTGTCTCTCTGTCTCTTTTGATCTTTCACTCTGTGTCTGTCTCTTTCTCTCTCTGCCTTCATAATTTTTTTCTTTTAAAAAAAAATAATGTTTATTTATTTTTGAAAGAGAGACAGACAGAGCATGAGCAGATAAGGGACAGAGAGAGCGGGAAACACAGAATTTGAAGCAGGCTCCAGGCTCTGAGCTGTCAGCACAGAGACCGATGTGGGGCTTGAACTCACAAACCACAAGATCATGACCTGAGCCGAAGTCGGACGCTTGACTGAGCCACCCAGGGCCCCCATGATTTTCTTATATGATTTATGGGAAAGTATATTTGCTCAATTTTGAAATAGAATTAGCAGAATATATGTGACTATGACATATGAAATTTTAAAAATATGAAAAGTATGTATGCTAAAAAAGTCTCCCCATCCCAGACACCAAATCTGAGCCTTGACTCATCACTTTCAGGTGGTTCTTTCCTTCCAAGAAGTAACCACTGATAAACATCTGTCATATAAAGTTCCAAAAGTTTTACTTGTGAATACCAATATACACAAGAAAAAATTGCCTATTATTCTATTTCATGTTCATAACCACTATTAACATTTGGATGAATATCTGTCCAGAAATTTTGCAGAGAAAATGTTTACTGACATATCATAGAAATTTACTGAAGGTAACGTTAGCTGAAATGAGGAATTTATTATGTGGATACAAGGTTTTCATTGCATTAAACTTAAGACTACAGCTAGGGCTAGGGCTCCTGGGTGGCTCAGTTGGTTTAAGTGTCTGTCCAATGTCAGCTCAGCTCATTATTCCTGGCTGGTGAGATCGAGCCCCGCATCTGGCTCTGTGCTGACAGCTTGGAGCCTGGAGCCTGCTTCGGATTCTGTGTCTCCCTCTCTCTCTATCCCTCATCCACTCATATTCTGTCTCTCTCTCTCAAAAATAAAAAAAACATTAAAAATTAAAAAAAAAAATAAAAGACTGCAGCTAGGACTGAGACATGAGCTGGATTCACAGACCAGAATGCTCTGGGGTTTTTTTTGTTTTTTGGGTTTTTTTTTTTGTTTGTTTGTTTGTTTGTTTGTTTGTTTATTCAGCCTCTGATATTTTCTTCTCCCTGAGTGTTAACATTGTCAATCCCTTTTCCTGACAGATCATCTTTCTCTGTTTTCCAGACATGGAAACAGAGGTTTTTTCTGACATCCCACAAGTTTACACATTACAGACAAAATTATATAATACATTCTCAGAAGACATTTTGAGAAAGATGTAATTGGTCCAGACTGGCCAAATGGTCATGGTTGCCTGGATTTATCAGGCATGGTCGAGATAAGAGTAAGGTTCCATGATCTATAAACAATGCATCCTTACAATGAATCCTGAGGATCTGGAGAGAGTGATATCTAAATAGAGCAGTTAATTTTCTGCTAAGAAATAATTCAATATATGCCTTCTCTAATTATTAATTTTTACATTAACCTCAAAAATATGGGGATAAATAATGTTTTTTTTTCAATTAACAATATGTCCTTAATATATTTCTATCTCAATACATTGTACATCATTTTATTAACCACACAGTAGTTTACTATATGAATATATCACATTACTTAACTAGTTCTATATTTGGCATTTGGGGTACTTAAAATTTTCACTCTTCTAGGTAATGTTTTATATATAGTCATGATTATTTTCTTAAGATAAATGTTCAGAGGTAAAATTGATTGATTAGCGTACATATATTTTTACAGATTATATGTTATATCTCCCCTCCACCAGAAATGTGACAATTTGTTTTCTTACCAATATCTATTCCTTCCCCATACATTGACATTATTGTTATTTTAAAAAATCCCTTGATCCTGGGGTGCCTGGGTGGCACATTAAACGTCGAACTCTTGGTTTCTGCTCAGGTCATGATCTCAAGGTTCGTGGGTTTCAGCCCTGCATCAGATTCTGCTGACAGCACAAAGTCTGCTTGGGATTCTCTCTCTTTGCCCCTGCCCCGTTCATGCACGCCCACGGTCTCTCTCTCTCAAAAGAAATAAGTGAATTAAAAAAAAAAATCCCTTGATCTTAATGTAATATATATTTGGCAATACCTATTTGAAGCAAACATTTTCCTTATTATTTGGCCTTGAAAAACCTGTGTGATTTTTCTCAGAATCTAGAGAAAAGGTATTTTTCCTTGGCTGTTTTATTCCTGCAGCCCAATAGCAGGTAGCTTTTTGGACACAATATGTGCCCATTCAAATAATTGGACTTCCTCTCGTGGTACTGTCGAAGATGGTAGAAATACAGAAATAAACTTTCTCCCTGCTTTACTCTGTTAGAGACCAAATGACTTTTACAAGCTTCTTCAATTGTTAAACATCTTTGTTTAAATAAGCAAAAGCAATTAGGCATTCATGTATGCCTTACTGGTCTCAGAGATAACTTTTGTAGCAAGGATATAATCAGATTTATTTACTCTTGTCATCGTTTGCATTTATCTGGAGATGTGCTCTTTCAAACTATTGATTTAACAACTTGGTACATTTAGTTCTGGAATTGGTTTAGGAAAGGGGGTGAGAAATGGAAATTTTGATAGATTGACTTAATGCTATTTGATATTTTCCCTACTTTTTGTGAAATATTGCAATTTCAAGTTCACCAGTAAGAGTGGCAATGTAATAATTCATTTACCTTTATAACATGTATTTAAAAATATTTGTCATCAATATTTACATGAGAGATAATTTCATCTGAAAAAATCATTTATCTTTTAAAAATCCATGATCACTTCTTAATAGCAAAAGTAACATGCTTAGTAATTTTTTATTAAAATAGCTTTTTTAAGATTTAAAACTGAATATGACATAGAATTTTGAATATTAAGATTCACAATGAAATAGCAGACATACTATACATTTCCATTATTCCATTTCTAAAGATTTTAAATCTAAATTAATTTACAAGTTAATTTTCTATGTAACTTTGAGATTCTAATTTTTATTGTTTTGGCATTGTGAAAAATTCTTTATTTGAAAGAGTTTCTTCAAAGTCTTGTGAACTTAAACCTCCTTTCAGAATTCCAAAAACAATTAATTCCAGAGTTTTCTGGAGTTTTCATAAAGGTGATAGGCATTCATCTATATGGTAGCATTTTGAGAGTTCCCAAGAAGGCTCCCCTGTACCATGTAGTGCTCTGAAATGCATTTTTAAAAGAATTTGATTTGCTGTAAGTCAGAATTTTTACTTTATGTAAGGTCTGAAAAAATTGCTTGAAACTGCAAAACACACCGTAAGCCCAAAAACTCTGTTAACGCTTTTGGGTCAGGCCTCATATTAGTGAAGAAGATAGACCATTACATGAATTCAGAAGAAATTGTAATACTAGGACTCGGTTGGGTATGGTAGAAATCTTGGTAGCTTGGCATTTCTTTTCATTTCCACCCCAGCTTTAAAAAGTGTGTCTTCATAGCATGTGCATTTGCCTTCTTGCTGTATCTTGAGTGTGTTGATTGTTGGTGGGTATGTATGAATGTGTATGTGCGGATGTTAGCAGTGAAACTAGCCATGCCATTGGAAAATTTAGGCTTTATCACCCATGCTTCTTTGGAAGACCAGAATGTTCACACTTACACTTTAGCCTTTTTTTTTTTTTTTTTGCTTTTCCA
Source organism: Panthera leo (assembly GCF_018350215.1). Lineage (NCBI taxonomy): Eukaryota > Metazoa > Chordata > Mammalia > Carnivora > Felidae > Panthera > Panthera leo. The sequence goes on from NC_056684.1 coordinate 95,943,010, forward strand.
GGAAGGAAAAATGAATGGTAACATGTTGGCTAATTTATATGATCTTGCATGGCATGTGACTCATCCCCACAGAGGCCATTACAAACAGGGCTGGGCTCACCACCAGATAGTTATTTTACCTCTTTGCCAAATAGCAAGGAAAAGAAGCTGAGAATTAAGATGAAGTCAAAGTTGTTTAATCAATGCAATTTATTTTTGTGCATAAAAAATCAGGAAATGGTCAGATATCTGGATGAAGGGGACTTTGACAATTTGTGAGTTCATTAATGATCATAATTTGGTGATTCTGAGTCATAGTGCCTGTCCTGTGTCACTCATGGCAAAGAATTAGTAATAACAATGTAGTGTATAATATTTATATTTCACTGCACTATCATACAAGCATCTAAAAATAGACATGTCCATTACTAATATATTCTGAAATTGGATGGAAATAAATGAATGTTTATTTAATTATCTACTATTTGTGAGTTATAGTGCTATGTAATAGAGAGATCATCACCCCACATCTTATGTAGCACACACATTTTATATAACCCTATTTTTAAAAATTACATTCTCACTAGGATGCCTGGGTGGCTCAGTCAGTTAAGTGTCTGACTCTTGGTTTTGGCTCAGATCATGATATCCCAGCTTGCGAGTTCAAGCCCCGTATCAGGCTCTGCCCTGCAGAGCCCACTTAGGATTCTCTCTCTCTCTCCCTCTCTCTCTGCCTCTCCCCTGCTTGTGTGCATGCACTCTCTCTCTCTCTTTCTCTCAAAATAAATAAAGTTTAAAAAAATCACATTCTCACTACATTATTTCCTGATACTTTTAACAGGTACAACTTTTTGATTAGACAGACATGATTTTTCCCATTTGCTATACATGCATGTTTGTGCCCTGGAAATAAATAAGAAAGAAATGCCATTTTAAGGTCCTTTTGAATAACCAGCATGGGCAGGGGAGTGAAGTGAATCAAAAGCCCTCCTACTACTGAAGTAAAATTTTGGTTAAAGTAAAATCACAGTAATATCACATTCAAGCTTTTAATGCCTGTATTTGTACATGATTCAATCATTTTCTGAAATACATATTACAGCCAAATATTAGTTTTAATCATATTCTTTTGGGGGCATGTTGTGTTTAATTGCCCATTTTATCAAAGACACTTTTCCTGTGGCAGCCTCTTTCCTTTCCAGTGGGTTTGAACTTCAAAGTTTTACACTGCTGAAATTACAAGGCATCTTTTAATTAGACAACTGTCTTTGTTCTCTATTGGTGCATATGTGTTTCGCCTGCTAATTTTGTTAATGATTCTTCATATGATATTGAAATTATTAATGCAGGTCCTGGGGGCAACTACTAATTGGTTTTCTATACTATAGATTGGTTTACTTTTTATAGACTTTGTAAAAATAAAAGTTTTTATCTGTAACATCTGGTTTGTTTTACTCCGGATAATTATTTTGAGATTCATTTATTTTGATGCATGTACCCCTAGTTCATTCCTTTGTATTGCTGAGTAGTGTTATACACAACAGGGTGTTTAACCACTTGCCTGTTGATGGACATTAGAAACTTTACAATTTGGGAGTATTACAAGGAAGATTCTATGAACACTCCTGTATGTCTTTGTGTGGATGTACATGTTCCTTCTGTTGAATAAATACCTAGAAATGTAATGGGTTAAACATTTAAAAAACTTCCATTTACAGTGCTCTCCATTCCTTTGTGTTGACCCATATTTCCTTCTGCCAGACAAGTAATTCCTAACATTATTATTTTTTTTTAATGTTTATTTGTTTTTGAGGAAGAGAGAGAGCATGAGCAAGGGAAGGGCAGAGAGAGGGGGAGGCAGAGAATCTGAAGCAGGCTCCAGGCTCTGAACTGTCAGACACAGGCTCAGAACTGAACACAGTTCAGGCTCCAACCCACAAGATCATGGCCTGAGCCAAAGTCGGATGCTTAACTGACTGAGCCATCCAGACGCCCCAACATTATTTTTTGTAGTGAGGGTATGTTTTTGATGAATTATTTAAGTTTTTATAGGTCTCAAATGTCTGTATTTCATTTTAATTTTTGGAAGATATTAAAAAGGGTATAAATTTTAGATTGTCAGGTTTTTTTTCCTTTCAATACTTTAAACATGTTGTTGTATGATTTTCTCTCTTCCATTGTTTGTGGAAAAAATTTGCTTATCATCCTTGTCTTTTTCCTATACAAATATGTCTTTTTTGCTCTGACTGCCTTTATGATTTTCTTTGTAAAATTGTTTTGAGAAATTTTAATTTGATGTGTCTTGGTGTAGTTTTTATGTGTTTTGTTCTTGAGATACATAGAGCATGGTTTTGTTTCAATGCATGGAAATCTTTGCCCCTCTTTCCTTCACTAAAATTCTTCTTCCAAGATCATCATTGTCTTTTTATTCCGATGGCCACTACATAGGTCATCACTTTTCATACATCTTGCACTCTAAGCGGTGTTTGAGAAATGTATAACTTTTTCCTCCTTGATATCCTATTATCCTGATTTTTTTTTTTCCTTTATGTCTCTGGCTATTCCCACTCTATCTCCTTTATGGGTGGTTCTTTCTCCCCTTTTCTTCTTTTACATATTGGTATTTTGTATACATAACTACTCTTCTCTTTTCATGCTGATTATTCTTGCTGATTTCCCTTGTCTCCTCTTGCTTCAATAATCATTTAAATACTGATGACTATTTCAAAAACCTTTGCTGAATTCCAGGTACACAGATCCGGTTGTTTACTGCACATTTCCTCTCGGATGTTTTGCAACAGGCACCTCAAACTTTGCCAGTATCACATTGAGCACACTATCATCCTACTAATTTTGCTATTTCTCCAGTGTTTTCTGTTTCTGAGTGTTGAGTAAATGTGCAAAATTACCATCTGCCCTTAATTATCCTCTTTGGACTTGTCCATCGAACTACTTGATTGAATGTACCTGCAAAACCCTTTTATATTTGGCCTAATTCCCAGTTCCCGTTTTTGTTGGCTAGTACTGTGTGTGGCCATCCATAGTCTATAAATGACCATGAATAAATTGCTATGTTGCTATCTAAATCTATTATTAACTTTGCATAAGATAAGAGACAATATGCTTTTTTTTCCAATTTATCATCCTTATCAGAGTAAAGGTTTATAAAATTATAATCTGAGATTCAATCTGTTGAATTGAATTTGTTAAGAATTCAGTAATTATTTCTAGACAGTGTTATTTATAGGCACACAGAGTTATACATGGCTTAAAGTTTTTAGGCTATGTGTATTTTATCAAATTCACCAAGTATTGTGTAGCTTTTTCAAGATTCTAGCATTTATTTACCTTTTAGCTGGACTTTGCTATTTTTTTTTGAAGTAAAAGTTTATTTTCCATTTAATGTCATTAACCCTACATTAACATAAATGACATTGCTTGCCTTTCAAATTCTATTAATTTAATCATGTTCAAAAGAACATTTTATGACATTTAAAGAATATTAAAGTTGTGCATAAATTCTCTCTGCATAACCGTGTTTATGTTGCAACAAATAGACTTGAATTATTATTCCAATTTGAGTGTTAATGGATTTTAACACTTTCATATTGCTATATAAGCATTTATGTCATATATTTTATGGTTCAAAAAAATCTTTTTTCGTAGTCAAACTGTTGTCGAGAATAAGTTAATGTCTTCTTTCTTTGACTCTCATTTTTTTATTTACTTCTTACAAACAAATTCTATAGTAATGGCAAAAATGATAAATATATCTACACTATTTCTACCACTCAAATAGTTAATTAGCCTGGAATAAATGTAATAAGAAATCTTTTATGGTAGTGTTAATGGACTATGTTAAGCAATGGAAACGTACTTTAATACCACTTTTTCCCAAAGGAAACTCACTGTGAACATTAAGGACTTGTTTATTCTACAATGATTTGGCCAGTGTATGTAAGATTTGGCATATTCTTTACAGCAACAAAAGATTGAAACAAAAATCATATAAATACCTTTCATTCAAATAACTTATAATCTAGAAGTCAGGTTGGATGAGAGAAGAAACATTGATATTTATAATACATGATATTAGGGTTAACTTGGACTCATATATTTGGTATAACATAAGGAAATTAAAGTTAAATGATAAAAAGTAAAAAAAAAAAAAAAAAAGACTTTCATGGACCATTAATATCCTATGGCATACAAGGGCTGTGTGAACAGGTGACACAGAAAAATCCAGAATGGATCACCTCCAATTTAGAGTCATAACAAAATAAATCTTATGGAATAACAGTTAAATCTTCATTAGGATTTTGTTAGATAAAAGTTTGGGAATAGGGCAAAAATATATTTGTATAAACTGAGGTGTGATCACAGCTCAGGAGAAACAGTTATTATATTTTTAAAATATGTAGATTTTGAATTATTAAATAAATAGAAATCAAGATAGAAGAGCAATTTAGAGAGATGTTAAGATGGAAACCTCAAATGAGATTTTCAATTTGTTGGACAGTAGAGAATCTACCACTTAGTCTTTCCAAACGTGGAGTAAACACAGTCAAAGTGATACTTTTGGAGTCTAACTGATAACATTGTGCTAAATTCACCAAAGCACGTGAGAGTAGGAAATAAGGAGAATCTGAATTGAGAGTATCAAAATACCTTGCACATTAATTACAAACATGGTCTTCAGGATGGATGTCCACCAACAAATGATTTGTGTGAGAGTACCATTGAATCAAACCTATATGGCATTGAATTTATTTCCTTCTAGGTATTACCTGATATCTGAGCTAACCCCAAATGTTTTGTTCCTCTAGATTTTGACCAAACAGGCATGCACCCTACCCAGCTACCCATGTATATCTTTAATTAGGCCATATCTCCTTAGTGTATATCAGGCCTGAATTTTTTCCCATGAAGCCATAGTTTTAAGTTAAGGAAGAGAGATTACTGCAGCAGATGTAATAAATCTCTGAACCAAGTGTTCGTGTGATTTTTCTGGGCCCTCTGTAAGTGCTTGGGTTCAATTCTGACAACACAATTTTTATCATATAATGGAATGTTGATGCTCCTGCCCAAAATGATGAGTTGGTGAATTGCACAATACCCATTCCATGATAAGTAGCTGTGGTCATTTGGCCACTAATTTCAGTTTCAGTTACTGCTCAGTAGCATGCCAGAAAGTGAAACGTTTGAAATAGTGAGCTCTTTCATCTTGACATCTTGGCCTTTTCCTAGAACCTAGAAGTTCTGTGTTGTGACTCTCTAATTGAGTTTTGCCAGAGATTACATACAGAATCCTTATTAAACATGGATATTAACTATAACATTAAATGTGATCTTGGACTACAGCTGGACCTAACTGGATAAGGCCTCCAGACTTTATTGGGGTCTCATACAAAATTCTCAAGCTTCCAATTCACCTGGAAAATTGATGGAAAGAATACTCCCACATGTAATATATGCGTTCACAACTTATAGAGGCCCACACACTGTTATGCCTTTTAAAGGTCAATAGAGCAAGGTACAATAATTTAACGTAAGGAGGTCAGACTAAAATATTCTTACTAAAACATTTGCAAAAAACTTGTCCAAAGTGCTTTTTAGTACATAATTAAAGAGAACAGATACAATATTTGAAAAAGACTTCCAAAATTTCTTTCCTTTCCCTGATTAAAAAAAAAAAAGTTTCAAAGTATGGTTTTGGTGTAACATGATTTATATCCAGTTACCATCCCTTAATTTCCTTTATGTTTACTAACCTTAATATATTATTTTTATACTCCGTGATAGAAAATTTCAACTATTATCAGATAACTTCAGGTAGGTTGGCTGAAGAAACACAACTCAGTCAGGAGAAAGTATAGATGGTGTAGTACTATTTGCTGAAAACAAAACAAAAACAAAAAACCCGAGAAAACCCACTTCAATAAAAACTCAGTAGAGCATCAAGTTTATCAGTGATTAAATTAGATGTTAAGAACTTCTAGATAATGTTATCTTTAGAAGCCCAGTATGAGATATCATTAGATTACCCAAGCTGCAAAGACAACCAGACTCCCAGCATTCCTCTAGCAATATAGAGCAGCAATTATTCCCAAGTGCTAATGAGGGTTAGACTTTACTGCTTTCAATATGCTTATAGGAGCTTACTCTCTTGACTATCCCCTCAGTTATATTAGGCATGTGACAGTAATTTGAAAAGACAAAGTGAATATCTTATAAAATGTAATATAGTGTTTTAACTGTTAAAGTGGTTTTATAAAGTGGCCAGATGGCAGGATTTTCTTAAAATGATAGGTAAGTAACTGGAATAATTATAAAAATGAATGGAAGTAAGTTTCAGGTGTGATGAAAGGAATCAGATTGGTTAGGCATATTCAAGGTCTTGTGCACTGTAGCTAAGATACAACTATATTTAATGAAGGCCATAGCAAGATGAGTAAAAGTTTAGGCAAAATGACTTTAAAGGAGGCTACATTTCAGTAGGCTTCCATAGGCTCATATCAAGATGTAGCAATGGCTTTAGTAAGGTTCCTGGATGACTGAAGAACATTTTCCTAAGTGACACTGAATACTAAAAGGACTGTAAAAGTGGTAAAGCAGAAGTAGGATTGCCAGGATAGGAGAAATTACTGCCATTTACCTGGAAAATTTCTCCTGAGTGTTAGGTTTATCAAAAGTTGTTCACACCTGGAGAATGCTAAACTCTGTTTATACAAGGCATGGGACTCTAAGATGATTTTCTCTACTAGGGTAGTAGTGAAGGTCAAGGCCTATAGGCAAAACTGAGGACCTTGGTAGTAATAAATAAGCAAAGAGAAAACATTGGAGATGTTAATTAAGCTAATCAAATTCATTATTTTACTCCAAGAAGAATACAGAGCCTTTTCTCTGTCTCACCCTCTCTCTTTCCTGCTCTTATTCTGTTTTCTTACTTTTCCACCAGAAAACCTTTGAAAAGGAGATAGATCTTCATGACTCAGGGAAATAGCTATTTTAGCCATTTTGTACATTGTCTTTTCCCCATATGTTTACATTGTTTGGAGTTCAGACCAGGAGTTAATAAACTTTTTCTGTACATCATCAGATAGTAAATATTTTAGATTTAACAGGCCAAAGGTTCTGTTAAAACTACTCAACTCTGCACCTGTCACATAAAAATAGGCATGACAGTATGTAAATGTAAATGAATGGGCATGGCTGTGTTCTAATAAAACTTTTTTTTTTTTTTTAAATATGTGACAGTTTGGATTTAGCCTATAGGCCACAGTTTGTAGACCCTTGGTTTAAAACACAGACTAAACTACCGTAATAAAGAGATTCCCCAAATATAGTAACTTGGCAAGATACACATCCACTTACCTTGAAGATAATGTTCCAGAGTTAAGCAGTTTAGAACTGGTTGAGAAGCCATGCTATCCTCATTCTGAGTCACTCACAGCCTCTCCTTTAGGTCTGGATTTGACGCTTCCTGGTCCAGTGATTAATAAATTAATATTTTGGGTACTGCATTGCTAATACATGATGGTGGAGAAGAAACAAGATAACCATAAAAACAATCAGAGAAGCAAGACAAAAAGGAAATAAAAATAAAACAATATTTTCCCCTTTAGAAAATGGAAAAATTTGAGGTGTAATTGGCTGATAACATACAGGGCAAAATCATGAGGCATTTTTTCCATAGACATGGAGTTAAGTTCCTTCTTGAGACTTAAGTCCTGCTGTCAGGGGGGAGCTTTCTTGCTTATTGTCCTTTGTAAACCTAAACTTTCCATTGGAATAAATCTTCCTTTTGTATTATTCCACATATCCACATATGAGTTAGACACAGTACTGTCTCCTTTGCCATATTACACGTTTCACACTTCCTCTCTGTGGGTTTGGGCCCTGATGTTATCTTAGAGGTGGAACCATTGGGTTTTATAAGCCAAATTTCTGGTATGGTTAACAATATAATTCTTTTGAAAACTCAGAAACTTTCCAGTTTATTTGTTTTTAATCAGTTCTCTGTGAATGTAGACGTAGCTCAAGATATATTTGGACATAGGTTTTAAGCCAACATTCCCACAATCTCTGTCTTCAATATTAACAGTGTTAAGCACACAGTTAAAGATGATATTGTGTGGCCACATGTGTCTATGTAAGTCCTGGTCTTTAGAATATCTGTGAAGTGACATGTGCCAAATATGGAAGTTGCCTTCAGAACCGAATGTGTTCTCTTCTGGTTCTTTCTTCCTCCTTCTGAGTATGAGATTAACACCTGGTCCAGGATGCCTACTTCCTAGTGATTGCATGATGCACAAATAAATGGTTCTTTTGTTTAAACCACTGGCTTTTTAGGTCTATTTTTATAGCCACCTGGCCTCTACTTTAGCAGCAAGGCCATAGTGCCTTCAGAGGTTGCTTTTGTTGTTTTATGATTTCTTAGCCAACCAATTCATTCACAATCTGTTCACTTAATATAAGTAGAACTCAAAACTGTATTAGTAATAATGCAGGGTATAGATGCCAAGGGCATAAAGTAAGAAATATGGAGAAAACAACTATTTTACTATATTTGCTTATAATGTTTATAGCATAAGCAATAATGTAGTTCTGTTCCAAATGGCTTTTTATATATGTAGCACTCTTAATTTTCCACAAAATTCTTCTGAAGCAATGTAATGAGTCAGAAGTTTATGCAAAATATGAGTAATTCATTCCTCTTCTTTATAATAATGGGAAGACTTGTATCCATCTTCCTCTAATAGTCTCCGAAAATGGATTAAAGCCACAAACCACCTATGCAGGCACGGCATGAAGAAAACTATACTCAGGTTGTATGCCTATGCATATCAGTATCTTTAAAATCATATCTTATTGATGATGACCATATTAATATTAACAACTGATTTTCTTGGACATTTTCTATGCACTATATTCTGCAGTAAACAATTAGAAGGTATTTTAAAAGGAAATGAGACTAAGTTTGAGCTCAGCTAGAAAGAGAGCTGAGATTTAAATTTTTAACATCTGAGATATGGAAAAATTAAACGGACTCAGTCAAGGTTTTGACAGCTGAAATGCATAGACAGACTTTCATCTTACAATAAAGATTACTTATCTCTACATTCATATCTGATAATTACAAGTTTATTATTACAGCTGATCTAGCTTTAAAGAGTTTTTCCTCACTCAGATTGTTTTGTAGGTTGTCTAGGTAGCCAGTTTTAATTAATAATAAAAAGTTCCTCCTAAAATCTTTCTAGGTTTAAGATAGTATCTTTCTTTATATTTTCCTTGTAATATTTAGACTTAAATGCTGCATGAGAAATCCTGTGTTGATTAAAGAAACAGTCAACGGTCAATATATCCTATTCTCCCATAGGGACCAGTGAGTTATTTTATATTCAAAGAATGTTCTGTGAAAACAGCAAGCAGTGAGTCCAGTGAGATAGTGAGCAGGAGCTGTACGTACACAGTGTCAGATTGTGTAACACTAGCATGAGAATGCAACAGAATCCGCCTCTGAAAGTCATCAAGTGTAACTGAAAGTAAGTCAATGGGTAAGGTCCCTGCAATAGGAGGCCTAATATTCTAAGACAGGTCAGAGACCAAATACTTGGTCTGGTTGGGAGTAAGGTAGGGGTCTAGAAAACTAAAAGAGGAAATTGTTTACCTCCAGGTTTAAGATTTAAGAAATGGAATTTTGCCATGTGTGCCTCAGTAAATGATCTGTGTCTCATTCATACTCTCCTTTCTGAATCTTTCAACTTGGAGAAAAAATTTTGGAACAGCTGTGAAAAATTGGGAAACTGAAAGTATATTCTGTGGCTTTAAAGCCAAAGTAGTGAGTTCCATCCCAAATCTGTCTCTAGGTGAGTAAAGGAGAAGGCTGGCTCTTTTCTTAGAGGAGGCTTAACTCTTGAGGGTCTAAATATAATTTGTTTTTTCAGATAACTATCTCCAACTATATTCTAATGAATCCTCCTCTCATGCTGGGAAGACATCAAGATATCTTGGCTCCATTTCAGTATCTCTGTCACCTTGTGTTAATAGAACAGCTTCATTTCTGTAGTTATTTGTTTATTTTCATGTAAAAATTTACATATAAAATTTGGTTATTTTCATTTTTAAAAATTATTCTCAACTCAGTTCAAAGTTTGATCTTTTCTTGTACCTGAGGTCAGATCACCTCCCTGGCTGCGGCTCCCTGAAATAAAAAAGGATCTGACATGGCTTTAGAACACTTCTTCCTTGTCTCTTTTCTATGCATGGGCTCCAGGGTGGTGCTCAAGTTGCAGGAATAGGGATTAGGCCAAGGCAAGGTCTTCTGACTCCCAATGAAGGTCTGACTCTGATTTAGTCTGTTCTTATTGATCCTTATCAATAAGATAAATTGATTTTTTATTGATCTTTATCAATAAGATAAATTGATCTTTATCAACACAGTCTTCACATGAGTATGCTCTCGGTATATGCCAGCAAGTTGAGCATGCCTTTATCAGTAGCTGCCCACAGCCCCTTCTCCTCAGCTAAGCCCACTGCTCTTCATTGTGAAGTCACAGACACAGCTGAAGTTTTTGTTTCCCTCATCCTGGGCCCCAGACACAAGAGAAATGACCCTCCACGTCCTTCTCAGGCATACCAAAGCCACTTCCCCCTTTATCTTTGTGGCACACACTGGCTCAACAGTTCATCCTTATTCAGAAATCAGAGATGGACACTACCATTCAGTTCGAATATCACACTTTTCTTTCCCTTGGTAGAGGAGAAGAATTAATAAGTCATAAAAGCCATAAGGCCAAGCTCCCAAAATGTTCTGGGGAGAATTTTCTCCACCTTTTGCTCTTATCTGGATGCCAGAGGCATCAGCAGGTTCTAAAGCTCCACAAACATGAAGATGGAGAATACGATTACTGACTCCACTGTTTGCAAGTATAGTCTTTGCTCGCAAGTGATTTGGGGGGCCATTTGGCTTTAGACCTCTCATCCCTGGGCCCTGTACTTTATAAGAGGTGGATAACATTCTCAACCATCTTCTTATGCTAGCTGGAGGGTAGAGTTAGGAGCAAGGAGCTGAGTTATTAAACTTCTTAATTAACCCCAAGGAAAATTGTCTGCTCTCACCTGCTCATAGCATTTTCACCTAAGACTATTGGGTACATAGTAATTTTGTCCTCAGCTTTAGCCTCTAGGACAATAGGCTAAATCCCGTTCCATACTCTGGAAGACCTCATTAGTCACTTCAAGATAGAATCCTGATGTGACTCACTTGTTCAACTAGCTATTATAGATGGCCAGAGGAAATTGATATTTATTCTCCCATATTAACACCACAAAAATAAAACCCTCTTGTTCTCCTACAGAGCATGTAGATCTCCTTTTGATTGGGAGTGCAGATTTCTGTTCTTCAAATATAAATAATGGAAGGAGGGTAGCAGTAGAAATCACTTTAATGAGTACAAAAGGAATGTGCAATTCTTTTGACAACTGAGAGAGACTGAATTCTTAAAATGAAGTCATTAAATTTCAACACTAGAAGAGACTTCAGAGACTATGAGTCCAGCCTGATTTTCCATCAGAGAAAACCAAAGTCCAGAATGGAGAAGGATGTGCTCAAGGTTTCCCAGCTATATTGGAAAGACGAGAACTAGAAACAGACGACAAATGATTTCCACAGAAATTCTAAAGTTGTTTTGTCAAACTGCACACACAATGAGCCATCATGTATGCGTCACTGGAATAACACACTCATAGTTATGACAGGAGAAATAGCAAAGCACTTGCCGGCATCAGTATTGAATACCATGCAGTCAGGAGAATTCCTTCATTGCCTCTGCCAGGATGAAATAAGCATCAGTGTCCATCACCTGCCTGGCTTTTCAGGCTTATGGATGGAGCCTCATAGAATCACTCAAGGGTAGGTGTCATGTATATTCCAGAGGGTAAACAATATGAGATTTTCACTTCCTGAGTATATGTGTCTGATACTACTCATCCTCACTAAGCTCTACTAGTCAAGATATCGAAAGAATTTCAGTGAGGGAAAACAGCTGCCTAATTGAAATACTACCCAGCTCCAGCAAAACTTCAAATGACATAGATCAGGGTGAAAGAGAACTGATGGTCTTTGTAAAATGAAGGCATATGTTAATTTTTCTTAAAGTATGAATTTCAAATCATCCTATTAAACACTTTGACATAACTTAAGTCTACTTTCTCTTCTTACCCTTCACATTGTCCCTGTAAGAAATAAAGCTCACCCAGAATTAGTCTCAATGTATATTTAAGGGATTAGAAATAATAATTTAATCATCTATCCTGTCATGCAAAATGGCTAACTTTAAGATGGCATCTTTTATATTGGTTGTAGTCTGCTTCAAATAATAAAAACTGTGTTCTAATGAGCTGACATTTCCATCGCCCTGAAGAGGTTCTGTAATTAGGCATCTAAAAACAGTGGCACAGTTATGCAGTTGTAGTTATTTTTAATTGCTTTATTCCTAATGAGGAAGCATTTTGGATTAACTTGCAACATTTGTAGTGGGTGAAGTAAACATCTTGATAAAAATGATGTTCTCAAATATTTCCCTCTATCTCCAGATAAGTAAAAGGTCATTTTTCTTCCTTTTTATTTTGTTAACCAAAGGTAGTCTTCAGCCTTCATTTGGCTATTCAATAAAATTAGCTAAAAGTGGAAACTGCTGAATCTTTTTCACTATGTGGAAGCATTTTGGATGACTGCATCATTGACAGATAACAAGCATGAGGCCACACATATTTTGGGTAAAATGGGATAGGCAATTAGTCATACAAGTTCATTGTATATAATGGTTATGTCTGAAAAAGGTACACTTAAGACCTATTTACATTGATATTCAAATTATTATAAAATGCTGAAATTACACATAGATTTGGGTAGCCTTCTAAGTGCTTTCTGGTTATTAGTGAGTCCCTGAATTTATATCTCAGTAACAATCCCACTTAGATTCTCCTTAGCATGCCTCCTTAAGCTATCAGATTTCTCATGTTCCCTCCAACGTGTCTGTTAGAATACCTACTTGAATGCCAAGGGTAAGTCTCTCAATTCCTCTAAGACCACCACTAACATGAATGCCACGGTGGTGGTAAGCTTTGTGAAAATGTAGGAGAATGGGTCTCTTGCCAGTTTTGTCACCTGAGATCCAGAAATAGTACTCCTATGCAAGGGATTTTGTATTAGTCAGGATTCTCCAGAGAAACAGAATCAATAGGAGGTGTGTGTGTGTGTGTGTGTAAAGAGATTTATTTTAAAGGATTGAGCTCACATGATTGTGGAAGTGAAGAAGTCCCCCAAATCTACTGTCTAAGGCCTGAGAATCAGGAAAGCTGATGATGTAAATTCTAATCTGAGTCTGAAGGCATGACAAGACTGATGTCCCAACCCGAAGACCCTTAAATAAAAAGGATTCATTCTCTCTTTTTCCACCTTGTGATCTATTCAAGCCTTCAGTGGATTGGGTGAAACCTGTCCACATTGGAGAGGGAAGTCTGCTTTACTCACTTTATAGATTCAAATGTTAATATCACCCAGAAAAGTTTTCACAGATGCAACCAGAATGATATTTAACCAAATATCTGGGCACCCTGTGATCCAGTCAAGTTGACACATAAAATTAACCATCACTCTTTCCTTGAGTTGCTGGCTTTTGCTTCCATTATCATGTCAGTAACTTCTCAGACTTCAACCTCCCATGACTACATGAGAACAAGAAACTTCTTTCTTTCTAACTAGGCCCAGAGACATCTTCCTGTTTTTATTATATAGAATTTTTTTTCTTTCCTTAAAAAGCACTCACTAAAAGGATAAAAATCTGCTTATAACATAACTATGTGATCACATACCATAGAGGCACTTCGACCCTAAAACCCAGATCTATCAAACTTCTTATCTCTAAAAGACCCAAACATATTTTTTCCAGAAGAAAAAAAAAGTGCACCTGAAGTTGTAATAATGTCTCATTGGAGTAGATTTGCAATGAGACTCTTTACCTCTTGGAGCCTACTTATTCTTAGACCCAGAATTCTGTTGTTTAGACACAAGGACTTCATATAAATACAGTTTCTTCAAGAAGAAAGTTCATCATACTATGTCCTAGGAGGGGAAACTCTGCCCTGAAACAAGAACAGGGGAAAATTTATTTCCCTCCTAAAAAATTGATACAGAGGTTCATGATATCATCCTCCTAAAATATCTTCAGATTATGACTTCTATGTATATCACATTTTAATTCTGAATTCTCTGGTGTCCTGAAATTCATACATAAATTTTTTAAGAGTAGAATGAAATAATTAAGAAAGTGAAACATAAAGGGATTTGCTTTCCCTTGGTAATGCCTCTCGTCTTTGCTAATCAACTCCAGAGACAAAGATGGAATCCAGTCTTTATTTCTAGGCAGTCCATTTCTTAGATTATTTGTTAATGTCTTATTATCTCTCCCTATGGTTTCAATTTTAAATTAAGGTATGCTTCCCTAGATGGCTTTGCTTGAAGAATTTTCTTTATATAATCACAGATACTCATAAAACCAGCCCAATGCTGATTAAACCATAATAAATTTCTTCAAAATGCTATTGAAAAAATTGTTACACTTGCCAAACTACTTCCTTAAACTCTGGAAAGATGTACACAAGAAAAGAACCTAATAAATCACTTAGGTTCTTCATTTTATAAATCAGAAAACTATAACATAGGGAGGCTGAAACATGCCCAAGCCCCCGAGAGATTGGAGAATTGTGGCTAAACCTCAAGAGTTCAGTTTCCCAGAACCACAGTCTTCTGCATGAAATATCATAATTGAGTATACAGAGTTTCTGAAACTTGCCAGGATAAAAATGTTATAGTTAAAGGAATGTGATGTAGATTGGATTACAAAAGATAAAATCACCCCTTTCACTTTTTAAAAAAAATATATAAAAATACTAAGTCCTAGCTCATTTTAAGTAGAGAAACAAATGAATTTTAAATATTTCTTAAACATTGCTAAAATATTTTAAAAACATGATTTCCATCAATGTGGCATGCCTAACTAGAGAAGTAAAATGGATTATTCAATGATAAACATTTAAATATATATATATATATATTAAAAACTTTAATCTTTGGCATATTTCACTTAGCATAATGCCCTCTATGTCCATCCATGTTGTCACAAATGGCAAGATCTCATTCTTTTTTAAGACTGGTAATATTCCATTATATATGTTATATATATAATTCCATTATATATAAATATGTGTGTGTGTGTGTGTGTGTGTGTGTGTGTGTGTGTGTGTGTGTAAACCATATCTGCTTTTTTCCATTCTTCTATTGATGGATACTTGGGTTGCTTCCATATCTTGGTCATTGTAAATAATGCTTCAATAAACATGGGGTGGATATACATCTTTTCAAATTGGTATTGTTTTCTTTGAGTAAAGACTCAGTAGTGGAATTACTGGATCATATGTAATTCTATCTTTAGTTTTTTGAGGAAATTCCATATGTTTTCACTTTTATGTGGAATCTAATTAACAAAATAAATGAACAAACAAAAAACCAGATTCCTAAAGATAGAAAACAAATTGGTGATTCCAGAGGGGAAGTGGGCAAGTGGATAGACGAAATAGATGAAGAGAATTAGGAGGTACAAATTTCCAGTTATAAAATAAGTCAAGGATGTGAAAAGTATTGCATAGGGAATGTAGTGAATAATATTGCAATAACCTTGCATGGTGACAGATGGTGACTACACTTATCCTGGTGAGAGTTGAGAAATGTAAAGAATTGTCAGATTAATATGTTGTGCACCTGACACTAATAGAACAAAGTATGTTAATTATACTTAAAAAAACCCCTTCCCTCCCTCTAATACATATCGGTTTCATTTGCTGCAAATAACTGCAAATTCAGACATATAAAAAAGGGATATGCTTTAAAGAATAAGGAACAGAGCCATAGTTTATTTTTAATAGCTGGCAAATTGACAAACAGAATTGCTTCCCATCATCTCATCTCTTTGGAATAAAAGTTAACAAACCCAAGACAAAATAAATCTCTTGTGGTGAGGAGAATGAGAAGGTTTTATGTGAATAAACTAAATTTTTAAGCAAATTTGTGGAAAATATCAAGTTGATGGAAGCTAGTTAACAAAGTGAAGGAAGAATAGCCCTAGGCTAGATTATGGTAGAAAGACTGTAGAGCAAGTAAGGAACAGTTGAGCACACACTCACAACTCACAACCACATAGAATCACACACACATACATAGACACACCACATTTATCTAAGATTATGTCTCTTCATTATTTCTATACTTTATATGTTTTCATTCTTTGTGCCTAGTCTTTTTTAGCCCTTACATTCCACTATTGAGTTTCCTGTTTAGATTCATCTTTCTGGAATCTAATAATATACAAGGAATCAAATATTTTATTCAGAAAAATCATTAGTTTTCTGATTACTTGCATATCTGAAAATGCCTTTTTGTTTGTTCACAGATAAACTATAACGTGGCTTGCACACTAACCAAAGCTTTTTAAATGTTAGAGGTTACTCCATTTTCTTCTGGCATTTAATGTCATAAAACAGTCTTGAGTCAGTTTGACTTTTATTTCTTTCTAGGTTTGGTACATTTGCATGTTCATTTTTCTTTTCCATGCTTGAAAGATTATTGGATTAGTTCTTTGTTTTTGAAGGCTAAACGTGTGTATAAACATGGATCTCTTTCTATAAAATTTATTTGTAACGTTGTATGCTGGTTTCAGAAATGTTTTGTTTTGTTTTATTTTGTTTTAGATAAGGAAAGATTTGTCCTATCATGTCTTAAATGGTTTCATTTGTTTTATTCTGTCTTCCAGAGACATTAAATATTCTAAGTTGTAAAATACACAATTTTTAAAATATTATCTCTTTTCCTATAAATTCCACCGATTTAAGCTTTTTCTCTCTTTCTTGGGAGTGTTTATCAAGTCTCTTCTCTGCTTACCTATTTTGTTTTTTGCTATGTGAAGTACTATATTTATTTTACCATAATGCAGGCTATATTAATCTTGGCATATCATATGCTCATAATGTGTTCTCCTTTTTTTGGACAAACACTATTAGATCATATTTAGAACTACAGGTTATATTTTGTCACTATCATTATTTTTTAGACTTCTCTAGTATCAGTACAAAAGAAAGACCAAGGAGAATTTGTTCTTCAAAAAACCATTGAAAATGGTCTAATAAAAAAGAAGAAACATTTCTTTGAACACATCCATCATTTAGGGTCCCTAGTAGAGAGTTAAGGAGTTGGTATAAGAAAAGAAAGAAGATACAGGAGAAGAAAAAGTGGTAGGTGGAAAGTTCTAGCCCTCTGTTTGGCGTAGGAATCCCCGTGAAGAGTCAACTTCCATATACAGAAATAAAAAGGAATCTACGTGAAGGTTTTTTGAGGGTTCAGACTCACCCTCCTCCATTCCCTCTTCACCACACGCTTATCGTCTATGTTATAGAACTTTATCATCTCCAATCCAGAAGCCATAAGTTATAGCCTAGAGTTTTTCCCAACTTCTTTCTTAATCCTGCAATTTTCATTCCCTGTGTAGAGAATTCATGTAAGTCATGGGAAAATTAGGAGAAAAGGTGTTAAGTACTTTTTCTCATGTTCTCATCTTATCTAGAATTTGCTTATTTTAAGACAAATGATGAGGGACACCTGGCTGCCTCAGTGGGTAGAGTGTGTAACTCTTGATCTCAGAGTTGTAAATTTGAGCCCCACATTGGGTGTAGAGATTACTTAAAAAAATAAAATATTAAAAAAATAAAACAAGAAAGAAAGACAAATAATAGACTAGGTGGGGTTTTGTTGTTGGGGACGTCACACAAAAACTGTGCTAACAATTCAAGTTTAGTGTCTCAAAATCTGTAGTGCAATATACAAGAATGTGGCAAAGTTTGTATTCATCTTCCCTTGTATGGAGGCTATTTATTATCATCACTGTGTGAGTACAATGAGCAATCAGCTTCTGTGATGGTGGGCTACGTATGAGATGACTCATTGCTAAATACTCTAAGCAATTGTTAGAACACTGGCAAAGTCACATTGGCCCTTCTTACCAGTCAAGTCTATAAATATCCCTGGCATTCTGGGGAATGAGTCTCCTGAACATATATCATCATGGAATATTGACAGAAAATCCAGATTGCTACCCAAACCGTAAGGAATACAAATGAAGGATTTCCTACCTGGTTGTGAGGAAAGAAAACAGTGTGTCGTATAATGTATATCAATGAATCAGAAGACTGAAAACATAAAATAATTTGAACTAGTTTAGTGCTGAATCAGATTGTAGCAACACAAAATGCAGTGAGACAAGCTTGTTTAATTAGAAAATGAATGTCATGAATTTGAGGCTGGAGGCAACAATCATACTACTTGAAAATTCTTGGATTCCATTGCAGGTATGTGGGTGGCCTGGCAATTCATATTTATATAGGCATAAACATTTACATTCTCAACATTTACTATTATCACTGACTATTTCCTATTTAATTTCTATTAAAATATGTATTTGACTAAAATTAGTGCTATTCCATTTGTGGAGATGTATTATAAATATTCTAACGCCAATATAAAATTTGCTTATTTATAAAAATGCAGGTATGTGGCTTTGAGGATTTACCATTATTTCTGGCTTTGTGAAGACATTACTCAGTGTTCAGGGCTTATGCTTTAAAAGCTGTGTTAATCAGAGTTCTCTAGAGAAACAGAACAATAGACTATGTGTAGATATATAAAGATTCATTATGGGGATTGGCTCATGTGATTATGGAAGCTGAGAAGTCTCATGATCTGCCATCTGCAAACTAGAGGCCCAGGAAAGCTGGTTCCAGCCCAAATCTAAAGTCCTGAGAGCAAGGGGACCAATGATGTAAGAAGAAGTCTGAATCCAAAGGCCCAAGAATCAGGAGTGCCATTGTCTAAGGTCAGGAGATGGATTTCCCAGCTCAACAGAGAAAGCAAATTTGTCTTTTCCTTCTATTTGGCCCTGGGGGGGGGGGGGGTTGAATTATATTCATTCCTACTGGTGAAGGTGATCTTTAAAGTCTTTGTGTGCAAAGGCAAGTCTGGAGACATCCTCACAAACACGCCCAGAGATAATGTTTTACCAGCTGTCTGGGCATCCCTTAGCCCAGTCAGGTTGACATATAAAATCAACTGTAACAGTGGTTAACAAGTTTAAAAAGTCTGTGATCTTGTTTTTACTCATACTAAAGCACATCATTTTTACTTTATCCTTCTCATTTTTAAGTTTCTAACTCTCTGTCATCGAGCAGCGCAGGTGAAAGGAGAGGGAAAAGGAGGAAAAGCAGTCATGGCAGTAGAAATAACATTGGTAATACATTAATTGACCACTCCTGAGATGTTAGAGCATATGCTGGATGCTGTTTATTGACTGTCTTCTTTAGTCTTCAGAAAACCCTACTATCAATGAGCCCTAAATCCAGAGTTTCATTTTTAGCCACCTTGCCATCCTACTGGGTAGACTTTCCCCATTGAGTCACTTGGAATGAAAAATTATATATATTGTCTAATGTAAAATTGGTTTGTCTACTTATTTAATATATTTATCAAATTACATCCATGTGTCAGACCTGTGATAGGCCCAATGGATACAATTATCCAGATAAGATAGTATCTATTTTCACAGAGCTTAAAGGCCATTACATTTCATTTCAAATTACTCATTTGTTTATCTTCTCTTTTCTATATTTACTAATTATTCAAAACTATATTATTAAACATTTATAACATTTCAAGTACTGTGCTAGAGAAATAAAATGTAAAGCAAAGTTCCCTTTGCTCAAGGGTTTCAAAATTGAATGATGCAGATAGACAAACTGGCAATTATAAAAAAAAAAAATGATGTGTGCTATAATAGAGGAATTCTAAGGCTATTAGAGGACTTTTACAGGGCTCAGAGGCTCAGAGGAGATTGCTAAATAGAAAAGATAAGAGAACCAGGCTTCACTGGTGATCAGGAATTAGTCACACAAATCTGAGAGAGGTAAGAACCGGTAAGATATTTCGGGCAGAATAAATAATAGGTGCAGATACATATACCGAAAGAGGGAGAGCAGGGGTCACTAGGATGATATGGCTTAAAGTAGGACGCATGAGGAAGAGAGGTTCAAGTCTTGAGGAGATTTTGCACCACAATGAGGAATTTGTCCTTGGAATGACAGAGTCAATTGATTTATATCACTAAAGGGAAAGATAGGATCAGCTCTGCATTATTGAAGTCACAGAGAAGATTGGATTATACTCAAGGAATGAGGTGTGTTTTGGGAGAAATCTGGAGTTCAAGAAGAGGAGAGGATCTATTGCAGTTAGACCAAAAGAAAGAGGATGAGAGTGTAAGGACGCTTCAATTAATTTATCATTCATGCCTTCTTACAAGCCCTAGAAGAGGCATGGATAAACAGTCTGACTTAGAAATAAATCAAGCAAATGTTCAAACTGCATCTGGCAGTGCTGATTACATTTATCTAGTTGAATATATATGTGCATAGTATTACCCTGTTATTTTCTGCTTTAAAAAACAAAACCACTAGATCAGTCACTTATTTTATTAGCCATTTTAAATGCAATAAATAGTACCTTACTGGTTTCTTTTACAATCAGGGGGGAAAAATAAGTAAAACTTTTTGAAATAATTCTAAAATATGTGTAGATAAATTTATAATAGCTAAAGCTTTTTGTTGAGTTAAAATAGCAGGGGATAATTTGTAGACTAGTCTGAAACACATTGAAATATCATAGTTTGTTTGAAAAGATTTATGGAAAATTACATATTTATCATAGCATTATGAAATAATTCCATTATTCTGCTGTATTTAACAATTTTATTTCTATGACTTTCTTTACTCAAAAATAAGAAACTCTTATTCAACTCTGTTCCAGGGTATATCAAATATGTACATGATCCAATCTCTGCCTCATCATTAATTGAGAGTTCACTCTGTGACAACCCTGTAGTAAACAAATAAGCAAAATCTTTCCCTCATGGAGCTCACATGTGGAGCTGAAAGTGTAGGAAATCAGACAACTAACAAATAAATAAAAAAAACTCTCAGGAACAAATGCTATTTAAAAAAAAATAAAGCAAGTTTATATTTACCCAGTGGCTGGGTTTGGGGGATTTTTAGATAAGGCATGCAGAAGAAGGTTTCTTGTAGGGAGTGCTATTGAAGCTAAAAAGTGAATGACAGGGAGGTGGCCATGACAGGTGGAGAGAATGACTATGGATGGCCCTTTTGAAGAAAGAAAAGCCAATGTGGCTGGAGCAGAGAAAGCAGGAGAGAACATAGGGCAGTGTGAAGCAGGAAAGAGGGGCAAGTGCAGACTGGAGAGGACAGGACCATGTAGGACCTTCTGAACTGATTTTATTCTAACTGCAGAGGGAAGCCCTTAGGAAAAACATGATTAAATATGGTCATAGCAATTTTTCTGGATCTAGACACTAGTCTTAAAATGCCAGCCTTCAGATCCAACTGGTATGAAGTAGCGAACAAATCCCAGAAGAGCTAAATCACAGTCATGATCAAAGTGTATTTACTGAGATCTGGAAGTTTGGGCAGCTCACAGCTTGGAGAGATACAAGTATAATTTCTGCCAAACTTATTTTGCTCCCAAGAATTCAGTTCACACACACTTCCAATCATTTTTAACATGGTTATTTTTATCCTTGTTTTATTCCTAAAACAACTCTCAAAAGCTTTTATTCATATATATTTTGATTCATCTCCTCATAAACTCAGGATACCACAAAAGATCTCTTTAGGAGGAAAGGAGAAGGAAATTCTTTGTGCTTCCCTTTCATATTCTTACCTACAGCGATGTTTGTCATCTGTCAAAATACAGTATCACTTTACCTTTTAGCAGCCCAAGGAGCTCAGACGAGTAACAGACAAATCCCATTCAGGTCCTCTCCATGCTGAGGGTGGTTCTTGTCCCTACTCCCAGGACACCCTCCCACACATACAATTTTAGATTTGACACATATAATAATACATCTGCAGTTGTGCCTTAGGCAGCAAACCTTTTGAAAACATGCAAGGACATCAAATCATTCTTTCTACCATCAAGGGTGCAGATGGTCACTTATGTTTCTCTTTATGGCATCTGCTCCCATCCCTGAGAGTTCTGTCGGCCCTACCTCAGATTATATTCTCACCCACAGAATGGCAGCAGCATGGGGAAAGGAATAGTCAATATCCACTTTCACTTTGCATTTGTGCTGCTCATTTTCTCATGTACAAAACGGTAGAGTGTATTCTGGCCTGAATGTGGATGGGTGTCCTTGTTTAAAAAAAAAAAAAATAGTTCAAGGATGTTGCACCCTTCTAATAAAGGTTGTTGTATCATTCCTCTGCAAGTTCAATCAAAAAATAACAATGGTCATGAAATTAAACACTCCTAACTACCTTTTGTTATTGTAAGGTGACGATTTAACATTTAACCTTGTGACTCTTAGCTGAACAGTAATTGATCCATTTTCCACAGTCTTCTTTCAGCAACTTGAAAAATGCTAAGGAAAAGGAAACTAACTTAAAAAATTAGCTGTGCAAGCATGTTTTACCCGTTATTTCCTGCCATATTTGCAAAATAAGAAAATCCAAAAACAAAAGAAAAAGGCAGATAGTTTATTATCATTATTATTACTATGATCAGTATTTTAAAGTATAAATTGTTACTTCATTTAAAAATTTAAAATATGAAATATCTTTTTAATTTATAAAATACACTTATCCAGCAAATCCTGCTATTTTTTATGTATAAAAAATAAATGAAAAGAACTACTGATGTGACCTTTTACTCATTCAGTAAATAGTGGATGATTTTCAGAATACTTCTTATAAATTTAAATATTAAGGTTGTTTTTGTTTTGTTTTTGTATTTTCATGTAAGTTAGGTGAACTATATAGTTATTTCCTTTCTTAGAAATCATAAGAGGGTGGAAATTCAACAAAATCATAACTAAGGCAAGAAAACCACAGTGGTTATTTTCCACTCCCCACTTAGATTTCTGCCTAGGGGCCCCTGGGTGGCTCAGTAGGCTAAACTTCTGACTCTTGATTTTGGCTTAGGTCATGATCTCATGGTTCATGGGATCGAGCCCCATGTTGGGCTTTGCACTGACAGCAGGAAACCTGCTTCAAATTCTCTCTCTTCATCTCTCTCTCTCCCCCACCCCCCTTCATGCTCTCTCTCTCTCTCAAAATAAATTTTAAAAACTTAAAAAAAAAAAAAAGAATCCTGGGGTGGCTGGGTGGCTCAGTCGGTTAAGCCTCCGACTTTGGCTCAGGTCATGATCTCGCGGTCTGTGAGTTAGAGCCCCGCGTCGGGCTCTGTGCTAACAGCTCAGAACTTGAAGCCTGTTTCAGATTCTGTGTCTCCCTCTCTCTATGACCCTCCCCCATTTATGCTCTGTCTCTCTCTGTCTCAAAAATAAATAAACGTTAAAAAAAATTAAAAAAATTAAAAAAAAAAAGTATCCTCCCTAAAAGTGAGTTTCAGGAAATACAATAAGTTTGAAGATGTATGTGGTATAGTGTTAGTCTAGATCAAATAAATCATAACTTATTCTTTCCCTAGAAAGTAAGTGATAGGATTTATGGAGTATAGAAGGGAATTTTGTTTTCATATTGCATTTCACTGTTTAATATAAGAATAATACTTTTGATAATAATATGAAAGTAAAATTTTAAGTTATCAACATCACAATAATGATTGGTCTTTTTAAGCTTAATAAAATTGAGCTTACTTTTGATTTTACCTTGAAAGTATGAAAATAAAATGTACGAATCTGGAAATTTTGGGCAATTATGGCCTGGTCCAAAGAAAGCCATGACTATCAAGTCTAGTTAGTAAGAGTGTCTTGGTCAAGAAGATATTCCTAGGCATATGAGACATCAAAGGTTATCAGAATGTTTCTTCACATGTTCAATTATAAGGGGGATGAACCAAGAACATAATGCCCCATCAACATAGGCGACAATGCCTTGACAAGCCCTACACTTCGCATAGCCATTCTTGATTATCTGGATAGTGTTGCCCTCCCCCCATGTCAGTAACATTTTTTAATGAGAAACATCCTCACAGAAGTGAAGAAAAGAGTAACCAGAGGTGAAGCAGCACATCGTCTTGGCAGCTTCACCTGAAAAAAAAAGTCCGGGTAGGAGTTAGCACATCAGATGGGAGTTGAGATTGATGATAAACAGATTTTAGGTTATGGATGAAATTGGTAACTGATAGAAACTGGTTTTTATTCTACTGGCTTAGTAGTTCTGAGTGCCCATAAGTCAATTGTTCCAAAGCCACATTGCTGTGGTTCCTCTAGTGCCTGTTATATCTATTGGAGGAGGGAGATTCAAATGGGAAAAGAAAGAACTGGGGGTGTGTGAGTGTGCTTGAAATTCTAGTCATTATAGTAGCTTGCACCTTAGATGTAGCTCCCTACCTCTTACTATGGTCCAAGAAGTCTGAGTCCATCTGGTGGGACTATATACAGGGATCAATACGTTGAACCTCAAAGTTGTTAT
The DNA here is from genome assembly GCF_018350215.1 of Panthera leo. Classification (NCBI taxonomy): domain Eukaryota; kingdom Metazoa; phylum Chordata; class Mammalia; order Carnivora; family Felidae; genus Panthera; species Panthera leo. The sequence goes on from NC_056684.1 coordinate 95,967,592, forward strand.
CACAGGAAACCTAAGACCATACTTGGATGATACATTATTAAAAGTTAATGAACGATGACGAATACTTCCAAAATGGAAATTGAAAGCTATTTCATTTATTGTTACATTTTTATGTTCATAGAATATTTGGAAATGCCTATTTCTGATTTAAGAATATAAAGGCGTTTCTCCATAAATTTTGAAAGAAAAGGCATCATTAAGCCTTTTTGCTCAAGGTGAGATGTCTTATTGTCGAAAACACACAGAATTTTAAACAGTCATGATGTAGTTTGCTGCTGTTGGGCTATTAAAGGAAGAATTGTAAAAAAATGATTTCTACATCAGTAGAAATTATAGGGAAACTCCCATGTTTTGATGCTCCGTATTCAATTAGAACCATGAAAGCATGTTCTCTCCCCATTTTTACCAGGAAGTAACAAATATATTTCTTCATACACAAGCTAAGTTCTTGATGAGGTTAATTTCCTTCACTACATTAAATCCTCTGTAAATGATTTGAAGTCACTGCTCTCTGACAGCAGTTCAGTAGTTTATGTTCGTGATCACAACCCAGTTCCTAGTATTAATGTGTCCACATCATGAAAGCTGTCAGGAAAATTGGTATTAATGAGGGCTTTTCTGGAAAACTCAGAACAAAGGCCAAGTGTAAAATTCTATGGACAATGAACTCTGTCTTAACTTCCATAGGCTATGCCTTTTTACCAGAATTAAAATGCACCAGCAGAAAGACTTCACTATGAACATACATTGCACTTTTGGAAAACTAGAGGGTTTAAATCTATAGTGGTAGAGGCTTTCATCTTTCATGGTGCATGCTTCATGCAATGCAAACATGCTTCAGTATACACTTGGTCAAATTATTTAAACTTTACTGGCTTCAGAAATAAAGAACAATTGAGCACACTTTGTAACACAGGTAGTTTATGATGTAAACGATGAGGTGGCCTCTGAAACCCACCTCACAGACATGGACAGTCTAAGACTCCAAGGAGTGCATAGTAGCTTGCCTCTTGCTATACAAATGTTAAGGAAACAAGTTACCAGGCACAGAAATAATACATACATACATACATACATACATACATACATACATACAAATATATATAGATGATAGATTGATAGATCTAAATCCTCTACAACCTACTCTTTACACATCTACCAAAAGAGATTAGTCATTCTTTTGCAGGGGGTGAAGGTATTTCCATCCCCTCAAGTGGGATTTTTAGAAATAAATTGTCCTTGGGGCGCCTGGGTGGCTCAGTGGTTAAGCGTCCAACTTTGGTTCAGGTCATGATCTCATGGTTTGTGAGTTCGAGCCCCATGTTGGGCTCTGTGCTGATAGCTTGGAGCTTGGAGCCTGCTTTAGGCTCTGTGTCTCCCTCTCTCTCTGCCCTTTCCTAACTTGTACTCTGTCTCTCTCTCTCTCTCTCAAAAATAAATAAATGAAAGAAAGAAGGAAAGGGAACAGAGGGGAAGGGAAGGGAAGGGAAGGGAAGGAAAGGAAAGGAAAGGAAAGGAAAGGAAAGGAAAGGAAAGGAATTAAAAAATTATCCTGGGGCACCTGGATGGCTTAGTTGGTTAAAGCTTCTGACTCCTGATTTTGGCTCAGGTCATGATCTCAAGGTTTGTGAGTTCCAGCCCCACATTGTTTGGGCTCTGCACTGACAGTGCGGAGCTTGCTTGGGTTTCTGTCTCCCTCTTTCTCTGCTCCTGCCCCTCTTGCTCTCTCTCTCTCTCTCTCTCAAAATAAATTTAAAAAGAAAAAAAAAAAAAGAAAAAAACAATTGTCCTGGAGTTATATAAGTTATATAAGTGATTGTCTCTATGATAACTTAACCACTGTTGTTTCTATGAAAAGATGATCTTCAATTTCTAAAGTATTTTAAAATGTACTTTAAGAAAACAATACCCTTATAAAGACTACCTGTACTCATTCTGCCTCTCAATATTTGAAAGTGTAAACAACCTGTTTTCCATCAGTAACTTATTGACCATCTGTTTGTAATATCTTATATTCATCCATACTGCTTCTAAGACAGTGTTCTTGCTGCTGAGCCATAACTTGTGGATATGCAGGTATATAGTTCATGTGGGAGTGTTAGGGCGGCTTGACCATTGCAAAGTTGTTAAAAAGAGCCCTCAAATTCTTATCTGCACCAGCCATCATCATTAGAAAAAAATTATCATAGTTTACATGGAATTCCTTTACTATTTTCCAGGTATAATTCAGGTTAATTCAATACAAACTAATCCAACAATGGTCAGATTTTTACGGATGTTTTACTGTTACTGAATGGTCTAGTAATGAAGCTAGTTTTATGTGAGATCTACAAAACATTTTAATACTATTCATGTTTTAAGACATTTTGGGAACTTCTGCCCTATGTTATTCCAAACTGTGCCTTCTAGAATGTACTCCATGGTCTCTAACTTGGTATTCCATAAAAATAAACAATCTACGTATGACCAATTTCACTATTTGAGCATCCCTTCAAAAGTATCTGGTTTGAGATTTACTGTTAGGTATTCTGGTGATTGTCCAAATCTTATTTTGAGGGTTTATATTCATTTAGGGTAAGAATTCATTATACCAGGTTCTCTTTTAAAAAGCATATGCCTTTAGGAATATTCTTATAATAAGATCCTTACCATAAGTGGATTCAACAGTTAGTTTCCTTTCTTCCTAGACATTAACAGGCAGAATATGAAAGCAAGATGCCCTTAAAATGAAGGGATACCATACAGAAAGTAGAGATAACACTTCTGAAGTATTGAGAATGCTATTTTGGAAAAATTTTTTAAAAGCCTCTACAAAGTTGAAAGAAACTCCAAATCTGAAGATTTGTTCAGATTGAACAAATCTTGAAAATTGTCTTGAAAATTACAGAAGTTGTCTCAGGGGAAAAAAGCCACTGGTTTTGCCCACAAGTTTCTTAGTCTTTTGAAGATACTAAAACTTTGGGTGCCTGTGTGGCTCAGTCAGTTGAGCATCTGACTTCAGTTCAGGTCATGACCTCAAGGTTCGTGAGTTTGATCCCTGCATCTGGCTCTGTGTTGTCATCTCAGAGTCCACTTCAGATCCTCTGTCTCTTGGTCCCTCCCTGCATGCATGGACTCTCTTTCTCTCTCTCAAAAATAAATAAACATCAAAAAAATAACTAAAACTTTCACTTTTGATTTCTCTATTGACAGAGGGGATATATACTTTACATTGGGTATAAAAATATCCCAGCCTTTCAGAATACATAGTTGATTATTATAAAAATTAATGGATAATACATATGAAGACACATTTTTGGAGTGATGAATTGCTCTCTGAAAGGACAAGTATAAATGATAAGTGTCTTCAAATTTAAAAATAAGTCAGCTTTCTCTCGTTTATTTGCTATACTCAATCTGTGTCACAGTGACTCAAGTTTAGTTTCCACTTAAATAACATTTCAGGAAACAAATCACATTAACTTGATGAGATTTCTTTTTACTTCATACTACTGTTTTTCAAAATTACGAATTGCCTGTCTTGACACAAAGGCATCTATGATGATTAACTTGGCTGTTTACTCAATTATTTCTTTCTAAAATTAGAAATTTCAAAGTGCTTTTATATTTAAATGACTAGCACTCCAGCAACACTGCTGATCAATCATTTGAAGCTAATGATTAAAAACAGTAAATGTTCTTCTCCTCTCCAGAGCTACTCTAAATAGTGTGTCAAACTCAGCAGGTTCTATTTATTGTCACTGCGTTTTAACAAGAGCCACCAAGTATGAGGCAGCATAGATGAAACAATGTTCTGGGTGATTATATTCTTCACTCACTATCTGCTTTAAGTGGTTTTAGAAAATGTCGATTTCTCAGTTAACATATTTTATTTAGCAAGCTGTGTTCTTTTAGGATTTGTTATTCCCTAAAAAAAGTTTTGTACTTTGAAAAGCTGCTTGTTCATGTTTCAGTACAGCGGAGAGAAGATAATAATTTCCTAAATGGTCCCAAAAGGTACTTAATTATTTATAGAGAATAATGTGTGTAAAACAAAGAGTGAACAGTTGATACATCTCCTTGTAGAAGCTGTAATTTGGATATACACAAATTAATTTGCTTTTATTAAATTTTTAAATCATTAATTCAATCCAAAAATGATAATGGTTTGTCTATATGATACAAAATAACAATGAGCTGACTGGCTTGAACTGCAAATTTTCACTAGATTTTTTGTTGTTGTTGTTGTTGTTATATTAGCAACTTCTTGTAGTTTAATAAGAGTCACTTCTGAGCCATTTCTTGATATTACGATGGAAAAAGAACATAAGATGTACACAATTTGTTCATCAACTGGCTGCTTGTTTTCAATTCCTTTTCATCATTCCTTTCCCTCTTCTCACCATGTTTGTTCTTGAGTACTCCAGGGCTCAGTCATCCTAGGTCTCCTCTCTGCAATCTTTTCCAAGGTGACCTTGGTTCATTTTATAGATTTATATTCCAACCAGCTCTCGCTTTACAACACCTCTATCCAATTTACTACTCAATATGGTGTTTTTGGTACTTTGTCCTTCAACTTTTAAGAGTTCTTTATATAGCAAAAATATTAGCCCTTTGTTTGAGGATATGATCTACTAGTTTGTCAAAGTCTTCTGATTTTGTTTATGATTAATTTTGCCATGCATTTTAATGTAATCAAACTGATCACTTTCTTTATATATGTCCCTATACCATGGTTAAAGAATAATTGACTCAGGTTTCTTCTGGTACTTGTATGGTTTTATGTTTTCCTTTGAGATCCTTAATTCGTTTAGTTTATTTTCTTGTATGATATGAGATATGGGTCAAATTTTATCTAGATGGCTGCTCAAATGTCCCAGCATTAGTTCTTAAAAAGTTCATCATTATCCCAGTGTTTTAAAATACCTCCTGTATCATATTGCTAAATATCTGTATGTTCTGAGGTTTATTTCTGGGCTTTCTATTTTATTCCACTGATGTAATGTTTATTTGTAAGCCAGTGCCTCAGGGCTTTAATTTTAGGGACAGAATAGTATGTTTTAATGTAGAGCAGAGGAAGCTCCCTTCATAGATTTATTTTTCAACTTTTCTTGACTTTTTTTCTTTTTTTAATGATTTTTAGGGATACTTTATTTTAATTATTTAATTTAAAATGTTTGGGTCAGAAGGTCAGGTCTTTTGTTTCCCCCCACACCAGGTTGATTGAGATATAATTGACATATAACATTATATAAGTTTAGTGACACAAGGAAATGATTTGATATATGCATATATATTGTGAAAAGATTATCACAGTAAGGTTAATGGACACATCCATTACTTTACATAGTTATCGGTTTGGGGAAGTGAGAATTTTTGAGATATCTCTTAGCAATTTTCAAGTATATATTACAGTATAATTTAGCCACTATGCTGTATATTAGATCACCAGAACTTATTCATTTATCACTGAAAGTTTTTCCCTTTGACAACCTTCACCCATTTCCCCCCACCCCACCTACACCCCTACCCCTAGCAACCATCATTGCACTCTATGCTCCTATGAGTTCCTTTTTTGAGAGTCCACATATGAGTGAGATTAAACAGTATTTGTCTTCCTTTGACTTATCTCAATTAGTACAATGCCCTCAAGATCCATCCATATTGTTGCAAATGTCAAAATTCCCTTCCTTTTATATAGCTGAATAATATCCCATTATATATATGCATACATCTATTCATATTTACATATGCTATATCTTCTTTATTCATTCATCCATAAATGGGTACTGAGAGTGTTTCCATACTTTGGCTATTGCAAATCATGCTGCAATGAACATGGTAGGGCACATATATCTTTGATATTCTTTTTTTTAAATTATTTTCTTCTTATATATACCCAGAAGAAGGATTGCTGGATCATATGGCAGTTAAATTCTTAATTTTTTGAAGAACCCTCATACTGTTTTCCACAGTTAGCTGTAACAATTTACATTACTACCAAGAATGCACATTTTCTTTTCTCTATGCCTTAGCCAACACTTGTTATTTCTTGTTTTTTTGAAACCATGAAAACATTGGTATGAAGGTCATATCTCATTGTGGTTTTGATTTGCATTATCCTGATGATTAGTGATGCTGAGTACCTTTTCATGTAACTGTTGGCCATTTGTATTTTTGCAAACATTTCTATTCAGTTTCTCTGCCGATTTTTTAATAAGATTATTATTATTATCATTATTATTATTTTTGCTATTGTGTAGTATGGGTCACTCATGTTTTGGTTATTTTTTTACATAAATAAATGTATTTATTACATAGCTTATTTTTATTTTATTTTTTAAGTTTTTATTTAAATTCCAGTTTGTGAACATACAGTATATTATTTTCAGGGGTACACTATAATCATTCAGCACTTCATTCAACACCCAGTGCTTATCACAGCAAGTGCTCTCCTTGATCTTCATCACCCGTCACCTATTTTACCCATCCCCCATGCACCTCCCCTCTGACAACTACCAGTTTATTCACTATAGTTAAGAGTCTGTTTCTTGGTTTGCCTCCTCCTCCCTCTCTTTTTTTCCTTTTGCTCATTTGTTTTGTTTCTTAAATTCCACATATGAGTGAAGTCATATAATATTTGCCTTTCTCTGACTTATTTTGATTACCATAATGCTCTCCAGCTCCATCCAAGTCATTGCAAATGGCAAGATTTCATTCATTTTTATGGCTGAGTAATATTCCATTGCATATATATACTACCTCTTCTTTATCCATTCATCAGTTGATGGACACTTGGGCTGTTTTCATAATTTGGCTATTGTAGATAATGCTGCTCTAAACATCAGAAACCATGTATCCCTTTGCATTAGTATATTTGTATTCTTTGCCTCGATACCTAGTAGGGCAATTACTGGATTTTAGGGTAGTTCTATTTGTAACTTTTTAAGGAAACTCCATACTGTTTTCCAGAGTTGCTGCATTGGTTTGCATTCCCACCAACAGTGCTAGAGGGTTTTCCTTTCTCCACATCCTCACCAACACCTGTTGTTTCTTTTATTGTTAGTTTTAGCCATCCTGACAGGTTTGAGGTGATATCTCATTATAGTTTTGATTTGTATTTCCCTAATGATGAATGATATTGAGCATCTCTTCATGTGTCTGTTGGCCATGTGGATGTCTTCTTTAAAAAAATGTCTCCGGTGCCTCGGTGGCTCAGTTGGTTAAGTGTTGGACTTTGGCTCAGGTCATGATCTTGCAGTTTGTGAGTTTGAGCCCTGTGTCAGATTCTGTTTTGACAGCTGAAGCCTGGAGGCTTCTTTGGATTCTGTGTCCCCCTGTTTCTCTCTGGCCCTCCCCTTCTTGCACTCTCTCTCTTAAAAATAAACATTTTTTTAAAAAAATTGGAAAAAGTTCTCATCATATCATCTGTTTATTTTTTAAATGGATTATTTGTTTTTGGGTATTGAATTTTATAAGTTCTTTATATATTTTGGATACTAACCTTTTGTCATATAGGTCATTTGCAAATATTTTCTCTCATTCTGTAGGTTGCCTTTTAGTTTTATTGACTGTGTCCTTAGCTATGCAGAAGCTTTTTATTTTGATGAAGTCCCAATAGTTTGTTTTTGCTTTTATTTCCCTTGCCTCAGGAGACATATCTAGAGAGAAGTTGCTATGGCCATTGTCAAAGAACTTACTGCCTGTGTTCTTCCCTAGAATTTTGATGTCTTCTGATCCCACATTTAGATCTTTAACCCATTTTGAATTTATTTTTGTGTACCGTGTAAGAAAGTGGTCCAGTTTCATTCTTTTGCATGCTGTTGTCCAGTTTTCCCAACACCATTTGTTGAAGAGACTCTTTTTCCCATTTGATATTCTTTCCTACTTTGTCAAACATTAATTGATCGTATAATCATGAGTTCATTTCTGGGTTTTCTATTTTGTTTCATTGTTCTATGTGTCTACTTATGTGCCAGTACCATACTGTCTTGCTTACAACAGCTTTATAATATAACTTGAAGTTCAAAAGTGTGCTACCTCCACCTTTGCTTTTCTTTTTCAAGGTTGCTTTGGCTATTCAAGGTTTTGTGGTTCCATACAAATTTTTAGGATTGTTTGTTCTAGCTCTGTGAAAAATATGGCATTTGAATAAGGGTTGCATTAAATGTGTAGATTGCTTTGGGTAGTATAGACCTTTTAACACTATTGGTTCCTCCAATCCATGAACATGGAATGTTTTTTCATTTCTTTGTGTCATCTTCAGTTTATTTCATCAGTGTGTTATAGTTCAGAGTGTAGGTCTTTCACCTTTTTGGTTAGGTTTATTCCTAGATATCTTATTGTTTTCGGTTCAGTTGTAAACAGGATCTATTCCTTGGTTTCTCCTTCTGCTCCTTCATGTTTTCTATATAGACTATAATGCAGTCTACAAACAGTGCAAGTTTTACTTCTTCCTTACCAATTTGGATGCCATTTATTTATTTTCCTTGTCTGAATGCTGTGACTAGTACTCATAGTACTATGTTCGAGTGGACATCCCTGTCTTGCTCAACACCATAGAAGAAAAGGTCTCAGTTGTTCTCCATTAAGTATGACGTTAGTTATGTTTTTCATGGATGGCCTTTATTATGTAATGGTATGTTCCCTCTAACCCTGCTTTGTTGAGCGTTTTTATCATGAATGGATGTTGTATTTTGTCAAATATTTTTTCTGCATCTATTGCAATGAACTTATTCTTTCATTAATGTGGTATATCACATTGATTGATTTGCAAATATTGAACCTTTGCAACACAGGAATAAATCCCGCTTGATCATGGTGAATGATTTTTTTTAAATGTATTTTTGGATCTGGTTTGCTAGTATTTTATTAAGAATTTTTGCATCCATGTACATCAGAAATATTGGACTGTAGTTCTCTTTTTTAGTAGAGTTTTTATCTGGTTTTGGTAGCAGGGTAATGCTGGCCTCCTAGAATGAATTTGGAAGCTCTCCTTCTTTTTCTATTTTTTGGAATAGTTTGATAATACACATTACCTCTTCTTAAGTGTTTGATAGAATTCACCTGTGAAGCCATCTGGCCCTGGATTTTTGTTTCTTGGGAGTTTTTTAAAGTACTTATTCAATTTCTTTGCTGGTTATCAGTTCAAGCTTTTATTTCTTCCTTTTTCAGTTTTGGTAGTTTATATCTGTCTAGAAATTTGAATTATATATGTCTAGAAATTTGTCCATTTTTCCAGTTTGTTCAATTTGTTGGATTATAGTTTTTCATATTATTCTCTTCTATTTTTATTTCTGTGCTGTTGGTTGTGTTTTTTTTCCTCTTTCATTTGTGATTAATTTATTATTTATTGGGGCCCTTTCTCTTTTCTTTTTGATAAGCCTAGCTAGAGGTTTATCAGTTTTATTAATTTTTCCAAGAACTGGCTCCTGGTGTCATTGATCTGTTCTGTTGTGGTTTTTTTGTTAGTTAGTTTTGTTTTGTTTTAGATTCTATATCATTTATATTTCTGCTCTAATCTTTATTATTTCCTTCCTTTGGCTAACCCCTTGTCAGATAACTTGTTTGTAAATATGTTCTCCCATTGCATAGGTTTTCTTTTCTTTTGTTGATTATTTTTCTGTGCAGAAAATTTGTAATTTGATGTAGTCCCATTTATTTATTTTTACTTTTTTGCTTTTGTTTTAATGTCCAAAAAATTATTGCCAAAACCAATGTCAAGTAGCTTTTCACCATGTGGTTTCAGGTCTTATATTTAAGTCTTTAACCCATTTTATACTCATTTTTATGTATGGTGTAAGATAGGATTTTAGTTTCATTATTTTGCATGTGTTTGTCCAGTTTTCCTGGAACTACTTATTGAAGAGACTGTCCTTTCTCCATTTTGTGTTCTTGGTTCCCTTATCAGATATTGACCATATACACATGGATTTACTTCTGTACTCTACATTCTGTTCCATTGATCTATGTGTCTTTTTATACCAGTACTATATTGCTTTCATTACTGCAGCTTTATGGTATGGTTTGGAATCAAAAAGTGTGATGCCTCATCTTTGTTCTTCTTTTTCAGGATTGCTTTGGCTATGTGGGGTCTTTGTGATTATAAATTTTAAGATTTTTTTAAAATTTATGGGAAAAATAATTAAAATCTTTATAGGGAATGCATTAAATACGTAGGTTTTGGTAGTATAAACCTTTAACAATATTAATTCTTTCAATCCATGGACATGAGATATCTTTCCATTTGTTTTTGTATTCAATTTCTTTCATCAATGTCTTGTAGTTTTCAGTGGACAGATTTCACCCCTTATGTTAAATACAATAAATATTTTATTATATATGATGCTATTGTAAATGGCATTGTTTTCATTATTTTTTTCAGATAATTTGTTGTCAGTGTATAGAAACTACTGATTTTTGGTTTATTTGGTATCGTGCAACTTTACTGAATTTATTAGTGATAGAAGTTGTTTGGTGGAATCTTCAGAGTTTGTTATGTATACAATCATGTCTTCTGCAAACAATTTCACTTCTTCCTTTCTGATTTTGATGCTTTTTATTTTTATTTTCTTACCTGATTGCTCTGGTTGTCTCGCACATATTGAATAGGAGTGATGAGAATGGGCACCCTTGTTACATTCCCAAACTTAGAGGGAAAGTTTCAGCCTTTCATTATTGAGTATGATATTAGCTATGAGCTTGTTATGTATTTATATATTTTATATGCCTTTATATGTTGAAATATTCCTTCCATACCCAAGTTACTGAGAATTTTTATCATAAAAGCATGTTGAAATTTGTCAAAATGTTTTTTCTGTGTCTATTGAAATGACCATATGATTTTTATCTTTCATTCTGTGATGTGAATCACACTTATTGATTTGGGCATTTTGAACCATCCTTGCAACGTAGAGTTAAATCCCCCCTTGATTATCATGTGTGATCCTTTTAATGTGGTGTTGATTTCACTTTGCTAGTATTTTTTTGAGAACTTTTGTGTATATATTCATCATGGATATTGGCTAATAGTTTTGTTTTTCTTGTATCTTTCTGTAACTTTGGTATCCGAGCAATACTGAAGGTGAGAGGTATTTATGGATCATGCTCTGATGTCATGGACAAGGAGTTTTGATTAACGCTAGGTCACAAATATTTTCCCCTATGTTTTTTAAAAATTTTATAATTGTTGAGGTTGAGTTTTTTTTTTTTTTTTTTTAATTTTTTTTAACGTTTATTTATTTTTGAGACAGAGAGAGACAGCGCGTGAACAGGGGAGGGGCAGAGAGAGAGGGAGACACAGAATCTGAAGCAGGCTCCAGGCTCTGAGCTGTCAGCACAGAGCCCGACGCGGGGCTCGAACTCACAGACCGTGAGATCATGACCTGAGCCGAAGTCAGACGCCCAACCCACCGAGCCACCCAGGCGCCCCGAGGTTGAGTTTTTGTTTACTTGCATATGGTTATCATCAAATAGTTTCTCCTTGTTTTCTGTCGGGGGGTGGAGGAAAACACCTTCTTTTCCTCCTTTTATTTCATTTGCAAAAATTGAATAATGTAAAACTATATTTATAACACGATTTGAAGACCAAGAATGCTGACACTGTAAACAATTGTAAGCAAAAAGAGGACAAAAACCATACCAAATTCCACTGCAGGACATCTTAGGCCACCATACTACTCTTGCCCAGGCACAAGGCTTTGTGGTCAGCAAAGACAAAATGAGAATATCTCTGACAAAGACATAAAAGGGAGACTAGTCAGAGGAGCCTAAAGATGATTTTTGGTGAATACCAAAGTTATTAAATTCAATGTGAAAATACTGGAAAATTATCTGAGAAGATCAGGGCATAATCTACAGAGAAGAGACTTTTTAAATCTATGATTTAAAGGAGGAGGCATTACTGAATGGGGCAAGTGTGATTTAAAAGTACAAATGCCATTTACATGGATAGGAGAGACTTAAAAGAGACTTTCAAAATACACAGCTTCTGGGGAAGAAAAGAGGCAAAAGGAAGGGAGAGGCACCCTTCTTTTTGGTATGGAGGAAAAGAAGACTAGGAATGCAATTTGGGGGTTCTACAGGGCAAAAGAGAACTGTGAAACTGGAAGGCTAACAGTACTTCCTCTATAAACAAACAAGCAAACTCCTGGATTGCTATACTGTATACTTTTATTTGGAGAGAAAAGTTTTCGAGATGATAGTTGTATTACAGCCATTGTCCTTAGCTACTAAAGAATATTTCTGAATTCAATTTCTCGATATGTTGTGAAGAATTTTTTCATGTATATTCATAGCAGAGATTGACCTCTAATTTTACTTTCTAAAAATGTACTTATCATATTATGATGTCAGATTTGTTCTGGTTTCATAAAATTTCTTGATTCCAAAGCTGGTCATGATGGGGCCAACATAAGTTTGAAAACTTTGTTATTCGGGAAAGTAAGGAAATGCTAAAATAATAACAATAAAAAAATAAATATATGGGGCATATTACAAGGACACAGGAGGCAGTTGTAAGTGACATCTATTGGCCAAATCTTGGATAATTTGAGCAACAAAATAGGAATCCATGAGTATATAGCTATCATAAATAAACAGATAAATAGATTTTTTAAAAAGGAGAAAAAGGGCTTTTGCTCATAGTAGGATGCCCATTGAGAGCCTCTACGTGTGAAGGGATTGCAGGAGGTGGAAAAACGTTTTATAACTATCATACTGAAAATTGGCTTGGGCAAGAATCATTAACAATGGCCAAAGCTAGAAGGGTATTTTTTTAATGAGACATAGACTATTTGCATGCCCTGAAAATGTCTTCCCACAAATCTGTATTAGTTGAAAGAAAAAAAAAAAAAAAAAAAAAAAAAAAAAAAAATATATATATATATATATATATATATATATATATATATATATAAAGTGGAGAAATAGGACACCACCTTAACAGGGTGAAAAAAATTAATGTCTACTGTGAGAGGAAGATTCACATCATATGCTTCTTGATATGATTTTCTTTGAGGAACACGACATCATTTAGGTCATTCATCAACCTGGAATGAAACATGTGAATCTAATCATGATAAACATCAGACAGATCCAAAATGAGGGTAATTTTATTTACAAAAGTGCAACTAGATCTGGAGCCAGAAATGTACGACATAATCATAAACATAAAATCATGCAACATGAGGGGCGCCTGGGTGGCTCAGTCGGTTAAGCGGCCGACTTCGGCTCAGGTCATGATCTCGCGGTCCATGAGTTCGAGCCCCGCGTCGGGCTCTGTGCTGACAGCTCAGAGCCTGGAGCCTGTTTCAGATTCTGTGTCTCCCTTTCTCTGACCCTCCCCTGTTCATGCTCTCTCTCTGTCTCAAAAATAAATAAATGTTTAAAAAATTTAAAAAAAAATCATGCAACATGATCATAAAACATCTTAGAACATAAAAAAGGGCCAGAAAGCTATCAAAGACCACTTGAATCGTGTCAGAAGTTCTAGGGGGCCAACCTAGCTCACTCTAGCAAAGATAGAGCAATTTATACATTAAGGAAAATAGTTGTAACAAGTTGAAACAGATCAAATATGTTTAAATCCATGGTTTCCTAACAATTAAAAAACACCTGTTCACAGTTGGAGGATGCTAGTAAAGCAAAATGTTATTTTGCAAATAGGCAATTTAAGAGAAAAATCAAGTATCTGTCTTGGTTTACCTACAAAAACTACCACTATAAAACTTAACAGTAAATAAAAGAGTGTTTCTTCCTAGAGAAGTACTCCACCTAATAAATGGAAGGTTAGAGTTAGAATGTTTCACAGCTTCTGGTAACAAAGGATCCAGGCACTGGGCACCAAAGACTGTTAACCAAAATGGAAGACAGCTAGATATTGTGTGCTGGCAGATGGAAGAATACACTGTCCACTTATAAGGTATCCTCACCACACCAAGAGACTTGTATCTTATCCAGCTTCTAGATCAAACTACAGATGATAGAGAAACATTTTGAAATGCACCACGACATGCAATCAGCCAAATCTATACAGTGTGAAAACTCTATGGGACAAAAATCTTGTTTTCTTCAACAAATAAACTGAAAGGAAGGAGCACCTGAGTGGCTCAGTCCATTAAGCATCCGACTTTGGCTCAGCTCATGATCTCGTGGTCCGTGGGTTCGATCCCCGTGTGGGGCTCTGTGCTGACAGCTCAGAGCCTGGAGCCTGCTTCGGATTCTGTGTCTCCCTCCCTCTCTGCTCCTCCCCCACTCATGCTCTGTCTCTCTCAAAAATAAATACACATTAAAAAAATTGAAAAATAAAAAAAAATAACTGAAAGGAAAAGAGAAACAGGATGAAAGTAGAGTCTATAGAGTTAAAGACACTGAGGAGCCATATCAAACAACAGCAGTGTACAAACTGTATTTGGATCATGTCTAAAGTGCTTTAAGTGTGATTTTATGACATTTGAATGATAACAGAAATTTGAGCACTGACTGGGTGTTTGATATTAAAAGATTGTCAAAAAATTTTAACTGTGATAATGGTAAAATGGTGTTGTGAAACAAACAAGAACAAAGCAAAACAAAAACCAAGACCAAAACAAAAAACTACCATAAAGAACGCTTGTATTTTACAGATAATTACTGAATTACTTATTGATGAAATGATATGAAGTGTGGGATTTGATTCAAAATAACATGGGGGCTAGAGAAGTGGGAGCGGGAATAGGTGAAGTAAGATAGGCTATCGGTGATTTGTTGAAGCTTGGTTTTGTGTTCACAAAAATTCTTTACCCTCTTCGTGTACTTTGGTACATGTTTACAAAATTTTATGATTAAGCATTACGAAAACTCATTGTGATCAATGAGCTACTCTGATACACTATAGAAAGAAATAGTGGCATAACACCTTGCTGAGCACCTTGCTTACATGGCTGATCAACAAATATGTATTTAATAAATTAATAAATTTATATTAACACAAGAGAAAACTGGAATATAATATCAGTGTGTAAATTTTCTTTCTAAGTCTCATTACTTATCCAAATCTAGTCATTAAAGTGAGATCCTGTTAGATTATTATTATTGTGGGTTTGTTTCCATATGAGATAAACTGATGAATTAAACATGAATTTGGTTTCACTTAAGGAACTTAGTCTTAAGTGACCATATATGCTTTTAACACAATTTTTAATTGTTAATAGAGAGTCATGTAACTTGTACTTTCTAGTCTTTTCTTCCACAAATATCCTTTTTACATCGAAAAACTCTTTAATAAGAGAGGAAGCCCTGTTATCCATTTCCCTCGTGACGCCATGTTAACGACAGGATTTCAAACTTCCACACTGAATTCTTCTCCCTGTAAAATGTTTGAAGGTCCATGTCTTATCTCAAATGTTTTCAATCTCTTGAGGAAATGTTTCACATCGTTAGCAGCAATCGTGATACAATAGTGTATTTAATTAGGTGTGGAGTGTATTGAGAAATCTTTTTTTTTAATTTTTTTAATATTTATTTATTTTTGAGACAGAGACAGAGCTTGAGTGGGGGAGGGACAGAGAGAGGGAGACATAGAATCCAAAGCAGGCTGCAGGCTCTGAGCTGACAGCACACATCCCGATATAGGGTTCGAACTCACTAACCACGAGATCATAACCTGAGCCAATACGGACACTTAACTGATTGAGCCACCCAGGCGCCCGGAATGTATCAAGAAATCTTAAAGAAAAAGTATCTTTAAGAAAATGAAAACATAATTTCCCCAAAATGAATTAGGTTTATTTCCCCGAAACTGAGAGTGGCCAGAATTTCCAGACTCAACCTGGAAAGACACCATGCCTGAATGGGTATGGATGGAACAGTGTGGAAACCAGTGGTTCCACTGACAGATGTGTGTGTTTGTGTGTGTGTGTGTGTGTGTGTGTGTGTGTGTGTGTGTGTGTTTCCTTTGACAGGTAGAAATACTGTAGCCTTATGGGCCCCTAATTCACTTTAACTCCTCAATATTACTGCTATTTGTAGCAGACAGATTTAAGTGCTCCATTATTGGTCATGGAAGCATCAAGTGGAACAATTTGAACAAGACCTTGTTTCCTAGCATCAGGTTGTAGAAACTGCTTTAAGGTCTGCAAACTTGTTGCTTTTCTCTTCGACAAGATTGATAGGTCAGCCAACCGTGATGGTTCTCTCCAGAAAAGTATGCCTTTATCTTCTGAAAACAGATATATACTTTAAGCCTCCTGACCAAGACAGTAAAAATCAGTTCATTTCCCAAAATTTAAAGAGATTATCTATCTTGGCAATAGTGGAGTCTGATTTCTCAGTGTCCATTCTTTCTCATCACCATTTTATAGGTTGTAATAAAATGCTCTAGAACATACACCTGTAGAGGAGCATACCTAAGTTCAAGTGCTTTACTCGTAGCTTTAAACCATGTGTATATATATATATATATATATATATATATATATATATTGATTGATTTGTGGTGGGCCACCCACCTGGGCAGCTTAGAAGCTTAGTAAGACTCATCTGCCAAGTACCAAAAAAGAAGAAAAAAAAAGTTGTATGTGTCATATGGTTACACTTCAGATATCAAATCTTCCTGACCTTGTGTATTTTAAAGAAAATAAATGTAAAATAAGAAACTGCTAGTTTGAGATATATATATTTTATCATATTTAGCTTGACCTATGAGTTCAGTAACATTTTTCCAGTATATTATTTTTGAGCTTCAATTACAAGTGAATTTTGCAATGAAATATTCAGCAACTGATGTATCAATAAAATATGGAAAAAAAGATTTGATAAAATATTATTCAACCTCTAAAATTACCATGAGGTTTACAAAGAAATCTGAGAAAGTATTTTGCATATCCTTCCTTATGTTTATATTTATTTTCATATATATGTATGTCTATAAAGATAAACATTTTTTTTATAAAAACAAATTTAAGTGCAGCAAATTTTAAAAGGAGCAATTTGAAATGTCAATTCTTTAGTTATTCTTCCTAATACAGATAATGAGAAGAAAATGTGTAGGGAAGTGGGAGGTATATATAACTTTGTGATTCAGTTAGGTACCTATTCTCAGATAATAGAAGTAGGTATTATCATAAGAATGAATAGAGGTTTAAGTGTATGCCTATAATTTTGAGCATACGTGAATACGGATCCGATTCCGAACCTACATTTTGTAAACTTGGTAATCCTTTTATGGCCAGTCCTTAGGTCACATTTAATCTCACCTCACGCATTAGCCCGTCACAATGCTGCTAATCAGGAAGAAGAAGGAAGATGTAGCTGGTAATAAACAACTCTTACAAATCTGAGGAACTGGCTTGCGATTTGAAATCTTATCCTAGTTAGGCACATAAATACCATGCCAGACTATCTGGGTTTAATTTCCAGTGTTGACACATCACAGTAATTTGATACCTCTGTGCTTTAGTTTTCTCATCTTTAAATAAGTAGAAAACTACAACCTCATGTCATCATAGCGAGGGAAAATGTGTGGATATTTGTAAAAGAGTAAGAGCAGTGTCTGTCATAGAGTAAGTCTTTATGTTGTCGGTTAGCATTGTGTGAATGGGTCCACCTTGGCTTTGACTTTTTTCTTGCAGAAACCGCTATTCTACTTTTTCAGCCTAAGCTTCCCATTCACACCAGGGCGGTTTCAATTAGTCTAACACAAGATTTAAGGCTTGTATTTATCCTCCTAAAAGATATGCTTAAGCCCTAACTCTTGGTGGCTGTGAATATGAAGTTATTTGAAAACAGAATCTTCGCAGCTATAATTAAGATACAAGTTAAGAAGGGGTCATACAGGAATATGGTGGACCTTGAACCCATTATGGCTAGTTTCTTTATAAGAAGAGGAGAAGAGGCACGGAGACAGACACACACAGGGAAAAGATGACCATGTGATGATGGAGGCAGAGACAGAAGCACTGCCCCTGCAAGCAAAGGAATGTTAGGGTTACGGACAAGTCAGCAGAAGCTAGGAAAAGACCAAGGTAAGATTGTCAGGTTTCAAAGGGAATATGGCCCTGCCAGTTTCTTGATTTTGGAATTCTAGCCTCCAGAACTATAAGACGATACATTTCTGTTGTTTGGTTTTTTTTTTTTTAATTTTTTTTTAACGTTTATTTATTTTTGAGACAGAGAGAGACAGAGCATGAACGGGGGAGGGTCAGAGAGAGGGAGACACAGAATCTGAAACAAGCTCCAGGCTCTGAGCGGTCAGCACAGAGCCCGACACGGGGCTCGAACTCACGGACCATGAGATCATGACCTGAGCCAAAGTTGGCCGCTTAACTGACTGAGCCACCCAGGCGCCCCTATATTTCTGTTGTTTTAAGCAGCTCAGTTTGTGGTTCTTTGTTACAGCAACCCTAGGAAATGAATGCACATGGCATTATATTATCTAAATAACCTTGCAAAGAACATCACTCTTGTCAGGCTTGGAATCCGCATGCCCTCTCTATCTTAAGATATGGCGAGGCGGGAGCCATGAGTTCTTAACAGATCAGTCCAGGTTGCCTGGACCACTTCTAGGAGATGTTGATTTCTCTCATTTTGATTCTTATTTGTTTTTCTTTTTAATGTTTTTTTTTTTTTTATTTTTGAGAGAGAGAGTGTGCGTACACAAGTGGGGGAGGGGCAGAGAGAGAGGGAGAGATAGAGAATGCCCCACGCAGGGTTCATGATCTGAGCCTAACCAAGAGTCAGAGGTTTAACTGACTGAGCCACTCAGGGATCCCTGATTCTTATTTGTTTTTTTTATCAGTGCCCATGTTCTGTTTCTTGTGCATAACTTATAGTCAGATTTGTGGACTCTCCTCTTTTTTTTTTTTAATATTTCAGAATATCTAACTTTTTAAAATGTTAGGGGGGAGAGGGAGAGAAGGAGGAAGAGGGGGAGACAGAAGGAGACAGAGAATCACAAGCAGGCTCCATGCTGTCAGCACAGAGCCAGAAGTGGGGCTCAGACCCATGAACTGCGAGATCATTACCCAAGCCAAGATCGAGAGTTGGACACTTAACCAACTAAGCCACCCAGGTGTCCCAGAATATCTAACGTTTTTTTTTAAGTTTTTAATTTTAATTCCAGTATGATTAACATATAGTGTTATATTAGTTTCAGGCAGATGATTACCAGAACGGAGGTTGGTGGAGTGATGGGTGAAATAGGTAATGGGGATGAAGGATGCACTTGTGATGAGTACCAGCTGATGTATGGAATTATTAAATCACTATATTGTACACGTGGACTCTTTTTAATGGAGTTATTTGTTTTAGTTTGGAGACTTTTGTTGGCATTGAGTATGTCCTGTTTAAGTTTTGATCACTAATGGAAAATTTTCTGCATGTCCCTCTCCTGCCTATACTCTCCATAGCGTATGACCAATTTACTTCCAAACCTCTTCCTGGCCTTTGCTTCAACCCATATACAACCTTGATGTTCCTTTGACTGTTGGAACTGACTTTCAGAGTGATTTCTGACCATTGTGAAAAATATTTACCTAAGTTTTCTAGCTAGTTAAATTTCAAATGTTCAATGGACTGATGTCTGTACAGTCTATTTAAATGTCATCTTACCTGTACATATGGAGGATATTATTCAAGTATTCTTCACCTTATAATTTATAACACTGGTAACTTAAGGAATCTCTACTTGTCTCTGTTTGCAATACTTTAAACTGTACCTTTCATGGCGTGATATAAAATTACCACTATATACAATGATTTATGTAGAGGCACCTGTATATACAATTGGAGTATTTGGGGACCAGGGACTGTGTGTTCTCCCTGCCCTTTGTGCATTAATTTAACAAATTGTTTTTATGTTCTTATGATAGTCCAGGAACTGTGTTAAATATGGGAAATCTTTATGCCTAAAAATGCAACCTGCAGGGGCATGTCTGGGTGGCTCAGTCGGTTAAACATCCATCTTTGGCTCAGGTCATGATCTTGTGGTTCATGAGTTCAAGCCCACATTGGGCTCTGCACTCTCAGTGTGGACCCTGCTTCAGATCCTCTGTCTCCCTCTCTCTCTGCCCCTCCCTTCCTTGCCCACTCTCTCTGTTTCTCAAAAATAAACAAACATTAAAAACAATGCAGCCTGCAGGGATTCTGTATTCAGCAAATACTCAATAATTGTTCAGCTTCCAATTCATATCCCAATATATCAGATTAATTAATTAAATATATGAGAATATAAATTCTGGATTCAAACATATTATTGTTTTTACCTCTTTAGTCCACTCCTCCAAGTGGTGACCTTCAGAATGAGTAATGAAACTACTTGCCCTGAATACACAACTATTGTTTGTGTTGTGATCCTTCTAATAGTGTTCACATATCAAAGCAGAGCTCATTTGAAAGTCCATTTTGAATTAAATATTTGAGGCACTACAAGAAATGCCCTCCTAAAAATAATCTATGCTTAACTGAATCCCTTTTATCTAATGCCCTGTTCTGACAAAAAGGTAATTGGGGTTTTTGCATGAGATTTCCCTCTTGTATTCATGCTATCTTATTGGTTATGGCTCTGCCAGACTCTGGCTGCCACTCTTCTCCATTTTTCATTTTATTAGTTGAAACAGAATTTTATACAAGTAACTATTAACACTGGTACATAAGTCAGACCTTATAATTAGGTTCCCATTATATCATTCAGTAAGTATATATTTTACAAAGGACATAGTATTAGGGTGCAAAGTAAAGAATGAAGGAAAAGCCTACATAAAAAATCATAAGTTCGTTTTTAATATATCTGAGAATAAATATTAAAATATGTCCTAGGGGCACCTGGGTGGCTCAGTTGGTTAAGCATTTGACTTCAGCTTGAGTCATGATCTCGTGGTTCATGAGTTTGAGTCGCACATCAGGCTCTCTGCTATCAGTGCAGGTCCCACTTCAGATCCTCTGTCTCCTTCTCTCTCTCTCACACACACTCAAAAATAAATAAACGTTTGAAATATGTTCTAATAAATCATATTTTTGCATAATCAAAACCTACAGTAGTTATTTCAGTTGTTGGATATGTCTCCCCCAACTGCAGTGTCATTTTGTTAGTGACCAGGGGTAACCATGAAAACTCTAGCACCATGTAAAGGTTTGCTGTGGGTCAGAATTAAAGAGCCTGTCAGGTAAAATTTCCAGTGACTAATGGAACATTTCTAGTTTCTGATGGAAAACAACACCAATGGAAAAGATCCATGTCCTGTTGACTGAATATCATCATCATCCTTATACAAGCCATCATTCTCCATGATATTTATACATTTTAAAAATTCAACAGAATCATATCTATGAATACTACTTTGAAGGAGTGTCTTTGACACTATTTAAAACACCATAAGTTAAAGATGGGGACACATTAGTAGGCTAACAATTACCTATGAATGAAAGCCCAAAAAATATTTCTGATTATGAAAATTATGTTTATTAAACATAAAGCCTTGCATATAAATATGTGCATTATAAATATATAACATACAAAATGTTTGTATTATCTATGTATGTGTGTGCATGATATATAAAATTGTTACTCTCTGTTCCACTTATTTAATGTTTTGATGATTTCAGGGAGAAATTTATACCTAATATTTTTAGCAAACAAAGCCATGTCTCATCAAGACCATATTGCAGCTAGTTCTAAGTCAGCTCTAGAAATCTAATCTCTTAAGTCTGTTACCTTAATTCTAATAGCTATGTCTTTAATTTAAAATTAGTACCTATTAAGAAGCACTGCAATAGTTTAATTTGCTTTCTCTTTAAATATATCTTCTGTTTCCCATTGATGGTTTAGAAAGTTTGGGAAATTCAGTTCTATCTTACTTCCTTCTTTTGAAAATGAAGTTAAATTATATTTGCCTTATCAGGATTGTCCGCATACTAATGGCCTGAAGGTTCTGAGCATGCACATGATTCATGGGTAAACATCTGCATTTTGGCCACTAGAGTTAATGCCAAAAACTGTTCTACAGATATTAAGATTAAACCTCTAATAGGCTGGGAATTAAAAGGCATGCCATGTTCTTGATCTGAGGTGAATAAATAATGACTTTACCTTTTACAGAAGCATCAGTATGGAACTTGCCATGGCAGTAAATTAAAGGTGGCAGGGAATATGCACTTTGAATGCCAAGTATCCTTCTATCAATTAAAATCTTGTGTCACTAAATGCTAATTTTAAATGATTTGGGGGTCTTGTATATTTTTATTGATGACAGTGTCAAAAGGATGTAAGTTCTGAATAATTGTACAAACTTCACTGTGTTACAAACAAAAGCTAGTAAAGAGAACTTACAAAGCGGAGAGATTAAATATCAACCTTGCCTCAATGTCCCATCGAGAATGGATCCCTGGTGTGAATACGTACGATATCTAAGTGTTGTGACCCAAGTCACAGCCTTTACTCTTATTTACTTATTTGGTTTATTTGGTGTATTATACATTTTTTTAAATGTTTATTTATTTTCGAGAGACAGAGTGTGAGCGGGGGAGGGGCAGAGAAAGAGAGAAAGACACAGAAGCTGAAGAGGCTCAGGCTCTGAGCTGTCAGCACAGAGCCCAACTCAGGGCTCGAACTCACAAGCCATGAGATCATGACCTGAGCCAAAGTCGGACGCTTAACTGACTGAGCCACCCAGGTGCCCCATATTATACATTTTTAAATTTAAAAAAAAAAATCACTTGGGAAACAAGCAAAAAACAACCATTCCCTCCTGGTTGCTGATGATGACATTTATGCTGTTTTGTTGTTGTAGGTGCTTTTGTTTACCCTTTTTTTTTGTTCGTTTACATTTTTGCCTCTAGGAAAAGGCAAATTTTGAAATTTTTCTGCACTCCACTGTCATCATCCAGAAGTTATTTGTTGATGAAAATGGATGCAAATATTTGTCATATATGATAGCTTTAGTTTTAAATATATAACCAGCACTAGTAAAAAGTTTGTCTTCATAAGAATAGCTCCTGTAACATATTTTTCCTGTATCTACTATAATTACTTCTTATATAAATTGTTATATACTTATGTTGTTACCTATAGACACTTCATGACATTCTACTATTATTTGAAATATCTGATATAAAATGGTTTTTAAAAATGCATATTTATTTATTTTGAATCGGGAGGGGCAGAGAGAGAGACAGAGATGGGGAGGGGCAGATAGAAAGAATCCCAATCAGACTCCCCATCATCAATGCAGAACTCAAAGTGGGGCTCTGTCTCATGAACGCTGAGATCATGACCTGAGCTGAAATCAAAAGTCAGACGCTTAGCTGACTGAGCCACCCAGGCATCCCTGATGTAAAATGTCTTTAAAACTCAAATATTGAAGTTAGTCATATGCAATATTTTCAATGCTAATTAGACTTTTACCATCAAGAATTACAGTAAAGCTTTGGTTTGAGAGCACAATTTGTTCCAGAAACACACTTGTAATCCAAACTTGTATATCAAAGCATATTTCAAGAACGATTGGCTCAGTTGTGATCATGTGATGTTTGGCATCAGGTACTACTCATTTTGCAAGACATCACTTATTTATCAAGTTAAATTTTTTTCATCTTGCAGAACACTGACAGAACAAGTTACTCATAATCTACGCTTTTACTGTATATTGTTTTTCTAAGTCATTACCTGAAAGGCTGCAAGTGTTTTTGTAGACTTGAATGTCATCCATTCTCCACTTTATTTTTTTTTCATATTGAAGCAAGAATGCTGTTTGACAAACTCAGATATGAACCAACTATTCCCCTACTTAAAATGATTCAATGGTTTTGCTATTTCTTAGGATACAGGCCAAAAATCAACATATACATTGGGTCTTTCACAATCACGTTATGTTCACTTTGTTTTGTCAAGTCTTCTACGTTCTAGCTACATTAGCCTTGAAAATCATTGCCATAGTCCTTTCTTACTCAGGTGATTACCAGAACTATGGAGCTTCTGGTCTGGCAGTCCTCAGCTATCCTTTACTAATTGAACATCTCTCACTCCTCTGTCAGATCTTAGATGTTAGTTTCTAAAGAAGCCTTCACTCATTCTGCCATCTGCACCTCCCCACCCTCTGTCTACACTAAGTCTCTGACATATGCTCTTACCATCCTGCAATTTTCTTCTTGGCACTTAAGACCATGTATTTTTTATTAAATATTTATTTGTAGTTTTACTCTTACTTCTACCTCCAGTATCTACTACAGTGTTATAATACATGGTAAATATTTAATAGATGTGTTGGCAAATGTTTTGAAAATATAAATGAGTGGATTGAAATTACTCAAATATCCCATATGCCCTGATGAGGTTGACAGAATCATTACAAATAAATGGTTTTTTCTCATTTCATTCCATCTTACTTTTACTCAACTAATGCGTCTTCGTTTTTTTTAAGAATATAACTTATTGTCAAATTATCTTACATACAACACCCAGTGCTCATCCCAAAAAGCGCCCTTAATGCCCATCACCCATTTTTCCTTCTCCCGCACCCTTCCATCCACCGTTAGTTTGTTCTCTGTATTTAAGAGTCTCTTATGGTTTGCCTCCCTCCCTCTCTGTTTGTAACTATTTTTTCCCCTTTCCTTCCCCCATGGCCTTCTGTTAAGTTTCTCAAGATCCACATATGAGTGAAAACATATGATATCTGTCCTTCTCTGACTGACTTATTTCGCTCAGTTTAATACATTCCAGTTCCATCCACGTTGCTGAAAATAACATGATTTCATTCTTTCCCATTGCCAAGTAGTATTCCATTGAATATATGAACCGCATCTCCTTTATCCATTGATCAGTTGATGGACATTTAGGCTATTCCATAATTTGGCTATTGTTGAAAGTACTGCTATAAACATTGGGGTACAAGTGCCCCTGTGCATCAGCACTCCTGTATCCTTGGTAATCTCCTAGTAGTGCTATTGCTGGGTCATAGGGTAGTTCTACTTTTAATTTTTTGAGGAACCTCCACACTGTTTTCCAGAGCAGCTGCACCAGTTAACATTCCCACCAACAGTGCAAGAGGATTCCCATCGCTCCACATCCTCACCATCATCTGTAGTTTCCTGATTTGTTCATTTTAGCCACTCTGACCTGTGTGAGGTGGTATCTCAGTGTGGCTTTGATTTATATTTCCCTGATGACCAATGACATTGAGCATCATTTCATGTGTCTGTTGACCATCTGGATGTCTTCTTTGGAAAAGTGTCTATTCATGTCTTCTGCCCATTTTATTCACTGGAATATTTGTTTTTTGGGTGTTGAGTTTGGTAAGTTTGTTATAGGTTTTGGATACTAGCCCTTTTTCTGATATGTCATTTGCAAATATCTTTTCCCATTCCATCAGTTGCCTTTTACTTTTGTTGATTGTCTCCTTTGCAGTGCAGAAGACTTTTATCTTCATGAGGTCCCAATAGTTCATTTTTGCTTTTAATTTCCTTGCCTTTGGAGATATGTTGAGTAAGAAATTGCTGTGGCTGAGGTCAAAGAGGTTTTTTTCCTTCTTTCCCCTGTAGGATTTTGATGGTTTCCTGTCTCACATTTTGCTCTTTCATCCATTTTGTTTATTTTCGTGTATGGTATAACAAAGTGGTCTAGCTTCATTCTTCTGCATGTTGCTGGCCAGTTCTGCCAGAACCATTTGTTAAAGAGACTGTCTTTTATCCATTGGATATTCTTTCCTGCTTTGTCAAAGATTAGTTGGCCATACGTTTGTGGGTCTAGTTCTGGGGTTTCTATTCTATTCCATTGGTCTATGTGTCTGTTTTTGTGCCAATACCATGCTGTCTTGATGATAACAGCTTTGTAGTAGAGGCTAAAGTCTGGGATTGTGATGCCTCCTGCTTTGGTTTTCTTCTTCAATATTAATTTGGCTATTCAGGGTATTTTGTGGTTCCATACAAATTTTAAGATTGTTTGTTCTAGCTTTGAGAAGACTGCCAGTGCAATTTTGATTGGGATTGCATTGAATGTGTAGATTGCTTTGAGTAGTATTGACATTTTAACAATATTTATTCTTCCAATCCATGAGCATGGGATGTTTTTCCATTTCTTTGTGTCTTCCTCAATTTCCTTCATTAGCTTCCTATTTTTTTCAGCATACAGGTATTTTACTTTATATCTTTGGTTAGATTTATTCCTAGGTATTTTATGGTTCTTGGTGCAATTGTAAATGGGATTAGTTTCTTTATTTCTCTTTCTGTTGCTTCATTATTGGTGTATAAAAATGCAAACAATTTCTGTACATTGATTTTGTATCCTGTGACTTTGCTGAATTCATGTATCGGTTCTAGAAGTCTTTTAGTAGAGTCTTTTGGGTTTTCCATGTAAAGTATAATGTCGTCTGCGAAAAGTGAAAGTTTGACTTCTTCTTTGCCAATTTTGATGCCTTTGATTTCATTTTGTTGTTTGATTGCTGATGCTAGGACTTCCAACACTATGTTAAACAGTGGTAGTGACAGTGGACATCCCTGTCATGTTCCTGATTTCAGGGGGAAAGCTTTCAGCTTTTCCCTATTGAGGATGATATTAGCTGTGGGTTTTCATAAATGGCTTTTATGATGTTTAAGTATGTTCCTTCTATCTCGACTTTCTCAAGGGTTTTTATTAAGAAAGGATGTTGTATTTTGTCAAATGCTTTTTCTGCATCTATTGACAGGATCATATGGTTCTTATCCTTTTTTTTATTAATGTGATGTATAACATTGATTGATTTGCAAATACTGAACCAGCCCTGCAGCCCCCGAAATGAATACCACTTGATCATGGTGAATAATTCTTTTTATATGTTGTTGACTTTGATTTGCTAGGATTTGTTGAGAATTTTTGCATCCATGTTTATCAGGGATATTGGCCTGTAGTTCTCCTTTTTTGTGGGGTCTCTCTATGGCTTAGGAATCAAGGTAATGCTGGCTTCATAGAATGAGTCCAGAAGTTTTCCTTCCATTTCTATTTTTTGGAATAGTTTGAGAAGGATAGGTATAACTCTGCTTTAAATGTCTACTAAAATTCCCCAGGGAAGCCATCTGGTCCAGGACTCTTATTTGTTGGGAGATTTTTGATAATTGATTCAATTTCTTCACTAGTTATGGGTTTGTTCAAAATTTCTATTTCTTCTCATTTGAGTTTTGGTAGTGTGTGTGTGTGTGTGTGTGTGTGTGTGTGTGTGTGTCTAGGCAATTGTCCATTTCTTCCAGGTTGTCCTGTTTGTTGGCATATAGTTTTTCATAGTGTTCTCTGATAATTGCTTGTATTTCTGAGGGATTGGTTGTGATAAATCTATTTTCATTTTGGATTTTATCTATTTGGGTCCTCTGTCTTTTCTTTTTGAGAAGTCTGGCTAGGGGTGTATCAATTTTGTTTATTTTTTCAAAAAACAACTCTTAGTTTCATTGATCTGTTCTACTGTGGTTTTTTTTTTTTTTTTTTTTTTTTGGATACTATATTGTTTCTTTCTGCTCTGATCTTTATTTCTCTTCTTCTGCTGTTTTGGGGTTTCTTTGCTGTTCTGCTTCTAGTTCCTTTGGGTGTGCTGTTAGATTTTGTGTCTGGGATTTTTTGTTTCTCAAGATAGGCCTGGATTGCAATGTATTTTCCTCTTAGGACTGTCTTTGCTGCATCCCAGAGGGTTTGGATTGTTGTGTTTTTGTTTTCATTTGTTTCCATATATTTTTTAATTTCTTCTTTAATTGCCTGGTTGACCCATTGGTTCTGTATTAAGATGTTCTTTAACCTCCATGCATTTGGAGGTTTTCCAAACTTTTTCCTGTGGTCAATTTCACAATTTCATTGTGATCTGAAAGTGTGCATGGTATGATCTCAACTCTTTTATATTTATTGACAGCTGTTTTGTGACCCAGTATGTGATCTATCTTGGAGAATGTTCCATGTGCACTTGAGAATATTGTATATTCTGCTACTTTAGGATGAAAAGTTCTAAATATATCTGTCTAGACCATCTGGTCCAGTGTATCATTTAGGGCCATTGTTTCTTTATTGATTTTCTGTCTAGATGATCTGTCCATTGTTGTAAGTGGAGTATTAAAGTCTCCTGCAATTACCACATTCTTACCAATAGGATTGCTTGTGTCTGTGATTAATTGTTTTATATATTTGGGTGCTCTGTATTCAGTGCATAAACATTTATAATTGTTAGCTCTTCTTGATGGATAGACCCTGAAATTATTTTATAATGCCCTTCTTCATCTCTTGTTACAGTCTCTAGTTTGAAATGTAGTTTGTCTGATGTAAGTATGGTTACTCCAGCTTTCTTTTGACTTCCAATAGCATGCTAGATGGTTCTCCATCCCCTCACTTTCAATCTGAAGGTATCCTCAGGTCTAAAATGGGTCTCTTATAGACAGCAAGTAGATGGGTCTTATTTTTTTTAATCCATTCTGATACCCTGTGTTTTTTGATTGAGGCATTTAGCCCATTTACATTCAGTGTTATTATTGAAAGATATGGGTTTAGAGTCATTGTGTTATCTGTAGGTTTCATGCTTGTAGTGATGTCTCTGGTCCTTTGTGGTCTTTGCAACACTCAGAGTCCCCCTTAGGATCTCTGGTAGGTCTGGTTTAGTGGTGATGAATTCCTTCAGTTTTTGTTTGTTTAGGAAAACCTTCTATTCTGAATGACAGGCTTGCTGGATAAAGGATTCCTGGCTGCATATATTTCCTATTCATCACATTGAAAATTTCCTGTGACTCCTTTGTAGCCTGCCAAATTTCAGTACCTAGGTCTGTTACTACCCTTACATGTCTACCCTTGTAGGTTAAGACCCATTTATCTGTAGCTGCTTTCAGAATTCTATCTTTATCTATGTATTTTGCCAGTTTCACAATGATATGTTGTGCAGAAGATCGATTCATGTTATGTCTGAAGGGAGTTATCTGTGCCTCCTGGATTTCAATGTCTGTTTCCTTCCCCATATTGGGGAAATTCTCAGCTATGATTTGTTCAAGCACCCTTGGCCTCTTTCTCTCTCTTCTTCTTTTTCTGGAACTCTTTTGATACAAATATTGTTCTGTTTCATTGAATCGCTTAGTTCTCTAATTCTCCCCTCATGATCCAGAATTTTTGTATCTCTCTTTTACTCAGCTTCATCTTTTTCCATAATTTTATCTTCTATTTCATCTGTTCTCCTCTCTGCCTCTTCAGTTTTCACTGTCACCCCCTCTATTTTATTTTGCACTTCATTTATAGCATTTTTTAATTCATCATGACTATTTTTTAGTTCCTTGATCTCTGCAGCAATAGATTCTCTCCTGTCTTCTATGCTTTTTTTTTCAAGTCCAGTGATTAATCTTATGACTATTATTCTAAATTCTTGTTCAGTTATATTGTTTATATCTGTTTTGTGCAATTTTTTCGCTATCATCTCTTCCTGGAATTTCTTTTGAGGAGAATTCTGTTTTGTCATTTTGGCTAGTTTTCTTTCCCTTATGTGTTTGAAAAGCCTGTTAGGTGCCCTGCACCTGTCAGCACTACTATATTAAGAAGGGGTCATACACTGTCCAGGGCCCGACCCTTCAAGAGGTGTTTTTGATTTCCATTGTTGTGACTTTGGTTACTTTATCTTCCTACTTGTAGTGATTTATTAAACCCTCCACTAGGTGTGCTTTGATTTGTTCCTTGAAGTATCCCTGGAAAGGAAAACAAACAAACAGAAAACAAAAACACACAAACGCACAAACAAACAAAAAAAAAAAAAACCCAAGTAACAAAAAACACCAGCTACAAGTAAAAAACAGGGTGGAAGCAGTGCTGATGGAAGAGTCCTTATCCCATACAAAGAGAGAAATGATAGGCAGGGAAAAATAAAAATACATAAACTGACCAGACAGAGAACTATATGGCTTAATCCAGAGAGAGAGAAAGGAGAATAAAGAAGGAGATGTGGAACATGTATCAAGAGAATAGATTAATATGTCTGCTTAAACCAAATCAACAACCAGAATAACCAGACTAGAGGAGGGAAGAGATAAGAAGGAGGAAAGAAAGAACATGTCTGTATAATAAGAATTGTCCAAGAATTAAACCAGGCAATACAACAGCACTGGTCTAGAGCAGGGGCTTCCTTGTTTGTCAGCGTCAATCCCTCTCCAGTAGATAGCAGTTACCAAGTATGGAGGAGCACGGTTTGGTGTAGGCGGGTCCTGCCTCCACTGTAGGCCCCACTGTCCAATCCCTGAGGTCCCACCTTGGTGGTGGTGGGGAGAAAATGGCAACATCCCAGTCTCTCCTCCGCAGACCTGGTGTCCCACTCTATTGGGGCAGTCCTCACTATGCTGCAGGTGCAAACGAGGCTGTTTGTCCCACTCTACCTACTCCCATGCCCCAGTGCTTGGCTGGGATTCAAACTCTCACTCTGCGTGCCCCAATACTGGTGAAGCACCGCTCCATGCCACCTGATATGTGGACCCCCGTTGGAGGAGGCAGGAAGGCTTTGTTCTGTCCCACAGCACTTCAGGGAGGAGATTGCTTTCTCCTACTGTGGACTGTGCCCCTGGCCTAGTCAATGAGCCCAGGGATGGCTGCCTACCCCCATATGCACAATCAGAACAGCCGGCTCCAGTCTGGAAAAAGGCCCTCAGAGATTGGATCTCTCTCCGTCCTGGTCCATGGTTTTTCTCTTGTCCAGGTACGGTGCTATACTTCCCCAGCCTCTCTTTCTCTTTCTTTTGTCTCTTCACACAAGGGGATCCCTCCCCTCTGTTCATTTTATCTTTCCCAGTTCACCGTCACGCACCTATGGCCCATCAGGTTGTCCCTGTAGGTCCCTGGAAGCCACTGTCTCTTTGTCTCCCAGACTCTCGCAGTTTAAAGTCCTTTAGCTTCAGCACTGCTTTGTTTGAGAGATGAGCGAACTTTGGATCCCCTACTTCTCCACCATGTTGGCCCCTAACTTGTCTTCTTCAAGATACTATTTTTCATTCAAAGTTGCAGTGATAGGATGTTTAATAAAAATTATATACAATGCTTTGATTCAGAAGAAAAATCATCATAGTTTTTTGGGACACTTGGGTGGTTCCAACTTTGGCTCAGGTCATGATCTCATGGTTCACAAGTACCAGTCCTGTGTTGGGCTCTATGCTGACAGCTCAGAGCCTGGAGCCTGCTTCAGATTCTGTGTCTCCCTCTCTCTCTTTCTGCCCCTCCCCCACTCTTGTTCTGTCTCTGTCTCTCTCTGTCTCTCTCTTTCTCTCTCAAAAATAAATAAAACCATTAAAAAATTTTAAAAAATTAGCATAGTTTTTTTATAAAAAAGAGAAAAAGGAAATGGTTATCTCTTCACTGCAGGTTAGAACATTAATTCCTCTTTGTTACCAATTAAATATTTTCAGTTAATGCATGCAGAGGGGACTATTTGTGCAATAGACAGGTAATTCTCAAGCTGAAATAGGTGCTGCCTCATGAATCTTTTGCCCTGCTCAGCCTAAGGTTAACCTTGCTTGTTGACAAAAATCACTATTACCATGGAAATAATATCATTTTTACCCTTGCTGCTACAGGTGCTGCCTATACTATTGCAGTGAGGTTTTCTAAGTAGAGCAAAAAGTAGCTACTCAGAATTAGATTGAACTATTTAGGCGAGTAAGCCCTCAGTTGAAGTCCCCCTCCCATTTAAATGCATAAATTAAAAAGCATGAAAATAGATATTTTCAAAAGAAATCAGACAGCTGTCAGAAATATTTTATGCCAAATAATACATTCAGTGACTTTTCTATTTGCAGGTACCACTGCAGTGCTTTCCCCCAAATAGGAAGAAGGTCTAGAATCTATTTCATTTCTCTACAAAAGGCCATTTTATCTGTGATATAATGACAATTATTTCTTAATACTGGTGGACATAATTTAGCTGGTCATGCTTTAATAAGGTTTCTATCCCTTGATATCATCCATTTTCACTAATGTCCTTAGCACATGAGTTTTTTAGAGTTTTCACCAACCTCTCGTCTATCAGTGATACATGATGCAATTTATGTGCAAAAATTCTATTAATATTAATGAGATTATCTCTCATAAATCTGATGTTATTGCTGTTAGAGAAGATTCTGGAAACAGTAAAATTCTTTACATTAATTAGAGAGCAAATCATGTTACTTTGTCAAGTATATACATAAAATAGTTAGGTAATTAACACGAGTAATTAGTCAAAGTCATGAAAATTCTAATCATTCTGATAATAAAGAAGGTCAGGTGTGCCTGGGGGCTCAGTCAGGTAAGCTCCTGACTCTTGATTTTGTCTCAGGACATGATCTCTTGGTTCGTGAGTTGGAGTTCCGCATCGGGCTTGGTGCTGATGGTGCAGAGTCAGCTTGTAATTCTCTCTTTTCTCTCTCTCCACCCCTCCCCTGTTCTCTCTCTCTCTCTCTCTCTCTCTCTCTCTCTCTCAAAATAAATAAATAAACATTAAAAACAACAAAAAAAAGTTCAAACCATTACCATTAAATTCCAAAAACTCTTCCTTTCAAGTCACTTGCTCTGAACAGTGTGTGAACAGTACCAACAATATGGCCTGGCTGGATTCTGTGTGGAGGACTGGTTATTGCTGAAAGTCTTTATTTGCATGTTATTGGACTGAATGGAAGGCACATGCTACTGTTTCTTATCATGCCTGCTGTTTCTTCTTCATGTGAAATCTTCTTTGGCCACATGTCATTCTCAATTCAGAATTTAAAATTTTATATATACATTATTGGATATTGGCATTTTTCTCCTTGTACAATTAAAATGATTTTTTCTGA